>NC_053035.3:143591821-144216821 GCF_002575655.3 Aegilops tauschii subsp. strangulata | reverse complement strand
AAATATGAAAATTTGTGAAACCTCCAACTCTCTCCTTGGGTCCTTGAGTTGCTTAAGATTTCTAGGATCCCAACCAAAATGCAAATAAAAATATGATATGCATATGATGACCTATGTATAACATCCAAATTGAAAATTGGGATGTTACAAACCTACCCCCCTTAGGATGAATCTCGCCCTCGAGATTCGGGTTGGCTAGAAAATAGGTGTGGGTGGTCTTTCCGTTGATCTTCTTCTCACTCCCAAGTGGCTTCCTCCTCGGTATGGTGGCTCCACTGAACTTTGCAAAACTTGATAACCTTGCTGCGTGTAACTCGGCTGGTGAGAATCTTGACTGGTTTCTCCTCGTAAGTTAGGTCACTCTCTAACTGAATTGCCTCGAGGGGCACTGTATCTCTCAAAGGAATATCAACCATCTCAGCATGGCACTTCTTCAACTGGGAAACGTGAAACACATCGTGAACTCCTGACAATCCTTCGGGTAATTCCAACCTATAGGCCACCTCTCCCATACGTTCCAAAACTCGGTATGGTCCTACAAATCTCGAGGCTAGATTTCCCTTAACTCCGAATCGTTAACTCCTCAGAGTGGTGACACACGAAGATATGCTCTGTCTCCGGTTTCATAGACTATCTCCTTGCATTTAGTATCGGCGTAACTCTTCTGCCTAGACTGAGCTACCTTCAGTCTATCAAGAATCAACTTTACCTTCTCTTCAGATTCTTTGATTAAATCTGGTCCAAACAACCGACGATCTCCAACTTCATCCCACATCAATGGTGTCATGCACCTTCTTCCATACAAAGCTTCGAAAGGTGCCATCTTCAAACTAGCCTGGTAACTGTTGTTATATGAGAACTCCGCGTAAGGCAAGATATCATCCCAACTAGATCCATAATCTAGCGCACAAGCTCTCAACATGTCCTCCAGAATCTGATTGACTCTCTCGGTCTTTCAATCTGTCTGCAGATGAGAGGCTATACTGAATTCTAGCCTAGTACCCAAAGTCTGGTGCAGCTGATTCCAAAACTTCGAGGTAAACTGTGTTCCTCTATCTGATATGATGGTCCTCGGAACTCCATGCAGACAAACGATCATGGTCATATATATCTTGGCCAACTTCGCGCTCGTATAAGTGGTTTTCACAGGGATAAAGTGAGCCACTTTGGTCAAGCGATCAACTACTACCCAAATAGAATCATATCCTGATCGTGTCCTGGGTAATCCGGTAATGAAGTTCATGCCAAGCTTGTCCCACTTCCATTCGTGTATCGGCATAGGCTGTAGTAATCATGCTGGCTTCTGGTGTTCTGCCTTCACTCTCTGACATACATCACATACTGCTACGTACTCGGCAATATCCTTCTTCATACCTGTCCACCAGAAACGTTCCTTCAAATCCAAATACATCTTGGTGTTTCTGGGGTGAATCGAGTATGGCGAGTCATGAGCTTCCTGAAGTATTAACTTCCTGATCTCTGCATTATTGGGCACATATACACGATCCTCAAACCATAAAGTTTCGTGCTCATCCTCACGAAAACCCTTGGCTTTTCCTTTGCTCATCTTCTCCTTTATTTCAGAAATTTCCTTATCCTCTTTCTCAGCTTCTCGAATCTTTCCCAATAATGTAGACTGAACCTCCATTGCTGCAACAAAACCTCTTGGAACTATCTCCAAATGAAGTTCCTTGAGATCGTCGACTAACTCCTGCGGTAATCCTCCGCTTACGAGGGTATTGACATAACTCTTCCGGCTCAAAGCGTCTGCTACGACATTTGGCCTTTCCTGGATGATAATGTAGCTTTATATCATAATCCTTTATTAACTCCAACCATCTCCTCTGCCTGAGATTCAACTCCTTCTGGGTGAAAATATACTTCAGACTCTTATGATCCATGTATACATCACAACGGTTTCCAATAAGAAAATGTCTCCAGGTCTTGAGCGCATGCACTACTCCTGCTAACTCCAAATCATGTGTGGCATAATTCAACTCGTGGGGTCGAAGCTGTCGTGAGGCATATGAAACAACTCTTCCATCCTGCATAAGTACACCTCCAAGTCCTAAGCGAGAAGTGTTGCAATACACTTGGAAATCCTTGCATATATCCGGAAGAATCAACACTGGGGCTGTAACCAAACGTTTCTTCAACTCCTGAAAACTGGCCTCACATTCCTCGGTCCATTTGAACTTAGTGTCCTTCTTCAACAACTCTGTCATGGTTTCGCAATTTTGGAAAAATTCTCAATGAACCTCCTATAATATCCTGCGACTCCCAGAAAACTGCGGATCTCTATCTGTTGCTGCTTGCCTTCGATCATAAGAGCCCTATCTACCAACTCCTGGTAGTTAGCAAATGTTTCCACCATCAACTGCATGCTCAGCTCATCATTCAGCCCTTCCATAAACTTCTCCTATTTTGCGGCATCTGTGGCCACATCATCTGGGGCATAGCCAACTAACTTACTAAACTCATCCACGTACTGTGCCACAGTACGTTTTCCCTGGCGTAAGCTGCGAAACTCACGCTTCTTCATACTCATTGCTCCAGTTGAGACATGTGCTGTGCGGAAAGCTTGTTGAAACTGATCCCATGTGACATTGGCTATGGGAAAAGTGGCTGTGTAATTCTCCCACCATGAGGCCGCGGGTCCATCCAATTGATGTGCGGCAAAGCGTGCCTTCTCAGCATCTGTGCAACCTGCGGTGGTCAGCTCCCTTCAAATCCTGCGGAGCCAGTCATTAGCAACAATCGGCTCGTTACTACTGGAAAACACCGGCGGATTCAACCTTAGATAATGGGCTAAGTTGTCCACTGGAGGTGGCGGCGGCGGATTGTTGTTGTTGTTGTTGTTGTTGTTGTTGTTGTTGTTGTTGCCTTGGTTCTGGACTAGTAGCTGCATCAAGGCATTCTGCTATTGGATCAACTGAGTGAGCTCCGGTGGGAAGACAAATCCGGGGTCACATCTTGGAGGCATCTGATTGGTTTAGAGGGGAGAGATTAGAATAGAGTGAGGTCTAAAGAGAAATCACTACCCATATGCACATGAGACAAACACATTCATATCACATCACTCAATTCAAACAAGGGCATACGATCGATCTAGCTACCGTTACAAAATACTCGGACTATTACTATATACATGGGGGAAATTCTACTGATAATTTGGTGGTTGAATAGAAATTTTGATCGGAGGAAGACTCCATGATATCTTCTCCAACTTCGTCTTCATAATCATCATCGCTATCGGGGTCGGAGTCGGTGTCGTCGATGATGATGTAGTCTTCTGGGTGGTTGTCCTCCTCTGGCGCGGGATCTCCCATGAATATTCCTAGCTTCTTCTTCAGGTCTTCATTCTTCTCCAGTAGTACTGCAATCTCCTCTTCATATCCATCGCGTGTAGACTTGAGTTCCTCTTCTAGCTCCATGTTCCTGGTCATCACCTTCTTCATGTCTAGCATGCTGGCGCACATCTGGTTCTCCTGACGACGAATGTGTTGGTTTAACTCCTGGATGTAGGTTGAAATGGATTTATCACTCCTGGTGCAGATCATCTCCCATTGCTCATCTCGGCGTCCACATATCTGGTAGATGGTGTCCTTAAGATCCTTGTGGTATACCTCGCCGATGCGTCCCATGGCAATGTGAGCTGCCATGCTCTTTCCTAGACTCTAGGTTGGTGCATCAAAGGAAAACTCTATGGGCTCAGTAACTGTTGTGAATGTCCTTCCTGGAACATGAACTCGAATCATCCAACGCTCCTCTTCTGGTAAAGTGGCGGTGTAGGTTCCGGTGAAACTTGGTATTCCAATGTTCAGGTATCTAGCGGCTTCCTTCAAGTGTCGTCCAAAAGGTGTGTCTTCATCCGGTTGAGCAAACTTGTTCCTTGGGTCCGCCATCTATAGAGTAGAAAATGGAGAAGAGTCAGAAATGAGTAGAGAAGAGGTCCTATGGCTTATCTTAGTGGTCGTGTCCTACAGTCAGCATGTGCACTGATATCATCTTGTAGCGATCCGACCTCAGGCGGTCAAATCTCTGTGCTTAAGTGTCATCCCTGGATCGGTAATGCTGACACACACAATATTCGAGGATTTATAACAGAGTTTAATCACACACTTAATACATCGAATGTCTCAAAAGAGAACTTATTACAATAATATGGCCGAAGGCCATCTAAATAAGATAACCGCGGAAGCTTCTAATGTAAATGAGTCCATCAACTCCAACGGCATAGCTGAGTGCACGACAACGACCTAGCGCACCTTACTCTTGGTCTGAAAACTCTGCAACATAATACGTTGCAGCCTGTGTAGGTCAGCACATGGAATATGCTGGCAAAATAACACTATAGAGCAATGAACATGTAACAACTATAACTATATGCATATTTGGCTTGTGGAGGCTCTATGGTTATTTTTTTGCAGAAAGCTAGTTTTTCCCTACAATAAAGGAATATATTTTATCTAACTACAAAGTTTGTTGAAAACATTGAGAAGGTTCCTCCAACTCAATCCCAAATTAATAATCATCAACCCCACAAATTAATTAAGTAGAGTGATGAGATCAAATCAATAATTCAAGTACCAGCTACTCAAGATGACCATAACCGAGGACACGGCTAACCATGATTAGTTTGTACACTCTGCAGAGGTTTGCACACTTTTCCCCACAAGACTCGATCTCCTCCGTTGGATTTCTCGCACTACAAGTTGTTTGAGAAACGTATGACCGAGACACAGTCTTTCAAAACCATCAACTCTTTACTCTGGGTAGACAGTACCACCTACTTTCCCCTACATCTGCTAGCCTACCACTAAAAGAGGTCACACAACATACTCAACTATGCCAGAGCCCATAATGGCTTGTGGCTGCACACGGAAGTTTTCAGCATGAATAATCGTATGATCCCTTTGAGCCTAGGTGGCAAACCGTAGTATGATCACATGGGTACTCCGGGATATCCCAGGACAACGCTGGATTGCTCCAGGTGCCCAGACAACCACTGGGTGCTCCAGGGTGCCTCAACCAATCCACCCAGATGTGTATTAAAGTAGCCACCTTAAATTTAACCATTAATTAAAACTCTCACATATGTCATGGATCACTCAAACCCAAACCACGTCTACGAGCATAGCATAGCAGTATAAGCATAACGTAGAAGTAACTCCCAGGGTTTGAATTAAAGACAATAGGTTCTACCTCATCAACTACTTCCCAATACCCACAAGTATTCAAGTCCTAACCATGAAGTGTTTGAGGACTGAAAACTAATGCATAAAAACTGGGTAATAAAGGGTATGATCAAAGTGTTACTTGCCTTGCTGACGATTTGAAAACCTTAGTGACTCGTAGAAGCACACTTCGCACTCCGGAAAATCTATCATGAACAAACAATAGCATACATAAGCACTCAAGCATAAGATGCAAGGTAAAACTCAAGAGAAAAGATCCAATCTGAAAGCTCAACTGAAGAGCTTCGATTTGCAAAAAGAATCAATCAAATCAGAGCTACGAAACCCAAACTACGATCAAAAGAAGTTCGAATTCAAATCTGCTTGAAAGCGAATTTTAATTTGTCAAAATCATGTTCAACTTGATTATCTGGAAAGAGGGGAACAAGAAGAAGATTTTGGCGTTGGTTTCACTAGATTTGGACGAGTGAGCAAAAAGCAGCGAGGGTTTGAAGACCAGGGACTAATCGGTAAGAAAAGTATTCACGGATAGGTCCCTGGCCGAAAATAAACAGAAAAGAAAAATCTAATGAACGAATGTTCGCTATGAAACCCTAACGAACGAAAAAGTTCGCTACCGAGGATTAACGGACGAACGTCCGCAAATTAAAACCGAACGTAAAAACAGAGAAAAACCCTAACCCTAAAAATAAACCAATCTAAACCGAAGAACCAAAAAACTGAAAAAAGAACCGGCGAACCGGGACGGTTTTATACCGGTTAACGGCGACGACGGGGTCAATGGTGGTGACGAAATCCGGCGGCTCCGGCGAGGCAAAGCGGCGGCGGCGGGGTCAATGGCGGTGACGAAATCCGGCGGCTCCGGCGAGGCAAAGCGGCGGCGGCGGCGCGGAACAGCGAAGGCGAACGGCGACTCGTGGGCGGCGGCGGCGAGTGGCTGTGGCGGCTCCGGCTGTGGCTTGCGGGAGGCGGCGGGCGGCGGCGTCAGGTGAGGAGGAGGGGCGGTGGCGGCGGCTCCTTATAAAGGCGGGGGGGGGGGGGCGTTGCTTGGGCGAGGGGGCGGCGCGAGGGGAGTCCGAGCCGGACTCCTCGGCGTCCATGCGGCGGCGGGATTCCTCCCGCTCGGGAGGGAGGCGGCGGCGCAGCGGGCCGTCCTGCTCGGCTGGGCCTTCGGCCTAGCCGGGCGGGAATTTTTATTTAATAAAATTCGCCTGAAAGAAAATCCTATAAAAAAATTCTAAAAATACGAGAAACAATTTTCACCGTCTAAACCTAATATGTAGAACAAAGTGAACATTTTTCTGGCCTAAAAATGCAATTTTGAAAAATGCATATTTTTCTAATTCAAATAAAATAGCAAATAAAATATAAATTTAATTTTAAAATTTCTCCTCCAATATTCCTCTCTTTTGAAGAAGTCATTTTATATTCTCTCATTTATTTCATAATTGGAAATAATTGGAGAGAAAAATATTAAAACCAAATTGATCCTCCTTTCAAATTTGAGAAAAATTCAAATATGAAAATTTGTGAAACCTCCAACTCTCTCCTTGGGTCCTTGAGTTGCTTAAGATTTCTAGGATCTCAACCAAAATGCAAATAAAAATATGATATGCATATGATGACCTATGTATAACATCCAAATTGAAAATTGGGATGTTACAACAACTCTCTATCCTTATTTGTGATTTCTCTTATTCATAGCGTGTTTTCCCCATTTATACATGTAACGATGATGAACTAAACAACTCTCTATTCTTATTTCTCCAGAAAGCTTTCGGACGATACTCATACCATCTGATTCCTTGAAAGATGAAGTGTTTTTCACATCTGTTACAATCCAATGTTTGTCAATTAATTATATTATTTATATTCATAACGGAAATTGGAAATGGCTCCTAGGTGCATGCACAAATTGTTAATATGATTTTGGATGACATATTATGATGTTGACAAGGAGGTTATTGGTGCTCATTAAAATAGCAGTATGAAATAAGCCTGCGTATATTTGTTGGTTTTCAATTTAAGCCTTTCAACTCAACTAAAATTATTATTATTACATTATTTACTAACATAAAACTCCTGTTTTGCAAGCTATCTGGAACGATTGCAGGTTTTAATCAAGAAGTCCTCAATAGGTGGACTGGCTCAAAATGGAGAAGCACGCTGGTAGCTTTTTGGTTGATTGTATTAAGCATTTAAGTTCGTTGCAATTCATACCATCAATATATTTCGGGTGCCTTGTACTCCCTCCATAAACTAATATAAGAGCGTAGTGATCTAAACGCTCTTATATTATAGTTTACAGAGGGAGTAATATTTTAGAAAATTGTGCCTTTTTCGGCCTGATGTTGCGTGCTGTCCATAGACGTCCTCACCCCATTTCCTCCTCACATATGGCCTGGGTTTTCGGATAGCAAGACATATGGAGACAATTTGGGGGTGCCAATTCTCTCTCTCTCCCTCTTGATAATAGAATTATGAACAACCGGTAAGACTAATATTATAGACCTTCTCTCCTCAATCCTATCATGTATTATTTGACTTTTGTGCTAACACAGGAAAAATGTGTTGTAAAGTTGTGAGTTGTGCCTTACTCCCTCCGTTCTTAAATACAAGTCTTTTTAGATATTCCAATGCGGACTACATACGGAGCAAAACGGGTGAATCTACATTTTCTAAAATATGTCTATATATAGTTCTTTTCTAAAATATGTCTATATACATAAGTATGTAGTTCATATTAGGATCTCCAAAAAGACTTAAATTTAGGAATAGAGGGAGTATATTTTCTGCGCAAGTTTTAGCCCTCTTATTCACAATTGATGTTGCATGTCATTCACCCTTATACTTGATGTTAATGTCTGAGTTTATGTCGAATTAGGGTTGGTTGCTCACTTCCCTTTTATGTAATAGCTCGTATTACAACACACACACACACACATTTCCTTGGGTATTATGTGAAAATCCTTTTGAGACGATACACCAAATATGAAGCACGGTGCCCTTAAGATCGTCAAGAGTATATCCAATAGCAGCACGCTGCTTCTTCAGCTTCTTCATGCTCTGAAAGGTTAGCACTAATAATAACAGGATATATCTTCTTTTCATCAAGATAAGCATATTTAAGAGTATCAGGTAATGGTTTAAGCTCAAACACTGGATCACCCTTGGGTGGAGGAGGATCCCCTAGGATTTCAACAGGCAAGTTGTGTTTTAGAATAGGTCCCTCTTTGAAGAATACTTCATCTATTTCCCTTCCTTCATTCATAAACATATCATTCTCATGGTCTAGCAAATATTGTTCTAAAGGATCATTAGGGGGTACAGCAATAGAAGCAAGGCTAATAATTTCATCTTTACTAGGCAATTCTTCATCACGGGGTTGTCTACGAAATTTAGAAAAAATAAACTCATGAGACATATCATCCAAACCAATAGTAACAACATCCTTTTTCCAGTCTATCTTAGCATTAACAGTATTAAAGAAAAGGGTCTACCAAATATAATGGGACAAAAGCTATCTTGTGGGGAACCAAGAACAAGAAAATCAGCAGGATATTTAGCTTTCCCACACAAGACTTCAACATCTCTAACAATCCCAATTGGTGAAATAGTATCTCTATTGGCTAGCTTAATGGTAACATCAATTTCTTCTAACTCAGCAGGTGCAATATCATGCATAATTTCTTGATATAAAGAAATAGGTATTGCACTAGCACTAGCACCTATATCACACAAGCCATGATAAAAATGATCTCCTATTTAACCAGAAATAACAGGCATGCCTACAACAGGTCTATGTTTATCTTTGGCACCAGGTTTAGCAATTCTAGCGGGCTCATCACAGAAGTAAATAACATGCCCATCAATATTATCACCCAAGAGATCTTTAACCATAGCAATATTAGGTTCAACTTTAACTTGCTCAGGAGTTTGTGTGTCCTAATATTACTTTTGTTGACTATAGTTGAGGCTTTAGCATGATCCTTTAATCTAACAGGGAAAGGTGGTTTCTCAACATAAGCAGTAGGAGCAACGAGATCATTATAAGTGATAGTCTTTTCTTCAACTTTAATAGGTGCAACTACTTTTACTTCAACGGGAGGACTATATTTAAACCACTTCTCCTTAGGGAGATCAACATGAGCAGCAAAGGATTCACAGAAAGAAGCTATTATCTCAGAGTCAAGTCCATATTTAGTGCTAAATTTACGGAAAACATCGGTATCCATAAAAGATTTAACACAATCAAACTTAGGTGTTATACCTCACTCCTTTCCTTCGTCGAGATCCCAATCTTCAGAGTTGCATTTAATTCTTTCCAATAAATCCCATTTGAATTCAATAGTCTTCATCATAAAAGAACCAGTACAAGAAGTATCGAGCATGGAGCGATTGTTGTCAGAAAGCCGAGCATAAATTTTTTGAATAATCATTTCTCTTGAGAGCTCATGATTGGGGCATGAATATAACATTGACTTAAGCCTCCCCCAAGCTGGAGCGATGCTTTCTCCTTCACGAGGCCAAAAATTATATATATAATTACGATCGCGATGAACAAGATGCATAGGATAAAACTTCTGATGAAATTCCAATTTCAGTCGCTTGTAGTCCCATGATCCCATATCATCACATAGCCTATACCATGTCAATGCATCTCCCTTCAAAGATAAAGGGAAGACCTTCTTCTTGATAACATCATCGGGCATACCTTCAAGCTTAAATAATCCACAAACTTCATCCACATAGATTAAGTGTAAATCGGGATGCAAAATTCCATCTCCTGCAAAAGGATTAGCTAGCAGTTTCTCTATCATACCCGAAGGAATTTAAAAGTAAACATTTTCAGTAGGTTCAGTAGGTTGAGGAGCAACTATTTGCTCTACTGGTCGGGGTGAAGATACCCCGAACAAGCCCCTCAAAGGATTACTTTCCATAGTAACAAGTGACAGTAAATTTCAGCACACTATATAAATTTTTCCTTACCAAATTCCACCTACCAAAGGCGCTTCACTCCCCGGCAACGGCGCCAGAAAAGAGTCTTGATGGCCCACAAGTGTAGGGGATCTGTCATAGTCCTTTCGATAAGTAAGAGTGTCGAACCCAACGAGGAGCAGAAGGAAATGAAGCGGTTTTCAACAAGGTATTCTCTGTAAGCACTGAAATTATAGGTAACAGATAGTTTTGTGATAAGGTAATTTGTAACGGGTAACAAGTAACAAGTGTAAATAAAGTGCAGCAAGATGGCACAATCCTTTTTGTAGCAAAGGACAAGCCTGGACAAACTCTTATATAGAGAAAAGCGCTCCCGAGGACACATGGGAATTATCGTCAAGCTAGTTTTCATCACGTTCATATGATTCACGTTCGGTACTTTGATAATTTGATATGTGGGTGGACCCGTGCTTGGGTGTTGTCCTTACTTGGAAAAACATCGCACTTATGATTAACTCCTATTGCAAGCATCCGCAACTACAAAACAAGTATTAAGGTAAACCTAACCATAGCATGAAACATATGGATCCAAATCAGCCCCTTACGAAGCAACGCATAAACTAGGGTTTAAGCTTCTGTCACTCTAGCAACCCATCATCTACTTATTACTTCCCAATGCCTTCCTCTAGGCCCAAACAGTGGTGAAGTGTCATGTAGTCGACGTTCACATGACACCACTAGAGGAGAGACAACATACATCTCATCAAAATATCGAACGAATACCAAATTCACATGACTACTAATAGCAAGACTTCTCCCATGTCCTCAGGAACAAACGTAACTACTCACAAAGCATATTCATGTTCATAATCAGAGGGGTATTAATATGCATAATGGATCTCAACATATGATCTTCCACCAAATAAACCAACTAGCATCAACTACAAGGAGTAATCAACACTACTAGCAACCTACAGGTACCAATCTGAGGCTTTGGGACAAAGATTGAGTACAAGAGATGAACTAGGGTTTTAGAGGAGATGGTGCTGGTGAAGATGTTGATGGAGATTGGCCCCCTCCCGATGAGAGGAGCGTTGGTGATGACGATGGCGATGATTTCCCCCTCCCGGAGGGAAGTTTCCCCGGCAGAACAGCTCCGCCGGAGCCCTAGATTGGTTCCGCCAAGGTTCCGCCTCGTGGCAGCGGAGTCTCGTCCCGAAAGCTTGCTTATGATTTTTTCTCGGACGAAAGACTTCATATAGCAGAAGATGGGCACCGAAGGGCTACCAGGGGGCCCACGAGGCAGGGGGCCCAACGAGGGGCGTAGGGCGCGCTCCCCACCCTCGTGGCCAGGGTGTTGGCCCCCCTATGGTATTTTCTTCGCTCAGTATTTTTTATTATTTCCAAAAATAAGTTCCGTGGAGTTTCAGGACTTTGAGTTGTTCAGAATAGGTCTCTAATATTTGCTCCTTTTCCAGCCCAGAATTCCAGCTGCCGGCATTCTCCCTCTTTATGTAAAACTTGTAAAATAAGAGAGAATAGGCATAAGTATTGTGACATAATGTGTAATAACAGCCCATAATGCAATAAATATCGATATAAAAGCATGATGCAAAATGGACGTATGAACTCCCCCAAGCTTAGACCTCGCTTGTCCTCAAGCGGAAGCCGATAACGATAAATATGTCCACATGTTTAGAGATAGAGGTGTCGATAAAATAAAATACGGACATGAGGGCATCATGATCATTCTTATAACAACAACATATATGGATATTATCATATGATTTCTTATGCTCAAGTAATAATCTATTCACAATGTCACGTATGAATCAGAAGCTTCATTGAGAACCAGCAAACTACAATCTCAGTCATTGAAGCAATTGCAATTTATCATAACATCGGAAAGAGTCTATGTAAGAGCTTTTCAGCGAGTCCACATACTCAACTATCATTTAGTCTTTCACAATTGCTAACACTCACGCAATACTTGTGGTTACGGAGTTCTAATCGTACACAAAGAAAGATAGGGGCTTATAGTTTCGCCTCCCAACCTTTTACCTCAAGGGTAATGTCAACAATAATAGCTCATGCTAACTTACATCCAATTATATATATATATATATATATATATATATATATATATATATATATATATCAGGATCTTTCCAACACACTGTGCTTGCCAAAGGATAAAATGTAAAAAGGAAAGGTGAAGTTCACCATGACTCTTGCATAAAGTAGAAGGTAAAAGTAAAAGATAGGCCCTTCGCAGAGGGAAGCAGAGGTTGTCATGCGCTTTTAGGGTTGGATGCACAAAATCTTAATGAGAAAGAATGTCACTTTATATTGCCACTTGTGATATGGACCTTTATTATGCAGTCCGTCGCTTTTATTTCTTCCACATCACAAGATCGTATAAAGCTTATTTTCTCCCACACTAATAAGTCATATATATTTAGAGAGCAATTTTTATTGCTTGCACTGATGACAACTTACTTGAGGGATCTTACTCAATCCATAGGTAGATATGGTGGACTCTCATGGCAAAGCTGGTTTTAAGGGTATTTGGAAGCACAAGTAGTATCTCTACTTGGTGCAAGGAATTAGCTAGCATGAGGGAGAAAGGCAAGCTTAACATGTTGGATGATCCATGAAAATATACTTTATCTCAGATATAAGAAAACATAACCCATTACGTTGTCTTCCTTGTCCAATATCAACTCTTTAGCATGTCACATTTTAATGAGTGTTCACAATCATAAACGATGTCCAAGATAGTATATTTATATGTGAAACCTCTCTTTCTTTATTACTTCCTATTAATTGCAACGATGACCAAAACTATGTTTGTCAACTCTCAACAACTTTTAGTCATCATACTCTTTCTATGTGAAGACATTACTCTCCATAAGATCAATATGATCTCTTTGTTTCTTTTTATTCTTTCTTTTTATTTTATTCCCTCAAGATCATGGCAAAATAGTCAAGCCCTTGACTCAACACTAATCTTTATTATATATAGCTCACGGACTCGATTACATAGAGGGATCATAAAGCAAAACTCAAAACTAAATCATACCAAAAACTTTATTCTACTAGATCAAGATATTACTAAAAGGATCGAACTAAGAAAAGCGGTAAAGATAGGAGTATGATGGTGATACGATACCGGGGCACCTCTCCCAAGCTTGGCAGTTGCCAAGGGGAGTGCCCATACCCATGTGATTATGTCTCCCTTGCTGGTGAAGAAGATGGTGGTGATGATGGGTAGTCGCACATCGAGCGTAAGAGATCCTCCAACTTGCGGATAATGCCCTTGAGTGCGACAATATGCTCCTTCAACAAAATATTTTTCACATGTGAGGTACTTGTTTTGTATACGAGCTAACGCAATCATCTTGAAAGCTTCGATCTCAGTTGGGGTAAAGAGAGGTGGAAGTGTGTCTTCTTCTTCTGCTGCCGGAGCCTGATCTTCCATAGTCTTCTTGATCCCATCATCCTTGTTGATCTCCTCGGGTTCTTCTCTCTTCAGCTCTATCTTCATCAGCCAAGCATCGTTGCCCTGATTGTTGGAGGAGGGAGACGACATGATGCCTGGCCTTCACGACTCTGACAGAAAACAGCTCGAAACAAGAACAGAGGATATTTGCGTGATACAGGAGTCAAAACCTTCGGGAGATTATATAATGAATTTTTACCGACCAAAATACGTGTCTTGCAAGAAAACGGAGTCCGGAGAGCGCACGAGGTGCCCACGAGGCAGGGGCGCGCCCAGGGGGGTAGGGTGCGCCTCCTACCCTCGTGGAAGCCTCGTGTCCTTCCCGGACTGCTTCTTATTTCCCTATTTTTCTAAATATTCCAAAACGGAGAAAAATTACCATTATAACTGTTTTGGAGTCGGTTTACTTACCGTACCACATACCTATTCCTTTTCGGAGTCTGAAACGTTCTGGAAAGTGTTTCTTATGTATTCCTCCGGGGTTACGGTTTTAATAATATTAGTTTCAACATTTATAGGATTACCTGAGATATAATGTTTGATTCTTTGACCGTTCACCACCTTCGGATTTGTGCCTTCGAAATTGTTGATTTTTATGGCGCCGGAACGATAGACCTCCTCGATAACGTAAGGACCTTCACATTTAGAGAGAAGTTTTCCTGCAAAAAATCTTAAACGAGAGTTGAATAGCAACACGTAATCACCTACATTAAACTCACGTTTTTGTATCCTTTTGTCATACCATCTTTTAACTTTTTCTTTAAACAACTTGGCATTCTCATAGGCTTGGGTTCTCCATTCATCAAGTGAGCTAATGTCAAATAACCTCTTCTCACCGGCAAGTTTGAAATCATAATTGAGCTCTTTAATAGCCCAATATGCCTTATGTTCTAATTCGAGAATTAAGTGACATGCTTTCCCGTAAACCATTTTATACATAGACATACCCATATGATTTTTATATGCAGTTCTATAGGCCCATAATGCATCATCAAGTTTCTTGGACCAATTCTTTCTAGATCTATTATCAGTCTTTTGCAAAATTAATTTTAGCTCTCTATTGCTCAATTCTACTTGACCGCTAGACTGTGGGTGATATGGAGATGCAATTCTATGATTAACGTCATACTTAGCAAGCATCTTACGAAAAGCACCATGAATGAAATGCGAACCACCATCAGTCATTAAATATCTAGGGACTCCAAACCTCGGAAAAATAACTTCTTTAAGCATCTTAATAGAAGTGTTATGATCAGCACTACTAGTTGGAATAGCTTCTACCCACTTAGTAACGTAATCAACAGCAACTAAAATATGTGTATATCCATTAGAGGCAGGAAACGGTCCCATAAAATGAAAGCCCCAAACATCAAATGGTTCAATAACAAGTGAATAATTCATAGGCATTTCTTGACGTCTACTAATATTACCAATTCTTTGACATTCGTCACAAGATAAGACAAACTTACGGGCATCTTTGAAGAGAGTAGGCCAATAAAAACCGGATTGCAATACCTTATGTGCAGTTCTATCTCTAGCGTGGTGTCCTCCGTAAGCCTCGGAGTGACACTTGCGTAGGATCTGCTCCTGTTCATGCTCAGGTACACAACGCCTAATAACACCATCTACTCCTTCTTTATAAAGATGTGGGTCATCCCAGAAGTAATGTCTTAAATCATAGAAAAACTTTTTCTTTTGCTGGTATGTGAAACTAGGTGGTATAAATTTAGCAACAATGTAATTAGCATAATCAGCATACCCTGGAGCAGTACGAGAAGCATTTATGACATTCAGTTGTTCATCAGGAAATCTATCATCAATGGGTAGTGGGTCATGAAGAACATTTTCTAACCTAGACAAGTTGTCTGCAACGGGGTTCTCAGCTCCCTTTCTATCAATAATATGCAAATCAAATTCTTGTAGCAAGAGAACCCATCTAATAAGTCTAGGCTTAGCATCTTTCTTTTCCATAAGGTACTTAATAGCAGCATGATCAGTGTGAATAGTTACTTTAGAATCAACAATATAAGGTCTGAACTTATCACAAGCAAAAGCAACTGCTAAGAATTCTTTTTCAGTAGTAGCATAATTTCTCTGGGCATTGTCTAGAGTTTTACTAGCATATTGAATAACATTTAATTTCTTATCAACTCTTTGCCCTAGAACAGCACCTACAGCATAACCACTAGCATCACACATGATTCTAAAGGGTAAATTCCAATCAGGTGGCTGAATAATAGGTGCAGAGATTAATGCTTTCTTAAGTATTTCAAATGCTTCTACACAATCATCATCAAAGACAAATGGTATATCTTTTTGTAATAAATTAGTCAGAGGCCGAGAAATTTTTGAGAAGTACTTAATGAACCTCCTATAAAACCCGGCATGACCAAGGAAACTTCTTGTACCTTTGATGTCCTTGGGACATGGCATCTTTTCAATAGCATCAACTTTAGCTTTATCAACTTCAATACCTCTTTCAGAAACTTTATGCCCCAAGACAATACCTTCATTGACCATAAAGTGGCACTTTTCCCAATTCAAGACAAGATTAGTTTCTTCACATCTCTGCAAAACTCGATCAAGTTTGCTCAAGCAATCATCAAAAGAGGATCCATAAACGGAGAAATCGTCCATGAAAACCTCACAAATCTTTTCACAGAAGTCAGAGAATATAGCCATCATGCATCTTTGAAAGATAGCAGGTGCATTACGTAAACCAAAAGGCATACGTCTATAAGCAAAAGTACCGAAAGGGCAAGTAAAAGTGGTCTTTGATTGATCATCGGCTGACACAGGTATTTGAGACAACCAGAATAACCATCTAGAAAGCAAAAATGTGTATGTTTAGATAATCTTTCTAGCATTTGATCGATAAAAGGTAAGGGGTAATGATCCTTTTTAGTAGCCTTATTTAATTTGCGGAAATCAATTACCATCCTATAACCTGTAATAATTCTTTGCGGAATCAATTCATCTTTATCATTAGGAACGACAGTAATACCTCCCTTCTTAGGGACACAATGGACAGGACTTACCCACTGACTATCAGCAACGGGATAAATTATACCTGCCTCAAGGAGCTTTAGTATTTCCTTTCTTACCACTTCTTTCATTTTAGGATTCAGCCGTCGTTGGTGATCTCAAACTGGTTTGGCATCTTTCTCCAAATTTATTTTGTGTTGACATAGTGTGGGACTAATGCCTTTAAGATCAACAAGAGTATATCCAAGGGCAGCGCGGTGCTTCTTCAGAGTTTTCAATAATCTCTCTTCTTCATGCTCTGAAAGGTTAGCACGAATAATAACAGGACATATCTTCTTTTCATCAAGATAAGCATATTTAAGAGTATCAGGTAATGGTTTAAGCTCAAACACTGGATCACCCTTCGGTGGAGGAGGATCCCCTAGGATTTCAACAGGCAAGTTGTGTTTCAGAATAGGTCCCTGTTTAAAGAATACTTCATCTATTTCCCTTCTTTCATTCATAAACATATCATTCTCATGGTCTAGCAAATATTGTTCTAAAGGATCATTAGGGGGTACGGCAATATAAGCAAGGCCAATAATTTCATCCTTACTAGGCAATTCTTCATCACGGGGTTGTCTACGAAATTTAGAAAAGTTGAACTCATGAGACATATCACCCAAACCAATAGTAACAACATCCTTTTTGCAGTCTATCTTAGCATTAACAGTGTTCAAGAAGGGTCTACCAAATATAATGGGACAAAAGCTATCTTGTGGGGAACCAAGAACAAGGAAATCAGCAGGATATTTAGCTTTCCCACACAAGACTTCAACATCTCTAACAATCCCAATTGGTGAAATAGTATCTCTATTGGCTAGCTTAGCGGTAACATCAATTTCTTCTAACTCAGCGGGTGCAATATCATGCATAATTTCTTGATATAAAGAAATAGGTATTGCACTAGCACTAGCACCTATATCACACAAGCCATGATAAAAATGATCTCCTATTTTAACATAAATAACAGGCATGCCTACAACAGGTCTATGTTTATCTTTGGCACCAGGTTTAGCAATTCTAGCGGGCTCATCACAGAAGTAAATAACATGCCCATCAATATTATCACCCAAGAGATCTTTAACCATAGCAATATTAGGTTCAACTTTAACTTGCTCAGGAGGTTTGTGTGTCCTAATATTACTTTTGTTGACTACAGTTGAGGCTTTAGCATGATCCTTTAATCTAACAGGGAAAGGTGGTTTCTCAACATAAGCAGTAGGAGCAACGAGATCATTATAAGTGATAGTCTTTTCTTCAACTTTAATAGGTGTAACTACTTTTACTTCAACGGGAGGACTATATTTAAACCACTTCTCCTTAGGGAGATCAACATGAGCAGCAAAGGATTCACAGAAAGAAGCTACTATCTCAGAGTCAAGTCCATATTTAGTGCTAAATTTACGGAAAACATCGGTATCCATAAAAGATTTAACACAATCAAACTTAGGTGTTATACCTCACTCCTTACCTTCGTCGAGATCCCAATATTCAGAGTTGCATTTAATTCTTTCCAATAAATCCCATTTGAATTCAATAGTCTTCATCATAAAAGAACCAGTACAAGAAGTATAAAGCATGGAGCGATTGTTGTCAGAAAGCCGAGCATAAATTTTTTGAATAATCATTTCTCTTGAGAGCTCATGATTGGGGCATGAATATAACATTGACTTAAGCCTCCCCCAAGCTGGAGCGATGCTTTCTCCTTCGCGAGGCCAAAAATTATATATATAATTACGACCGCGATGAACAACATGCATAGGATAAAACTTCTGATGAAATTCCAATTTCAGTCGCTTGTAGTCCCATGATCCCATATCATCACATAGCCTATACCATGTCAATGCATCTCCCTTCAAAGATAAAGGGAAGACCTTCTTCTTGATAACATCATCGGGCATACCTTCAAGCTTAAATAATCCACAAACTTCATCCACATAGATTAAGTGTAAATCGGGATGCAAAGTTCCATCTCCTGCAAAAGGATTAGCTAGCAGTTTCTCTATCATACCCGAAGGAATTTCAAAGTAAACATTTTCAGTAGGTTCAGTAGGTTGAGGAGCAACTATTTTCTCTACTGGTCGGGGTGAAGATACCCCGAACAAGCCCCTCAAAGGATTACTTTCCATAGTAACAAGTGACAGTAAATTTCAGCACACTATATAAATTTTTCCTTACCAAATTCCACCTACCAAAGGCGCTTCACTCCCCGGCAACGGTGCCAGAAAAGAGTCTTGATGGCCCACAAGTGTAGGGGATCTATCGTAGTCCTTTCGATAAGTAAGAGTGTCGAACCCAACGAGGAGCAGAAGGAAATGACAAGCGGTTTTCAACAACGTATTCTCTGTAAGCACTGAAATTATAGGTAACAGATAGTTTTGTGATAAGGTAATTTGTAACGGGTAACAAGTAACAAGTGTAAATAAAGTGCAGCAAGATGGCACAATCCTTTTTGTAGAAAAGGACAAGCCTGGACAAATTCTTATATAGAGAAAAGCGCTCCCGAGGACACATGGGAATTATCGTCAAGCTAGTTTTCATCACGTTCATATGATTCACGTTCGGTACTTTGATAATTTGATATGTGGGTGGACCGGTGCTTGGGTGCTGTCCTTACTTGGAAAAACATCGCACTTATGATTAACTCCTATTGCAAGCATCCGCAACTACAAAACAAGTATTAAGGTAAACCTAACCATAGCATGAAACATATGGATCCAAATCAGCCCCTTACGAAGCAACGCATAAACTAGGGGTTAAGCTTCTGTCACTCTAGCAACCCATCATCTACTTATTACTTCCCAATGCCTTCCTCTAGGCCCAAACAGTGGTGAAGTGTCATGTAGTCAACGATCACATGACACCACTAGAGGAGAGACAACATACATCTCATCAAAATATCGAACGAATACCAAATTCACATGACTACTAATAGCAAGACTTCTCCCATGTCCTCAGGAACAAACGTAACTACTCACAAAGCATATTCATGTTCATAATCAGAGGGGTATTAATATGCATAATGGATCTCAACATATGATCTTCCACCAAATAAACCAACTAGCATCAACTACAAGGAGTAATCAACACTACTAGCAACCTACAGGTACCAATCTGAGGCTTTGGGACAAAGATTGAGTACAAGAGATGAACTAGGGTTTTAGAGGAGATGGTGCTGGTGAAGATGTTGATGGAGATTGGCCCCCTCCCGATGAGAGGAGCGTTGGTGATGACGATGGCGATGATTTCCCCCTCCCGGAGGGAAGTTTCCCCGGCAGAACAGCTCCGCCGGAGCCCTAGATTGGTTCCGCCAAGGTTCCGCCTCGTGGCAGCGGAGTCTCGTCCCGAAAGCTTCCTTATGATTTTTTCTCGGACGAAAGACTTCATATAGCAGAAGATGGGCACCGGAGGGCTACCAGGGGGCCCACGAGGCAGGGGGCGCACCCCCACCCTCGTGGCCAGGGTGTGGGCCCCCTCTGGTATTTTCTTCGCTTAGTATTTTTTATTATTTCCAAAAATAACTTCCGTGGAGTTTCAGGACTTTTGGAGTTGTGCATAATAGGTCTCTAATATTTGCTCCTTTCCCAGCCCAGAATTCTAGCTGCCGGCATTCTCCCTTTTTATGTAAACCTTGTAAAATAAGAGAGAATAGGCATAAGTATTGTGACATAATGTGTAATAACAACCCATAATGCAATAAATATCGACATAAAAGCATGATGCAAAATGGACGTATCAGCCAGCGTGCGTAGTGTCCTTGTTTCCTCTTTGGTGCTAAGGAGGCAAGCGCAGGCGAGGAGTTCTGAGGCGTCAGGCAAAGGTTTCCGCATCGGTGCAACGAGACCAAGACTAGCAGGACGGCAAGACGGAGGTCACCGTGGAGCCCAAGACGGCGTCACCACTAGAGCCTTTGGCAGGCGAAGACTACTTTTGTCAGGATAAGCTGTACTAGCTGTCCCCTTTCAAATTGGCCGTTGTGGCATCCGTTCCCGCTCAATATTTAGGAAAAGGACCAGGGCCCCTATAAATAGGACTAGCCACCACAGTAGGAGGCAACGAGTTCGGATCCTCACACCCTCAAGTTCACCACACACAAGAACACCTCTCCTCAGGAGGCTGTTCTTCCCCTTGTAGTGTTCATCCCTAGCCCAAGAGGCAATCCACCACCACCACACTAGAGTAGGGTATTACACCACAATGGTGGCCCGAACCAGTATAAATCCTGTGTCCCTTGTGTTGCGAGTTCGTCGAGCTAGCCTAGAGATCCTGAAGTGTGTGAGGGCGTGATCTGTGAGGGAGAGATCTTTGCGCGCGCCCCAGAGTTCGAACCTTAAGGGTTTTGCCGGAACCCGAGATCTGACATTTGGCGCGCCAGGTAGGGGTGCGCCGAAGCTTTCCTTCCGTTGCTCCGCGCCCCGTTGCTTCGTCATCTCCATGGCGGACGCTCGCCGAGCTCGCGCTTAGCGCCGGGCTGCCCTTGCCAACCGTGTCGCCCAGACGGCTCCCGTCTGCGGGCCACCTCGTCGTTCTCCGTCGGCTGCCGCCACCGGCCCGGCGGGGAACGAGCAGCAAGCCTCCTCACTGCTCCCCTCGATGCGGCGGGACAGCCGCACCGCCAGTCCATCGCTGACCCCGGCCGGCTCATCGTCCCACGCCCGTCGCGCTCCCACGGACGCGCAGGCCGCGCTGTGCATGGCGCGCGAACTCCTGCGCTACCGCCCCATCGACGACCTCTACGAGGACTGGCTGGACCGCATCGCCGAGCTTGTTAGCGCCGCAGGGGGCTCCCCTGCACCGTCCGTCTCGCTGCATTGTCCACCGCCGGCTACGGGCGACGTGGCTCACAGAGCACCTCCACCACCTCTGCACCAAGACGGCGCCCAGGCGCGCGGCTCCGTGGCGTGACCCTCCGCGTTCGGCGCCCGTGCGCGAAGAAGGAAGCTACCAAGAAGTCCCTCGCCCACAAGAGAACGCTCCACCGCTCCCCGCACCGCCATGTCAGGATCGGTAGCTGCGGCAGGGCCCCGCGCCGCTTGCCGTGGCGGCGCGCGGGCGCCAAGACCAAGCTCCACCTCCAAGACGGGCCCCGGTGACCACGGCCGGCTGCCGCGCCTTCACCCCCGAGCTACGTAGCGTCGCCTGGCCGGGCAAGTTCAAGCCAGATCCGCCTCCTTGTTACAACGACACCCCCGACCCCACAGAGTTCTTGCAGCTCTACGAGCTGAGCATCGAGGTGGCCAACGGCGACGAGAAAGTCATGGCGATCTGGTTCCCCATGGCGCTCAAAGACGACGCTCGTTCGTGGCTCCTGAACCTGCCACCAGGCTCGATCTCCTCCTGGGACGAGATGCGCGACCGCTTCATCGCCAACTTCTAGGGCACTCGCGACCGCCCCCCCGGCCGCGGGTGACCTGCGCCGCGTCAAGCAACAACCAGGAGAGACCCTCCAGAAGTACATCCAGCGCTTCAACAACGTTCGTGTCAAGATCCCCAAGGTGAAGGACGAGGCCATCATCTCTCCGTTCTCCGATGGCGTCCGCGACGTCAAGATGAAGGAGGAGCTCGGCATCCACGAGGAGCTGTGCACATCCCTGGAGCTGTTCAACCTGGCGACAAAGTGCGCAAGGGCTGAGGAAGGGCGCCTTTCCCTTCTTGAGCTCCCAGCTGCAGACTTGGAGGAGAAGAAAGCCAAGGTCAAGGACGTGAAGCACAAGGGAGCAGCCGTACTCGCGACAGAGCCAGACACGAAGCATGGCAGGGACCAGCCTGAGTCATCCAAGAGCAGCCGACCGTTCTGCGCCTTCCACAACATGCACAGTCACAACACCAACGATTGTCAGGAGCTCAGGGCCATTCGCGATGGACGCTTCGGTCAATGCCTCGAGCGCAACGACTGGGGCTACGGTCGAGGAGGAGGACGTGGCGGAGGACGCTGGGACGACCGGGGCCCACGCCAGGAGTGGCGCGACCGGCCCCGTGAGGACCGCTGGCAGGATCAGCCTCGCATGGGTGCCTCGTGGGATCAGCCTCGCGAGGACCGTCCTCAGGGCAACGCTGGGCTTCCTCCGCTGCCGCCCCCACCAAGAAGGAACGACAACCACCATCAAGATGAGGGGGCTGGGAGCTTCCAGGAGCCGCGTGCTATCGCCTGCATCTTGGGCGGAGCTCAAGCCCCAGCCTCACAACATATCTTCAAGAAGTTTGCTCATGAGGTGAACGCAGTCCTCCCCAAGAACGAGGCTACTCGCCCGCTCAGGTGGTCCAAGTGCGCCATCACTTTCAGTTCGGCAGATCAACTCAAGTGCGCGGCTACCGCTGGCGCTCTCCCAATGCTTTGTTCACCCGTCATCAGCAACGTACAAGTCATCAAGACCCTCATCGACGGAGGCGCAGGACTCAACGTCTTGTCCGTCGACACGTTCGACAACCTTCAAGTGCCCTACGACCAGCTTCAGCCTACCAAGCCCTTCTCAGGAGTGACCGACGGTTCCACCACACCGATAGGGCAGGTCCGCCTCCCTGTCACCTTCGAAGAACGCAACAACTACCACACCGAGCTCATCGACTTCGACGTCACACACATCTGTCTGCCGTACAATCCCATCCTCGGGTACCCTGCCCTGGCCAAGTTCATGGCGGTGACGCACCACAGCTACAACATCCTCAAGATGCCAGGGAGCGGCGGGATCATCACAGTCCCCTGCGAAGAAAGAGATGCGGTGTGCTCCCTCGAGCGCGCCTTCCAAGCAGCGTCAATCGAAGACCCCGACAACAGCGCAGCTCGATACCCTCCTGAGGTTGTCCCCAAGAAGAAGAAGCAGCTACTCCGTGCAGGACCTCAGGAGGGTGGCGTCGCGAGTGGTACCTCGTCAGGATCAGCACCTGCACCTGGGGCGCCTCCCTCCCTCGCATAGGAAGGCACGCCCGGCGCCCTCCTTGGGCAGGGCTCGGAGGCTCTCTTCTGGAGGGCCTCAGACCTCACCAACATCACGAGGGAGGCGCTCGGGCACCACTTGGAGGCATGCTTCGCGGCAGGTCTCCCTCAGGAGGACACAAGGCGAGGAGCGCCCACCATTCAGGAATTCATTACCAAGACCACTCAGGAACTGCATGACGTGAGAGCCATGCGCGGCGACCGCCGCTCACTGGGCGCAGCTTGTAACGCCCCGGATGTGACTTTCCATATTTGTAACTCCAACTCTTGCCATTTTCGGCTGTGTGTTATGATATTCCCTTCGTGGTCGGGTTTTGTCTCTCGTTTTGTATTCTATTCATCTCATGCATTTCATATCATGTCATCAGGTGCATCTCATTTGCATACGTGTTCGTCTCATGCATCCGAGCATTTTCCCCATTGTCCGTTTTACAATCCGACACTCCCATATGCACCGGCGCACCCCTCTTGTCTCTTTTCATGAGCGGGTGTTAAACGTTCTCGGAATGGACCGAGGTTTGCCAAGTGGGCTTGGTACACCACCGGTAGACCAGCTGTCAAGTTTCGTTCCATTTGGAGGTCGCTTGATGCTCCAACGGTTAACCGGGTAACCGCAAAGGCCTCTTGTGTGTTGCAGCTCAACACCCCTCCAAAACAGCCCAATAACCCATCTAAACCCCCTCCATGCTCTCCGTCGTCGGATCACGATCGTGTGGGCGAAAACTACACCCCATTTGGAGTCTCCTAGCTCCCTCTAGCTATAAATATGTGCACTCCTCCGAAATCCCGGGTCCCGAAACCCGAGCCTCACCCCTCTCCGCCGTCGGACACGTCCGGATCGGGCCGGACGCGTCCGCCGCCGCGCCCACACCAACCGGAGGCTGCCACATGGTGCCCCGGCCACCCGCGCCGCCGCCAGCCCGTCGGGCCCGAGGCTGGCCCTCCCTGAGCCCATCGACGCCCAGCGCCTCCCGCGTCGGCCCGCAGCCCGGGCGCCGCGCCGCCGTCCGCCGCCCGTCCCGTTCGCCGCCGCCGCGCCGGTCGCCGCCGCACGTCCCATTCGCCGCCGTCGCGCCGGTCGCCGCCGCCCGCGCCCCGGTCGCCGCCGCCTCCGTCGCGCCCCGTCCTCCTCTTCTCGACCCCGGCCGCTGCCGCCCCGTCTCCGGCGAGCCCCGGCGACCTCGGTTCGCGTGCCCACGAAGAACCCTAGATCGGAGGTTGAATACTGCTCAGTTTCATGCGCATACTGCTCAGTTTCATGCGCATACTGCTCAGTTCATCAGATCATATCTCCTTGCATACTGCTCAGTTTCATGCGCATGATAAATCAAAATGTTCAACAGGTTATGCTCTTCATTTTGTTCCATTGTGCCATGTCTGTTTGAGCTCATCTTGTTGCCTAAATCGTCGTTGCAAGAGTGCTATATGATGTTCACTGCTGTTACTTATCAGAACTTGATGTTTTGTTATTTTTGTTGCATTTGATGTGTGCATCTTATGAGCATGAGCTCTACATGTGTTTTGATCTATGCCATGCCATCTTTATAGAGGTGCTTGCCATGTATTTTTGTGATCTATGTGGTGACTAGCACAAGCATGCAAACTAGGCTTCGTGGTGTTTCTGTTTTCAGGGACTTAGGATTTTGCTAAGCCTTTTCCTGCTGTTATTTTAATGCCATGTATCCATGTGGCTACAGTGAGATCCATGCTTCTTTTGAGTATGTTCAGTAAGGATGTTTTGGACATATAGTTGTGCTCTATCCATCCATGCCCCTGTTTGCAATTATGGAGTGACCTAGCATGTCTCAATCTTGCTCTACTTTTGCTATAAAATGTTCCTGGCAGAATGTTAACTTGCTATTCAATTTTGCCAAGGTTGTTGTAGTTGATCCATACATGCTATGAACTTGCTCTTGCCATGGATAGCTTATGCCTGGTGTTTTGTTCCACTCTTGCCACCCATGTTTCCGTCATACCGGTGTTATGTTCCTTGATTTTGCGTTCCTTACGCGGTTGGGTGATTTATGGGACCCCCTTGACAGTTCGCTTTGAATAAAACTCCTCCAGCAAGGCCCAACCTTGGTTTTACATTTGCCTACCTAAGCCTTTTCCCTTGGGTTTTCGCGAGCCCGAGTGTCATCTTTATTTTAACCCCCCGGGCCAGTGCTCCTCTGAGTGTTGGTCCGAACTAGAGCACCGTGCGGGACCGTCCCTTGGCAACTTGGGTTACATTGGTACCTATACGCTTCGCTTATCTGGTGTGCCCTGAGAACGAGATATGTGCAGCTCCTATCGGGATTTGTCGGCACAGTCGGGTGGTCTTGCTGGTCTTGTTTTACCATTGTCGAAATGTCTTGTAAACCGGGATTCCGAGACTGATCGGGTCTTCCCGGGAGAAGGTTTATCCTTCGTTGACCGTGAGAACTTATAATGGGCTAAGTTGGGACACCCCTGCAGGGTATTATCTTTCGAAAGCCGTGCCCGCGGTTATGTGGCAGATGGGAATTTGTTAATGTCCGGTTGTAGAGAACTTGACACTTGACTTAATTAAAATACATCAACCGCGTGTGTAGCCGTGATGGTCTCTTTTCGGCGGAGTCCGGGAAGTGAACATGGTTTGGGTTATGTATGAACGTAAGCAGTTTCAGGATCACTTCTTGATCACCTCTAGCTTCGCGTCAGTTGCATTGCTTCTCTTCTCGCTCTCAGTTGCGTATGTTAGCCACCATATGCTTAGTGCTTGCTGTAGCTCCACCTCATTACCCCATCCTTTCCTATAAGCTTAAATAGTCTTGATCTCGCGGGTGTGAGATTGCTGAGTCCTCGTGACTCACAGATTCTACCTAAACAGTTGCAGGTGCCGACGATACCAGTGCAGGCGACGCAACCGAGCTCAAGTGGGAGTTCGACGAGGAATGTGGTCGTTACTATGTTTCGTTTCCTGATGATCAGTAGTGGAGCCCAGTTGGGACGATCGGGGAACTAGCATTTGGGGTTATCTTCTTTTCTTTTGGATTTGACCGTAGTCGGTCTATGTGTGGATTTTGGATGATGTATGAATTAATTTATGTATTGTGTGAAGTGGCGATTGTAAGCCAACTCTCTTTATCCCATTCTTGTTCATTACATGGGATTGTGTGAAGATGACCCTTCTTGCGACAATACCTACAATGCGGTTATGCCTCTAAGTCATGCCTCGACACGTGGGAGATATAGCCGCATCGTGGGTGTTACAAGTTGGTAATCAGAGCCATCCCCGACTTAGGAGCCCCCTGCTTGATCGAATCGCTGGCGTTGTTGAGTCTAGAACAAAAATGTTTTGAGTCTTAGGATTATATATATCGGAGAGTAGGATTCTTTTTACTCCTCAGTCCCTTCGTCTCTCTAGTGAGGTCTCCTGACGTAGAAGTTTTGACTTTTCTCTCCTCAAATTTCACTAAAAAAAATTTAGGATCACGCGGGTATCTTGGAATCGTTCCGATGGTTTTGTGACGAGAACATTGTTCTTGGTGCCTCCTGACATTTAGGGGTTGTGGCAGTGTCCCGGGGAGTTGAGCTCCGAGGTGTTGTCGTCACAATTTTATCGTTGCAGTTCTGGAATACCTGAGTTTCGCCGACATCGAAAATCTCTTTTATGTAGTTGTTGGTGAGATCACCTCGACGCCACCCAGTACTGGGGCGGGAGTTCGGGAGTATTGCCATAACTCGTATAACAGATGCTTTTCGAAGGTTGAGGTAAATGATTTCCGAAGGTTTCTTGGTTATGTGTTGACGGATGGATATAGCTGGATCTAGGTATTGTTAGTTTGGGTGAGATATATTGTGTCCCCTGTATCCCCAACACCTGATTGCATAACCAGAAAGTTTTGAGAGTTTATAAGTGGGAATTCAAGTAGCTCCTAGGATATCTTTCCGACAGATGCATGATATGAGATTGTGGTTCGACGTCTAGTGGTCCGCCTTTCCACGGTTGGTTTTACAGTGGTCTCGGAGTGTCTTAAAGAGTCCTTGGCTATGCCGACTCGGGGACGCTTCGTATGTCATGTGCACTGCCTTGTACATGATGGTGCTGTACGATTGAGCCCGTGTGGGCCCCACCATGAAAACTTCGGACGAAATCTCTATCGTATGTTTGTTCCGGCTTATTCTGCAAGCCAATCCTTTGTTTTGTTTTGAATTGTGGTATTCGAGTTGCTTCGAAGTCAAATGTTGAGTCCATACATTTTTCTAAGTGGCTTCTCAACTTATGGAAGTGTGATGATTTACTATGGAATTCATTCGTTCATCCTCGTTCGAATGTTTATTCTGCAGACTATATGTTGCAATTTCTATCCGTTGATTCAACTTGTCTATCTGTCTATCAAGATGCTAACGGATGTCACCCTCTTCAGGATGGCTCCGCCAACGGGTCAGAATCCGGAACGCAATGATGGGAGTCAGGCGAACCCTCCGCCACCACCTCCGCCTCCGGAGGCATGGCAAGCTATCATGGCAGCCACCAACGCCAATGCTCAGATGATTTTGCAACTCTTGCAAGAGCGCACCCAAGGGCAAGGCAACCAAGGAAATCAAGGCCAAGGCAACAATCAGCCTCACTTCGCTACCCTCAACCAGTTCCTCGCAAATCAGCCGAAGTCTTTCAGCTACTGTGCCGAGGCCACAGACGCCGATGATTGGCTCCTGGACATCAACAAGCATTTTGAATGTAGCAAT
Source organism: Aegilops tauschii subsp. strangulata (assembly GCF_002575655.3). Classification (NCBI taxonomy): domain Eukaryota; kingdom Viridiplantae; phylum Streptophyta; class Magnoliopsida; order Poales; family Poaceae; genus Aegilops; species Aegilops tauschii. Next base: position 144,188,509 of record NC_053035.3, on the reverse strand, counting down.
GTCAGGCCTGAGGACTTTGTCAAGTTTGCTTCTTTTCAACTCAAGGATCAAGCTGCCGAGTGGTATCAACAATACAAAGATTCCAGAGGAGGTCGTGTGATTACCTGGGATGATTTCCGCCGAGACTTCAAAGCTCACCACATTCCACAAAGTGTTGTTGAGAGCAAGCGTGAGGAGTTCCGCAATCTCAAGCAAGGCATCATGTCCGTGTATCAATACAATACCCAGATTCAGAAACTCGCTCGCTTCGCTAAGCAAGACGTTCCTGATGAAAAGAGTATGATCTATCAATTCAGAGGTGGCCTCAGAGAAGATCTGCAATTACCTCTCGTGCTTTTTGAGCCGACCAAGTATGATGATTTCTACAACATGGCACTGAAGCAAGAAGCTGCTCAGCTCAAGTGTGAGGCTTCTAAGAAGAGAGTCAGGGACGCAGTTCAGTCTTCTTCTTCCTCACTAGTGGCTGCTAAGCAACAGAAGTTTTGGCTTCCTCCACCTCCTCCGTTTCGTCAGCCTTTCCAGCAGAAGAACAAAGGTGGCCATGGATCTTCCCACCCACCCAACCCTGGCTATCAGAACAAGTCTCAGAATCAAGCTCCAAGGTCTAATGCTCCTTATCATCGTCCGCTCTCAGAGGTGACTTGCAACAAATGTCAGCAGAAAGGTCACTATGCTAACAAGTGCTTCAACCAAAGGCGCCTTCCGCCTCCTCCTCCTGTGAGATCTTCTAGCAATGCAGTGGTCAAGCATAATCCCAAGTCTGCAAAGGTGAACATGATGAATGCAGCTCAAGCGGAGGAATCTACTGATGTGATAATGGGTAATCTCTCAGTTAATGATATTCCTGCAAAAGTTTTATTTGATATGGTGCATCGCATTGTTTCATGTCAAGATCGTTCTTTGCAAAGAATGATTTTACTTGGTCTTACCTGGATAAAACTTTGGGTGTTGTTTCTCCGGGGAAGTCAATGAGAGCCAACTCGATAGTCCCTGATGTCTCTATCAAGATGGGCAACTATAAATTTCTGTCTTCTCCAATTGTCCTTGGTGACTCGGATATTGATCTAATTCTCGGGATGGACTGGCTTTCTAAGCACAAGGCTCGACTTGATTGTGCTGCCAGGGAAATTCAATTGACACACTCTTCTGAGAATGTGATCATCTATGCCGCTCGTGATGAGACCATTCGGTTATTCTCTCTCAATGAGAAGGGCAAGCTAGACGCAATCTCTCAGATTCCAGTCGTTTGTGAGTACCAAGATGTTTTTCCAGAAGAGCTTCTGGGTATGCCTCCTCACCGGCCAGTCGAATTCGTTATCGATCTTGAGCCTGGCACTGAACCCGTTTGCAAGTGTCCATACAAGCTTGGACCCAAGGAGCTGAAGGAATTGAAGAAACAGCTCGATGAACAAGAGCGTCTGGGTCTGATCAGACCGAGTTCATCTCCATAGGGTTGTGGTGTTTTTTTGTCCAGAAGAAGGACGGCACGGACCGACTGTGCGTCGACTACCGTCCATTGAACAAGAAGACAATCAAGAACAAGTATCCACTTCCCAACATCAATGAGCTATTCGAGCAACTTAAAGGTGCTAAAGTATTCTCCAAGCTTGACCTCCGTATGGGTTATCATCAGATTCGCATTCGTGAAGAAGATATTCCCAAGACAGCATTCAGAACAAGGTTTGGTTCTTATGAATATACTGTCATGTCTTTCGGCCTTGTCAATGCTCCTCCAACATTCTCTCGAATGATGAACTTCATCTTCAACCCCTATACCAATGAATTCGTCCTGGTGTATCTCGATGATATCTTGGTCTTCTCCAAGAATAAGAAGGATCATGCCAAACATTTGCGATTGGTGCTCGACAAGCTCAGAGAGTATGAATTCTATGTGAAGTTTTCCAAATGTGAGTTTTGGCTTGATGAATTTCTTTACCTTGGTCATATCATCTCTGCCAAGGGCATCGCTGTTAATCCTGAGAAGGTGTCCGCAATTGTGAATTGGGAACCGCCTCAGAATGTCAAGCAGCTCCGCAGTTTCCTTGGTCTTGCAAGCTATTGCCGAAGATTCGTTGAGAATTTCTCTAAGATTGCAAAGCCTCTTTCCAACCTCCTCCAGAAGCATGTGAAGTATGTCTGGACTCCTGAGTGTGACATTGCTTTCAACACTCTCAGAGAGAAACTCGTCACAGCTCATGTCTTGACTCCTCGTGACGAATCCAAGCCATTCGAAGTCTTCTGTGATGTTTCTCTTCAAGGTCTCGGTGCTATGTTAATGCAAGAGAAGAAAGTTGTGGCCTATACCTCTCGTCAGTTGAAGCCCAACGAAAAGGACTACCCCACTCACGATCTTGAGTTGGCAGCAGTTGTCCATGCATTAATAACATGGAGACATCTCTTGTTGGGAAGGAAAGTGGACATATTCACCGATCACAAGAGTCTCAGGTACATCTTCACTCAGCCCAACCTCAGCCTCAGGCAAACTCAATGGGTCGAAATGATTCAAGAGTACAATCCGAGTATTGAATATACTCCAGGCAAGGTCAATGTCATTGCAGATGCTTTGAGCAGGAAGGCTTATTGCAACAGCTTAATTCTCAAGCCCTTCCAACCGGACCTTTGTGAAGCTTTCCGCAAACTCAATCTTCAAGTTGTTCCTCAAGGTTTTCTTGCCAACCTCCTAGTCACTCCAACTTTGGAAGACCAAATTCGTGAGGCACAACTCCTGGATACCATGGTGAAGAAGGTGAAACATGGTATTGACAAGGGTCTTTCCAAATACAAGTGCTATCGCATTGATGACCGAGACACTTTATTCTTCGAGGACCGGATTGTGGTTCCTAAAGGTGATCTAAGGAAGGTCATAATGAACGAAGCACACAATTCTCTTCTTTCCATTCATCCTGGAAGTACGAAGATGTACCATGACCTCAAGCAGTCGTATTGGTGGACTCGAATGAAGCGAGAAATCGCTCAATTCGTGAATGAATGTGATGTCTGTCGAAGGGTGAAAGCAGAACACCAACGACCAGTTGGTCTCCTCCAACCTCTTGCTATTCCAGAATGGAAATTTGATCATATCGAAATGGACTTCGTGACTGGATTTCCAAAGTCCAAGCACGGAAATGATGCTATCTTCGTTGTCATCGACAAGCTTAGAAAAGTGGCTCATTTCCTTCCAATCAAAGAATCTATCACGGCTGCTCAGTTGGCAAAGCTATACACCTTCAGGATTGTCTCCTTGCACGGCATTCCACAATTGATATCTTCAGATCGTGGAAGCATCTTCACTTCTAAGTTCTGGGACTCCTTTCAGAAGGCCATGGGCACCAACATTCGCTTCAACACAGCTTTCCATCCTCAAACTAGTGGCCAAGTTGAGCGAGTCAATCAAATCCTTGAAGATATGCTCAGGGCTTATGTTATCTCTTTCGGTATGAAGTGGGAAGATTGTCTTCCATATGCCAAGTTCTCCTACAACAACAGCTTCCAAGCGAGTTCGGGCAAGGCCCTATTCGAGATTCTCTATGGCAGAAAGTGTCGTCCTCCTCTCAATTGGTCAGAGACTGGTGAACGCCAACTTCTTGGCAACGACTTGATCATAGAAGCCAAAGAAATGTGCAAAGTCATCCGTGAAAATCTCAAAGCCGCGCAATCGCGCCAAAAGAGCTATTATGATGACAAGCACCGTGACTTGGCTTTCGAGATCGGAGACCATGTCTACCTCCGCGTCTCTCCAATGAAAGGCACTCGTCGCTTCGGTATCAAAGGGAAGCTTGCCCCTAGATACGTGGGTCCTTTCAAGATCATTGGCAAAAGAGGCGACCTCGCCTATCAACTTGAGCTTCCCTCCAACTTCGCGAACGTGCACGATGTGTTCCACGTGTCACAGCTTTGCAAGTGCTTCAATACTCCTGAGCGCACCATCAACTTCGAAGAGATTGACCTCCAAGAAGATCTGTCTTATCATGAGCGCCCCGTTGCTATTCTTGAAGAAACTGAGCGCAAGACTCGCAACAAGTCAATCAAATTCCTGAAAGTGAAGTGGTCACACCATTCCGACCGAGAAGCCACCTGGGAGCGCGAGGACCACCTCCGTTCCGAATATCCGGAGTTCTTTCAGTCCTAGATCTCGGGAAGAGATCCTCTCATAGTGGTGGAGTGTTGTAACGCCCCGGATGTAAATTTCCATATTTGTAACTCCAACTCTTGCCATTTTCGGCTATGTGTTATGATATTCCCTTCGTGGTCGGGTTTTGTCTCTCGTTTTGCATTTTGTTCATGTCATGCATTTCATATCATGTCATCAGGTGCATCTCATTTGCATACGTGTTCGTCTCATGCATCCGAGCATTTTCTCCGTTGTCCGTTTTGCAATCCGACACTCCCACATGCACCGGCGCACCCCTCTTGTCTCTTTTCGTGAGCGGTGTTAAACGTTCTTGGAATGGACCGAGGTTTGCCAAGTGGCCTTGGTACACCACCGGTAGACCACCTGTCAAGCTTCGTTCCATTTGGAGGTCGTTTGATGCTCCAACGGTTAACCGGGTAACCGCAAAGGCATCTTGTGTGTTGCAGCCCAACACCCCTCCAAAACAGCCCAATAACCCATCTAAACCCCCTCCATGCTCTCCGTCGTCAGATCACGATCGTGTGGGCGAAAACTACACCCCATTTGGAGTCTCCTAGCTCCCTCTAGCTATAAATATGTGCACTCCTCCGAAATCCCGGGTCCCGAAACCCTAGCCTCACCCCTCTCCGCCGCCGGACACGTCCGGATCGGGCCGGACGCGTCCGCCGCCGCGCCCGCACCAACCGGAGGCCGCCACGTGGTGCCCTGGCCACCCGCGCCGCCGCCAGCCCGCCGGGCCCGAGGCTGGCCCTCCCCGAGCCCATCGCCGCCCCGCGCCTCCGCGCGCCTCCCGCGTCGGCGCGCCGCCCGTCCCGTTCGCCGCCGCCCGCGCCCCGGTCGCCGCCGCCTCCGCCACGCCCCGTCCTCCTCTTCTCCGACCCCGGCCGCTGCCGCCCTGTCTCCGGCGAGCCCCGGCGACCTCGGTTCGCATGCCCACGAAGAACCCTAGATCGGAGGTTGATTTCCCCCCTCGCTTTTCTGCCAAGTCCCGAAATTCTCTCATTATGTGGCTCTGTTCATCACATCATATTTCCTTGCATACTGCTCCGTTACATGCGCATGATATATCAAAATGTTCATCAGGTTATGCTCTTCATTTTGTTCCATTGTGCCATGTTTGTTTGAGCTCATCTTCATGCCTAAATCGTCGTTGCAAGAGTGCTATATGATGTTCACTGCTGTTACTTATCAGAACTTGATGTTTTGTTATTTTTGTTGCATTTGATGTGTGCATCTTATGAGCATGAGCTCTACATGTGTTTTGATATATGCCATGCCATCGTTACAGAGGTGCTTGCCATGTATTTTTGTGATCTATGTGGTGACTAGCACAAGAATGCAAACTAGGCTTCGTGGTGTTTCTGTTTTCAGTGACTTAGAATTTTGCTAAGTCTTTTCCTGCTGTTATTTTGATGCCATGTATCCATGTGGCTACAGTGAGATCCATGCTTATTTTGAGTATGTTCATTAAGGATGTTTTGGACATATAGTTGTGTCTATCCATCCATGCCCCTGTTTGCAATTATGGAGTGCCCTGGCATGTCTCAATCTTGCTCTACTTTTGCTATAAACTGTTCCTGGCAGAATGTTAACTTGCTATTCAATTTTGCCAAGGTTGTTGTAGTTGATCCATACATGCTATGAACTTTCTCTTGCCATGTATAGCTTCATGAACATGTCTTCTTGCTGTTGGTATGCTTGTTTTGTCATGCATTGCCTTGTGATGAGTGAATAGAGCTCACAAAGATGCCTTCATAATTATGTTAATGCCATGCTCTGTTTTCTGCTAAGTCTGAAACCTGTTAACGAAACTTGCTATGTTTACATGGGTGCCATCATATCTTCTGTGCCTTTTTGGCTCATGACCAGTAAGGGACTTTTGTTCTATGCATTTAGGAGATTCATGCCATGCCTTGATTTGCTATTATATGTTCCTGTAGCATGCTGTTTGCTTGCTCTAAACTTGGCTTCCTGATGTTATTTCTGGCATGTTAGTATTTTCACAAAGTCTGTGAAGCTGATATCTTTCACACTTTTTCCATGCTTGTTTGAACCTGTTATATTGTGATCTAGCCGTAGCTCAGTGTTCATATTTTGTCAAGCATCTCTTGTAGATCACTGCCATATGCTGTTTTGCTATGTTGGGGTGCTGTAGCATAGTTACTTGATGTATTCTAAGTGCTATCATGCTGTTAATCGCAGAATTGTGTCATTCTTGTTTTGCTTGCCATTTACAAACCGTGCATCCGTTTCCGGTGATCCTTATATCGATTTCGACCGAAATCATCTCATCTTTCCAGCGGCATACTTGGTTTGCCAAGTTGATGCCTTGTTCATATTTTCCCTTCCGGAGCACGCATATGCATTGCATATCACATCTCGCATATCATGCCATGTATTGCATCATGTTGCTTGTGCATTTCCCGTGATTGATTGTTGGTCCTTTGCTTGTGTTCTTGCTTTGGGTAGAGCTGGGAGACGAGTACGCTTATGAGGAACTTGTTGAGAACGCTTACGAGGATCAAGCTTTCGACAACTCTGAGAACCTTGCAGGCAAGATGACCATACCCTCGAAATCACTTCTATCTTTGCTTTGCTAGTTGTTCGCTCTATCGCTATGCTGCGCTACCTACCACTTGCTATATCATGCCTCCCATATTGCCATGTCAAGCCTCTAACCATCCTTTCCTAGCAAACCGTTGTTTGGCTAAGTTACCGCTTTTGCTCAGCCCTTCTTATAGCGTTGCTAGTTGCAGGTGAAGTTGAAGTTGGTTCCATGTTGGAACATGGATATTTTGGCATATCACAATATCTCTTGTTTAATTAATGCATCTATATATTTGGTAAAGGGTGGAAGGCTCGGCCTTATGCCTGGTGTTTTGTTCCACTCTTGCCGCCCTAGTTTCCGTCATACCGGTGTTATGTTCCTTGATTTTGTGTTCCTTACGCGGTTGGGTGATTTATGGGACCCCCTTGATAGTTCGCTTTGAATAAAACTCCTCCAGCAAGGCCCAAGCTTGGTTTTACATTTGCCTACCTAAGCCTTTTTCCCTTGGGTTTTCGCGAGCCCGAGGGTCATCTTTATTTTAACCCCCCCGGGCCAGTGCTCCTTTGAGTGTTGGTCCGAACTAGAGCACCGTGCGGGACCGTCCCTTGGCAACTTGGGTTACGTTGGTACCTGTACGCTTCGCTTATCCGGTGTGCCCTGAGAACGAGATATGTGCAGCTCCTATCGGGATTTGTCGGCACAGTCGGATGGTCTTGCTGGTCTTGTTTTACCATTGTCGAAATGTCTTGTAAACCGGGATTCCGAGACTGATCGGGTCTTCCCGGGAGAAGGTTTATCCTTCGTTGACCGTGAGAGCTTATAACGGGCTAAGTTGGGACACCCCTGCAGGGTATTATCTTTCGAAAGCCGTGCCCGCGGTTATGTGGCAGATGGGAATTTGTTAATGTCCGGTTGTAGAGAACTTGACACTTGACTTAATTAAAATACATCAACCGCGTGTGTAGCCGTGATGTCTCTTTTAGGCGGAGTCCGGATAATGAACACGGTTTGGGTTATGTATGAACGTAAGCAGTTTCAGGATCACTTCTTGATCACCTGTAGCTTCGCGTCCGTTGCGTTGCTTCTCTTCTCGCTCTCATTTGCGTATGTTAGCCACCATATGCTTAGTGCTTGCTGCAGCTCCACCTCATTACCCCATCCTTTCCTATAAGCTTAAATAGTCTTGATCTCGCGGGTGTGAGATTGCTGAGTCCTCGTGACTCACAGATTCTACCTAAACAGTTGCAGGTGCCGACGATACCAGTGCAGGCGACGCAACCGAGCTCAAGTGGGAGTTCGACGAGGAACGTGGTCGTCACTATGTTTCGTTTCCTGATGATCAGTAGTGGAGCCCAGTTGGGACAATCGGGGAACTAGCATTTGGGGTTATCTTCTTTTCTTTTGGGTTTGACCGTAGTCGGTCTATGTGTGGATTTTGGATGATGTATGAATTAATTTATGTATTGTGTGAAGTGGCGATTGTAAGCCAACTCTCTTTATCCCATTCTTGTTCATTACATGGGATTATGTGAAGATGACCCTTCTTGCGATAATACCTACAATGCGATTATGCCTCTAAGTCGTGCCTCGACACGTGGGAGATATAGCCGCATCGTGGGTGTTACACAGCTCCCCATCCGGGTGAGGATGCCGAGCTGCGCGTCTGCATTGACGTCCCGACACTCAACAGGATCGCGTCTCAGGAGCCATTCTGGCCTTCGCGCGCGGGCCGTTGCGAGGGCCCACCGCACAGCTACGTTCGCATGCCATTCGGCCTGCCGAGCGTGGCGTCCGCCTTTCAGCGCAACTTGCGGTGCGTCCTGGCGGCTCAGGAGGCCAAGCACCACGCCGTCCTGACGGAGATGGAGACGGTCCTCAAGGAACCACCTGGACCCCCAGAGCCTCCTGAGGCTCAGGGTCCCGGCGGCTCGTGAGGAGCAACCCCTTCGCCACGCATCTTCAGCTGCCCAACATTCCTTCATCAACAGAACCAGGTGACATTTTCCAAAGTTTATTTAGCTGGGAGCGCCCCTCGGGCTGCATCATTCCCAGGCCGCGTGGGTCCGTCCTTGCGACATGTATCCCATTCCTATGTGTTTAGCTTACCTTGTTGGGGGCGCCCCTCGGGCTGCATCATCCCCAAGCCGCTTGGGCCTGACCCAGTGGCATGTATTTCCCCTGCGTTTACTTGAGCCAGTTTGCTTTCCATGCTTAATCTATCTATGACTATCACCTGCTCGATTGTCACCCACTGCGGGAGCCGCGCGCCGGTCGTCTTTCTTCAGGACCCTTCGCGTGAGAAAGGTTAGGCACGACGTCTGTGCTCGGGCCCGTCCCTGCAGCGTCGATAAATCCAACGGCTGAGCTTTGTCTGGCGGGCCAGCCCCGTTCACGTCACCTCTTGGGGCCGTTGGTGCTTGGCCTTCTCACGCGATAACCTCAGGAGATTCGTTCAGCGCAGGTTGTCTGACCACCTCGCAGGACCCACACAACGAACAAGAACCAAGACCAGGCGCAACCCGCCTTGAGGTAGGGCCTCGTGAGTCCCGCGCTGGCTCACGAGTGCCCAGACACACCTCGTCTAGCCCTGCCGTGCAAGCCACGTGTCAGGGCGGGGCTGTACACGCCCCGGGGGCTCTCCGCAGTAGGGAGTCCCCTCCCACGTACCAGTGGAAGCACGATGCTCCGCGCTGGCCGTCAACACTGCCGAGGAGCGGCTATGTCCGTGCAAGTGCGGAAGCGCTATGCTCCGCGCTGGTAATAAACAAATGAGGGCGGCCCCACGGCCGCATCAACCTGAGGGAGCCCCTGAGCTCAGTGTCCGGCTTCACCGCAACACCTCCCCTCGAGAGAGTCGCGCGAGGGGGCTGGGCATGGGGGCTGCGCTCGGGTCACGCCCAAGCATACGCCACCCAACCAGGTCCCCTGGACCTGGTCGTCACGCGCCCCTCCCGAGCCGAGCCTCGGCGAGGGCAAAGGTATGTAGGTTGTTTGCACGTCAAGGGGGACTCTTGAGCATCGCGACTCAGGAGTCTAACTGGTCACGTAGCCCCTCACTCCTTGGGTCCGTCCTGGTCTCCGGTCGGCCCAACGGCGGTTGAGGTATGCGCGGGGCCGGGCTCTGCCGACGTAGAACACTAAACATATCCTCGTGTCTCCTTCCTATAAGCTGTTTGCGCGTCAAGGGGGACTCCTGAGCATCGCGACTCAGGAGCCTAATTGGTCACGCAGCCCCTCACTCCTTGGTTCTGTCCTGGTCTCCGTCGGCCCAACGGCGGTTGAGGTATGCGCGGGGCCGGGCTCTACTGACGTAAAACGTAAAGCAAATAGGAAGAAAATCGCAAAATCTCAAAGAAAATATTACAAGACATATTGTTCTCCCAAATATCAAGCACAAGTCTAAACGCCTCCACAAGGCATGATGCGTGTTGCAGGAGTAAAACAGGAACACTGCCGCGAGCAGGTCACCCCTGGACACCGCCGTCGCCCACAAGAGGTGCTCCGCCCTTGGCGGCGTCGCCTTCACCTGTACCGCCAGCCGGAGCCGCAGGGTCGGTAGCACCGCCGGTCGAAGGCGCGAGAGCGAAGCCGCGAAACTTCTTCAGCAGGGCCTCCACCTGGCCCTTCACGGCTGTGGCAGCGGCCGCACAACGCTCCTCGTCCACAGGCTCCAGCAGCTCGTCCAGGCGGGCAGCTGGATCATGAAGATGGAGGTGACTGAAGACATGCGTCAGTGTAGCTGAGGAAAGAACGCGGGCTTCTGCCTCGGCCATAGGACCGATGCCGCTCACAACCTCCTCAAGCACGACAACCAAGTAGGGAAGCAGCTGAGCAGGGCCGTCCTCGTCGGTGGTCAGCGGCCTCTCCAAGCCCTTCTCGTAGAGTGCCTTCAGCGCCGCACGGGACCTCTTCTCGAGGAGCGCGAAGGCCGCGCGGTCCTCGGACAGGACCTTCGCCTTGGCATCAAGACTGGCCTTCTCCGCCTCCACCTTCCGCTCGAGCTCCTCCAGCCGGCTGCGCTCTGTGGCCTGCGCCTTCGCCAGCTCAGCTTCGCAATCCTTGATGGCGTCCTCCCGGGCCCTCATCTTCTCCTCCTCTGCCTGGCGGCCACGAGCTTCTTCCATGCGCATATCATGCAGATTCTTCAGTTCGGCCTCCAGCGCCTGGCAGCGATCCTGGGTGGCTTCGGCATCCTTCAGCGCCACTTCACGAGCAGCTGCAGCTTGGGCGGTGGCTTGGTTCTCCTTTTCGGAGGCCGCCACGGCTTGGCTCAGTGTCGCTCGTACGGACACGTCAGAATGAAGCCAGCCGAAGACCAGCTCCAGGCGCCCGGCTACCAGGTGGGAGTCGGCGCCCTGGAGATCTTCTCGCAGCTGGGCCATCTCCAAAAGGGCGCGCTCCAAGACATCAGGAGAAACAGAGGGACCTGGAAGCACTAGCGCAGCAGGAGGAGGCGACGTCGTCACCAGGGCCTGGGAGACCAAGGGCTCTTGAGCCTTCGGGACCTCATCAGCCGAGCCGGACATCAGCACTTCGGGAGCCAGCGGGGCCTCGGGGGCTGACTCCTCCGGACGACGCCCCTCCAGGCTTCGCGAGGGCGACCGGGCCGGAGAGGTGCGAGTGTTGTCGCTTCCTTTCTTCGCGGAGGGGGGGTGCGGTCGCTGCAGATGGTTCAGTCCCAGGCGTGGCCGCTGCATCCTCCTTCCTCTTCTTCGCCGCAGGCGGCAGCCTGGTCAACCAAGGACGAACGTCAGGAAGCAGCAGTATAAGCAAGAACAAGACGAAGCTCGAGTACTTACTGGTCCACCGCGGCGTAATCCACCCTCCGCTTGCTGAGCTTGAAGCCCGAGAGCCTCGGGGCTTGAGGCGCGGGTGAGCAGGCTCCAGGAGCAGAAGCTGGGGCAGTGGAGGGGCCGGAGGCAGCCTCAGGCGGCGTCAAAGCCGGGGCAACATCTCGGGAGACCAGCGCTGACCTACCCCTCGTCGGGACCACGGGCAGCTCCCCCTTCTCCTGGCGGGCGTCGGCCTCGTTGTCGTCTGGCAGGGTGCGGAGGATGTCGGCCTTACTCAAGGGGGAGGTCTCCCCCATCCCTTCAGGGGTCACCTCTGAGTCCTCCTCCTCTTCTTCCTCCCTGCGGGACTCACCAGAAGACAACTCCACCGCCGCCGACGCCGCAGGGGCCCCGGTGGGTGCCGGCGGCACCAGCCCGCGCCCGTCAAAGGTCGGCCTGGCGGCCACGACCCGCGCTCCATCCTTGCGGCGAAACAAGGGAATGAAGACGCTTGGCGGGTAATCCTGGTTGTCCCCGACCAGGAGGCGCAGAGCTGCAGCCAGCTCACCGCCAGGCAAGGCTTCCGGGCTCAGGCGAACCTTGTCCTCTTCCTCCCCAAGCCTCCACAAGGGGCGCGTACGCGCCTGAAGCGGGGCCACGCGCAGCATCAAGAATTCCCTCAGAAGCATGGCCCCAGTCACCTTCGCCGCCTTCGCGTTGCCCGGCTTCAGGTCAGATTTCATCTGCTCCAACACCAACGCCGCCCGCTCACCAGTGAGCTTCGCGCAAGACACCCCTTGTCGGACTAGGGAATCTCCGTTGGGAGCGTCAAGTGTGGGTGGACGCACTTGGCGTCCATCAGGACCCACTCGCTCCAGAAGCCGCCGGCCTTCTTTTCGGTCTTCGAGATCGAGTTGGCCTTGCCGGCCGTGATGAAGTTGGCACACCCAGAGGTATGACCCTCATTGACGCGGAGGAAGAAGAAGTGGCGCAGAAGAGCCACGGACGGCATCACGCCGAGGTACGCCGTAATAGGCGAAGATCGACACAAGAAGGATAGAGTTGGGATGAAGATGCAGCGCCTGCAGCCCGTAGTGGCCGAGGACCTCATAGAAGAAGTCAGATAAGGGGGGAACCAGCCCTGCGGCGATGCTGCTCGTGAAGAAGGGGAAGAAGGTGCTTCCCTCGGGCTCCGGCATGGCGGAGCCGACCCGGAGCTCAGCCTTCCCCCTTTCATTGTTTTCCCCCGCTGTCAGCAGACGGGTGGCGGCGAGGCTCTTCTCCAAAACGTTGGGTGCGTCGAGAGCTGGCTCGTACCAGGCCGGTGACGAGGCAGGCTTGACCTTCCGGGGCACCATTGGTTGCTGATGCGAAAGAGGATGGGAGCAGATCTGGAGATTTTGGAAGCAAGGAGCAAGGAAGGGGATCTGGAGCAAGGCGAAAGGGAGCAATGAAGGCACGCGCTGTCTGCACCAGCCTCTTGTCAAGTCGGGCAGTTGCCGAGGCAGCGCGGGGAAGCGGAGACGCCCACGTCCAATCAACCGCCACACGTCGACCAAGGCCGCATGCCGTTGGGGCCCGCGGTACTCCGCACTTACCCTTTGGCTTCGCCTCGAAGCCAAGTCCGAGCGCGCCTTGGGCCCGGGGGCTACTGTCGGCGTTCTGGGAACGGGGGTCCCCAGACTTGCCTGCCTGCGGCCCACGGCGTGGCTCTGCGAGCAGGCCCGTACGGCCCATCTTCACCAACGAGCACTCAAGACCCTCGCGAGGGGCCAAGCCTCGCGAGGAGGACGACACAAGACCTCCTCGGGAGCAGCCTCATCGGGCCGGCTCACGAGGGGCGGAGAGATCAAGGCAAGGCAAACCTCGCGAGGTTCTCGTGACGTGAGCCATGACGATCGAGACTAGGCGGGCGCCAGCGCGCAGTGTCCTTGTTTCCTCTTTGGTGCTAAGGAGGCAAGCGCAGGCGAGGAGTTCCGAGGCGTCAGGCAAAGGTTTCCGCATCGGTGCAACGAGACCAAGACCAGCAGGACGACAGGACAGAGGTCACCGTGGAGCCCAAGACGGCGTCACCACCAGAGCCTTTGGCACGCGAAGACTACTTTTGTCAGGATAGGCTGTACTAGCTGTCCCCTTTCAAATTGGCCGTTGTGGCATCCCTTCCCGCTCAATATTTGGGAAGAGGACCAGGGCCTCTATAAATAGGACTAGCCACCATAGTAGGAGGCAACGAGTTCGGATCCTCACACCCTCAAGTTCACCACACACAAGAACACCTCTCCTCAGGAGGCTGTTCTTCCCCTTGTAGTGTTCATCCCTAGCCCCAGAGGCAATCCACCACCACCACACTGGAGTAGGGTATTACACCACAACGATGGCCCGAACCAGTATAAATCCTGTGTCCCTTGTGTTGCGAGTTCGTCGAGCTAGCCTAGAGATCCTGAAGTGTGTGAGGGCGTGACCTGTGAGGGAGAGATCTTCGCGCGCACCCCAGAGTTCGAACCTTAAGGGTTTTGCCGGAACCCGAGATCCGACACTTTCCCCCTGCCGCCGCCGGCGTGGTCCGCCGGGCCATTCCCACGCGATGCTGGCGGAGGCGGGCCGTTCTTTTCCCGCGCGCACATTGGGGGGCGCGGGGGCCCCCTGATGGCGGTGGTGCTCCTCGGGCGGAGGCGGTCCGTTCTTTCCCCCTCGCGCTTTACGGGCCGTGGGTGCCCCTGATGCGGCGGCGCGCCGGTTGGCTGGGGGCGCGTGGTGGTGCGACTGGCTAGCGGCGTCCACTCCGCCCAGGTCTGGGCCCTTTTGGGCCCCATCTGGGTTGGGGCGGGTCGACGATTCGATGCGCGGCGGTGTGGCTCCCTGGTGGTGGTGGCGAGGCATCGAGGGGTGCGGGTGGTGGCGGCTTTTGTCGGCCGATGTGCTGCAGTGTGGCAGCAGGGGTTGCCCAGACCCATTTGGGCTCGGCCGGGCCACTAGGGCCTTGCTAGGCCCCTGCCGTCATGTCCGGTCGGCTTCGTGGCAGCGACGAAGGTTGTCCCCTCTCGTCGGCTGAGTTGCGGATGCCCCCGAGCCCCTTGGATCCTCTTCCCTCCTCCAGGTCTCGTCTCGGTGGCCTCAGGAGACGAGGAAGTTGGTTCAGTGACCGTGGTGGCAAAGGCTGGTGGGCGGCAGGTTGGTTGGTGCACTTCAGATCGTCCGAGGTGGTGGTGGTTGTTTGGGTCGGTGAAATCCCTAGGGCTCGGCCTGCAGGCGCCGCCGGACCTTCCTAAAGGGCGTCAGGTATACGCCTTCCCCACTGTCCTCTGCGTACTGAGGGAAACCCAGCAGTGGCGTCGTCGTCGCATTCTTGCTTGAAGGTGTTGCTCGGCACGCAACGCTTCAGGTGCTAGGAGTGCGGTGGTACTTCACCGGAGGGTGCAGCGGTTACCGTTCATCTTTGTTTCGTTGATCTACCGATGACGGGATTTGTTTCTCTTTCTTTTTCTCTCGTTTTTATTTTGGGCTTGTTTGTGCTGCAGGCCCCAGTGAGCTGGTTGTATCGGATGGCTACTTTATAATATAAAGCGGGAGGGGGGGGGGTAATTCTTTATCGTCAAACGCCTAAATCCATATTATGTAATAGTTTGCCAGCCAATTGCATATTGCAAGAAGTTTCTGGTTGTAACATCTTGAAACATTTGTATAAAAGGAAAGAAATCCTTCATGTGTTGTGTTTAATTAATGGATAATAACAATGCAAATGCTTTCATGAGAAAAATGATTTTAAGAATTAAAAAAAGGCATTCAAGTGTTATTATCATTTGTAATGCAGTGCAGAATAAAGAGTTCAATGTTTGTGTACCACCTTTATTTTGTGCATCAGGTGTATAGAGTCGAATTACATTTTTTATCAAAGTACATTGCAAGCGTATTATTCCAAAAAAAAATATCATTGCCTATCATTCTATCTATGTAAAATTTAACATGCAACCAATACAAATTTTCAAAAGCACGTGGCAACGCACGGGCAGTCTACTAGTAGTAGTAACTTTCTAACAATTTTCTTTTTTGGCGAGGTTATTTGATACCTGGAACGCCACCATCCTCACTTTGCTGAACCTGTAGGAAAATTATGGCGACCCCATTCATACTCGTCTATCTGTCCTGAGCAGAGTGGAACCATCCTCGGCGTTTGCTGTTCCACTGCAGCGAGGAAATCCCTACGCGGTGCCAGGCCGCGTGAAGCCATCATCAATCACTCTCCCTCTGATTGGCAACGCCCACCAATCAACGCAACCTTCCGAACACGATACGGTCGGCGGACACCTTTCGTACTCCTATTTCCCCTCAGTGTTTGCACAACTCGACAGCGCATTTCTTCCTTTCGGGGCCCTCACTCACTCCCCGACGCTCTGGTCCCACCGCCAGCAAGCCACCTGGCCCCGCAAGCCAGCCGCTAGCAAACGCCTCAGCGCCCGCCTCCGCTGTACGGGCTGCGATTTTTTGCTTCCTTTCTCCAGACGACTCCCTCACGAGGGCGTCGCAGTCGTACCTACGCGCTGCACCGCTTTTCCGGCACCCGTCGTTGTTACACCGAGTTTACATGTGGGCCGGTATGCGCAGACCGTGGGTGGGAGGCCCACGCGTCTGTGAGATTACGTGATATTTCGGCCAAGAATCCACCTACGCGTAGTTCTGCCGCACGTTACGTGGATAAAAAGGCAGGACCGTTCGGGGGGCGAAGAATTGCGCACAGCAACCAACCGTGTCAGGGAAGGAATTGAGGCGAGCGAGAGAGAACCCCACATCACATGGCGAACGGCGTGGGCTCGGCGAAGGCGGAGATCTGCGCCGGGCTGGGCATGCCGATGGCGGAGCTGGAGCAGGTGTTCCGGCGCTACGACGCCAACGGCGACGGCAAGATCTCGGCGGACGAGCTGGCGTCCGTGCTGCTCGCGCTGGGCGCGCCCCCGGGGCCAGGGGAGGTGCAGAGCATGATGGAGGAGATGGACGCCGACAGGGACGGCTTCGTCGACCTCCACGAGTTCGCCGCCTTCCACTGCGGGCCCTGCAAGGGCGGCGCGGCCGCAGACGCCAAGGAGCAGGAGGCCGCCACGGAGGCGGAGCTCAAGGAGGCCTTCCGGATGTACGACGCCGACCGCAACGGGCTCATCTCCGCGCGGGAGCTTCACCGCGTGCTCCGCCAGCTCGGGGAGAAGTGCTCCGTTGCTGACTGCTCGCGCATGATTCGATCCGTCGACGCCGACG
Source organism: Aegilops tauschii subsp. strangulata (assembly GCF_002575655.3). Lineage (NCBI taxonomy): Eukaryota > Viridiplantae > Streptophyta > Magnoliopsida > Poales > Poaceae > Aegilops > Aegilops tauschii. Next base: position 144,171,810 of record NC_053035.3, on the reverse strand, counting down.
CCGACGGCAGCGTCAACTTCGAGGAATTCAAGAAGATGATGGGCGGCGGAGGGAGGAGCTAGGTCGGTAAGGGCCGGCCATGAGCAAACAATGCTGCATCTGCATGCCTCGTTGAGGGTTTTGTTCCTCCATGGTGCTTAATTTAATTTTAATTAATCTCAAAGTGAAAGGCTTAGGCTCCCCGTAATGCGAATACTAATGATGATGCGGGTGAAGTGATTAATTATGTAAATCTAATCTTCTAGTAGTAGTACTACTACTAATGATGATGGGTGTACTAAGAAATTTGGTCTGGGGTTGTTTGCAATGAATTAGAACTCGTTTGAAACTCTTTGTTTTTCTGTTTGAAACTCTTTGTTTTTCTGTTTGAAACTCATGCAGAATCAATAACTATATTGTAATGGTTGTGAAAATCGGGTCTGGAAGTTGTTGGGGACGATGTTGAATCTATATACCTTTTGTTGTACTCAAATTACCAGCTTAGGGCATCATCAACGATGGATCATTAAAATGACCAGCTTAGGGCATCATCAACGGAAATCCTACAGCCCGGTCACATATCGCCACAGATTGAGGGAAGTTGAGTCCGGACGTCCGCCATGTCGGACTTTAGCTTGATCCCACCCCAAAAACCTCTTTCACGCGTCCGCTAGCGAAAAAAATTATCCCTAAAGTCGAAACTAAAAGGAACGTATAAACCAATGCTTTCATAGATTCGATCCTGGTTTATTTATAATTATAACTTCCACACCTATTCATTTGTCATTTGAAATAATTTCCCATATAAAGAAACAAAAAGAGTCAAAGAAAGGATGGGAGATGTTTCCCATGTAGAGTCCTTCGTGCCATGCATTCACTCCGACGCAGGCCCAGTTCTTTTTCTCCCATAATATCGACTCTCCACCCAGCTTCTCTCAGAATCTTGAACCCATATATTTTTACAATCCTAACTAGTTAAGGATATGAACAGCTAGGATTGTAAAAAAAATGGATACAAGATTCTGAGAGAAGCTGGGTGGAGGGTCGATTCTCAAGATTCTTGGAGAATCGCCCAAAAGAACTGGGCTCTAATAGGCCACCTGCATTCACACGCGGGTGCATGGTGTGTGTGTGTGTGTGGGGGGGGGGGGGGGTAGATGGGGTGGGTGGGGTTATCTACGGAAAAGCCTACACCAGTTGCCCTGTTGAAGCTTCGCTGGTCTGCTTGCCCCATCTATTTAAAGTTGGCCGGCCTGCGACGCAAACCCTATCCTGTCACTTCTCCCTCAAAGCCGCTCACACCACCACACCTTCACCACCGGCAGCTAGACCAAAGGTCTGACGTAGTGAAGTGGGCGCTTGACTCCGGATTCGCGGGGGAGGGGGGGAGGGGGCTTCGGTTCCAGTTGGCACCGCCGCCCACAGTTTTTTGGGGCCACCATCATCCACGACTCCGTCCGCCATCAAGGTGAAGCCAATTTGCTCGGATGGTGAGGAGCATAACTCGCCCCTTCTTGTTGTCGCGGCCGTGGCAGACAACGAGTCTATGTAAAGATGGAGATCGTGTTGTGCCGGTCATTGATTGACCACAGTCCGGCGCTGCCGTTCCGACCGCACAATCTCGTCATCAAAATTGGGCGTCCCATGAAGGAGGAGTTGCCCTCCCCACAAGTGGGGCTACCGGTGGCGCTCGATCGTCGTCGCGAAGGAGGAATCCTCCCGGTCGTCTGATGTCGCTTGAAGCTACGTCGGTATTTCCCCAAAGAGGAAGGAATCATGCAGCACAACGGCGGTAGGTATTTCCCTCAGAAATGAAACCAAGGTTATCGAACCAGTAGGAGAACCAAGCAACACAACGTAAACAACCTCTGCACACAAATAACAACACCTCGCAACCCGACGTGTTAACGGGGTTCTCAATCCCTTTCGGGTGCGGCGCCAGAAACGGTGCGTGGACGGGATAAAGTTGTAATAGATTGAAATAATAGATCGCAAATAAAATAAAGTGCAGTAAAGTATTTTTAGATTTTTGGTTTAATACATCTGAAAATAAATGCAAGGAAAAAGTAGATCGCAAAGGCAAATATATGAGAAATAAGACCCAGGGGCCGTAGGTTTCACTAGTGGCTTCTCTCGAGAAAAATAGAAAACGGTGGATAAACAAATTACTGTTGGGGAATTGATAGAACTTCAAATAATTATGACGATATCCAGGCAATGATCATTATATAGGCATCACGTCCAAGATTAGTAGACCGACTCCTGCCTACATCTACTACTATTACTCCACACATCGACCGTTATCCAGCATGCATCTAGTGTATTAAGTTCATGAAAAAACGGAGTAATGCAATAAGAATGATGACATGATGTAGAGATGATCTATCTATGTAGAGATAGACCCCATCGTTTTATCCTTAGTAGCAACGATACATACGTGTCGGTTCCCTTTCTGTCACTGGGATCAAGCACCGTAAGATCGAACCCACTACCGGACACCTCTTCCCATTGCAAGATAAATAGATCGAGTTGGCCAAACAAAACCCAAATATCGAAGAAGAAATACGAGGCTATAATCATGCATATAAGAGATCAAAGAAACTCAAATAACTTTCATGGATATAAAAAGATATGACTGATCATAAACTCGAAGTTCATCAGATCCCAACAAACACACCGCAAAATAGTTACATCATATGGATCTCCAAGAGACCATTGTATTGAGAATTCAGCGAGAGAGAGAAAGCCATCTAGCTACTAACTACGGACCCGAAGGTCTACAAAGAACTACTCACGCATCATCGGAGAGGCACCAATGGAGGTGGTGAACCCCATCCGAGATGGTGTCTAGATTGGATCTGGTGGTTTTGGACTCTGCGGCGGCTGGATGAATATTTCGTCGACACTTCTAGGGTTTCTGGAATATTGTGGTATTTATAGAGCAAATAGGCGGTCCAGGGGGGCACCCGAGGTGGGCACAACCCACTAGGGTGCGCCTGGGCCTCCTGGCGTGCCCTGGTGGGTTGTCCCCTCCTCGGGACTCCCCCAGGTGCAACCAGGGCCCAATATCTTCCTTCTGGTCTAGAAAAAATCTCCGTGAAGTTTCGTGGCATTTGGACTCCGTCTGATATTGATTTCCTGCGATGTAAAAAACATGGAAAAAACAGCAACTAGCACTTGGCACTATGTCAATAGGTTAGTACCAAAAAATGATATGAAATGACTATAAAATGATTATAAAACATCCATGATTGATAATATAACAGCATGGAACAATAAAAAATTATAGATATGTTGGAGATGTATCAGCATCCCCAAGCTTAACTCCTACTCGTCCTCGAGTAGGTAAGTGATAAAAGCAGAATTTTTGATGTGTAATGCTGCCTATCATGTCATATCATATTCTTTTCTTTATAGCATGGACATTTGGACTTTTATGTGATTCAAAGTAATAGTCTAGTTTTGACATAATAATTTAGATACTCAAGCATATCAACAAGCAACCATGTCTTTCAAAATATCAATGCTAAAATAAGTTAACCCTAGCCCATCATGCTCAACCATTGATCCATTCATGAAACACACTCGAATATTAGCTACACCCAATACTTAAGTACGATCATATTGCCTCCTAGTTGGTGCTTTTTATGAGAGAAGATGGAGACTCAAATTCAAAATAAAAATTGCATAAAGTAAAAGAAAGGCCCTTCGCAGAGGGAAGTAGGGATTTGTAGAGGTGCCAGAGCTCAAAGCGAAAAAATTAGAGATAAAAACATTTTGGGAGGTGCATCCATCCCACCAACAAAAACGACTTAGAGTTCCCAACACTTTCCATGTTAGATATGCCCCGGGCGGTTCCTAAACAGAAAAAAAGTTTATTCTTTTTTCCACCATACTTTCACTTTCCATGGCTAACCGTATCCACGGGTGCCCTCCATACCAAGACTTTCCAAGAAATTTATTATTTGACAACATAAAGTAAATTCATTTTTGCATTTCGGGACTGGGCATCCCTAAGACCTTTGCCTTACTCTCGTGCAATGACAAGTGAATAAACACTCATCGTGAGAATAACACATCCAGCATGGAAAATATTAGCTCCGCGAGCGAAACAAACACACAAAAGAGAAGTTTATTTTGAAAATTAGAGATGGCACATGCAAATTTGTTTAGAACGGCAAAAGAATACCGCATATAGGTAGATATAGTGGACTCATGTGGCAAAACTGGTTTAAAGGTTTTTGGATGCACAAGTAGAGGTCATACTTGGTGCAAAGTGAAGGCTAGCAAACGATTGAGAAGCGACCAACCGAGAAACGGATAATCTCATAAGCAAGCATTAAGCATAAATAACACCAAATAATGCACCACAAGTAGGATATAATTTTCATTGCATGACTATTGACTTTCGTACTTGCATAGGGAATCAAAAACCTTAACACCAATATTCTTACTAAAGCATAATTACTCATCAACATAACTCACATATCACATCATCATATCTCAAAACTATTACTAAGAATCAAGTTTATTTTGTCCAATGATCTTCATGAAAGTTTTTATTATATCCTTCTTGGATATCTATCACTTTGATACTAATTTTCATGTGTTGCTTTTCATAAGCTCAAACAAATATGAGTGAAGATCATGAGCATAATTTTTTTTCTTTCTCTCAAAATAATTTAAGCGAAGTAAGAGAGAATTTCTTGAAAATTTTACTAACTCTCAAATAAATCTAAGTGAAGCAAGAGAGCATTTCTTCAAAAAATACTAAGCACACCGTGCTAAAAAAGATATAAGTGAAGCACTAGAGCAAGTCCATTGCTCATAAAAATTTAAGTGAAGCATAGAAAGCAATTCTAACAAGTCATGACATAAATTTGGCTCTCACAAATTGGTGTGTCCAGAAAGGATTGATGACTTAAAACACAAAATAAAACAAGCAAAGACTCATATCATACAAGACGCTCCAAGCAAAACACATATCATGTGACGAATAAAAATATAGTTTCAAGTAAAATACCGATAGTTGTTGGAAGAAAGCGGGGATGCCACTCGGGGGCATCCCCAAGCTTAGTTGGTTGCTCATTTTTGGATAATAGCTTGGGATGCCGGGGCATCCCCAAGCTTAGGGTCTTCCATCCTCCCTTCATCCATCATAAGATAACCCAAAACTTGAAAACTTCAATGACACAAAACTCAGCAAAACCTTCGTGAGATCCGTTAGTGTGAGAAAAATAAATCACTACTATAAGTGATGTATCAAACCAATTCTTATTTTGTTTTTGTATTATATCTAATGTATTCCAACTTTTCTATGGCGAAAACTCATCAAAGAAAACCATAGAGCCATCAAAATAAGCACACAACACAAAGAAAACAGAATCTGTCAAAACAGAACAGTCTGTAGAAATCTGATTTGTTCGAATACTTCTGGAACTCCATAAATTCTGAAAAACTAGGACGACCTGGGTAATTTTTAAATTTATATTCTTCAAAAAGAATTGGCATTTTATCACGTTCTGGTGATTTTTAACAATTATTTTCGTGAGCACAAAGTTTCTATCTTTTTCAGCAAGATCAAACGACTATCACCCAAGAAGATCCTATTGGTTCTACTTGGCACAAACACTAATTAAAACACAAAAAACACAATCATAACAGTAGCATAATTGTGTAAATACTCAAGAACAGAAAGCAAAAAGCAAAAATATAATTTATTCATTGGGTTGCCTCCCAACAAGCGCTATAGTTTTACACCCTTAGCTAGGCATAAAGCAAGGATCTAAGTTTTGTCATCTTTCTTCTTAACTTTCTTAGAGGTATTTTCATCATGAGGCTTTGTAAACACAACATAAAATATGTTTTCCATACAAGCCTTATCAATCCTAAGTTGGTTTTCATCATACCCCTTTTGATTTCCCGCAACAATCCAAGAGTAATGTTGATTAACATTATTGAAAACTTGTTGGATTATATCTAAAACTGGGACTTCCTTTTTAAGATTCTCATCAAAGATTTTATTGTCCCCAAGCAAATGTCTCAAAGCATAGTCACTATTGTAAAGAATTTCATCTATCATAGGTTTTTCACGATTCATACCATAAAAATCAAAGATTTCCCTAGCTTCCCGAATTATGTAGTCAAACTCATTCATGAGAAGGAGAGTGGCCAACTTTTTAGCCCTAGGGTTCTTTATTTCGGGAAGCTCAAAAAATAATCTTTGCAAAGTAGGTTGAGTACGAATAAATTTACTCTCAAGTTTCAGAATTAGTGCTGAAATAGCATCCACATAAGATCTAATAGTTTTAAGTATAGGAGCATCATCACGACTTAGATTCCCAACACAATTGAAAAATTCTTGGATACGTTCTTTTCCCATAACGTCCCCCTCCCCCAAGATAAAAGTTTTAGCATCCAGATTGCCCGTACATCCAATCTTAGGAGTTAGGCCATCATCTGTTGGTGCCATACCGAAATCAATCATGATTGCAAGCAAAGGATAGATCTAACAAGAAGACGGCGAACGGAAAAAGAGAGGCGAATAAAACGGCAAATTTTGTGAAGTGGGGGAGAGGAAAGCGAGAGACAAATGGCGAATAATGTAAATTGCAAGGAGATGAGATTTGTGATTAGGAACCTGGTATATGTTGAAGATCCTCCCCGGCAACGGCGCCAGAAATTCCTTTTGATGTTGTTTGAAGCTACGTCGGTATTTCCCAAAGAGGAAGGGATGATGCAGCATAGTGGCGGTAGGTATTTCCCTCAGAAATGAAACCAAGGTTATCGAACTAGTAGGAGAACCAAGCAACACAACGTAAACAACCCCTGCACACAAATAACAACACTTCGCAACCCGACGTGTTAAAGGGGTTGTCAATCCCTTTCGGGGTACGGCGCCAGAAACGGTGCGTGGACGGGATAAAGTTGTAATAGATTGAAATAATAGATCACAAATAAAATAAAGTGCAGCAAAGTATTTTTGGATTTTTGGTCTAATAGATCTGAAAATAAATGCAAGGAAAAAGTAGATCGCAAAGGCAAATATATGAGAAATAAGACTCGGGGGCCGTAGGTTTCACTAGTGGCTTCTCTCGAGAAAAATAGCAAACGGTGGGTAAAAAAATTACTGTTGGGCAATTGATAGAACTTAATATAGTTATGATGATATCTAGGCAATGATCATTATATAGGCATCGCGTCCAAGATTAGTAGACCGACTCCTGCCTGCATCTACTACTATTACTCCTGTGACGCCCGGATAATCAAGCTACAGTAACCGTCTCCTAATGATGCCACGTCACCACGATTACTGATGTTAATCTCACGGTGATTCAAATCCTGCTCGAATTTAAATTCAAAATCATGTCAAACCGTAAAGTTTTCAGATGACAAAACTAAAATGTTTTGGATGTGACAAATAATTCATAAGTAATATTAGTGGAGAAACCAACCTCTTTGAAAGTGTTTGATTGTCCTAAAGTAAACAAAACTGTAGGAAAACAATTAATTAAATATCTTTCCAATTAATAAAATGTTAAACTACTTTATCTAGTTGCCCAAGTTTTTGTGGCATTAGAATATGTAGTAACACTATTTTAGAAACTAATTATATATTTTGTAAAACTATAGTAAATAGAAAATAAAGTAAACAATAAAAAGAAAATAAATAAAAAGAGTAGACAAAACAGAAAAGTAAAAAAAGGTAAACCCCTAGCCCAACAAGGCTTTAGCCTAGCCGACCCACCCGCGCCCCTGGCCTATATGGCCTGCGGTGCCCAACCCTAACTCGACCGACACCCCACAACCCCCCACTCCACCCCGCTCTCTTCCTCCCGATCTGGATCGAGATCGGGGGCTCGCCTTGGCGCTCGATGCCGCCGCAGCCCGGATCGCCACCTCGCCGGACACCATCATCGCCTCCTCCCCTACGTCGAACCGTCCCCGTCGTCCTCCCCACGCCCCACTGCCCAGTCCCCTACGAACCCCCGTGAGGCCCCCATCCTTCTCTTCCCCGCACCGCTGCTGCATCGTCGACGCTGCGGCCGCCGCACTCCGCCCCGACCGCGACCGCCTCCACCGCACTGCGCTCGTCCCGCTCTCACCCTCCCGCGGCCGTACCGGAGCTCTGCTCCCCCGTGCTCCGGCCACCCCCCATTGCTGCCGCTTGTCCTGTTGGATGCGCACGAGCGCCAGCGCTTGAACGTCCCCTTCAGCGTGCCAATCCATCGCCGGACGGCGAGTCCCGACCCCATCCGCCCGCTCACCGCCGACCCCTGCCGCTGCTCCCTACCGCCGTCGTCGTGCCCAGCCACCACTGCCACAGCCCCGCGACGCCGTTACCCCTGTAGCTTGCCGCAACCCGCTGTTGCTGCTGCGCTCGTCGCGCTCGCCGCACTTCTGGCGCCCTCGTGCCGGCGCACCCGCGCCCGCGCCCCATCTCCAGCCGCCACGGCCGACCGCCACGCCCGCTCGCGCCCCGGCCATCCTTGGTTGCGTGCACCCGCCCGGCGCTCCTCCCGAACCCCCCTCGCTGGCTGCCTCTTTGCCGCGCCCTGCCAGTGGCTCGGGCCGCCGGCGCCGATGTGCGTCATGCGTGCCCAGCGCCCTCTCGGGCTCGTGCCCGTTCCGGCGCCCATGCCACTGTCCGCTAACGTCCGCCCCGCTAGGCCCCGATGTGCCACTGCCAGGGGGGCCCACGCCCCTTTTGATTAAAATGAAAATGAAAAACAATAATAATAAATAACAATAATTAAATTAGTGAATTAATTAACGTAATTAAAACTGTTATGTTAACACTAATAGTCTGTTAGTTAAACAGAGTCAATGACGACCGGGCCCCACATGTCAGGGTTGACCAGGTCAATCTGTGGACCTGCTGACATCATGCTGATGTCACGCTGGCACAATAATTGCATTTTCTAATTTAATTAATTTTGTTAATTCTAAAAATGAAATAAAACTTTTAAAATTAATATAAAATAATCCGTAGCTCGGATGAAAATACTTTGTACATGAAAGTTGCTCAGAACGACAAGACGAACCCGAATACACAGCCCGTTCGTCTGCCACACATCCCTAGCATAGCAAACACGCAACTTTCCCCCTCCGTTTCATCTGTCCGAAAACGCAGAACACCGGGGATACTTTCCCGGATGTTTCACCCCTTCACCGATATCACCTCCTACTGCGTTAGGGCACGCTTGGCACCGTTACTTGTCAGGTCATGCATCGATATGCATCTGTTTGCATTGTATTCATTGTTTCTTCCCCCTCTTCTCTCTGGTAGACTACGAGACCGACGCCGCTGCTACCCAGTACGACTACCGTGTTGACGACCCCTCCTTCTTCCCAGAGCAACCAGGCAAGCCCCCCCTTGATCACCAGATATTGCCTATTCCTTCTCTCTACTGCTTGCATTAGAGTAGTGTAGCATGTTATTGCTTTCGGTTAATCCTATTCTGCTGCATAGCCTGTCATTGTTGCTACAGTTGTTACCCTTACCTGCAATCATAAATGCTTAGTATAGGATGCTAGTATTCCATCAGTGGCCCTACATTCTTGTCCGTCTACCATGCTATACTACCGGGCCGTGATCACTCGGGAGATGATCACAGGTATATACTTACATACATATTATATGATACATGTGGTGACTAAAGTCGGGTCGGCTCGTAGAGTACCCGCAAGTGATTCCGATGTGGGGGCTAAAAGGACAGGTGGCTCCATCCCGGTAGAGGTGGGCCTGGGTTCCCGACGGCCCCCTACTATTACTTTGTGGCGGAGCGACATGGCAGGTTGAGACCACCTAGGTGAGAGGTGGGCCTGGCCCTGGTCGGCGTCCGCGGTTACTTCATAATAACACGCTTAACAAGATCTTGGTATTTGATCTGAGTTGGGTCATTGACCTTATACGCACTAACCGCCACGTGGGACAAGATATGGGCAACCGGCATCGTGGTATCAGCCGAAGCTCTTTTTGACGTCAGCGACTGAGCGGCGCGCGCCGGATTGGACCGTAAGCCCGCGCTTGTATTAAGGGGGATAGGTCTGCTTCCGGCCGCGTACGCAACATGCAGTTGTGCAATGGGCGATGGGCCCAGACCCCTGCGCGCTTAGGATTTAGACCGGCGTGCTGACCTCTCTGTTGAGCCTAGGTAGGGCTGCGACGTGTTGATCTCCCGAGGCCGGACATGACCCAGGAAAGTGTGCCCGGCCAGAGGGATCGAGCGTGTCGGGTAATGTGGTGCACCCCTGCAGGGAAGTTGATCTATTCGAATAGCCGTGTCCACGGTAACAGGCGACCCGGAGTTGTACTTCGACCTTATGACAACTAGAACCGGATACTTAATAAAACACACCCTTTCAAGTGCTAGATACAACCCGGTGATCGCTCTCTCACTGGGCGACGAGGAGAGGATCGCCAGGTAGGATTATGCTATGCGATGATACTTGGTGAACTTACCATGTACTCTCTTCTACATGCTGCAAGATGGAGGCTGCCAGAAGCGTAGTCTTCGACAGGACTAGCTATCCCCCTCTTATTCTGGCATTCTGCAGTTCAGTCCACCGATATTGCCCCTTTACGCTGATACCCATGCATATGTAGTGTAGGTCCTTGCTTGCAAGTACTTTGAATGAGTACTCATGGTTGCTTTTCCCCCGCTTTTCCCCCTTTCCATTTTCTCGGTTGTCGCAACCAGATGCTGGAGCCCAGGAGTCAGACGCCACCTTCGACGACTCCTACTACACTGTGGGTGCCTACTACTACGTGCAGGCCGCCGCCGATGACCAGGAGTAGTTTAGGAGGATCCCAGGCAGGAGGCCTGCGCCTCTTTCGTTCTATATCCCAGTTTGTGCTAGCCATCTTATGGCAACTTGTTTAACTTATGTCTGTACTCAGATATTGTTGCTTCCGCTGACTCGTCTATGATCGAGCACTTGTATTCGAGCCCTTGAGGCCCCTGGCTTGTATTATGATGCTTGTATGACTTATTTTATTTTAGAGTTGTGTTGTGATATCTTCCCGTGAGTCCCTGATCTTGATCGTACACGTTTGCGTATATGATTAGTGTATGATTGAATCGGGGGTGTCACAAGTTGGTATCAGAGCCGACTGCCTGTAGGAATCTCCCTTCCACACTCCTTGGCCGAAGTCGTGTCTAGACATTACAAAACTTTTAATAACATGGCTGTGTGTATTATGGGCCCACGTCGCCGTTTGGGTGGTATTAGGATCTTTTGTTCCTCGTCTTTACTCTGGGATTCTGATCTCTCTTGTATTCGGGTTAAATGATTTTTCTAAAATCTAACTTTTGGTTCTCGAGAATATTTCTCCCGGAGAGCCCCTTCAGTCCAGATGATCGCCTGCTGCACCAGAAAATATTGAAGATACTCTCCGATGTTTCCCCGAGACCCTTGTGCCCTTCGGCGTTGCAATTCCATACCACCGATAAATCCCTATGGAAAGCTACATACACTTGTCGTTCATAACTTCATTTCCAATTGTTCTTGTTATTACAAGATACCCTAGAATACTTCGGATATTTCGAGAATCCTTTGTGTCTGCTGCCTTGCACCTGCTTTTCCTCATGAATACAAGTATGAATAATTCCTCACACTTACTGGGGATTCGTTCATCCCTAGTTGTTCAGGTGTTTCATAAAATTCTTTGAAATGCCATTCGATCTTCCGAAATCCTCAGTAACCTATTGCTCTTGATTTTCTTTACTTGCTTGCATAATGGTTACTTCTATATGTCTAGCAAAATTCATTAAAATACTTTGTGATCGACATTCTGATCATGTTGATTCAACATGTGTGTGTATGCACACAATCATCAGTTATTCCCTGAAAATTATCCTTCCGGCTCGGACATCATTTTGAACATGAGCTGGTTGTCGACCAATCAAATTGCCACCGTTTGTGCCACTAAGTCTATTCAACTTACTTATCTTTTGATCAGAGCATCTGCTTCTGATCCCCCAATTTGGAAATCACAATTCCTTGTATTTAAGCTCTCGAATTATCCAGATTTTTCTATAATCCGATGCCTTTGCATTATTTATTCTTCTGGTTGAACATATATACTCACATCAGATTCTTTGCGGTCCGCCATATCCTTTGGTGGATTATTATCCGACCGTTCCTGCGTATTCTCAAAACCTTGAGTTCTTCCCCTGATACACAATGCCTTTGGTAAATTGTATCCCCTGCGTTTGTCAACCATGCTCTGTTTTCAAGCTTGTGTTAGTTACTCCTAAAGTTCGTGGTATATGTTTCTAAGATGCCCTGATGGGTTGAGCCTATACCTTCCCTAAAATCATATGCACCCGAAAGTTTACACAAGTCATACCATTCTAGTGTTTTACCAGATAATTTTCTGCTCTACAACTTCTTCGAAGACGAGAAGTAAATGATAGGTTAGGCATTGAAGTAGTGGGAGTCGACCCTGAACCGTTGTGTTCATGCCCATGGAACCGATGTGTAACTTGTCGTGGAAGCTTCGTGCAAAACATTTAATCAGTTGGATAATTCTTTCGGTGTCATTAAATTGGATCCCTTGCAGCTATGGTTTCGGCCATATTGATATTACTTGATTCCTTTTCTCGGACAAGTTAAAGTACTCGTCTTCTATAGATAAATACACTTGTCAACTCTCTATTTTGCTCTACCTCCGAGTATTACCCTCTGGTATCTCGATAATATCACCGAACCATGTTGCTTATTATGAGCCTTCATCAAGTATTATTCCTCATCGATTCCAATTCTTCCCGGGTTCCGAGTTGTTAGTCACTCGAGGACACCAATAAGTAAATCGGGTCCGCATCACGATTAAACAACTCTTAGTAATCCCCTTTACTAACGAGTTTGTACTCGACCATGTTATTCCTGGCTTGATCGGCTATATCATTATCGTGTCAATTTTATTTGTGCTACCTATTCCTTACTCCTGGAGCACAACTTTCGACGATGAGCTAAGCTTACGCTGATTTTTCCTCGTCATATCATTTCGACCTGAATAGCAAGCTTGATTTTGAGTTTGTGTCGTACCCGTGGTTCCCATAACCTTTAACTTCACCATTCCTTTTGCTTGATACCGTCATTGATTGATTACATCTTCATGAAACATCTCGACTAATGTGTCGTGATCATCATCAACATTCTGAGCTCTCCTAGCATGATGACTTCATGATGAGAAATACCATCCTTGCCCTCGATGATTTCTGTTATCATTGACAACCTTATTTCCTTCCCTCCAACACAAACTTGTTCATGTAAAGGAGCTCCTTGCTATCCAGCTTATGTTATGTTCTACCTTGGAGTATTACCGTCTTTTATGTCAAGATTGTAGCGAGAATTTCACCACCTCTTATGAATTCTTGACACAAGTAATACTTCTCACCATCTCTGTTCATTCCTTGGTCCCCGTGTTGATTCTAACATGGATATCAACAAGTGAACGGTGGTGCTTGGATTCAGTACTTCTAGCAACCCTATTGCTTTGAAGTTAATGGTCGATATTTCATTCTTAGACCATTGGCTATCCAATCACCATTCTAACTTTGATCAAGCTACCTAAGCCCATATTTCGGGTGCACCTTTCAATCAATGTTAATTGCGTATGTTTTCCTCAAGCATACCTCATTATATCATTTGGTCTGACAAATGTTATCTCCTTGTTCACATAATGTGGAAATCCATCCTTTGGAAATCTCGATGAATTGTTGCTGAGTCCATCAGCCACCTCCTCATCCTCTCCTTGGTTTATTGAAGAACTCTTGTTTTGGAACTCGCTTCCATAGTTCATTTCCCGAGAGTCTTACAGTGCAATCTCGTCAATTTGTGTTGCACCTTTTTCTTCTTAGGCATCCTGAGTCTGAGGTATCCTAACCCATCAAATCCGAATCTCGGTCAGATATGATGTGTCGGTGTACAAAAAGAGGGGCACGCTTTTGTACCCCTTTACCTGTGCACGGGCAGTCAGAGCCGCGCCCACGGCCACACCAAGCAGAACGGGGGAGGTGAGCCAAGGTAAGACCGAAGCCCAAGATAATTAGAGCAACGCCAAGGCCAAGACCACAAAGAGCAGAGGGACGAAGCAGGCTCCCCCGGCAAGATCCTTGCCGGGACAGCTCGCCCCACACCAACAGAGCGAGCCACCCTTGAGCCCATGGTCCCCAACACCATCATCGACGTGGGGCCAGGGCTCTGGAAGGCACCTCTGTGGTGTCATGCAGATCTTTGTGAAGACATATTCAAGATCAGATGAGGATTAGAAGACGACGATTCTCGGCAAGATCCTTGCCGAGGAAGGCCACCAGACCCCCGGCAAGGCCCTTGCCAGGGACGACAGCGCGCCACGGCAAGACCCTTGCCGGGCCACCCGGCAAGGCCCTCGCCAAGGACGCCAGCGGGGCCACCGCCAGGCCCGCGCCAACCAAGCTTCCACCACCGTTCACATGCAGCTGCCAGCCCAACCAGCTGGGTGAGCGTCTGCGTGGCAACATGCAGCTCCCAGGCCAATTCATCGAGCGCCTGCGTGGCGGCATGCAGATCTTTGTGAAGGCTCCGCCACCTCAGCTGTCTGCCTGCCTACATGGCACCACGCACCTCACTGGCCAGGGCGCGTGTCAAGGCGAGGAGGAGCGGCGACGGACGGGACGGGCCTCGCCCCCGTCCCCAATAAAGCAAGGGGACACCTAAGCTACGCATTAAATGCGTCTTGTCCTGTAATACGAACGATAAGCTCAGGGCACTGTACGCCTTTCCACCTCCTGTGTGCCACTGTGGCAGCCCCTTTCGACTATAAAAGGAGGCCCATGGCATACTGGAGAAGGATTCGGCTCTTTCGAACCACGCCCTGACCACAGCTAGTTCGAGAGCTCAAGAACTCTCTGAAATACACCCACCAAAGCAGTACTAGGGTTTTACGCATCCTCGCGGCCCGAACCTGGGTAAACGATTCTTGTGCTGGCTACTGATCCTGCTCTTCTTGCAACCCTGCGCCCCGGCAACCGTAGTAGGGATTCTTGTGATCCCATAGGTGTCGTTCCACACCGACATCTTTGGCGCGCCAGGTAGGGGGCGCAATTGTGAGAATCTGGTCTGGTAGTTAGCCTAGCAGTTCTTCGTCGCCATGGCTCCGAAGAAGAAGACGGCCACGGTGATCAGCTCGTTGGGAGACGAACGGCCCGTGCTGGTGCGGACGAGCAGCGGACCGGTCACAGACAGGACCCGGGCTGCGGCCCGCGAGCACCAGCATCGCCCAGGCAGTCGGAGCCTGGCGAGCGGCATCGTTCGCGCGCCAGACAACCGGCTACACGTCGCCGGATCCAAAGACGGAGCTAGCCCCCCGCAGGCGGCGCGGGGCCCTCCAGGAGTGTTGCCGTGCCACCCCCGGGCGGCGCAGCGACCTCCAGGACGCCCACACCGGCAACCACCGTGCGCTCTTCCCATGGTGTGTGCGCCGAGCAGCGTCACCACGTCGGTGACCCTGGGCACCGCCGTGGGAAGAGCCCTGTGCGTCATCCGCAAGATGAAGGGGTTCAGCACGCTCACCGAAGCGCTGGCAAAAATGGCACGCAGCCGCTGGGTCGTAACGGAGCTCCTTCTAACATAGTTAGAAGTCGAAGCACGCCGCGATCCACGCAGCTGTCGCCGCCGCCCACACCAGCGGAAGCTTTGGCGCGCGCGCAGCTGCTCCTCGACTTCCCTCCTGCTGCGGAGAAGCTCGACGAGTGGAGGGCCACCATCCGGAGCCTCGTCGCAATCGCCAACAAAGACGATCTGCGACCGGCGAAGCCCTCGGGTCGGCGCTCCACCGAGCCACCACATGCTGGCGCTGGGAGGACCGGGGGAGCTGCGGCCACGGTGCACTCTCCTCCTCCTCGCCAGCCGCTGCGGGCGTCGGCCCGTCGTGACGACGCTTGTGATAACATCTCCATAGCGTCGTCCGACCCGCGGACCCTCCGTGACCAGCGCCAGGTCCTTCGGGAACGAGCTCACGAAGACGCTCGAACCACCGTCAAGCGTCGGCGCGAAACGCGCCGCCAGTCGGACAAGCAGGCGGGACCCGCTATGGACCACCCGGCACCGGGGGGCTCCGACGGCCTACCTTACGAGGTGGGCTGCCCGGCCTTTACCCGTGAGCTGCGGCAGTTCCAGTGGCCATCCCACCGCACGTTCAAGCCCGACGTCGGCGAGAAGTACACTGGCAAGACCCATTCGTCCGAGTTCCTCATCATCTACACCATCACGATGCAGGCTGCTGGGGCTCGCGGCGACAAGGTGCTTGCCAACTATTTCCCGCTGGCGCTGAAGCCCAATGTGATGTCTTGGTTGATGCACTTGCCGGTGGATTCCATTTCTTCTTGGTGGGATCTGTGCCATGAGTTCGTTGGCGCATTCATAGGAGGCCACCAAGCTCATGGCCAGGCCAGTGATCTGCATATCATTCCCCAGAAGGAAGGGGAGACCCTGCGCAAGTACATCCAGAGATTCAGCCGGGTGCAGTACAACATCCCCGACGTTCATCCTGCCGCTGTGATTAGCGCGTTCCACCAGAATGTGCGCAATCGCAAGATGCGCGAAGAGCTGGCGATGAACAAAGTTAAGGATGTGGCCGAGCTCTACGTTCTGGCCGATAGGTGCGCCCGGGCTGAAGAGGGAAGGAAGTACCCCGGCGAAGACGCCGACGCGGAAACCGACTCTACCGATGAAGACGCCGCTACCCCGATGAAGAAGGGCCGGCGTCGCAACAGGAAACGCAAAGGCAAGGACGTGCTTGCTGTTGAGGGATGTGACGACACCGGTGTCGGCAAGAAGGTCAAGGCAGACGCCCCCAGCAAGGAGATTGCCGGGTGCGCCGCCTGCCGGGCCTTGGCGGCTACCGACAAGCCAGGAAGCTCCGGCAAGCAATATTGCAAGATCCACCGCACCAAGGGCCACGACCTCCAGAACTGCCGGCAAGTCGAGCTGCTTGCTGAGAAGCAAAAGGCTGAGTACGAGAGGCGGGACAAGGAGTGAAGGAAATATGCCCTAGAGGCAATAATAAAGTATTATATATTTCCTTATATCATGATAAATGTTTATTATTCATGCTAGAATTGTATTAACCGGAAACATAATACATGTGTGAATACATAGACAAACAGAGTGTCACTAGTATGCCTCTACTTGACTAGCTTAATCAAAGATGGTTATGTTTCCTAGCCATTGACATGAGTTGTCATTTGATTAACGGGATCACCTCATTACGAGAATGACGTGATTGACATGACCCATTACGTTACCTTAGCACCCGATCGTTTAGTATGTTGCTATTGCTTTCTTCATGACTTATACATGTTCCTATGACTATGAGATTATGCAACTCCCGTTTACCGGAGGAACACTTTGTGTGCTACCAAACGTCACAACGTAACTGGGTGATTATAAAGGTGCTCTACAGGTGTCTCCAAAGGTACTTGTTGGGTTGGCGTATTTCGAGATTAGGATTTGTCACTCCGATTGTCGGAGAGGTATCTCTGGGCCCACTCGGTAATGCACATCACTATAAGCCTTGCAAGCATTATGACTATTGAGTTAGTTGCGGGATGATGTATTACGGAACGAGTAAAGAGACTTGCCGGTAACGAGATTGAACTAGGTATCGAGATACCAACGATCGAATCTCGGGCAAGTAACATACCGATGACAAAGGGAACAACGTATGTTGTTATGCGGTCTGACCGATAAAGATCATCGTAGAATATGTGGGAGCCAATATGGGCATCTAGGTCCCGCTATTGGTTATTGACCGGATAGGTGTCTCGGTCATGTCTACATAGTTCTCGAACTCAAAGGGTCCGCACGCTTAAAGTTACGATGACAGTTATATTATGAGTTTATGTGATTTGATGTACCGAAGGTTGTTCGGAGTCCCGGATGTTATCACGGACATGACGAGGAGTCTCGAAATAGTCGAGACGTAAAGATTGATATATTGGACGACTATATTCGGACACCGGAAGTGTTCCGGAGAAGTTTCGGATTAAACCGGAGTGCCGGAGGGTTACCGGAACCCCCCGGGGAAGTATTGGGCCTTAGTGGGCCTTGAGGGGTGAGAGAGGGCAGCAGCCATGAGGAGGCGCGCCCCCTCCCAAGGGGAATCCTAGTTGGACTAGGAGAGGGGGGCGCAGCCCTCTTTCCCTCTCCCTCTCCCTCTCTTTCCTTCCCCCCTTCTTTCCTAGTAGGACTAGGAAAGGGGAGTCCTACTCCTACTAGGGGGACTCCCCCTCTCTCCTTGGCACGCCTAGGGCAGCCGGCCTCCCCCTTGCTCCTTTGTATACGGGGGCAGGGGGGCACCTAAGAACACACTTGATATACGATATTTTAGCCGTGTGCGGTGCCCCCCTCCACCAGATTACACCTCGATAATACCGTCGCGGAGCTTAGGCGAAGCCCTGCGTCGGTGGAACATCATCATCGTCACCACGCCGTCGTGCTGACGAAACTCTCCCTCAACACTCGGCTGGATCGGAGTTCGAGGGGCGTCATCGAGCTAAACGTGTGTAGAACTTCGGAGGTGCCGTGCGTTCGGTACTTGATCGGTCGGATCATGAAGACGTACGACTACATCAACCACGTTGTGATAACGCTTCCGCTGTCGGTCTACGAGGGTACATGGACAACACTCTCCCCTCTCGTTGCTATGCATCACCATGATCTTGCGTGTGCGTAGTAATTTTTTTGAAATTACTACGTTCCCCTACAGTGGCATCCGAGCCAGGTTTTATGCGTTGATGCTATGCACGTGTAGAACACAAGTGAGTTGTGGGCGATATAAGTCATACTGCTTACCAGCATGTCATACTTTGGTTCAGCGGTATTGTGAGATGAAGCGGCCCGGACCGACATTACGCGTACGCTTACGCGAGACTGGTTTCACCGTTCGGAGCACTTGTTGCTTAAAGGTGACTGGCGGGTGTCTCTCTCTCTCACTTTAGTTGAACCGAGTGTGGCTACGCCCGGTCCTTGCGAAGGTTAAAACAGCACCAACTTGACAAACTATCGTTGTGGTTTTGATGTGTAGGTAAGAACGGTTCTTGCTAAGCCCGTAGCAGCCACGTAAAACATGCAACAACAAAGTAGAGGACGTCTAACTTGTTTTTGCAGGGCATGTTGTGATGTGATATGGTCAAGACATGATGTGATATAATGTGTTGTATGAGATGATCATGTTTTGTAACCGAGTTATCAGCAACTGGCAGGAGCCATATGGTTGTCGCTTTATTGTATGAGATGCAATCGCCATGTAATAGTTTTACTTTATCACTAAGCGGTAGCGATAGTCGTAAAAGCAATAAGTTGGCGAGACGACAACGATACTACGATGGAGATCAAGGTGTCGAGCCGGTGACGATGGTGATCATGACGGTGCTTCGGAGATGGAGATCACGAGCACGGTGCTTCGGAGATGGAGATCACAAGCACAAGATGATGATGGCCATATCATATCACTTATATTGATTGCATGTGATGTTAATCCTTTATGCATCTTATCTTGCTTTGATTGATGGTAGCATTATAAGATGATCTCTCACTAAAATTTCAAGATAAAAGTGTTCTCCTGAGTATGCACCGTTGCAAAAGTTCTTCGTGCTGAGACACCACGTGATGATCGGGTGTGATAAGCTCTACGTTCAAATACAACGGGTGCAAAACAGTTGCACATGCGGAATACTCAGGTTAAACTTGACGAGCCTAGCATATGTACAGATATGGCCTCGGAACACAGAGACCGAAAGGTCGAGCGTGAATCATATAGTAGATATGATCAACATAGTGATGTTCACCATTGAAACTACTCCATCTCACGTGATAATCGGACATGGTTTAGTTGCTTTGGATCACGTAATCACTTAGATGATTAGAGAGATGTCTATCTAAGTGGGAGTTCTTAAGTAATATGATTAATTGAACTTAAATTTATCATGAACTTAGTACCTGATAGTATCTTGCTTGTCTATGTTAATTGTAGATAAATGGCCCGTGCTGTTGTTCCGTTGAATTTTAATGTGTTCCTTGAGAAAGCTAAGTTGAAAGATGATGGTAGCAATTACACGGACTGGGTCCGTAACTTGAGGATTATCCTCATTGCTGCACAGAAGAATTACGTCCTGGAAGCACCGCTAGGTGCCAGGCCTCCTGCAAGAGCTACGCCAGAAGTTATGAACATTTGGCAAAGCAAAGCTGATGACTACTCAATAGTTCAGTGTGCCATGCTTTACGGCTTAGAACCGGGACTTCAACGACGTTTTGAACATCATGGAGCATATGAGATGTTCTAGGAGTTGAAGTTAATATTTCAAGCAAATGCCCGGATTGAGAGATATGAAGTCTCCAATAAGATCTATAGCTGCAAGATGGAAGAGAATAGTTCTGTCAGTGAGCATATACTCAGAATGTCTGGGTATAATAATCACTTGATTCAACTGGGAGTTCAACTTCCGGATGATTGCGTCATTGACAGAATTCTTCAATCATTGCCACCAAGCTACAAGAGCTTCGTGATGAACTATAACATGCAAGGGATGAATAAGACTATTCCCGAGCTCTTCGCAATGCTAAAGGCAGCGGAGGTAGAAATCAAAAAGGAGCATCAAGTGTTGATGGTCAGTAAAACCACTAGTTTCAAGAAAAAGGGCAAAGGGAAGAAGAAAGGGAACTTCAAGAAGAACAGCAAGCAAGTTGCTGTTCAGGAGAAGAAATCCAAGTCTGGACCTAAGCCTGAAACTGAGTGCTTCTACTGTAAGCAAACTGGCCATTGGAAGCGGAACTGCCCCAAGTATTTGGCGGAAAAGAAGGATGGCAAGGTTAACAAAGGTATATGTGATATACATGTTATTGATGTGTACCTTACCAATGCTCGTAGTAGCACCTGGGTATTTGATACTGGTTCTGTTGCTAATATTTGCAACTCGAAATAGGGGCTACGGATTGAGCGAAGATTGGCTAAGGACGAGGTGACGATGCGCGTGGGAAATGGTTCCAAAGTCGATGTGATCGCCGTCGGCACGCTACCTCTACATCTACCTCCGGGATTAATATCAGACCTAAATAATTGTTATTTGGTGACAGCGTTGAGCATGAACATTATATCTGGATCTTGTTTAATGCGAGACGGTTATTCATTTAAATCAGAGAATAATGGTTGTTCTATTTATATGAATAATATCTTTTATGGTCATGCACCCTTGAAGAGTGGTCTATTTTTAATGAATCTCGATAGTAGTGATACACATATTCATAATGTTGAAGCCAAAAGATGCAGAGTTAATGATGACAGTGCAACTTATTTGTGGCACTGCCGTTTGGGTCATATCGGTGTAAAGCGCATGAAGAAACTCCATACTGATGGAATTTTGGAATCACTTGATTTTGAATCACTTGGTACTTGCGAACCGTGCCTTATGGGCAAGATGACCAAAACACCGTTCTCCGGTACTATGGAGAGAGCAACAGATTTGTTGGAAATCATACATACAGATGTATGTGGTCCGATGAATATTGAGGCTCGTGGCGGACATCGTTATTTTCTCACCTTCACAGATGATTTGAGCAGATATGGGTATATCTACTTAATGAAACATAAGTCTGAAACATTTGAAAAGTTCAAAGAATTTCAGAGTGAAGTTGAAAATCATCATAACAAGAAAATTAAATTCCTACGATCTGATCGTGGAGGAGAATATTTGAGTTACGAGTTTGGTCTACATTTGAAACAATGCGGAATAGTTTCGCAACTCACGCCACCCGGAACACCACAGCGTAATGGTGTGTCCGAACATCGTAATCGTACTTTATTAGATATGGTGCGATCTATGATGTCTCTTACTGATTTACCGCTATCGTTTCGGGATTATGCTTTAGAGACGGCTGCATTCACTCTAAATAGGACACCATCGAAATCCGTTGAGACGACGCCTTTTGAACTATGGTTTGGCAAGAAACCAAAGTTGTCGTATCTTAAAGTTTGGGGTTGCGATGCTTATGTGAAGAAACTTCAACCTGATAAGCTCGAACCTAAATCGGAGAAATGTGTCTTCATAGGATACCCAAAGGAGACTGTTGGGTACACCTTCTATCACAGATCCGAAGGCAAGATATTCGTTGCTAAGAATGGATCCTTTCTAGAGAAGGAGTTTCTCTCGAAAGATGTGAGTGGGAGGAAAGTAGAACTTGATGAGGTAACTGTACCTGCTCCCTTATTGGAAAGTAGATCATCACAGAAATCAGTTTCTGCGACACCTACACCAATTAGTGAGGAAGTTAATGATAATGATCATGAAACTTCAGATCAAGTTATTACTGAACCTCGTAGGTCAACCAGATTAAGATCCGCACCAGAGTGGTACGGTAATCCTGTTCTGGAGGTTATGTTACTAGACCATGATGAACCTACAAACTATGAAGAAGCGATGTTTAGCCCAGATTCCGCAAAATGGCTTGAGGCCATGAAATCCGAGATGGGATCCATGTATGAGAACAAAGTATGGACTTTGGTTGACTTGCCCGATGATCGGCAAGCCATTGAAAATAAATGGATCTTCAAGAAGAAGACTGACGCTGACGGTAATGTTACTGTCTATAAAGCTCGACTTGTTGCGAAAGGTTTTTGACAAGTTGAAGGGATTGACTACGATGAGACCTTCTCACCCGTAGCGATGCTTAAGTCTGTCCGAATCATGTTAGCAATTGCCGCATTTTATGATTATGAAATTTGGCAAATGGATCTCAAAACTGCATTCCTGAATGGATTTCTGGAAGAAGAGTTGTATATGATGCAACCGGAAGGTTTTGTCGATCCAAAGGGAGCCAACAAAGTGTGCAAGCTCGAGCGATCCATTTATGGACTGGTGCAAGCCTCTCGGAGTTGGAATAAACGCTTTGATAGTGTGATCAAAGCATTTGGTTTTATACAGACTTTTGGAGAAGCCTGTATTTACAAGAAAGTGAGTGGGAGCTAAGTAGCATTTCTGATATTATATGTGGATGACATATTGCTAATTGGAAATGATATAGAATTTCTGGATAGCATAAAGGGATACTTGAATAAGAGTTTTTCAATGAAAGACCTCGGTGAAGCTGCATATATATTGGGCATCAAGATCTATAGAGATAGATCAAGACGCTTAATTGGACTTTCACAAAGCACATACCATGACAATGTTTTGAAGAAGTTCAAAATGGATCAAGCAAAGAAAGGGTTCTTGCCTGTATTACAAGGTGTGAGATTGAGTAAGACTCAATGCCCGACCACTGCAGAAGATAGAGAGAAGATGAAAGATGTTCCCTATGCTTCAGCCATAGGCTCTATCATGTATGCAATGCTGTGTACCAGACCTGATGTGTGCCTTGCTATAAGTTTAGCAGGGAGGTACCAAAGTAATCCAGGAGTGGATCACTGGACAGCGGTCAAGAACATCCTGAAATACCTGAAAAGGACTAAGGATATGTTTCTCGTTTATGGAGGTGACAAAGAGCTCATCGTAAATGGTTACGTTGATGCAAGCTTTGACACTGATCCGGACGATTCTAAATCGCAAACCGGATACGTGTTTACATTGAACGGTGGAGCTGTCAGTTGGTGCATTTCCAAGCAAAGTGTCATGGCGGGATCTACGTGTGAAGCGGAGTACATAGCTGCTTCGTAAGCAGCAAATGAAGGAGTCTGGATGAAGGAGTTCATATCCGATCTAGGTGTCATACCTAGTGCATCGGGACCAATGAAAATCTTTTGTGACAATACTGGTGCAATTGCCTTAGCAAAGGAATCCAGATTTCACAAGAGAACCAAGCACATCAAAAGACGCTTCAATTCCATCCGGGATTTAGTCCAGGTGGGAGACATAGAAATTTGTAAGATACATACGGATCTGAATGTTGCAGACCCATTGACTAAGCCTCTTCCACGAGCAAAACATGATCAGCACCAAGACTCCATGGGTGTAAGAATCATTACTGTGTAATCTAGATTATTGACTCTAGTGCAAGTGGGAGACTGAAGGAAATATACCCTAGAGGCAATAATAGAGCTATTATTTATTTCCTTATATAATGATAAATGTTTATTATTCATGCTAGAATTGTATTAACCGAAAACATAATACATGTGTGAATACGTAGACAAACAGAGTGTCACTAATATGCCTCTACTTGACTAGCTCGTTGATCAAAGATGGTTATGTTTCCTAGCCATAGACATGAGTTGTTATTTGATTAAC
The DNA here is from genome assembly GCF_002575655.3 of Aegilops tauschii subsp. strangulata. Classification (NCBI taxonomy): domain Eukaryota; kingdom Viridiplantae; phylum Streptophyta; class Magnoliopsida; order Poales; family Poaceae; genus Aegilops; species Aegilops tauschii. The sequence goes on along the minus strand of NC_053035.3, from coordinate 144,147,562 downwards.
GGGATCACATCATTAGGAGAATGACGTGATTGACTTGACCCATTCCGTTAGCTTAGCACTCGATCGTTTAGTATGTTGCTATTGCTTTCTTCATGACTTATACATGTTCCTATGACTATGAGATTATGCAACTCCCGTTTACCGGAGGAACACTTTGTGTGCTACCAAACGTCACAATGTAACTGGGTGATTATAAAGGTGCTCTACAGGTGTCTCCAAAGGTACTTGTTGGGTTGGCGTATTTCGAGATTAGGATTTGTCACTCCGATTGTCGGAGAGGTATCTCTGGACCCACTCAGTAATACACATCACTATAAGCCTTGCAAGCATTGTGACTAATGAGTTATTTGCGGGATGATGTATTACGGAACGAGTAAAGAGACTTGCCGGTAACGAGATTGAACTAGGTATCGAGATACCGACGATCTAATCTCGGGCAAGTAACATACCGATGATAAAGGGAACAACGTATGTTGTTATGCGGTCTGACCGATAAAGATCTTCGTAGAATATGTGGGAGCCAATATGGGCATCCAGGTCCCGCTATTGGTTATTGACCGGAGAGGTGTCTCGGTCATGTCTACATAGTTCTCGAACCCAAAGGGTCCGCACGCTTAAAGTTACGATGACAATTATATTATGAGTTTATGTGATTTGATGTACCGAAGGTTGTTCGGAGTCCCGGATGTGATCACGGACATGACGAGGAGTCTCGAAATGGTCGAGTCGTAAAGATTGATATATTGGACGACTATATTCGGACACCGGAAGTGTTCCGGAGAAGTTTCGGATTAAACCGGAGTGCCGGAGGGTTACCGGAACCCCCCGGGGAAGTATTGGGCCTTAGTGGGCCTTGAGGGGAGAGAGAGAGGGCAGCAGCCATGAGGTGGCGCGCCCCCTCCCAAGGGGAATCCTAGTTGGACTAGGAGAGGGGGGCGCAGCCCCCTTTCCCTCTCCCTCTCCCTCTCTTTCCCTCCCCCCTTCTTTCCTAGTAGGACTAGGAAAGGGGAGTCCTACTCCTACTAGTAGGAGGACTCCCCCTCTCTCCTTGGCGCGCCTAGGGCAGCCGGCCTCCCCCTTGCTCCTTTATATACGGGGGCAGGGGGCACCTAAGAACACACTTGATATACGATATTTTAGCCGTGTGTGGTGCCCCCCTCCACCAGATTACACCTCGATAATACCGTCGCGGAGCTTAGGCGAAGCCCTGCGTCGGTGGAACATCATCATCGTCACCACGCCGTCGTGCTGACGAAACACTCCCTCAACACTCGGCTGGATCGGAGTTCGAGGGACGTCATCGAGCTGAACGTGTGTAGAACTTCGGAGGTGCCATGCGTTCGGTACTTGATCGGTCTGATCGTGAAGATGTACGACTACATCAACCGCGTTGTGATAACGCTTCTGCTATCGGTCTACGAGGGTACGTGGACAACACTCTCCCCTCTCGTTGCTATGCATCACCATGATCTTGCGTGTGCGTAGGAAATTTTTTGAAATTACTACGTTCCCCTACAAGGAGAAGGACCAGGACAGTGCGGAGGGATCCGGCAAGAAGCGTGGCGGCCAAGGAGGCCGCCCCGGCAAGGACAACCAGCAAGAGAGGCCCGCCCGGGGCCGCGACAAGAAACAAGAAGACGATGATCACAACGGGGACGACGAGTCTGGTGAGCAAGGGTTCCAGAAGGCTATGGAGGCCATGTGCGTTGATGGTGGCACCTCGCTGCATACCTCTCACCGCCAGCTCAAGCAGTGGGCGCGTGAGATTACAGCAGCAGAGTCATCGTTCGACGCTCAGAAGCCGCTTAATTGGTCCAGCATGCCCCTCATCTTTGACGCCGAGGACCACCCTGACCGCACTACCGCGGTCGGGTGTTTTCCATTGTTGGTCTCACCAACGATACGCAACCTCAGAGTGCACAAGATGTTGGTTGTCGGCGGGGCCGACCTGAACCTGATCTCGCCTGTCGTGATCAAAAAGTTGCAAATCCCTGATGGAGACCTCGAGGAAACGGGCACGTTTCAAGGGGTCAATCTGGGGAGGAGCCAGCCGAAGGGAAAGGTCACACTGCCCATGACATTTGGAGGAGAGTTGAACTACAGGACAGCGAGGATCGTTTTCGACGTAGCCGAGATCCCCTTGCCCTACAACGGGATCCTCGGCCGCCCGGCACTAGCCAAGTTCATGGCGGCGTCACACTACGCCTACAACATGCTAAAGATGCCCGGGCCGTTGACCATCATCTCCGTCCCCTCCGACAAGAAGGACGCGCTAATCTGCGCCGACCAGCTCTACCGGGAGGCAGTTGCAGCGGCTGCTACCAAGGCACCTGCTCCTGCCGCTGAAACCTCAGGAGGGAAGAAGAAGCCCGGCAAGACCTCTCACACCCACTCCGGCAAGCGCACCTCCTCAGAGTGTTGTGCTACCATCGAGGACGTGCCAGAGAGCTCTACCGACAAGAGCAAGAGACCCAGGGCCGAGCCGCCGCAGACCAATAAGGTGCCCGTCAGGGAGGATGGCACGGGAGGGGCCTTCACCATAGGCTCCACCCTCGACAGCAAATAGGAAGGCGCGCTCATCACCTTCCTTCGGGCGAATGTCGACGTGTTTGCATGGCAAGTATCCGACATCCCCGGTGTTCCCAGGGAGGTGATTGAGCACCACCTAGTTGTCTGCCCCCACGCGCGGCCCGTCAAGCAGAAGGTCAGAAAGCAGGCTCTGGAAAGGCAGGAGTTCATCACAGAGGAGATCAAGAAGTTGGAAGCGGCAGGTTTGGTGAGAGGAGTGCTCCACCCGACGTGGTTGGCCAATCCGGTAGTGGTGCGCAAGGCGAATGGGAAGTGGAGACTGTGTATTGATTACAGAGATATCAATAAGGCTTGTCCTAAGGACCCCTTCCCGTTGCCGCGCATCGACCAGATTGTTGACTCCACGGCCGGGTGTGACCTGCTATCATTCCTCGACGCCTACTCGGGCTACCACCAGATCTTCATGACAAGAGAGGATGTAGAAAAGACAGCATTCATCACCCCATGTGGTACGTATTGCTTTTTACGGATGCCTTTTGGGTTGAAGAGTGCTGGCTCGACGTTTGCGAGGGCAGTCCAAATTGGTTTTGAACCTCAGCTCCATAGAAATATGGAGGCATACATGGATGACATAGTGGTCAAAACCAAGGACGGGCCAACTCTTGTGCAAGATCTGGAAGAGACATTTGCTAACCTGCGCAAGATCAACCTCAAGCTAAACCCTGAGAAGTGTGTCTTCGGCGTTCCATCCGGCAAGCTTCTTGGGTTCTTTGTGTCGTAGCGCGGGATCGAGGCAAATCCAGACAAGATCAAGGCTATTGAGCAGATTGAGGCGCCCAAGCGGATCAAGGATGTGCGTCGGCTCACCGGCTGCATTGCCGCCATGAGCCGATTCATCTCCAAGTCCGCCGAGCGCGCCCTTCCCTTCTTCAAAATCTTGAAGAAGGCAGGCCCAATAGAGTGGACCCCAGAAGCCGAGGCAGCATTGCAGGATCTGAAGAAGTACCTTTCCTCCATGCCAATACTGGTTGCGCCTAAACCACAAGAGCCGTTGCTGCTGTATCTGGCGGCGACGAATCAAGTGGTCAGCGCTGCGCTGGTGGCACAGAGGGTAGTGACAGCGGCAGAACCAGCGGACGGCAAGCCCAAAATTCCCCCGGCAGGGCCTGGTGCCGGCAAGGCGAGGCCCCCGGCAGGGTCTGATGCCGCCAAGGCAGTGCCCGCGCAGTCGAGTGAGGTGGTGCAGAAGAAGAAGATGATGCAGCATCCGGTTTACTTTGTCAGCTCCCTCTTGGAGGGAGCTAGATCAACGTACTCCGGTGTGCAGAAATTGCTCTTTGGCCTCCTTATGGCCTCGAGGAAGCTGCGTCATTACTTCCAAGCCCACGAGATCACTGTCGTCACCCGCCTCCCATTGCAACGGATACTGCACAACCCAGATGCGACTGGAAGGATTGTGGAATGGGCCTTGGAGTTGTCAAGCTTTGGTTTAAGGTTTGAAAGTACCTTGACAATTCAGAGCAGAGTCTTGGCGGAGTTCATTGCAGAATGGACCTCGATGCCTGATGAAGAAATCCAGCAGACCACTCTCCCCGGCAAGGAAGCAGACCGCGACTGGATCATGTACTTTGATGGGGCTTTCTCGCTGCAAGGCGCCGGTGCCGGTGTGCTGCTCGTCGCACCCACCGGGGAGCACCTCAAGTACGTGATCCAGATGCACTTCCCCAGGGAGATGTCCACCAACAACACTGCTGAGTATGAGGGATTGCTTGCTGGTCTCAGGATCGCGGCAGACCTCGGGGTTAAGAAGCTCATCGTCAGGGGTGACTCGCAGCTCGTTGTCAGACAGGTCAACAAGGATTATCAGAGCCCATTGATGAAAGCTTAGGTAGATGAGGTGACGAAGCTGGAGGAACGCTTTGACGGTGTCCAAGCGGAGAACGACACCTCCGAATACCTGTCAAAGCGTGCTGCATTGAAGCTACCTGTGGAACCGGGTACCTTTTTGCTCCGGCTAACTCAACCATCCATCGAACCATCATTTGGGCAGAACAAGCGGAGAAAGTCAGGTCCCGGCAAGTACTTTCCTACCGAGCCCCCTGGGGCCGCCGGCAAGGGTGCTGCCACGGACGCTGAGCCTGCCCAAGAGCAACTGGCTCCGGCAGGGCGTCAAACCCTGGCCGTAGAGACAACCACTCCCACGGCGGAAGAAATGCCTTTGCCCCTTGCCGTCGAGCCCTAGGCTCCGGCATGGGCATAACACACCGTACAATTCCTCCAAACAGGGGAGCTTCCTGAGGAGCAGGAAGAAGCGGAAAAAGTAGCCGTCGGTCCGCCCTGTACCAGTTCGTCGATGACGTCCTATACAGGAGAAGGCTAAACGGTGTGAAATTGAAGTGCATCCCCTGGGAGGAAGGACTGGAGCTGTTGGTGGAGATACATGGAGGCATATGTGGCTCCCACATAGGGTCGAGGGCCCTTGCCGGGAAGGCGTTCCGGCAAGATTTCTTCTGGCCCACAGCCCTCCAGGATGCGACGGCACTAGTAACCAAGTGTGAAGCGTGCCAGTTCCATTCAAAGAAGCTTCATCAACCAGCTCTAGCCCTTCAAACAATCCCTCTCTCCTGGCCATTCTCGGTCTAGGGGCTCGATATACTGGGCCCTTTCCCCCGCGCTGTCGGGGGCTTTGAGTACTTGTACGTTGCAATCGACAAGTTCACAAAGTGGCCGGAGGTGGACGCAGTGAGAAAGGTGACTGCTCAGTCAGCCGTCAAGTTCTTCAAGGGACTGGTCTGCCGTTTTGGTGTGCCAAACAGAGTCATCACCGACAACGGCACGCAGTTCACAAGCCACACCTTCATGCGGTACATTCAAGACCTCGGTAGCAACGTCTGTTTTGCTTCCGTGGCACACCCACGGAGCAACGGCCAAGCGGAGAGGGCAAATGCTGAAGTGTTGCGAGGCTTGAGAATGAATACCTTTGACAAGCTGCACAAGAGTGGAAGGCGCTGGATTGATGAGTTGCCGGCAGTTCTTTGGTCAATCAGGACGACGCCAAATCGAGCCACCGGCCAGACACCTTTTCCCCTGGTATACAGGGCAGAAGCAGTTCTCCCCACGGAACTCATATACGGGTCACCTCGAGTGCTCGCTTATGATGAGCTTGAGCAAGAGACGTTGCGCCAAGATGACGCGACGCTCCTTGAGGAAGATCGTCTTTGGGCGGCTGTGAGAGCGGCATGCTACCAGCAAGCCTTGTGCCGCTACCATAGCCACAAGGTTCATGCCCGAAGCTTTGAGGAAGGCGACCTTGTTCTTCGGCGCGTTCAGTCGGCCAACAATTCCAACAAGTTGACGCCGAATTGGGAATGCCCTTATCGGGTAATGCGAGTCACCAGGCCCGGCGCAGTCCGCCTGGAGACCGAGGATGCTGTCCCAATGAGCAACTCCTGGAACATCGAGCATCTTCACAAGTTTTACCCGTAAGGCGTGGCTTGACGGGCCTCCCGGCAGGCCACCTTTTGTACAAGCTTTGCCGGCAAGGCATGTGACCCTTTGTACAGAGCTAGGCGCAGACCCTGAGCATAAATAAATGAAGCGCTGGCGCCCTAAGTCATAGCATGCATGCTAGGTCGAGTCTCTTCCTTGGTTAGGGTTGATAGTGCTCAGCAGTGACTAACCCCTAGCTTAGAGGTCGAGTGCGCGTCTATCTGTTTCTCTTCTGTCCTCTTTTGGTTCGCAGGGCACATGAGCACTTCTGCTGAGCTACTTGGAAGAAAGAAAATGGACCGGCGTCCCGACCCCGGCAAACCAGAGTTGTCGGGGGCTGCAAGCACGGGGATCCAACCGCGGCAAGACAAGGTTGCCGGGGGCTGCAGATCCAGATGTCTTTTATCCTCTGTCATGCATTTCGGAACGGGACTGGGGCATGTGAAACCTCGTTTTTATCTCTAGGTTGCCATGCTCCCCTTTTTCCTATACCTAAGGATTATTTCCTGGGTCCGGATTTGGTTGTAGCTGCGGCGGCAAGGAGGTAGAGCGAGGGGCCTAAAGCCCACTTCATCCCTGCCTCCGCCAAGAGTGTGAGAACGGTCGAGTGGAGTGGGGGGACGGCAAGGCCTGTTGCCGGGCGAAAAGCGTTTATCTAAAACAATAACAAGGATTCGCTCCTTGTCGCGGGACTTACCCACGAATGAAAAACACGGCAAGCATCCCTTTTTCATTAAAAACATCCCATACAGGTATAGTTTGTATGAAATGAAAAACATGAACAAAGGGGATTACAAGCTTTAAATTTAACAAGGCCCGCGGGCTTACAGATTAAAAAAGAGATAAGGTGCCCATGATCCCTTTCTTGTCCCTCTCCTCAGGAGGCAGGTCAAGGATGCGAGAGGGCAAAAGGGGCGCCTAGGAAAGCTACGAGTAGCAGAAAGCACCAAGAGAACACCTCGGTGGCCGCCCACGGGCGGGCCGGTGATGACGGTGCCGGGAAAGAAGCTGGAAGACGAGGCGGCAGGACTGACAATACGCAATGAAGGCGTCGGTGCCCGCGTACTCCGAGTTGACGGCCTTGCCGCCCGCCCTCTTCCTCTTCTGCAGCCTCCCGTCGCCAGCCGCCCAAGGAGACGGCCCCGAGAAGTTCAAGGAGCTGGCCCCACCCCCGGCAAAACCCTACCGGAGGAGCGGCCAGGTGCAGATGCTGCTGCCGCCACACCCGCCCAGGCGCGGGGCATCCGACGCCTAGTCGGACTCGTCCCCGCTGTCCTCCTCATCACTTTCGCTCGAGGAAGAGCTTCCATCGTCGGAATCTCCATCAGAGGAGCTCTCCATGCAGCATTTCAGGCAAGTTCCAAACTCTCCGAAGACCTTGACGGAGAGCAAGCCGTCCTCCATTAATTTGAAGTAGAGGACGAGCCCCGCCGTCAGGCTGTGGGTGCGGGCGAACGTCTTCCATCCACGGCGGAGGTACATAACCCGAGGAACCGGGAAGTCGACGTCGACCCGCGTGCCCCCGTTCCCACAGCCCCTTATGTACAACCTGAGGGTCTGGGGCAGGTCGCGCTCCATCACCCGAGCAAACGGGGCAGGGAAATGAAGACGACAATGCGGAGGCCGGCGCAGCCTGATGAAGAACTCGCAAGGCTGGTCTTCAACGTGGCCCTTCATTGGGAAGGGCATCATTCGCGGGGGCAAGGCCAGCGCGCTGCCCCATCCTCCTCTTCCCCGAGCGCTACGGCCTCTGCCCCGGCCTCGCCCACGGCCTCGCCCCCTCCCCCTTCCCCTCGCGGCCGGTTCCACCACCGCGGGCTCAGGTGGAGGAGGGACACGCTATCGAGCGGCGACCCTCGCCGCCACCGTCGAGGGACCAGGATTCCCCTTCTCCATGGCGGGTGAGAGGAAGAAGCAGAAGCAGGAGGAGATAGAAGATGGAAGAATGCGGGATGCCATCCCCCTTCCCCCTCTTTATAAAGGATCGGGGTTGGGGCTCGGCCGCCACACTCGACCAATCCAGACACCGGAGGCGCGGGAATCAGGATCGACCCACTACCCCAACCAGCGACGGCCCGGTTTCCTGCCTCCACCGCTTGCCACCCCAGGCGCATGAAGGACGCGTGGAAAACGTGAAGAACTGAGGGGACGGATGAAGCGACCTCTCCCCACCCCGTGATCATGGGGAGTGGATGCCTTGAAGACCGCGCCCCAGTCCCGCTCAGTAAATGAGCCGCGCATCCACGCCTCCCTCTTTTTACGGGGAAGGCGCGAGCCGCCTCTTTACTGTGATATGACGCATGCATATGGAAACCGGCCCACGCATGCCGCCCATGTCAGGCACACCCCTCCACGCCACGCCGCGCGCACGGGTCGTGGGAAGCGAAGCGCGCGAAAAGTCTTACCGCGGTAAAAACCGCCCCGCCTGCCCGCGCACCGTTTTGGGCCTGGCCCAACAACGTGTCGCGCTTATGTGTGGCCCAGGCCCAGGGGCTCCTGTCGGTGTACAAAAAGAGGGGCACGCTTTTGTACCCCTTTACCTGTGCACGGGCAGTCGGAGCCACGCCCACGGCCACACCAAGCAGAACGGGGGAGGTTAGCCAAGGTAAGACCAAAGCCCAAGATAATCAGAGCAACGCCAAGGCCAAGACCACAAAGAGCAGAGGGACGAAGCAGGCTCCCCCGGCAAGACCCTTGCCGGGACAGCCTCAGCAGCCCCGACAAGATCCTTGCCGGGACAGCTCGCCCCACACCAACAGAGCGAGCCACCCTTGAGCCCACGGTCCCCAACGCCATCATCGACGTGGGGCCAGGGCTCGGGAAGGCACCTCTGTGGTGGCATGCAGATCTTTGTGAAGACATATTCAAGATCAGATGAGGATTAGAAGACGATGATTCTCAGCAAGATCCTTGCCGAGGAAGGCCACCAGACCCCAGGCAAGGCCCTTGCCGAGGACGACAGCGCGCCACGGCAAGACCCTTGCCAGGCCACCCGGCAAGGCCCTCGCCAAGGACGCCAGCGGGGCCACCGCCAGGCCCGCGCCAACCAAGCTTCCACCACCGTTCACATGCAGCTGCCAGCCCAACCAGCTGGGCGGGCGCCTGCGTGGCAACATGCAGCTCCTAGGCCAACTCATCGAGCGCCTGCGTGGCGGCATGCAGATCTTTGTGAAGGCTCCGCCACTGCGCCACCTCAGCTGCCTGCCTGCCTACATGGCACCACGCACCTCACTGGCCAGGGCGCGTGTCAAGGCGAGGAGGAGCGGCGACGGACGGGACGGGCCTCGCCCCCGTCCCCAATAAAGCAAGGGGACACCTAAGATACGCATTAAATGCGTCTTGTCCTGTAATACGAGCGATAAGCTCAGGGCACTGTACGCCTTTCCACCTCCTGTGTGCCACTGTGGCAGCCCCTTTCGACTATAAAAGGAGGCCCATGGCATACTGGAGAAGGATTCGGCTCTTTCGAACCACGCCCTAACCACAGCTAGTTCGAGAGCTCAAGAACTCTCTGAAAACCCACCAAAGCAGGAATAGGGTTTTACGCATCCTCACGGTCTGAACCTGGGTAAACGATTCTTGTGCTGGCTACTGATCCTGCTCTTCTTGCAACCCTGCGCCCCGGCAACCGTAGTAGGGATTCTTGTGATCCCATAGGTGTCGTTCCACACTGACATGATGGTTGGAACATATTTCCAAGAGTTATAACATTGGTCTTTATATGACCTGGTAAGATGATGACATGCCTAGCACACCTGGCCGGAGGACCTATTGTTATAGTTTTCTTTTTAGCAAGGTTATCCATTCTTCCTTGAGAAAATTGTAAGACTTATTCTATGAGTTGTTCCTGATGGATCCTTTGTGTATCGATAGTCTGACCTTTGCCTGAAGACCATGTCTATGCTATCTCGAAGCATGTATGTGGTACTCCGATTTTCAATAAGAACATTTGAAGCACAATGCTAAATTTTCTTTACCAAATTATCCAAACACCGTTGTATGGGTAATGCCATGAAATTTCTCCCCCTTTTCCTAAATGGTTTTCTAAATTATATCCTGTCACGAATATCATTCTCTGCTTGTCCTTGGGAAAGATATACCCCTGAAATATGTGTTTAAACACATTTTCCTTTCCATTGTTCTATTTAACCTGATAATCATATTTTCCTTTCTATTGTTTGGTTTAACCTTTCTTGTGATCTATATGATCTAAGCAGTAATATTCTCCTACTTATGAAAGCACCTTGGTATACAATTATGTCAGCAAGACCCTGTTACTATTGTTGATGACATTCCGGTAGCCACCGATGGACGAGAACTTTGCCTATTGGTCCGCCTCGTTCAACTAGCAGGAAAATGGTTCTCTTCGTCCCTCGCCCTTGGTACCGATGTTGTTGCCGACATAAATGACAGGCTATCCTCTAACATGCCTGGCTTGCATGATCACGCATGACGTCCCCGCCCTTCCTACTTTTAACCCACATGATGGGCCCATAACCCCACAGTTCCACATGATCGAAACCTGACTCTCCTATACCCCCTGTTTCCAAACTTATTCCTCGCGCCTGGCTTCGTATTTAATTCACGGGCCACCTTCCTAGTGCTCTATTCTGGTATCATATGCAATACTTACTCTCGCTGCTCTGAACCCCTTTCTCACTCTGGTTCAAACTTCGAGCAACTATCTATCCGCTTGGAACCTCTTATTGTACCTTCGTACCTTACTCTCGATGTATTTTATATGTTTAACTCGAGAGATAATCTTATGCTCATTCATGGGTTAACCCCAGATTGTTTCCCTCATAAGCATTCTGTCGTAGCCGAGGTGTCCCTTACCTATTCGTAAGTACGTTGGAGTTCCCAAGGAAAAGGACGACTTCACCATGATGACCTGAAGCAGAGAAATGAAGACGTCAATGTAAGGGATCGAACTCTTCGAGAAGAGCAACCAAGGCCGAGAAGATCCGTTAGAATTTCGTAACTAGACCTCCCCCCTTCTCTACCTCTTAAATCTCGGGACAAGATTCCTTGTAGTGGAGGAGAATTGTGACGCCCGGATAATCAAGCTACAGTAACCCTCTCCTAATGATGCCACGTCACCATGATTACTGATGTTAATCTCACGGTAATTCAAATCCTGCTCGAATTTAAATTCAAAATCAAGTCAAACCGTAAAGTTTTCAGATGACAAAACTAAAATGTTTTGGATGTGACAAATAATTCACAAGTAATATTAGTGGAGAAACCAACCTCTTTGAAAGTGTTTGATTGTCCTAAAGTAGACAAAATAGTAGGAAAACAATTAATTAAATGTCTTTGCAATTAATAAAATGTTAAACTATTTTATCTAGTTGCCCAAGTTTTTGTGGCATTAGAATATGTAGTAACACTATATTAGAAACTAATTTTATATTTTATAAAACTATAGTAAATATAAAATAAAGTAAACAGTAAAAAGAAAATAAATAAAAAGAGCAGACAAAACAGAAAAGTAAAAAAGGTAAACCCCTAGCCCAACTGGGCTTTAGCCCAGCCGACCCACCCGCGCCCCTGGCCTATATGGCCTGCGGTGCCCAACCCTAGCTCGACCGACACCCCACAACCCCCCACTCCACCTTGCTCTCTTCCCCCCGATCTGGATCGAGATCGGGGGCTTGCTGTCGGTGTCAAAACCGGCAGATTTCGGGTAGGGGGTCCCGAACTGTGCGTCTAAGGTCGATGGTAACAGGAGACAGGGGACACGATGATTACCCTGGTTCGGGCCCTCTCTACGGAGGTAATACCCTACTTCCTGCTTGATTGATCTTGATGAATATGAGTATTACAAGAGTTGATCTACCACGAGATCGTAATGGCTAAACCCTAGAAGCCTAGCCTATATGTCTATGGTAATGAATATCTCCCCTTCTGGACTAAGTCCTCCGGTTTATATAGACACCGGGAGGATCTAGGGTTACACAAGGTCGGTTACAAAGAAAGGAATCTACATATCCGGTCGCCAAGCTTGCCTTCCACACCAAGGAGAGTCCCATCCGGACACGGGTGCAGTCTTCGGTCTTCGTATCTTCACAGCCCATCAGTCCGGCCCATGGCTAACAGGCCGGACGCCCGAGGACCCCTTAATCCAGGACTCCCTCAGTAGCCCCCGAACCAGGATTTCAATGACAAGATGTTCGGCGCACAGATTGTCTTCGGCATTGCAAGGCGGGTTCCTCCTCCGACGGCTTCCAAGTAATGTATTCAGCTTATAATTCAATGCCGCACCCCTCGGCTTCTGTGCATCCATGATTTCAGCTTCCACGTGTCGGGCGAATGCGGACGACCAGGGTATTTTTTTGCAAATAACACCCTAGCCATGCAAGAAAGAGGGTCTATTTAAAGAGATTGGATCTCAGATCCATTCGGCACCATGCGGAAAAAATCCTCAGTGACTGCCAGGAGAGGCCACTCCAACATGGCCAACATTACCAGCTCCTCTTCCCGCTCCAACCTAGAGAGAGGCGAGTGGGAGAGGTGCTCTGTATCCCACAACCAATTGGAGAAGCTGCAAACGCAGGGATTTCTCCCTCCTACAGATCTGGTCCCTATTCGAGCAGGATTGGCCTCCTTCCACGGCAAAACCCAGGTGGAGGATTTCCCCAATCCATCTGCGGGAGAACGAGTGTGCTTAGTCCCCTATTTGCTGAGGGGCGTGGGATTTCCCATTCACCCATTCCTCCGAGGGCTTCTGGAGTATTATGGCCTCCAGCTGCACAATTTTACCCCCGCCTCCATTCTGCACATCGCGGGTTATGTTGCTTTATGCGAACTATTTCTGGGTATTGAGGCCCATTTTGAACTGTGGAGAAAGTTGTTCTGCCTTGTCCCGCGCAACCACGAAGGATCAATATTTGAAGTGGGGGGAGCCGAAATATGGCGCATTGCCGAGACCGGATACCTCTCCGGCATGCCGAAGAAGGCGTCTGAAGAGTGGACCTATGAATGGTTTTACATTGATGACGTCATACTTCCAGATCCGGTCCGGAGAGGCCTCCCCGAGTTTGCGAGTGTTCCTCTGAATAAGCACCACAGCTGGCGCCCCCGGAGCCCCGAGGAGGAAGATAGTGCGGAAGTTCGCCAACTCCTGAGCAAGATCAGGACCCTTGCCCAGTCCGGGTATACAATAGTCGGAGTGATGGCGACCTCCATAGTACGGGGAGTTCAACCACTCCAATACAGTGGTCTTCCCATGTGGAATTATAATGGGGAATATTACACTTCCCGCTGCGGCAGGAAAGGTCCGGACACCCCTGCCGCCCTAGCCAAAATATTGGCCAAACTGTTCAAAGGTGAGGAAGAGGAGTTCCTGCGCATCACGCACAGAGAAGGATATTCCATGTACAATCCTCCTAGCTGGGTGAGCCCCCAACTTTTTGCTCCACTCATTCCCCTCCCTGAGCTTTATTAACCCGTCTATCTATAACAGCACTGGCGAAAGACTTCTGAGGGGCTCTACAGCCCCGCCCCGCAGCCCGAGGGCCACAATCGAGACCTTGACCCTAGATTCGAAGAGGATCCGGATATATTTGTGGTGCTGGAGAATGGCGTGTTTTACCAGGCGAGCTACGATGGCACCGAAGTGGCCATCATCGCTGATTACCCTGGTCTTCTCCCTGCTTCACACGTAAGTAGTCAGGAGACATCTTCCCCAAAAGGATTCCTCCATTCCGCCTCACCCACCGCGCTGTCTCGTGCTTCGAAGGGGAGGCGTTCGACATACCGTGCTACCCAGGAGCGACTCCAAATAGAGCGGCCCTAGCACCGGGCAAGCTTTCGAAGAGAAAGGTAGGCGAAGACATGGTCGGGCCCTCGTCAAAGAGGTATGGGTTTGCAAATATGTTTTTAATAGTCGCATCCAACTATGACTTGAAGGAAATATGCCCTAGAGGCAATAATAAAGTTGTTATTTATATTTCCTTATATCATGATAAATGTTTATTATTCATGCTAGAATTGTATTAACCGGAAACTTAGTACATGTGTGAATACATAGACAAACAAAGTGTCACTAGTATGCCTCTACTAGACTAGCTCTTTGAATCAAAGATGGTTAAGTTTCCTAGCCGTAGACATGAGTTGTCATTTGATAAACGGAATCACATCATTAGGAGAATGATGTGATTGACTTGACCCATTCCGTTAGCTTAGCACTTGATCGTTTAGTTTACTGCTATTGCTTTCTTCATGACTTATACATGTTCCTATGAATATGAGATTATGCAACTCCCGATTACCAGAGGAACACTTTGTGTGCTACCAAATGTCACAACGTAACCGGGTGATTATAAAGGTGCTCTACAGGTGTCTCCGATGGTACTTGTTGAGTTGACATAGATCGAGATTAGGATTTGTCACTCCGATTGTCGGAGAGGTATCTCTGGGCCCTCTTGGTAATGCACATCATTATAAGCCTTGCAAGCAATGTGACTAATGGGTTAGTTGCGGGATGATGCATTATGGAACGAGTAAAGAGACTTGCCAGTAACGCGATTGAGCTAGGTATTGAGATACCGACGATCGAATCTCGGGCAAGTAACATACCGATGACAAAAGGAACAACGTATGTTGTTATGCGGTTTGACCGATAAAGATCTTCATAGAATATGTAGGAGCCAATATCACCACAAAAAAGACATATCCGTGACATTTTGGGCCAAACGAAAATCTTTTCTGTCATACTTATGACACTTCTATGACAATAATTGTGACAAAACACGGTATCATCATAGATGTGGTGGGGTCCTACTTCTATGACAAAAAATCATGACAGAAAATGGGCTTTTCGTCCTGGGCGGGCCGGAGACGCAGCTGCATGACATTCTTTGGGCCGTCCATGACGGAAAAACCGTGGTAGAAGCGAGGGAGCAGAAAATATCGGGGAGTCCCCGGTTACGGTGGGTGGTCGGGGCCCGAGCGATGCGCGTTTCTCTCGTATATACGCGCGTGTGTGCGAGGCGTTGGGCTCTAACTGAACCTGAGCGAGGCGTTGGGCTCTAACTGAACCCGAGCGATTGCACTGCAGGCTACGCGTTACTGAACCCGAGCGATCGATCGATGGCTGTTAACTGAACCCGATCGAGCGGTTCCTTTGCTACTGCTGCTAACTGAAGCCGATCGATGCTGCCTCTGGATGAACAGTGAGCGTTGCGGGGGGGGGGGGGGGGGGTTGGATGAACAGTTCCCGGAGGGGGTGGATGAACAGGACCCCGTGGTGTTGCCTCTGGATGAACAGGACCCGATCGTTCGAGCCGGTTGGGGCTGGATGAACACGACCCCGTGGAGGGCAGAATGAACAGGACCACCTCATGGAGGGCAGGATGAACAGTAGACGGTGAAGGGTAGGATGAACAGTAGCCCGTGGAGGGGTGGTTGAATAGGAGCCCGTCGAGAGGGCTGGTTGAACAGTAGCCGGTGGAGTAGCGCGCGGTGGAGGCTGGATGAACAGGAGCCCGTGGATGAATAGTCGGAGGTGGAGGCTGGAGGAGGTCGACGGTGGATGAACAGCAGCCCGTGGAGGCTGGAGGGGGTCGATGGTGGAGATGAACATTATCCCGTGGTGTCCCGTTTTGCGGTACGCCACACCCCTCCCGATGAACAGGACCCCCGTTTTGACCGTAGCGCTCCAACACAAGTCCGTTTCCTTCATTTTGCGGTACGCCACACCCCTCCCGATCAACAGGACCCCCGTTTCGACCGTAGGAGGTCCGTTTCCTCCGTTATGCGGTACGCGAGACCCCTCCCGAGGAACATGATCCTGTTTCGAACGTGGCCGGTCGAACACAAGGCCGTTTCCTCCGTTCCGCGGTACGCCAGGCCTCGTTTCCATCGGCTGTTCCGTCCAAGCCGGTTGGCTCCCACACGTTCCGTTTCCTCCCGATGAACACGACGCATTTGGTTGCCTCCCCATGAACACGACGACGACGCTATTTCTCCGTTCTGACCCAGCCATGTACACGAGCCCTGGCCATATGTACGCGCGAGTAGGCGTTCGAGACCCCGCCCGTATGTACGTACGTGGCCGTATTTACTTTCTTGCACCCTGGCAGCTGTACGTACGTGTACATGCTACGTGCGCGTCTCTACTACGACACGTGCGCGCCTCTACATTGACCAGTATGTACGTACACATTCGCGACAAGAATGACAACGCTACCTACGCTTCGACCAGGTGGGTCCCGACTGTCAGGCACTTCCTTGCCTGCGAAGATGTAGCTGGTGGGTCCCACAGTCAGGGGGGCGAATCATATTTTTTGTTTTTTGCCCGGACGCACTTCCTTGCGTGCGAAGATGTCACTGGTGGGTCCCAGCAGTCAGGGGGAAACATTTTTTTTTCGCGAATACGGTGGCCCGTCCGGTGGGTCCCCGCTGTTAGGTGGAGGAATAATTATTTTGCGCGTAATAAGGAGGCACTTCCTTGCTGCGATCGTGGACCCAGCTGTCAGCCTCTCCACGACAGTACTCTTCCGATGGAAGTCGTTCCTTGACCATGTTGACCACGCCGCGCCGAGAGCACCAGGGCGGTGGACGACGGCGAGGCCTAGGAAGGGGACGACGCGGAGCCGGGGAAGACGCGGCAGTGGAAGCCCGCACGGAGAGGAGTACGAGGGTTCACTGGTTCGGCTGCGGTGTGAGGCTACCGTTGCCGCAGGGCCTGGCTAGCGGTGGGAATAGTAGGGGGCGGTGAGGCCTCCGCAGCAGCACAGCCGGCCACGGGAGGCAGGAGCATGCGGCATGACCGGCGCTGCTTTGGGCGGCTGGAGCAACAAGACCAGAGGTTGAAGAAGCACTACGGCCGTTGGATGGACATCGTACGGTCATTGGAGCTAGAATCGTTCATATTGACTAAGTTGACAAAGCACTCTGTCCCCGTCAACTTAGTAGGCCCACAAGTCAGCCTCCCACCAAGGTGGGTCCCAACTAGCAGGGGGAGTATTCATTTTTTTGTGCGTAATAAGGAGGCACTTCCGGTGGGTCCGAGCTGACAGCGGGGGGAACGTTTTTTTCGCGCAGTATGGTGGCCCGTCCAGTGGGTCCCAGCAGTCAGGGGGCAAACGTTTTTTTCGCAAAATACGGTGGCCCGTCCGGTGGGTCCCCGCTGTCAGGTGGAGGAATCATTATTTTCCGTGTAATATGGAGGCACTTCCTTGCTGCCGTCGCGGACCCAGCTGTCAGCCTCTCCACGTACAGTCCACGTCCGATGGAAGCCGTTCCTTGACCACGTTGACCACGCCGCACCGAGAGCACCAGGGCGGTGGACGACGGCGAGGCCTAGGAAGGGGACGACGCGGAGCCGGGGAAGACGCGGCAGTGGAAGCCCGCACGGAGAGGAGTACGAGGGTTCACTGGTTCGGCTGCGGTGTGAGGCTACCGTTGCCGCAGGGCCTGGCTAGAGGTGGGAATAGTAGGGGGCGGTGAGGCCTCCGCGGCAGCACAGCCGGCCACGGGAGGCAGGAGCATGCGGCATGACCGGCGCTGCTTTGAGCGGCTGGAGCAACAAGACCAGAGGTTGAAGAAGCACTACGGCCGTTGGATGGACATCGTACGGTCATTGGAGCTAGAATCGTTCATATTGACTAAGTTGACAAAGCACTCTGTCCCCGTCAACTTAGTAGGCCCACAAGTCAGCCTCCCACCAAGGTGGGTCCCAACTAGCAGGGGGAGTATTCATTTTTTTGTGCGTAATAAGGAGGCACTTCCGGTGGGTCCGAGCTGACAGCGGGGGGGGGAACGTTTTTTTTCGCGCAGTATGGTGGCCCGTCCGGTGGGTCCCAGCAGTCAGGGGGCAAACGTTTTTTTCGCGAAATACAGTGGCCCGTCCGGTGGGTCCCCGTTGTCAGGTGGAGGAATCATTATTTTCCGCGTAATAAGGAGGCACTTCCTTGCTGCCGTCGCGGACCCAGCTGTCAGCCTCTCCACGTACAGCCCACATCCGATGGAAGCCGTTCCTTGACCACGTTGACCACGCCGCACCGAGAGCACCAGGGCGGTGGACGACGGCGAGGCCTAGGAAGGGGACGACGCGGAGCCGGGGAAGACGCGGCAGTGGAAGCCCACGCGGAGAGGAGTACGAGGGTTCACTGGTTCGGCTACGGTGTGAGGCTGCCGTCGCCGCGGAATAACAGGGGGTGTGGGTGAGTAGAGGGATGGCCTGGCCAGCAGTGGGAGTAGTAGGGGGCGGTGAGGCCTCCGCGGCATCACAGCCGGCCACGGGAGGCAGGAGCACGCGGCACGACCGGCGCTCCTTTGGGCGGCTGGAGCAAGAAGACCAGAGGTTGAAGAAGCACTACGGCCGTTGGATGGACATCGTACGGTCACTGCAGCTAGAATCGTTCATATTGACTAAGTTGACAAAGCCCTTGGTACGCGTCAACTTAGTAGGCCCACAGGTCAGCTTCCGAAACGGTGCGCCCCAGATGTCAGGGGGAGGAATCATTTTTTGGGCGGGTGAAGCTAGAATATCCGAGATTGAAGATGAAGCACGGCATCCGTTGGATGGACATCCAACGGCCACTGCTGCTAGAACCGTGTGTTGACTATAATAAGTTGACAAAGCCTTGCATACGCGTCAACTTCTTTTTTTAGGGGACGCGTCAACTTAGTAGGCCCACGAGTGTGTGGGAGAGAACTTATAGCCCATTTGCGATTTGTAAGAATGTACAGCCCAGTTTTGAATTCTAATGGAATTTACTATAGCCCATTCACAGTTTGTTAAAAGTACAACCCATTTTCTAGCTAGGACAACAATTAATAATTTCAACCAACCATTCGAGACATAATTCAATAAAAATTTCCCACATTTTGATGGGATCCGAAATATTTTTATCCCGAAATTTCTAGTCAGATTAAATATAAGTTTGTATTACGTAAAAATCTAACGAAACATTGCGCGCACAACAATTAAAAATTAAGATTTTCAAAATCCATAAATAATATTTTATAAACTAATTCCGTGCTTGGTGCATTTTTTATAGTTACTGCCCAGTTTTTATAATTACATCCCATTTATTATTTTTAAAGCCCATTTTCCTGTTAAGCCTAATGCATCCCTCCTAGGAAAGATTTGCAGCCCAGCGGGGCGGAGAATAACAAGTTGACCTTGCCTGGGTATTCCTAAAAAAAACGTATAGCTGGGCTAGCTATTTTCATCTTGAAAAAAATTAATATCTGGGCTGGATATCTGTCCTGGGCTAGACGGGCCACAGCCCGCCCAGTTAATACCCTGCTCTCCTCTGAACAACAATGAAACCATCGCCAAGAAAAACTCTGCAGTGCTCACACCTCAAAAACACAAATACTGCTCGAGCTGCTTGGTCCCAGCTGTCGGCCGCACCTTGTGCAATTCTCTCGTTTATTGACTACATAGGTTGACAATGGTGTGGGACCGTGATGTCAGGAAACTAGGAGGAAGCAAAAAAAATATAGTTGTACATAATAAGGAGGCACTTGCTTACGTACGACTATGGCCCTAGTGGGTCCCTACTGTCAACCAGTCAAAATAAAGTCATCTCCTGAATCCTCATGTTCATTGACCATGTTAACAATGCTCGGCGCCACGACGAGCGCAACAACTCGAAGGACAACGGAGAGGGCCTCGCGGGCCCTACGGATGGTCTGATACAGCACCCCCTGCTCATTCAGGAAGCCAGGAGCATCGGACACCTATGAGCACCTTCGAGAGACTGAGACGGCATGAAACGATAAGACCGCACTTGGGAGCTCTGGTTTATTTCACAACTGTATTAAGATACAAGTGTAATTTACTCGTCATCGGAAATAACGCGTAAAATACAGGCGTAATGAAACCGAGGGCCCGAGGTCTGTAAGTAAAACCGGCGGGTTACGCGTGTAATTTGAGAGACCGGTGTATATTTTACTAGTCGAAATCAACCAACCAAGCGCTTCGCCCGAGACCATCTGCTTTTATTTACAAGCGTCAGTTTTACAAGCGGTTTTGGTTGGAAAACGACGATCCAATTTCGGCCTAAGATGATGAGTTGGTCGGAAGATCATATGGTTTCACGTCTAACCTACCCGACTTGTCGTATAGGCTATGAATGAAACATAAGACGATGAACTTCTTAAGCACGGAAACAACAGAAGAGGATGATCTACCTAACAAGCAAATCACTGGCATTAGATCGACATGCAAAACAATATGAAGCATTATTCTCAGGAGGCACGGTGAACAGCTCGTGATGCCGCATGCCACAACATTCCAAGCTTAACTTTGCAATCAAACACAAGGCCTGGCATTACATAGACAATATTCAGAACAAACTCTTAAAATATCTTACATAAGTCAACATTCATGTGACTATGCATCTCAGCAGAGTAAATATTTACTTCTGAACTGAAGAAAGGAATAGGAAAAAATGATCGACGTTGCTCACAACAATGGGCTTCCCACTAAAAAATATCAAATGCATGTCTTCTGGCTAACATCAATCAGCAAAAATTGACAAGGTTTTCCAATTCCAATATATTAAACTAATGTCAACTTTGACAAGCTTTTCCCATTCAGAATATGTAATGCCTATGATTGTGGAACGGGCAGGGTTTGTCATCAGTTTGTCATCTGATAGTCCGTGGCTCAAGGTGACGACGAATGATTAGAGAACCATTCGATGTATTATGCATGATGAAGTATTATTATGGAGGACACAAACCATCTGAATATTTTGTGCAGTTCCACTAAAATCAAGCTGAGCATCCCTGTGGATTTCGTATTTATATGCTGCCAGAAAACAAAGACACATCAGCACACACATGAATATTGGCCCCAGTGTCAACCCACCAATCGGTGGACTAACAAATTGAAAGTACGGTAAATAGATTACCATACCCAGATGCCCCATCATTGTTGCTTAGAGTGACATTGACAGACTTGGAGTCCTGTCCTGGCTTCTTGGTACTTGTTTGGGCACTTGTTTGCCTAGTGTTCCGCCGAACCACAATTAAAGCAGCCATCTCTGCAGACTAGTCATGTCACCAGTGTCTACTAATACTCTGTAAAGCTTCTCGATCATTCCTTGTGTAATGTAGCGGAAACAGTGACTGCTTCTTTCTGCAAAGTGGTAAGACCAACTGGACGCACTAATGCAGCAGTTTGCCTTAGACACATTGGCTCCTTTTGTGCAGTTCAACTAAAATCAAAGTCGGAATAAAACCGAACTTTAATTTTGATATCCCTGTAAGCAACAGAAGGTATAAGGGAAACAATTACTGAGAAATAACGGTTGATGACTTGTACTCCTAGAAGAAAAACATCTACTGATCTACCTTCTTAATGGGAAACAAAGCAGGAGAGTAGCAATTTTCAATCAGTGTGATTCATTCATAGTAACTGAGACATTACCTTAACAATGCCTTGTTTCAATATGTATAAAGAGTGACAAAGCAGAAAAGTATCATTCCTAAAACAATGCGGCTGATTCATTTTAACAGAGACATTATCTTAACAATACCTTGGTTAAACATGTAGAAAGAACTACAAAGCAGGATCGTACCATTTGTAAAACACTGTAACTGGTATATAATAACAGATACATTATCTAAACAATACATTTCTTAAACATGTACTCCGGTCGATCCCTAACAGAAATGGTACTCCCGCCGATCCCTAACAAGTGTTGCAGTTTTGAACTAAGATTCAGTAGTTAATTCTGAGGAAAGTCGGTACTGAAAGTCGGTACTGACCTTTCAGGACCAAGATTTGAAACAACTCGTGAGGAAGACCTGAAAGAGATCTCAACACATATATGGAAATCCAAATTAAGCGAAGCAAAATGTCACAATAGCAACAAGTTGAATAGATATCCCTGTTTCAACAGAGGCAAAAAAGGAATCAATTACTGGCCAATAAAGGAGGATGAAACATGCAGCCACAAAAATGGTAATCCCGCCAATCCCTAACAAGTGTTGCAGTTTTGAAATAAGATTCAGTAGTTAATT
This sequence comes from Aegilops tauschii subsp. strangulata, assembly GCF_002575655.3. Lineage (NCBI taxonomy): Eukaryota > Viridiplantae > Streptophyta > Magnoliopsida > Poales > Poaceae > Aegilops > Aegilops tauschii. The sequence continues at coordinate 144,125,554 of NC_053035.3, read as the reverse complement.
CTGAGAGTGGCATTGCTTAATTTTACCAGCGGCATTAGATTAACAAAAAGCATAAACAGTTCCAGGGGAGAGGGGGCGCAACAACAACATGGGCTTCCATCTACTTATAAAGGGGGTGATGCAGAGTTTGTTGTAACAAAGCAACAAGCATAATGTCTGGGTTGGTCCCATTTTTTTCACTACATAATAGGAAAAGACAACAATACAATAGCTTCAATTCAACATTTATTCAAAACACACTGCACGATCATGTGGATGGGACATGGGACATGCCAGCACCATGTGCGTCCACATGTATAAATGGGTGATGCAGAGTATGTAGCCAAGCAGCATATCTGCGTTGGTCCCATATTTGTTCTCTTTGAAACTTTTTCCGATGTGAGGGCAGCAAATCTAGTCCTGCACAAACTACCCGACCCCCTAGTTTATTTCGCTTTTCAACAAAGAGTTGGGTTCCTTACAGATGTGTGTACTGGGTTACCCCCTTTTTCCCTTTTCGACCAACAAAGCGGCTGGATAGCTAGTCTATACTACTTTCCCTCCCTCCTTTCCTCATTGAACCACTTCCTAGATTCTTGCTCCACCCCACCGCACCCTTCTTTCCTCTTTGAACCAAGACCTAGATTTGACTACAGAATCGAAAAAGATCAGCATGCAGCTAGACCAATGACGGTTTCAAAGAAACTTATACCTTAGGGTCGTCGGGATGTGGCAAGGCGTGCGGCGGGAGGTCGGATCTGCTCACACTACGTACGACAGCGAGGAAGAAGGGGTCGGTGGCCCTCCCGCACAGGCGTTGGGTGAAAGAGAAAAGCGTAGCCGGCAGTGGATTGCCTCCCTCGCCAAAGGCGATAGAGTGAACGCTGCACCTCCTCCCGTTCCCGGTGCGACGGGATCCGGACGCCTCCTTCGCCAGCTGTCTGTGAGGGGGGTGAGAGAGACAGAGGCCACAACGCAGTCTTGTTTAGATCTGGTGAAGAGGGTAAGAGATAGCGAATATAGCAAACCCTAGCAAAGGAATGCTGAGCCTCCAGCATGTATATATATATGTAGTGCGGCGAGAGTGTGGAGAGTGCAAACCCTAGCGAACAAGCGCTGAGGCTCCAACTTATATATATACTGTAGTACGGACTGCGCTCCGGTGCCTTAACTGCACCTGCTTTTGGCTGTATGACAGGTGGGCCAGCCACATTTTGGGCCCACCTGTCATAAACAAAAGGCAGGTGCACTAAAGTCAATGAAGCTGCGTCCATAGAGTACTCGTGTATACGACTAATATATAGTGGAGTGGTTTTCTTATTCTCTCCATAACAATCGTTTTAAATTGTGTAAGTACGAAACGAAACTCTTTATTTAACGTACCAGTGAAGAAAACTCCTACTCCCTCTGTTCCTAAATATTTGTCTTTCTAGAGATTTCAACAAATGACTACATAAGGAGGAAAATGAGTGAATCTACACTGTAAAAATGTCTATATACATCCGTATGTGGTAGTCCATTGCAAACCACTTAAAAGACAAATATTTAGGAACGGAGGGAGTACTTCCGATGAACTAACGATCCACGCGTCCTGGTCACACTTCCTGTCCTTCACGTGCGGTACACTACCCTCCCTTAAGTGAACAACCACAGATGCGCCAAATTATCAGAAACGTGTGAGAGTGTGTACAAATAAAGAATTTTAATTTCAATTATCGGAAAGGTTTGAGAGTATGTACAGTTTGCCCTCTCTAATAATTATGGTTTGTTGTGTTCGGCCTAAACTTGGTCAAACTTTACAAAGTTTGACTTCAGTCAAATCTAATGTGCGGAGAAAATAAAAATGGAGGGCTACTACGTCCATCCGGGTTTTTAGTCCACACCATTTTTAATCAAAGTTAATAGCTGGACAAAGAAAATTACAGGGGAGCTGGAGAAAAAGTTGTGAGAAGGCTTAGAAATTAATACAAAACTTATGCTCTTAGTACCAACGTCGATCCTTCTTCGAGGAAACATTTGGTTCATAGCCAATTGTGTGATAAAATTGCACCAACGTGAAAGACGACTGCGTCTCCAACGCAACCAAGGTGAACTGACGAAGGATATCATCTTTGTGGTTAACAAGAAAAGAGCACTGATGGAAGACAACTTGTTTTTCATTGAAAATCAACCAGCTTCACCAGCCGACGCAACCATGAGGCGCAACCATGAGCATCGATAGGTCATCGTGGTGATGCATCATCCATTTGGCATCAAGTTTGGGTGAGGCACCTATGAAGTTCGACAAATCCTCACCGTGGTCTGTTTCTTCTCAGTAGTCAAGCTCGAGGAAGGAAGAACCACGTGGCAAAGGACAGTGAGGCGGAACAACAATGGCCATCCAATTTTGTGCAGTTCCACTAAAATTGAGGAAGACATGCCCGGGTATGGAGATACGCATCGCTGTTCCCAAAAATATAAAAAAGGGATATAGTGTTGTTACTTTGTTTTACAAGATTAACAACGACATCTCAATTGTCAATAAGAATTATGAAAAGTACACCAACAAACAGAAGCATCATGATTATCTTGATGGGAACTAAACCAGGATACCCGAGAAAAAAAGCATTTCTTCATTTAACCAGTGATAGTATTAGATTAGCAGCAGTAATAGGAGCATATGGACAATGACCGCACGACCACCATGTACTTTTTGTCGAAACAAAATGTATACCTCCACCGAGGCATAAATCAGGACAACTTTTCGAGTGGCATTTCCTCTATAATAGTAGGTGATGTTGGACCAGCCGGTGAACCCTAGCTACTATACATGGGGAGCTGGGGAGTAGTCGCATAGAAGAAAACCTGCATGCAGCGACCTTTGAGCTGGACCAGTACAAGAAGTTATACCTCAGGTGGGCGAGATGTCGCTTAGGCGGGCGGGATCTGCCCACACGACGGCAACGAACAAGGGCGCGGAGGACCTTCGTCCACGCCAGCGCCGGCTCCGAGAGGACGGTGCGCATCGGCTTCCTCCATCGCCGACGGCGACAACGTCAACGCTGCACCTCCTCACCTCCCGCAGCGGACGGGATTCGACCGGATCTATGACCATCGGTAAGGAGAGAGATAGTGTGGACACTGTCATCTTGTTTTGATATGGAGAGGGTGAGAGAGCGAGACGCGAGAAACTCTATCAAACAAGAGGCTATAATGGAGTAAAACAATCTCTCCATAGCAGTGGTTTTAAATAGAATACGCGCGTTCCCAGAAAAAGAAACGAAAACTGGCGGGCAATTTTTTAAGGTACCAAGAAAGAAAACTCGATCAAAAACACGCCCCCGCTTCCAGGTCACGAGAGTCATCGCACACACACATAGACATAGACATGCATATCCGTGTTTACATAAAATTCTATTTCCATCTCCAATCACATTTGTCCAACTGGCACATTATTTACGTTGTTAATTATATACGCGGCAATATTAATATACATCATCTCTTGTTTGCGGGCGTCCGGACCGCTGCCACGGCCGCTCCTGACCAACCCGAGAGAGCGTCGCCCGCGCCGCTTCCTGGTGCACGCGACTGCTCCACGTTCAAACGCAATAGCCGGCCACAACATGCATGTAAAAAGTTCTTGGGAGTCCGTGCTACAGCTAGCTGTCCTCCCCAACTCGTCAACCTCTTCCAGTAGTACTAGTACTCCATGCCGCGATCCATCGACAGCAGGCGGGGAAGTTATTGTATACTCGGTTTGCGGTGAGTGGCATGCCGAGCGACCGTGTGGACCGTGGAGGAGGGTGAGACACGAACGCGACAGACGTGATTTAAATGTTGGTTTTGCTTGATGGCGCGATCCAACGAAACGAAACGTTGGTTTCTCTCCGTTTCCATTTTTTCTCCGGAAAAACGGAAACTTTCCACTCCATTTTCATTCCTACTCCAAGGTTGCCCCGTTACAACATTGCATCAAATATAAAGGAAAACTAACAGGCATGCTGATGCATCTCAATGATTCACAGATCATATCCAATATTTACTTCACAAGTAAAGACAAAAGTAGCGAGAGCGTGTACGAAAGAAAAACTACTGATGGGGTCACTACGACTCAAACCCTAAACCCTAAACAGGATTTAATTTCCTGGCCAGGTAGAACCTGTCGAAGGAAAGACGACTGGCACCCTCGGATCATACGATGCTTTTGTGCAGTTCCACTAAAATCGAGCCGAGCATCCCTGATGGCAAAGATATTGAAGAAGTGTGATTAGAATAGTAGTACTGGCACTACTTCATGAGACATAAACTCATCACAAGTAGAAGCCGGTAGAAGTAGAGAAAGATCGACATGGAGATGGAGCTACGTGGGGAGCTATGGTAGTGGAGCAAGCCGGCTCCAAAAGGAAGATGGACTACCTGGGACGTCGGGCTCTAGCTAGAAGGGCGGTTGGGACGCGGCATCGGCCCATACCACGGTGACCCCCGATTGGGATGCACCGACTGTGGATTTTCTCCCTCGCCGATGTCGACCGCGTCTACGCAGAACATTGTTTCCTTCCCCCAGCTGCGGGATTAGGCCGGATATGTGACCAGCGGTGTGGCCACCGTCGTTCGATGCTTGTGAAGAGAGCAACCCAAGCAAGGATGCTTGTAGCTTAGGCTCCTGCTAGTGTATATATAGTGGTTTTCTTTTTCTCTCCATATCAACCATTTTATATTGCGTACGTGTCATTGAAGAGTGAAATGATGGTTGCTTCTTCCGACTAACTTACTGTGTGATTTGACTGCTCCTTTAGTGGCCCCTACACGTACTCCCCCTACGTGTATGCAACAGTCACACGTACACATGGACGCAAAAACGCGCGTGACGCCCTAATGCATGCATGTCCGAGCACACGACGGAACACACACGGTCATGCTCAAGTGCTCAACCTACACATGCATGCACACACATACTCAGCCAGGGTGAGCTAGCGACCGTATAAACACCGGAAAATGTATATATTGAGCGCAATGAGCGTATTATGAAGTCCACTGACCGTATTTTTTACAAATATACAGTGATAGACAGTGTATTTATCTCGTTTGAAATTAAGCCATATTAACTGGAGAGGAGGCAGTATGGACTAGCATTACTTTGCTGTGTCCCGTCAACTTGCCGAACAAGGAGAATCTTGCAGGACGGGAGAAGCTTGCGCGCGGTGGCTCGCAGGACAAGGAGAAACTTTTGACTAATGCAAGCTGTCCTTCGCTCAGGCGGTGGACGTGCAACAGTTAATTCGGTATCAGATTGCCAGAAGCATACACTATACTAGTACTATTATTGTTGCACTTCCCGAAGAGGCGAACACCCAAGCGCAAAGTTTACTAGTACTACTACTACAGTCTATAAAGGTACTATACTAGTACTAGGAACCAGATGGAGGAGCGTCTGCACTCTTATTATATTTTTAAAATGTGATAAAGCAATCTTCAACACATTTGGTTCTCTTCGAGGGTTCTCGCATGTGATAATGGAAGTTGATTGCATGGAACACTCACCACAATTCTCGCTTAATTCTGGCTCATATCCTGTTACAAATAGGAGCGCTCGGTAATATTTCCTCTCTTTTTTGTTATTCAGCATGTAAACAGGTCAGCAAACCTTGCGGCGCATCTTTGTGTGAACCGTGCTTGCTGCACTTTGTATGTGGCCGAGAGCTGGCTTGATGAAACACCTCGCTTCCTACTTCTTCTTTTTCGGGGTACCTCGCTTCCTAGTGACCAGTGTCTTGGCTGATCATCCTAAGAATGCTTATATATGAATAAAGCTCTCTCATTTACCCGCAAAAAAGATTAAGCCATATTAACCGGAAAGGAGGGAGTATGGACTAGCACTACTTGTTGGTGTGTCCTGTCAACTCGCAGAATGAGGAGAAGCTTGCAGGACAAGGTGAAGCTCGCTTACGCCTTTTGACTAATGCAACGTACCTCGCCTAGGCGGTGGACATGCATCAGTTCATTCGGTGTCAGATTGCCAGAGGCATACACTGTAGTACCGAACATGCGGAGTAACATCATTGTTCGACTTCACGAAGAGGCGAAGAGCCAAGCGTAAGGTTTAGTAGTACGAGTAGTACTACTACTAAGACCGCATGGGGGAGCCTCTGTATTCTTATTTTTCTTAATCTTTGATAAATTACACATTTATTCCAGAGAAGGGCGGAAAACGGCAGCCCAACATGTAATGATGATATCGATCAACCATGCTCGAATATATCTTGGCCTCCGTGCAAGCCTGTCTGTGTGTTCTCGCTCCTCGTCTCTCTCAGGAACGGCGAGTTGGCCATTTTTCCGTCAATTGAGATCGGTTTGCTCACACTCCGGTCCCACATGTCAGTGATATGCCAAGACGAGTTGCGTTGACCGACTGGCCATACGCGTACTTGGTTTTGCACCTTCATACTACTCCTCCCTCCGTCACAGTTTAGAGGGCGCGCTTCATTATGATGCATTTCTCTCAATGCATTCCCACCACCAGAGAGACTTTAGACGCGTTTGGTTTAATGCTCAATTAATTAGGGCGTGGTAACCGCAATTTTCTCTCGATGTAGTACTACGGAGTGGAGTACGTGCATGCATGTGTCTACCCGGGGTGGAAGCACTGCATGCATGTGTGTACGCATTATTTCCTCTAGTAATAGACGCCATGCTATAACTACCAATGCTATTTTTCAGGCCGACCACTAGTCGCCTTGGTCCCAGAGATTTTCTCCTTTTCTGAAGCGCGCTCTATAAACAGTGGCGGATGGAGTTGTATGAGCGGATTCAAAGAAGAGCGTATTGATGGTTGCTTCTTCCGAGCAACTTACAGTGGGAAAGGTGGGGCTTATGATTTGACTGCTCATTACTCACTATTAATGCGGCGCAACGACCGGTCTGAGTCTCCCATGCGGCTGTGCACTACCCCCTCGGTTCTTAAATATACTCCGGAGTATTTGTCTTTCTAGAGATTTCAATGAGTGACTACTCAAATATTTGTCTTTTTGGAGATTCAAATGGACTACTACATACGGATGTATATAGACATATTTTAGAGTGTAGATTCACTCATTTTGCTCCGTATGTAGTCACTTGTTGAAATCTCTAGAAAGACAAATATTTAGGAACGGAGGGAGTACACATACGAAGCAAAATGAGTGAATCTACACTCTAAAATATGCCCATTTGAAATTTGTAAAAAGACAAATATTTAGGAACGAAGGAGTATAATTTTGTGCATGGCACATGGACCCAGATGCCGAAGAGGCTTCTGGCAATGCTATCAAGCTTCCAGCATTTCTTTACATAATTGACGTACTATGCAAATAATTTTCCAGCGACATGAAATTGTACAATGGTGTGAGCTTTCAGCTTTTGTTTCGTGTGTCTTGCCATCGATGCTCTTTCGGAAACAATAAAAAACTAACTTCCTTGCTAATCAGAGCTAATATTTACATCACAACTGAAGACAAAGTTGTGAGAAGGTGTTAAATTAAAATTGATCCATGATTTCATTGGCAGCAACGTCCCCCCAGCTCTATCTAAATCAACAAGGCATGTTGGGAAAAAAGTAGCTGTCTGGAGCATGCAACATTCCGATCATTTTGTGCAGTTCCACTAAAATAGAGTTGAGCGTCCCTGTTCCAAGGATATTAAGTGTGATTACGATAATAGAGGACTGCTGATGAAACAATAAACGCACAAATAGAAGCCGGTCACCTTTGCAGTCTCTCTTAAGACTAACTAGTTGGAGAAGATTAGGCTCGGAGTTGGATGAGGAGGATAGAGCAAAACCAATCTCCCTTTGTGTAGTCGCAATGAAATGTAGAGACGTTGCCCGTGTGACATTTTGGCAGAACTGCACAAAACACTCTTAAGAAAAAAGTGATTTGTGCAGTTCACCAAAAGGTCGCAATAGCAACGAGGTGAAATGGATAGCCCTGTTTGCGAAAAAGATGTAGAAAGGAAACAATTACTGGCCAATAACAGTTGATGACACATGCGACGATAAAAAAGAAGCATATTCCTTGTCCTAAGGGAAGATAACAACATGGTTGTGTTTGTCTAAAACGGTGTGAGGGCGAGATTGCAATATGGAAAGTACGCCGGACGAGCTATGTTTTGGGCAAAGAACAATGGAAGATCCACATGCAGCGACGTGGGAAGACGGGCAGTGGAGCAAGGCCGGAGGGGATACCTAGAGGTCGTCAGGATGTAACTAGGTGAGTGGCGGCGGGCGGAACCTGCCCATACTGCGGCAGCGAGCAGGTGGCGTAGGCCCTAGCACGCCGGAGCTTGGTCAGAGAGAACGGCATGTGCCGCAGATCAGGACGTGCTGCCTCGGCGCCGTCGAATGGAGAAACGATGCATGTCCTCCCTTTCCGACGGCGGACGGGATGCGGCCGGATCAGTGACCAACGGTGAGAGAGAGAGAGAGAGGCCACCGCAGCCTTGTGTGAGATACTCTGAAGAGAGACAAACCAGGCAGGCATGCTCCATTGTATATAGTGGAGCGGACTACCTTTTTCTCCATAAAAATCGTTTTATATTCTGTGTACGTGCCATTGAGCAATATAACTTTATTTAAAAATAACGCGCTAACGCATCAAGTCGAACTTTGTTTCGTGCACGCGTGGTACACGACCTCCGTAGGTAAACAACCGCTACACGCGTTCAAATTAGCACGTGGGCTGCCATTTCGTACAGAAATGAGCTCCACCCTGTACCTGCGCGGGTGTGGCTGGGCACGAAGCGTGAGTACGTGCATGGTGCACCTATTCTCTTGTATACGTACACCACCTACGTGGGGTTGTGTGAGAGAGATACAAACGTAGAGAGATATAGTGTGTGGGTTCGTGAGAGTTTTTGGGGGGGGAGGGTGGGGTCAATCAAAAATGTAACATATGCAATGTGTGTGAAATAGAGTCCTGGATATATCATATATATAGAGGGGGCGATCCACGAGAAAGAGTGGAGGTATCATCGGCTTGAGGTGTCCATAGAATCTAAGAGAGGGATGATGTGTGTGTGTGCGCGCGCGCGATCGATAAAGAGTGCCATCGAATTTGTGTGTGCCCACGTCAAAGATATAGAGTGGCTGGCCTACTGGAACGTGAGAGGGGACATGTGCAGTTTGTCTCTATGGCATGGATACCTACCTACAGCGCTCGACTATCGGTGTGTGGTGGGGGGGGGAGGGAGGCCTAATTAACTATAGAGGTACAATGGCTGGTATATGTGTGGAGGAGGAGAGAGGCCTACCTCATGTATTAAGGGAGATCGATCTACCTCATGTATTAAGGGAGATCGATCGTCATCCATGCATATGTGTAGGAGAGGAATAAGGTTGGGAGAGAGACAGAGCTAGAGTGTTGGAGGGGGTGGTAGTGGAGTTGCTTCTAACAAATGGTAGGATAGGCTTGCTAGACAACCGGAGGGCATGCCTGCAATATCAATAAGAGAGGGGATGGCTTCCTGTCTGTGCACGTGCGTGTGAGAGACGGGTCAGGAGGCATGCACGAATGATGGGGGCGATATGGATGTGGTATGCAGACATAACTACATAGGAAGATCAATCGTCCTTTGTCAGAGAAAGGAGAGACATAACTTGTGAGGTACATCGATCGATGGGGGGAATAGTTAAAGTCGACCTAGGTATATGTTGGGAGATCGATCGGTATACATGCATGTGTGTGTTAGAAGCAAATGAGGCATGGAGAGAAGGATAGAGAGAGAGGGATGCATCTAGGAGGTGGTGCGAGAGTCATACTATATCGAGGGGGGAGAAGTGTGCGAGTACGAGATCGATGAAAAGAGTGGTGGGAGTGAGGCATGGACGGTGATAAGAGAAGAAGGGAAGCTTGTGTTTTGTGCTAGGCACACCTGGCTAGAGAGGCATATCGATCGATGTGTGCCGTAAAGAAGGAGCTGGGGGGCCTGCACACACCGTGGGTGAACGACCTAAAGTGAAAAGACGAATTTGCGCGATGGAGCTAGAGAATGCTGAGGGAGGGTTAGAGGGATGCGGGCGTCTGCATGCACGAGAGAAAGTTAGCGCTAGCTAGCTACAAAGATAAGAGGATTGTGTGGGTGTAAAATACGAATAGAGATCATACTTCATTATAAAAAGCAAATTCGGATATTTGAAGAATTTATCATAGTGTTTTAAACCGACGCATGTGTGAATATATATAACGGTGATACACATGGTGTGGTTATGAACATGTTATACAACATATGATAGATTTTATCTCTACTCTTATAAAAAAACAGAGTTGTTGATGATGGTGCCATCCTGCAATATAGGCCGTCCGATTTATATATGACGGATAGGAAGGAAATTATGGAAATTTTGAAAAAAGATACCCACCCCTCTCCATATTTGCAAATTAGGCCTCCCCTTGATCATGTTGATGTTCTGTGGAACGCATGGGCATCTTGCTAGTACTACGTATAACATATAAAACATTGATCATAATTTGGGCTAATGTGTGGCTTTTGCAGCTCAGGTCTAAATACTTGTCATAATGTAGGGGGCGGGGCACTATACTATGTGTGATAAACACGGTGTACACGTATGGAACATGGTTTAGATTATGAATATATAGTTAGTACATCAAATTTACTATTATTTGGAATCAACATCAATTGTATTCAAAAAATAGAATTCGAGTTCATGTAGTACACATAGTTCATATCTATCTCTATAGTAATCATGTGGTGTGTTATTAAGATAATACACGAATGATGGTTGAAGTTGGCAACAATCATGATTGTAGATTTGTTATTGAAATAGAGAAACGAATTCAAATTCAGTTCGAATTGCAGCGGTAGTATAGACATTTGGAATGCAATAAAATGTTGGTATGAGTAAGTTACATGCATTATACAGCAAGCGAAAAAAAATTAATTGGACATAACCTGGATTCATACTACCGAATAGCATTTAATTGCACTAAATTGTTGGTATGAGTAGCTTTAAATAGCATTTTTATAGTAAAACGGGGCAAGACTCTTTGTGTGGTGTGAATAGTTTTATTTTTTTCATTTTCTTTTTGGTTGAGGGAAGTCCGAATTGATTTGGTACGTAAAAGTACAATATTACACGTTAGGCTTGTCCCTAAAATTCAACCCGCGCCTTGTTATATCCCGAAAATTCAGATATCGTGCTCCCAAAACTGGCGCCCTCACAACCCACGCCTTGCTATCCCGAAATTACAACACGCGCGAAAACTCCCTCCAGCTGCAAAATCCCGACACGTGAAATCCCCCTTCTAACCCTGAGCCAAAAGGGCCGCTAGTTCAAATCGGTGCGGGGTACTTTTGTAACACACCCTACATTTTGGACAAGCGCGTCCCTTAGTCATGGTTCACCCCCTCCCATCGCCTCCTTGTTGCCATTCGAAATCCCAGGCCGCCATAACCTCTCCGCTCCAGCCGCGAAACCCCACCCTCCTCCGTCCGCCACCTCACCGCTGCCCAGCCGGAGCCTCTTCCCCGACGACGTTATCCACCGCAACAGCTCGACGTCCGTCGTCCACCTCCCCAGATGAGGATCCGTCGTCCATCTTGTCGTCCCGCCGGTTCAGCCGCCCCGTCCTCCACCTCCAAGGAGGTGTTCCGACGATCGCCTCGTCTATCGCGGCTGCTCCATCCCCACAGCACCGCCTTAACCTGCTCCACCGGAACCACAGCATCCTCACCGACTCCTCGGACGAAGCCGAGGCCTACTCGGCGCCACCAAAGCGGTTGTACACTCATCGCATCGCACCTTCTCCTTAGCTCGACCTCCCGGCGCCGACGGTGCTCCATCCCGCACCCCCATGGAGCGGCTACCTTGAAGCCGGCGCCGCGGGCGACGTCTCCACGGCGGCTCACCCCCAGTGTGAGGCCCCTTCGGCGGCGGCGTCCATACCAGCCGGATCTGCTGCTGCTGCTCCGGCTCTCGCTCGATCGCTCGCTTGCCCAGCTGCTGCTGCTCCGGCTCTCGCTCGATCGCTCGCTCGCCCAGCTGCTGCTGCTCCGGCTCTCGCTCGCTCGCGCTGCTGCTCTCCCCCTCGCTCGTGCTGCTGCTCTGCTCCGATTTAGCTATACTTCAGTCGACTGAATCGACTTTTGGGTCAGTCGATTTTCAGGGGGTGGGGGGGGGGGGGCTCGCTAGAGTTAAGGAAGAACCACCCGTAGCGGGGACGGGGGCTCACCGGAGAGCTACCCCACTATCTATCTTAGGGTTTAGGGTAGGGGCGGGGGGCCTATAGGGCTGGCCGGGGCGGCGGCAGACCGGCGGCGGGGAGTTGTTTCGAGGTGGCGCTGGGGCCGGCGGTTTGGCCGGTGGTGGCTGGCGGCTCAGGGGGGGTGCAGGTTGAAGATGAACTGCAGGCCGTCCCTAAACTACATGTCAAGTGCCTCTCTGCTACCATTGCGTTCAGTTTCCACAGTAACATTCAGATTCCATAGTTAATTCAGTTTCGACAGTTAAGTTCAGAGTCAACAGTTTTTACCTCATCTGTTGTAGTCAGGTGGTTTTTGGTGATGTAAATTTTACATCTATTTTACATCATCTATTGGAGATGTTATTAGAATCCCACTTGAGATTGATGATGTCTGTCTTGTGCTGCTTCAGCCTTGACGTCTTACAGCTCATTGGGGCTGCTCCAACGACAGAACGGTCCATCACAACAGAGCAGTGCCCTGGACGTCGTCTACAGATTCCTCAGACCTTCCTCCACACCTCCGACAGCCACCCCTGCCTCAACTGCTTCAGCGACCAACCCAATGATGCTGAGGTCGACACGGCTACGACAAAGAGGTTGTACACTTGTTGCATCACTTATTACTATACATTCATGTCGATCCATTAGGGCTATTTTGGTTCAACGGAAAAACATAGCAATAGGGAATTTTCCAATGGCACTCTACTATTCAATTATTCATGCAATTTGTTGAAAGGAATGAAGCAAAACATCCACCTGGACCTACTTTTCAAAATCCTATGCATGAAAACAAGACCAAGTGCATTAGTGGCAGAATAACATTCTAACTGTACACACTTTCATATGGTTTCACTTTATTTTGGCCATGTTTCTTTGCATTCCTCTGCTCTTCCAATTCCTGTAAACCAAACACTCAAGTTGACAGAAATCCTTTGTTTACAAATGCTCTATTTACCATGTGCATTCCTATCCTATTCCGATGTTTTTCCTATCCCTGCGTTTTTAGAATCATGCAAGCCAAATGAGCCCTTACAGAATTACTTCAGTTACAGGTAGGTGTCGAAGGGAACTTTGTGTGGTTTGTCCTGCTCGTGCCGCGACGTCGTCCACCTCAACTGAGCTGCTCCATCGACAGAAACATCCACCAAACCAGACATCACGACGCTTGGCCGTCTTTCGCCGCCTCAGATCTCCTTCCCTGCCGCCGGCACCCACTGCAACGGCATCACCATCATCGACTCAGCAGATGAACCTGAGGAGTACACGGGTCCACAAGAGAGCCCGCACTCTTTTGTTTCTGCTTATGTTATGCATTGCTTAAAATTACCTGCTACTTTATCGTCCTGTTCACCTCTTGGACACCAAGTCAGGTCCAAATTAGTGTTCAAACTTGAGTTCTAAATTTTTTGTGGGGCACATATCGAGGAAGCAATGAATAGTATCTCTGTCTAATATCTGGTTCACCTAGGGTATGCCTATGTTGTTCATCTTGGGTGGGAAACAAATAGTAAAGCAATCATCATCTGTCTTTTTATTAAATTAAAGCAATCATCAGCCTGCTATCATTATTTTTGGATCCATCCACTGGTTGTTACCATCACTCTAAATTTCTGCATGCTCTCCTTACATAATCTCACCATATTTTTTTCGTATGCATGTCAGATATTGTACACAGTCATGCTAAACATGTAGAGAAAAAGAGAAGAGTTTTGCGCGGCAATACAATGTCATGCAGACATCGCTCCATGGTGGGTTCAATGGCAAACCTTCCCCACCCCTCTCCAGATTGTAATCCAGAGGAAGATATCTATTCTGAGGTGGATTCAGACGCCGCTGACCACTCCTATTTACCCCCCAAGGTGTTTGCTGTACCTTGGCATGATGATGTTAGTCATATCATGCATATGTTGCCTTGCAGTGCCTACTTTTGACATCATATATGTCATCTGCTTAGTTTAGACATGTTCTGTAATGCCACCTATTTAGTTTCTATATCATATATGGGAATTGTGCAGTCTCATGTCTTTTAGCCAGCCATAATAATACGTGAAATGTGCAATGCCATCCTGTTTAACCAGGCATCATATATTTGAATGATATCTTGCCCATCCTTTTCTTCATTACATTTCCATTTGTCGACAATGTTTGTACATTAAACTACTCTTCCTGTGAATCAGCCATTTGGGTGGGAGATTGAAAAATCTGGAGTGAAAACAAGGCCTTCAGCGCAGACAGTGCTACCTGTCGAAGCAGATCTATTGTTGGGTCCCGATAGCTCCTTAGAGATAGATTCAGAGACAGTTGACCAGTCCTATTCCCCCACCGAGGTGTATGCTCTAACTTGGCACGGTTATACTGCTCATATCATGCATATGATGTCTTGCGTTGCATAGATTATACATCATATACACAATATTCAACACCATATTCTCAGTTCAGACATCATATCTAATGCCCCCTGTTTAGCATATAAATCACATATGTGAATTAAATGATGCGATCCTGATTACTTAGATAACATGTAGGTGAATTATGTCATGCGATCCTGTTTAGTTATTCATCATATCTTTGAATTATGTTATGCTATGCTATCCAGTTTAGATAGACATCATATATGTGAAATTATGTCATGCTATCCGCTTTAGTTAAACAATATACATGTCAACTATTTCATGCCCTCTTTTTTCCACACTATCTATTGCATCTGTCTCTCATACAATGTCTGTACATTCAACTATGTTTCCTGTTTATCAGCCATTTGAATTGGAGCGGGTGATGCCAGCATCTAGCGGACTAGAAACACGGTCTTCAAATAAAACAGTGCTACCTCTTGGTGGAGATAGCACCCCGGTTGTACATGCACGAGAACCAGCCCTACCACACATAACCCAAACTCTCGCAGATTGTACCCCTGCCGCGATGGACAGAGAACTAGCTTCACCCAATCTAACCCCAACCCCAGCAGATAGTAACCCAGTTCCGGTTGACACAACACCATCTCCACCACAGAGCTCCCAAACAAGAGCAGTTAGTAAGGCAGCTCCAGTGCCCAAAGGGCCAGTACTACCACGGCGAACCCCAACTCCACCAGTTAGTACGCCTATGCCTGTGGAGGAAGCACAACCAGGTAGTCGTAGTTTAACATCTATCGCATTTGATGTTGTTAAATCGTATGTGCGTATCTTCCCATCGTGGAAATATTATACTGAAGATGAAGGAAAATACCAGCTGCAGGTGTTTGTCCAGGAGTTATGTGTAAGTAATGTTATTCATGGCAATTACTTTGCTTTGTCCCATACATCCTACCTCCATGATGGTTATAATACAGCAAAATTTCCCATTTTTCTCTATAGAGAAGGACCGATTTGGAAACTCAGGATGAGGTAACCTGTGCTAATACCTCTGCTATCTTCAAGAATCCTTGGTGGCAGTATCGGAATTACCTGAAGAAAACGTACTTCACCGGCAAAGAAACTCATCAAATTCCCTTATGTTCTCCTGAGACACATTTACTGGACGATGACTGGGAACGCCTTGTTCTGTACTGGTCCCGAACCAAGAATGTGCTAACGGAACTCTCCCTCGAAGCTCCGCTGGATCGGAGTTCATGGGACGTCATTGAGCTGAATGTGTGCTGAACTTGGAGGTGCCGTACGTTCGGTACTTGGATCGGTTGGATCATGAAGACGTACGACTACATCAACCGCGTTGTTCTAATGCTTCCGCTTTCGGTCTACGAGGGTACGTGGACACACTCTACCCTCTCGTTGCTATGCATCACCATGATCTTGCGTGTGTGTACGATTTTTTTTGAAATTACTACGTTCCCCAATAGTGGCATCCGAGCCGGGTTTATGCGTAGATGTTATATGCACGAGTAGAACACAAGTGAGTTGTGGGCGATACAAGTCATACTGCTTACCAACATGTCATACTTTGGTTCGGCGGTATTGTTGGATGAAGCGCCCCGGACCGACATTATGCGTACGCTTACGCGAGACTAGTTCTACCAACGTGCTTTGCACACAGGTGGCTGGCGGGTGTCTGTTTCTCCAACTTTAGTTGAACCGAGTGTGGCTACGCCCGGTCCTTGAGAAGGTTGAAACAACACTAATTTGATGAACTATCGTTGTGGTTTTGATGCGTAGGTAAGAACGGTTCTTGCTAAGCCCATAGCAGCCACGTAAAACTTGCAACAACAAAGTAGAGGACGTCTAACTTGTTTTTGCAGGGCATGTTGTGATGTGGTATGGTCAAGGCGTGATGAGATATAAGTTGTTGTATGAGATGATCATGTTTTGTTGAAGTTATCGGCAACTGGCAGAAGCCTTATGGTTGTCTCTTTATTTCATAAGATGCAAGCGCCAAATAATTGCTTTACTTTATCGCTATGCGATAGCAATAGTTGCAAGAGCAATAGTTGGCGAGACGACCATGTGACGACACATTGATATAGATCAAGATGATGGAGATCATGGTGTCATGCCGGTGACGATGGAGATCATGACGATGCTTTGGAGATGGAGATCAAAGGCACAAGATGATGATGGCCATATCATGTCACATATATTGATTGCAGATGATGTTTACCCTTTATGCATCTTATTCTGCTTTGATTGACGGTAGCATTATAAGATGATCTCTCACTAAATTTCAAGGTATAAGTGTTCTCCCTGAGCATGCACCGTTGCGATAGTTCTTCGTGCCGAGACACCACGTGATGATCGGGTGTGATAAGCTCTACGTTCACATACAACGGGTGCAAGCCAGTTTTGCACATGCAGAATACTCGGGTTAAACTTGACGAGCCTAGCATATGCAGATATGGCCTCGGAACACTAGAGACCGAAAGGTCGAGCGTGAATCATATAGTAGATATAATTAACATAGTGATGTTCACCATTGAAAACTACTCCATCTCACGTGATGATCGGACATGGTTTAGTTGATTTGGATCACGTGATCACTTAGATGATTAGAGGGATGTCTATCTAAGTGGGAGTTCTTAAGTAATATGATTAATTGAACTTTAATTTATCATGAACTTAGTCCTGATAGTATTTTGCAAATAATGTTGTAGATCAATAGCTCGCGATGTAGCTCCCCATTTATTTTTGATATGTTCCTAGAGAAAAATGAGTTGAAAGATGTTAGTAGCAAAGATGCGGACTAGCTCCATGATCTGAGGATTATCCTCATTGCTACACAGAATTATTATGTCCTTGATGCACCGCTGGGTGACAGAACTATTGCAGGAGCAGATGCAGACATTATGAACGTTTTTGACAAAAGCTCAGCATGATGACTACTTGATAGTTTAATGCACCATGCTTTACGGCTTAGAACCGGGACTTCAAAAATGTTTTAAACGCCATGGAGCATATAAGATGTTCCAAGAGTTGAAATTAGTATTTCAGACTCATGCCCATGTCGAAAGGTATGAGACCTTTGACAAGCAGTTTGCCTACAAGATGGAGGAGAATTGCTCCGCTAGTGAGCATGTGCTCAGAATGTCTGAGTACTACAATCACTTGAATCAAGTGGGAGTTAATCTTCCAGATAAGATAGTGATTGACAGAGTTCTCTAGTCACTATCACCAAGTTACTAGAACTTTGTGATGAACTATAATATGCAAGGGATAACGGAAACGATTCCCAAGCTCTTCATGATGCTGAAATGATGAACGTAGAAATCAAGAAAAACATCAAGTGTTGATGGTTGACAAGACCACTAGTTTCAAGAAAAGGGCAAAGGGAAGAAGGGGAACTTCAAGAAGAACGACAAGCAAGTTGCTGCTCAAGTGAAGAAGCCCAAGTCAGGTCCTAAGCCTGAGACTAAGTGCTTCTACTGCAAAGGGACTGGTCACTGGAAGCGGAACTGCCCCAAGTATTTGGCGGATAAGAAGGATGGCAAAGTGAACAAAGGTATATTGGATATACATGTTATTGATGTGTACTTTACTAGTGTTTATAGCAACCCCTCGGCATTTGATACTGGTTCAGTTGCTAAGAATAGTAACTCGAAATGGGAGGTGCAGAATGAACAGAAACTAGTTAAGCGCGAGGTGACGATGTGTGTTGGAAGTAGTTCCAAGATTGATATGATCATCATCGCACACTCCCTATACTTTCGGGATTAGTGTTGAAACTTTTTTTGACTGTACACAGTAGGGCAAAACCCCACTGCAATTTTTTTATATTATAAAATAAACAAAGGTCCAACAGTACAAAGGCTTGAGATAAGCCAAAAGAAAAAAACTAAAAAAACTAACTACATAAATTACAGAACAAGGTTGTCAAGCCAAGAACAGAAGGCCCTAGCATAGCTCTTCTTAATTCTAAATCTGAGCAAGTTTAGCTCCTCCAAGAAAATGACTTTCCACCTTTGAATACTAGGTTGAATTGCTTGAAAGATCAGATTATTTCTTGAGATCCAAATAGCCCAAGAAGCTAGGATGAAACTAAATAAGTGTTATTTGGTGTTTGCGTTGAGCATGAATATGATTTGATCATGTTTGTTGCAATACAGTTATTCATTTAAATTAGAGAATTATTTTTGTTCTATTTACATGAATAAAACCTTCTATGGTCGTACACCCAATAAAATGGTTTGTTGGATCTCGATCGTAGTGATACACATATTCATAATATTGAAGCCAAAAGATGCAAAGTTAATAATGATAGTGCAACTTATTTGTGGCACTGCCATTTAGGTCATATTGGTGTAAAGCGCATGAAGAACTCCATGCTGATGGGATTTTGGAATCACTTGATTATGAATCACTTGATGCTTGCGAACCATGCCTTATGGGCAAGATGACTAAGACTCCGTTCTCCGGAACAATGGAGTGAGCAACTGACTTATTGGAAATAATACATACTAACGTATGCGATCCGATGAGTGTTGAGGCTCGCGGCGGGTATCGTTATTTTCTGACCTTCACAGATGATTTGAGCAGATATGGGTATATCTACTTAATGAAACATAAGTCTAAAACATTTGAAAAGTTCATATAATTTCAGATTGAAGTGGAAAATCATCGTAACAAGAAAACAAAGTTTCTACGATCTGATCGTGTAGGAGAATATTTGAGTTACGAGTTTGGTCTTCATTTGAAACAATGCGGAATAGTTTCACAACTCACGCCACCTGGAACACCACAGCGTAATGGTGTGTCCGAACATCATAACCGTACTTTATTGGATATAGTGCAATTTATGATGTCTCTTACCGATTTACCACTATCGTTTTGGGGTTATGCATTAGAGACAGCTGCATTCACGTTAAATAGGGCACCATCTAAATCCGTTGAGATGACACCATATGAACTGTGGTTTGGCATGAAACCAAAGTTGTCATTTCTTAAAGTTTGGGGTTATGATGCTTATGTGAAAAAGCTTCATCCTGATAAGCTCAAACCCAAATCGGAGAAATGTGTCTTCATAGGATACCCAAAGGAGACAGTTGGGTACACCTTCTATCACAGATCTGAAGGCAAGACATTCGTTGCTAAGAATGGATCCTTTCTAGAGAAGGAGTTTCTCTCGAAAGAAGTGAGTGGGAGGAAAGTAGAACTTGATGAGGTAATTGCACCTGCTCCCGAATTGGAAAGTAGTTCATCACAGAAATTAGTTCCAGCGATGCATACACCAATTAGTGAGGAAGCTAATGATGATGATAATGTAACTTCAGATCAAGTTACTACCGAACCTCGTAGGTAAACCAGAGTAAGATCCGCACCAGAGTGGTATGGTAATCCTGTTCTGGAGGTCATGTTACTTGACTATGACAAACCTACGAACTATGAGGAAGCGATGATGAGCCCAGATTCCGCAAAATGGCTTGAGGCCATGAAATCTGAGATGGGATCTATGTATGAGAACAAAGTGTGGACTTTGATTGACTTGCCCGATGATCGGCGAGCCATAGAAAATAAATGGATCTTCAAGAGGAAGACGGATGCTGATAGTAGTGTTACTATTTACAAAGCTAGACTTCTCGAAAAAGGTTTTTGACAAAGTTCAAGGTGTTGACTACAATGAGATTTACTCGCTCGCAGCGATGCTTAAGTCTGTCCGAATCATGTTAGCAATTGCCGCATTTTTGAAATCTGGCAAATGGATAAACAAAACTGCATTCCTTAATGGATTTATTAAAGAAGAGTTGTATATGATGCAACCAGAAGGTTTTATCAATCCTAAAGGTGCTAACAAAATATGCAAGCTCGAGCGATCCATCTATGGACTGGTGCAAGCATCTCGGAGTTGGAATGTACGCTTTGATAAGTTGATCAAAGCATATAGTTTTATACAGACTTGCGGTGGAGCCTGTATTTATAAGAAAGTGAGTGGGAGCACTACAGCCTTTCTGATAAGTATATGTGAATGACATATGGTTGATCGGAAATGATGTAGAATTTTCTGGAAAAGCATAAAGTAGTGTTTGAAAGGAGTTTTTCAACGAAAGATGTCGGGTGGTAGGTGCGACATATGCCAACGGGTGGCTTATCATTTTGGGAGTCAGTAAGACATCGCTGGTGCCTGGAAACAGGATAAGGCGAAGACATGCACGCCGGCGAATCTTACCCAGGTTCGGGGCTCTCCGTGGGGATAACACCCCTAGTCCTGCTCTGCGGGGTCTCCGCATGATCACTAGATCAACACAAGTAGCTACAAGTGCTCCTTGAGCTGTTTGGCTAGAGGAGGAAGAAAGGCAAGGCAGCTCTCCTCTTCCCTCTACGTGGTGGCTAAAACTATCTTAGAGATCAACCCTTTGCATGGGTGCCCCGAGGGGTTTACATAGGCCTACCCCCAGGGGTACAATGGTAATCCGGCTGGGTGCGGGTCCCAGCCGTCAGTGTGTGTGCTCGCCGGCTTCTCCGTCGGCCGTTGGGGCCCGTCGACTGGTGGGTCCCGCCGGCTGCCGGCCACTTGGCCGACAGGCCGGCCCCACCGCCTGGGGGCCTTGTCGGCGGCTGGTTACTATTGCCTCGTCCCTGATGACGAGGGCTTTGTCGAGGTAAGCATGGCTACAGTGCCGCCGCCTGGCGGGCTCTCACTGTAGCCTCACCTCGTCTTGTCTCCTTAATGATGCACATACTTCGAGGGAGGGAGGTAGCCGGCTATTGGGAGCCGGCTACGCCCCAGGCCGACTAGGGGAGGCCAGGCCGCCTTCGAGCGTCTCTCTGGCTGAAGGGGCCCGCCGCCCGCGGGCCGTACTGGCGCGTGTCGTGGGTGACGTCGCGGTCAACATGGCTATAGCGCTGCGCCGGACGGGGGATGGCTGACCCGTACGGCGCACTGTGGCCATGCATGCTCCGAGATTCGGGGGTGGCAGGCTGTACTGCGGCCATGCCCCGTCTTATCACCTTTATGTGGGTGCAGCCCTGGTGGGTGCAGTCTTGGCCGGCTTCTGGGAGTCGGCCTTCTTCATGGCCGGCTTCTGGGAGTCGGTCCTCTTGGTGCCGGCTTCCTGGAGTCGGCCATCTCGTAGATTTCTTCGGGAAGGTTTTTGGGGCCGGGTCGCCTTCTGCTAGTCGGCCTTGGGGATAGCCGGCCAGAGGAAGGCGGCCCCGTGCTCTGGATGCTTGAAGGCTCGATTGGCCTGGTAATTTTTCAAAGAGCCAGGGGGAGTCGGTTAGGCTACCCGTGGCCATTTACTCCGATAGTAGTCCCCGGAGCTGGTTGGGCTTCGAGGCTGAGAGGAGGTCGAGAAGCTCGCTCAGCTTCTTATCTTGACGAGCCAGCAGCCAGGAGCCGGCTTCAGTTGGGTGCGCCGTCTTGGCGAAAATTTTGAAGTCTGAAGGCGGGAGTCGGTTGGTGCGCACGCCGGGTTGCGGGCCGGCCGCTCGCCGCCTGCGTACCACGTGGCACCCTCCGGCTGAAAAAAGCCTGCCAACCCATGCGCGTGACAGGACGTCGCCGCAGGCCGGGGGCCAATCACTCCTACGCCTAGGCCCAGGCGCGGATTCTCTGTGGCCCAAAGCGGGCCGCATGCCTTCCGGCGGCAGTTTCTGCACGTCGTTAGGGCGCAGTAATCGCGGGACGTGGGGGAGTGGGCGTAGTTAATCCCACGTTTCCCCCCACGCCTTGCCTCCTCGGCTTCACCGCACGAGGCTATAAGTAGGGGGAGGAGGGGGAGCGGCAGACGCTCGCACGCTCATCCTCTCTCCGCCATCTTCTTCCTCCTTCTTTCCATCGCAGCAACATCTTGCCGCCGCGCCGTCCCACCAATCTTCGCACTACCCCGCAGCTTCGCCGCCGCAGGGCCGTGCTTTCTCCGCCGCCGCACCCTTTCTCGCCAGCTTCTCGCAATCATGCAGTACGGTGGAGACTGGGATGGCTCCAACGTCCACACGGACCACATCGACTTCCTCCGCAAGACGCGGCGGTTGCCCGGCAAGGACCAGGTGCAGGTTCGTCTCGTGCCGGAGAAGGAGATCACGCCGGCGCCGGAGGAAGGCGAGCTGGTAATCTTTCGCTCGCACTTCCTGCGCGGCCTCGGTCTGCCCGCGAGCGCCTTCTTCCGCTCCTTCCTCGACTTTTATCAGCTCCAGCCGCACCACCTCACTCCAAACACGGTGGTGCTGCTGTCCGCCTTCGTCACTCTGTGCGAGGGCTTTCTTGGCGTTCTTCCCACCCTCGAGCTCTGGGGGGAATTCTTCCAATCCAAGCTCGGCACCCGCATGCAGGGCATGCCGGCTCAGAGCGGCGCCTTCATCGCGATGCGGAGGCCGGCAGCCGACAACCCCTTCCCTGTCATCACGCTGATCCAGTCGGTGAAGCGCTGGCAGAAATCGTACTTCTACGTGAAGAATGTCGCCCTGCAAGGCGACTACGTCAACTTGCCGGCTTACGTAGCCGGCCCGCCGGCTGGGAGGCGACCCCAATGGTCCTATCGGGCCAGGACGCTGTCGCCGGCTGGAGCCGCCACCGTCGCCCGACTCCGGGTAATGATCCAGTTGGAGGGCCTGACTGGGTCCGACCTGCTGGCCGCCTTCGTGGTGCGCCGGGTGCTCCCGCTTCAAAGATGCCCTCATTTGATCAGTCAAATGAGCGGCCAACTCGATCCGAGTCGGATGTGCACCAAGGAGATGCCTCATGACAAGGTGGCTCATATGGTGAACTATCTCGCGAACTGCAAGCTCTCCGCAGACTGGCAGTTTGGCAAGGAGCCGTACTCCCGTGCTCATCACCCGCCTACGGTATGCTTTCTTTATCTTCTCTTCTTTTAGTTTTGTCACCAAGTTTTTCTTGGCCGACTCTGACAAGTCGACACGTCTTGGCAGAGCCCTCTCCTTCGACCTGCGGCCGGGACAGCGGGGGCGGATCGCCGATTTCTCCCCGACCGGGCGGAGGATGACTTGGAGGACCCCGACTTGGGGGCGGCCGCCATGGACGACAACACCGAGGCGGGAGGCGGCGAAGCAGGCGGCTCCGGGCTTGGAGCCAGCTTCGATGACTGGCCGAATGACGACGAGGCGGAAATCATCCCACGCCGCCAGCCGGCATCCGACCATGGCGCGGGTTCCTCCGCCGCGCCGCCTGCTCGGGGCTGCGCGCAGAAGCGCCGGGCCGCGTCGGGCTTGTTCGGCAGTCGGCCGAAGAAGCCCAAGGGCGGGGCGGCGGCGACCAGACGGGATGAGGCGGCTGCGATGGCGGCCCTCTTCCGCAAGGTGGTGAAGCAGCCGCAAACGGTTTTGGTGTAAGTGTAGATTCTCTTGCATATTCCTTCTTCTTTTCTTGTCGATTTCTGAATCCTTGTCTTGTCTAAAAAATCAGGGCTCTGCTTTCTCTTGGGCGGGTTGCTGCCGCCTCCGTGGTTGGATCGCCGGGAGGATCCGCCGCGCCGAGCTTCAAGCGGCGACGGAGCACCCGCCGTGTGGACCCCCGCACCGAGCTTCAAGCGGCGACGGAGCAAAATGCACGGGAGGCGCCGGAGGAGCGGGAGGCGGAAGAGCTGAGGGCGGCTGCCGCCAAGGCGGCGCAGGAGTCAGCGAAGGCACAAGTCGACGCGGCGGCCAAGGCCTAGGCGGAGGCTGCAGCCACAGCGGCAGCGGAGGGGCCTTGCTTGTCACCCCCCTGCGTGTCGTGGCGCCCGAGATCCCGGAGCCCCCGCCGGAGGAAGCCGGCGGCGACCTGCCGGTGTTGGAGAGGGAGGACGACGTCGTCGTCCAGGAGAGGGAGGTAGCACCGCCCTCGCCGACTAGGGCGGCCCAAGGCAGCCGGCCTAACACGCCGCCTGCACAATCGGCTGGAGGCGAGCCGGCTGTGAGGACGGACCTGGTGGTCCGGTCGCCATCGCGCCAGCGCGTGGGGAAGGCAACTTCGGCTCCGGACCCGCAGAAGGCCGCGGGCTCCAGCTCGTCGGCCCAGGACGTGGAGACAGCCAGCGCCAGCTCGGGGTGTCGCCGGGTGGTGGGACGGCCGTGGTGAATGTGGCGGCGCAAGAAGTTCGGAACCGGCTTCAGTCCCAGGCCGCAGTGCTGAGGCAGTATAATGACGAGTTCCTCGCGACACGAGCGGCCATTCTGCTGAGTCTTCCCTTTTTTGCTTCTTGATCTTGGTTTCTTCCGTGGGGGCGCGTCAGCGCACCCACTGGGTGTAGTCCCCGAGTTCTGAGTCGGCTGCTAAGCAGGCGGCTTGGAACTTCTTGGTAGGCTTTGTTTGCTATCTTGTTCTCATTCGCTTCTCTGTCCGACTTGCAGGACTACCACAACCTCCATGCGGCTGCCTTCAACTCCCAGGCTCGGGAGCTGACCCAGAAGACTGCTGATCTAACTGAGAGCCGGAGTAAGTGCTTCATCTTTTATCTCACGTGGGGGCGCGTCAGCGCACCCACTGGGTGTAGTCCCCGAGATTCGGGCCGACTGCTGAGCAGTCGAGTCGGATCTTTCCTGATGACTTCTTTCTTATTGCTCTTTTCTTCTCTGCCATATCTGCAGCGGCCAACGCCAAACTGAGGGAGCAGCTGGGTGGGACCCAGGCCGCCCTTCGCGCTAAGGAAGCCGAGTTCGACGCCTTGGCTCAGGAGCGTGACCGCCTGGTCAAGAAGCTGGCCGACCAGGAGGAGAGCCACAAGGTGGCCCTGAAGGCGGTGCAGGATAGCGAGGCCGCCCTCCAAGCTGAATACGAGACCGAGGCGGCGAGCTGGGCTGAGGCGAGGCAGTCATTGATCAACGGCTACGGCCAGATCGAAGACTTGGTTGACGGTAGGCCGCCTTCTTCTTCGTTCCTTGCTTGCCGCTTGCCGTTTGGTTCATTCTCTAACTTTGTATTTTTCTCTTCTTTCTCTTTCTTTCTTTCTTGTGCAGAGTACTTCCCTGGTTACTCTACTGCCGCCAACCAGGTCGTCGAGGCCCACCACGAGGCGCAAAGGCAGGCTGGCGCTGAGATTGCGCCGAACGCTCGCCGGTCGCTTGAGGAACAGCTCCTAGCGATTCAAGCCCGCCTCCAGCCGGCTCACCGCATGCTCCGCCGGCTTCAACGTGTTGGGGCACAAGTGATGGCCGCTCTCTGGCCCGGCGAGGTGATTCCCCGCACCCCCAGTCGGACTACCGACTGGCTGGAGGTAGCGGCCGGCCGCTTCGAGGCCTGGAAGGGTTCTGCAGCTCGGTCAGGCGCCAGGCGGGCGCTGGAGATCGTCAAAGTCTGGTATCCTGAGCTGATCTTGGACCAGCTGGCCACCTGGCGGCAGGAGGCCGACACAGAGCTGGAGCCTACGCGGCCGGCTATCATCCAGCGTGCCTCGGCGATCGCCGACTACATCGACACCAGCGCCTTTGCTCCTGAGGTGGATGATAACGGCGTTGCCCAGCCGGAGGAGTGGTTCGGGCTGAACCCAGCAGATGGCGAGGACTCGGCGGAGGAGATCGACTCCAGCGACGAGGGCGAGGAGGAGGAGGAGGAGGAGGGTGAAGACGCCGTGCCAGATGGTGGAGCAGCCGGCCAGCCTCAGCTTGACCGTGCCTCCAGCAACAAGGCGCGTGCGAGCGCACCGCCTGCAGCCGGCGATGATCAAGCCGAGACTCGCCAGCCGGCCACTCCTCCAGCCGGCGCTGCCGTCTCCACCGACCAGCCCGGCTCCCCTGTTGCGCCCTTAGCCTAATCTGCCGCCTTTACTTTCCTGTTTTATTACTCTTTGAACAATATTTTGTTAAGTTTGCGCAATTCCACCCACTGGGGGTGTATTCAAACTATATTGACTGCCGGCCTGTTGAAGGCCTTATGTGTAAATATAATCATGCATGTGTTTGGCTTTCCATTGTTCTTGCTTTTCATCCTTTGCGGTTTCCTTTGCCGCCCTCCCTTGGTTGCCGCCTTCCCAGCCGGACAGCTGCTCTGCTGTCTGTGGCTGGAGAAGTGCTTGGCCGGTTGGGAGGGTAAGTACTCTAGCTTTCTTAGATTGTAGCGAAGTGGGTGGGATGCCGGCCAGCCGGCTGTTCTGACAGCCGGTAGGTGTGGTGGGAGGCCGGCTTGTGTTATATAGGTTCGTTAGTCCTTAGCCGTTTTTCGTGTGGGCAACCTTTCCTGCCTTTGGCTCTTGCCAGTCGGACAGTCGGTTCTTCAAGCTGCGGCTTACAACAAGAGAGGGCTCGGGTGCTGGCACACTACTTGTCTGACTTCAGGTAGAACTTTTAATATAACTCAAGGCGGCCAGTCCCTGGGCTGACTAGTCGAACCCGGTGCCAGATAGAGAATCAAATGTAATAGTACATTCATGGGTATGACACTCGTCATTCATAGATAAAGGAGGGTAGTCCCCGAGTGCGCCTCGGGGGGCCCTTTGTCTTGTACTTAATACAAAAAGGTAGCGTGATACATACTGCTTTTAACTGTAAAATCTTCTCAGGAGATTGGTGTTCCATGGTCGTTCCGACTCCTTGCCGGAATCATCCCTCTTGCGTGTCCTCGGCTTCTGTGCGTCGATCAGGTAGTAGGAGTCGTTGCCTAGGGCCTTGCTGATGACGAATGGGCCTTCCCAAGGGGCCGAGAGCTTCTGCTGGCCGGCTGTTCGCTGGATTAGCCGGAGCACAAGATCGCCTTCTTGGAAGGATCTTGGCTTGACCTTCCGTTTGTGGTAACGGCGCAAACCCTGCTGGTAGATGGCGGACCGGCTGAGTGCTAACAGCCGGCCTTCTTCCAGCAGGTCGACACCGTCTTCTCGCACTTCCTTGGCCTCCGCCTCCGTGTACATGGTGACCCGAGGCGAGTCAAACTCGATGTCAGTTGGGATGACAGCCTCGGCACCATATACAGGGAAGAAAGGAGTGAAGCCGGTTGACTTGTTCGGGGTAGTACGCAGACTCCAGAGGACAGCCGGCAGCTCATCGAGCCAGCAGCCGGCCGAACGCTCCAGTGGTACGACCAGTTGGGGCTTGATGCCGGAGAGGATGAGGCCGTTTGCTCGCTCGACCTGGCCGTTTGACTGCGGGTGGGAAACGGACACTAAGTCCAGTCGGATGCCCTGTGTCACGCAGAAACGTGCCAGTGCTCCCTTGGCAAAATTCATGCCATTGTCGGTGATGATGCTGTGTGGTATACCATACCGAGTGGTGATGTCTGTGATGAATGTCACGGCAGTCGGCCCGTTCAGCTTCTTGATTGGCTTCGCTTCATTCCACTTGGTGAATTTGTCCACGGCGACAAGCAGATGTGTCATGCCGCCGCGGGCTGTCTTGAATGGCCCACCATGTCCAGCCCCCAAACGGCAAAGGGCTAGGTGAGGGGGATGGTCTTGAGTGCAGAAGCCGGCAGGTGTTGCTTGGAGCTAAAGACTTGGCATCCTTTGCAGCATTTGACTAATTCCTTGGCGTCTTCCAAAGCAGTCGGCCCGAAGAAACCATGGCGGAAAGCTTTGGCGACAAGTGATCTTGAGGCCGCGTGGTGGCCGCATTCACCTTGGTGGATATCCTTGAGGATTGCTATGCCCTTCTCTGGCTCGACACAGCGCTGGAAGACTCCAGTGACGCTATGCTTAACAAGTTCTCTGTTTATTATTGCGTATGCTCCGGCTCGGCGTTGAACTAGTCTTGCCGAGATCTCATTAGTCGGCAGCTCTCTGTTTACTAGGAAGTTGAGGATGGGCTGGGCCCATGATGGAGCTGTGACTTCTTCTGTTGTCAGTACGGCTACTGTGACCCGGGTGGGTGGGTTGGGAGGTGAAGAGTTGGAGTCGGCCACCGCCTGTTGTGTCGTTGCAGTCCCCGGGCCGACTGCTACAGTCCCCGGGCCGGGTTCTGAAGTCCCCGAGTCAGGTGCGACTATGGCAGTCCCCGGGCCGCTTGTCGAAGTCCCCGAGCCGCCTGCTGGGTTCCCCAAGTCGGATCTGACTCCATCAGGGGCAGGCGGTACGAAGATGGAGTCCGATTCTGGAGACGGCTTGACAGACAGTTTGAGAAGGCGTTGGAGAGAGACGCCGGTTGGTATAGCTTGTCGGGTGGAGCCGATCCGTGCCAGGGCATCTGCTTGCTCGTTGTTGGCCCGTGGCACGTGGAGGAACTCGCACCCTTCAAAGTATCCGCTGATTTGCTGGACGAGGAATCGATAGCTCGCCATGTTTGCGTCCTTGGCATCCCATTCGCCAGATGACTGCTGGACCACCAAATCTGAGTCGCCATAACACAGGATCCGGCGTATGCCGAGTTCTTTGGCTAGCCGGAGCCCGTGTATGAGCGCCTCGTACTCGGCCACATTGTTGGAGGCGGCAAAGTGAATTTGCAATGTGTATCTGAGCTTGTCACCCTTGGGAGAGGTGAGGACGATGCCGGCTCCCAAGCCGGTGCGCATCTTGGATCCGTCGAAGTGCATCCGCCAATGAGTGGAGTCGGGAGCCGGCGGTAGGTACTGGGTCTCGACCCAGTCGACAAGGAAGTCGGCCAATGCTTGGGACTTGATGGCGGTGCGGGGCTGGTAGAAGATCTGTAAGGAGCCAGCGCAATGGCCCACTTAGCCACCCGGCCGGATGCATCCCGGCTGCCTATGATCTCGGCAAGCGGGGCAGTGCATACGACCGTGATGGGATGCTCTTGAAAGTAGGGCTTCAACTTCTTGGCGGCGAAGTACACTCCATAGCACATATTCTGGTAATGCGGGTAGTTTTGCTTCGAGGTGGACAGTACTTCGCTCAAATAATATACCGGCCTCTGGACCAACTGAGCTCGGCCTTCTTCTGGGCGTTGGACCACGATGACTGTACTGACCACTCGGCTGGTCGCAACAATGTAAAGGAGCATGGGCTCTTTCTCAGTCGGCGCTGCCAGGACAGGCAGTGTGGTCAGCATTTTCTTTAACTCGTGGAAAGCTTGGTCTGCTTGGTCGTTCCACTCAAAGTGGGTGGACTTCTTCATGAGTCGGTACAGGGGGAGAGCCTTCTCCCCTAGCCGGCTGATAAAGCGGTTTAGGGAGGCCAGGAACCCGGTAAACTTCTGAACGTCTCGCAGCTTGGTAGGAATCTCCATTCTCCCTATGGCCTTGATCTGCACTGGGTTGCACTCAATGCCGCGTTCAGAGACCAAAAAGCCTAGAAGCTGGCCGGCTGGCACTCCGAACACGCATTTCTCAGGGTTGAGCTTGATCTGAAGTCGGCGCAAGTTGGCAAATGTTTCTCTGAGGTCTTCCAGTAGGGTGCCGCGCTTCTCCGTCTTCACCACAATATCATCTACATAGACGTGGGCATTTCTGCCGAGTTGCTTGAGGAGGCATTTCTGCATGCAACGCTGAAAAGTGGAACCAGCATTTCTCAAGCCGAATGTCATAGTCAGGTAGCAGAAAGCTCCGAATGGTGTGATGAAGGCGGTCTTCAGGCGGTCGGCTAGGTCCAACTTGATCTGGTGGTATCCTGAGTAAGCATCCAAGAAACTCAACAGCTCGCATCTGGCTATGGAGTCTATCACTTGATCGATACGTGGTAGGATCTTTGGGGCAGGCTTTTTTGAGGCTGGTGTAATCTATACACATACGCCATTTATTGTTCTTCTTCAACACCAAGACCGGGTTGGCAAGCCACTCTGGAAAACACACCTCCGTAATGAAGCCGGCGGCCAGGAGTCGGGCTATCTCTTCTCCTACGATCCTTCTCTTCTCCTCCGACAGTCGGCGGAGAGGCTGCTTGACTGGTTTCGCATCCGCTCGGACGTGTAGCTTGTGCTCGGCAAAATCCTTCGGAACACCTGGCATGTCCTTCGGGGACCATGCAAAGATGTCCCGATTCTCACGGAGGAAGTCGACGAGCTCGCCTTCCTATTTGTTGTCCAGGTTTGCACCAATGACAGCAAACCTCTCCGGGTTCTCCGGGTCCAGAGGTATCTTCTTTGTTTCCTTGGCCGGCTGGAAGTAGCTCTGAGAATCATATTCCTTGGGGTTGGGGGACAGGGCCGGCTGCTTGCCGGCCATGGCCACGACTCGGTCCAGCATCTTCTTCTCTTCAGCAATCACGAGGGACTCGGCCAGCCGGCTGCTGGCCGCAGCACACTCGATGGACTTCTTGTAGTCTCCGGCTATGGTGATGATCCCCTTTGAACTCGGCATCTTCATCTTGAGGTAGGCGTAGTGGGGCACAGCCATGAACTTGGCCAGGGCAGGTCAGCCAAGCAAGGTGTGGTAAGGGCTCTCTAGATCCACTACTTCAAACCAGATCGCTTCTCGACGAAAGTGATCCTTGTCTCCGAAGAGAACATCCATCTTGATCTTGCCGATTGGGGAACAGGACAGGCCGGATACGATGCCATGGAACACAGTCCGGCTTGGCATGAGCTGCTTCGCCTTGAGGTTCAACTTCTCCATGGTGTCGCAGTACAATATGTTGATGCTGCTTCCACCATCAATCAGCACACGGGAGAAACGGGCAGCTCGCCTTTCTGTCGCGAGGGTGGCGTCCAACACCAATGCATAGGAGCCGGGAGACGGCATCACCTCTGGGTGATCGGCCCGGCTCCAGCTGATAGGCCTTTCTGACCAATGCATGAACTCGGGGTTGCTGGAGGCGACCGCGTTGACTTCTTGGTGCTGTCGGCGCCGATTGCGCTTGTCTTCAATCTGGCTCGTGAAGACGACGTAGGCGGCGTGCTCATCTAGGAACTCATCTTGAATGGCTCCGACTGCTGGTCGAACAGCCGGCTGCTGAGGGGTTGGAGGCGGCGGGCCAGGAGGAGGAGGCGGCGCCAGCCCCTCGCCCTTGGAGATCCGCGTGAGCCAATGGCACTTCCGGGTCGTGTGGTTGGACGGCTTCGCGCCGCTGTGGAACTTGCAGGGGGAATCAAGAGTTTGCTCGTAGGAGAAGGCCGGCTGCCAAGCCGGCCTGCCGCCCTTCTTCTTGGGCGCGGGCCGCTCTTCGGGCTATTCGTCTTCGACGGTGGCTACTTGCCGACTGGTGGAAGGCGGCATAGGGGCCTTGCGCTTGTGGTCGTTCTGGTAGGGGCATCGGTTGGAGTCACCAGTCGGTGTCTTGGGAGCCGGAGCGAGCACCTTTCCAGAGGCGTCCACTCGGAGCTCGGTCTTCATCGAGGAGTCGGCCGTGGCGTACTTGTCTGCTATGATCAGCAGCTCGTCGAGGGTAGTCGGCTCGTCGCAGAGGAGTCGGTGCTTGAGTAGGGTGCCCTCTCGGCACCCAGCGGTGAAGTACTCTATGGCTTGAACCTCGTGCACCCCCTCACAGGAGTTGCGGAGCTCGGCCCAACGCGTGAGGTAGTCGCGAGCCGATTCGCTGGGCCCTTGGACGCATAAGGAGAGCTGGCGGGGCTTGGGAGGCCGCTTGTATGTGCTGGTGAAGTTGCGGACGAAGACTTCCGTGAAGTCTAGCCAGCTGTTGACGCTGTAGGGCTTGAGGCTGTTCAGCCAGGTGCGTGCCGTGCCTTGAAGCATGAGAGGGACGTACTTTACGGCAACGCGCCTGATGCCGTTTGCTATGCTGACTGCGGTAGAGTAGCCGATCAACCAATCTTCCGGCTTCATGGAGCCGTTGTATTTTGGCGTGTCTCTTGGGAGTGAGAACCCTTTGGGGAAGGGCTCGTCGCGGATGCGGGGGCCAAAGCAAGGCGGGCCGACATCATCTTCTTCTTCTAGCGCCAGGGGTCGCGCTAGGCGGTCGATCCGGTGGAGGGCATCATTCTCGCCGACTCCTTCGCGGTGGCCTAGTCGGCCGCCGAGAGTCGGATGCGTGACAGACGGCAGGGTGGGATATCTCTCCCCGCGAGGCGGGGGGGAGGCGGATTGCCTTGCCGTTCCACCGCTCGGGGGTCGCCTTCTGCGTCGCGCTCAATGGTGACCTGAGTCCGGCTACGCCTAGCAGCCGGCTCCTTGTCTTTCCTTGCGCGGGCGCCGCTCGCAGTCGGCGTCCGGGATGTCGCGACGTGTTCTCGGCGTGGGGGAGGACTCTTAGCGCGGGCGCCGGCTTCATGCCGTTCTGTGGCCGCGTCGATCAGCTGCTGGATGCGTCCAGTCATGTAGGGGAGCTCATCAGCCCCCAACCCGTTCAGCTCGTCTACGGCCGCCTGAGCTGCACGCAGGTTCTCGAGTGGCGTGGCGTAGCCTGGGCGGTCTGCTCCCAGCATGCTGGCGATGGTCGCACCGCGCTTCTTGACGAGGCCGGCTCGGCTCGGCCAGCCAGGAGGCGGCGTACCAAAGGCGGCGCGGTCGACTTCGCGCTGGTGAGCCTCAGTGACGCGTCTCATGGATGCTATCTTCTGGCCCTCCGCGATGAGGGCGAGGCGGCGTGCCTCCAGAGTCTCGGCGTCGGCGTCGGCCGGGATGGGGACGGCCGTCGTGGGCGTTTTCGCCCGAGACGGCGCCGTGGCTGATGACCAGCACCTCAGCGACAGCGCTGCTGCCACTGTCAGCTCGAGGGAGAGGGTCGTCGATGATCACCACGTTGGTGGGGAAGGCGTCAAGCGATGTCGTGTCGGAGTTGACAAGCATCGGGTCGGTGGAACTGACCGACTCCAAGTCCACAGCAAGCTCGCTGGAGACGTGAAGCCGGTTGAGGAGGCTGACGAGGCGGCTCTCGGGGTAGTCTGTGCCCGCGTCGGACGCAGGCTCATCGGAGATGCGAGTCTCGCCAAGAAGGTCGGCGAGGCAGCTCACCGCGCAGGTGTCGTCGATGCCTTGCAGCGCGTTAGGGCAAGCGCCATCGGGCGTAGCGGGCTGGCTACGCTCGCGGGGGAGAAAAAGGGTTCCTGTCCAGAACAGGTCTCCAGACGACGGTGCACCTGGCCCCATGGTGGGCGCCAAATATCGGGTGGTAGGTGTGACATATGCCAACGGGTGGCTTATCATTGTGGGAGCCAGTAAGACATCGCCGGTGCCTGGAAACGGGATAAGGCGATGACATGCACGCCGGCGAATCTTACCCAGGTTCCGGGCTCTCCATGGGGATAACACCCCTAGTCCTGCTCTGCGGGGTCTCCGCATGATCACTAGATCAACACAAGTAGCTACAAGTGCTCCTTGAGCTGTTTGGCTAGAGGAGGAAGAAAGGCAAGGCTAGCTCTCCTCTTCCCTCTACGTGGTGGCTAAAACTATCTTAGAGATCGACCCTTTGCATGGGTGCCCTGGGGGGTTTATATAGGCCTACCCACCAGGGGTACAATGCTAATCCGGCTGGGTGCGGGCCCCAGCCGTCAGTGTCTGTGCTCGCCGGCTTCTCCGCCGGCCGTTGGGGCCCGCCGACTGGTGGGTCCCCCCGGCTGCCGGCCTTTTGGCCGACAGGCCGGCGCCATCGCCTGGGGGCCTTGTCGGCGGCTGGTTACTGTTGCCTCGCCCCTGATGACAAGGGCTTTGTCGAGGTAAGCGTGGCTACAGTGTCGCCGCCTGGCGGGCTCTCACTATAGCCTCACCTCATCTTGTCTCCTTAATGATGCACATACTTCGAGGGAGGGAGATAGCCGGCTATTGGGAGCCGCCTACGCCCCAGGCCGACTAGGGGAGGCCGGGCCGCCTTCGAGCGTCTCTCTGGCTGAAGGGGCCCGACGCCCGCGGGCCATACTGGCGCCTGTCGTGGGTGACGTCGCGGTCAACCTGGCTACAGTGCTGCGCCGGACGGGGGATGGCTGACCCGTACGGCGCACTGTGGCCATGCATGCTCCGGGATTCGGGGGTGGCAGGCTGTACTGCTGCCACGCCCCGTCTTATCACCGTTATGTGGGTGCAGCCCTGGTGGGTGCAGTCTTGGCCGGCTTCTGGGAGTCGGCCTTCTTCATGGCCGGCTTCTGGGAGTCGGTCCTCTTGGGGCCGGCTTCCTGGAGTCGGCCATCTCGTAGCTTTCTTCGGGAAGGTTTTTGAGGGCGGGTCGCCTTCTGGTAGTCGGCCTTGGGGATAGCTGGCCAGAGGAAGGCGGCCCCGTGCTCTGGATGCTTGAAGGCTCGATTGGCCTGGTAATTTTTCGAAGAGCCAGGGGAAGTCGGTTAGGCTACCCGTGGCCATTTACTCCGACAAAAGACCTCGGTGAAGCTGCTTACACATTGAGCATCAAAATCTATAGAGATAGATCAAGAACGCTTGATGAGTTTTTTCAATGTGTACATACCTTGACAAGTTTTTGAGGTAGTTCAAAATGGAACAGTCAAAGAAAGAGTTCTTGCCTATGTTGCAAGGTGTGAAGTTGAGTAAGACTCAAAAAAAAAACCGACCACGACAGAAGATAGAGAGAGAATGAAAGTCGTTCCCTATGCCTCAGCCATAGGTTCTATAAAGTATGCCATGTTGTGTACCAGACCTATTGTATACCCTGCCCTGAGTTTGGCAAGGGAGTACAATAGTGATCTAGGAGTAGATCACATGACATTGGTCAAAATTATCCTTAGTGGAATAAGGATATGTTTCTCGGTTATGGAGGTGACAAAAAGTTCATCGTAAAGGGTTACGTCGATGCAAGTTTTGGCACTGATCCGGATGACTCTAAATCTCAATCTGGATACATATTGAAAGTGGGAGCAATTAGCTAGAGTAGCTCCGTGCAGAGCATTGTTGACATAGAAATTTGCAAAATACATACGGATATGAATTTCGCAGACCCGTTGACTAAACTTCTCTCACAAGCAAAACATGATCACACCTTTGTACTCTTTGGGTGTTAATCACATGGCGATGTGAACTAGATTATTCACTCTAGTAAACCCTTTGGGTGTTGGTCACATGACTATGTGAACTATTGGTGTTAAATCACATGACGATGTGAACTAGATTTCTGACTCTAGTGCAAGTGGGAGACTGAAGGAAATATGCCCTAGAGGCAATAATAAAGTTCTTATTTATATTTCCTTATATCATGATAAATGTTTATTATTCATGCTAGAATGGTATTAACCGGAAACTTAGTACATGTGTGAATACATAGACAAACAAAGTGTCACTAGTATGCCTCTACTAGACTAGCTCGTTGAATCAAAGATGGTTAAGTTTCCTAGCCATAGACATGAGTTGTCATTTGATAAACGGGATCCCATCATTAGGAGAATGATGTGATTGACTTGACCCATTCCGTTAGCTTAGCACTTGATCGTTTAGTTTACTGCTATTGCTTTCTTCATGACTTATACATATTCCTATGACTATGAGATTATGCAACTCCCGATTACCGGAGGAACACTTTGTGTGCTACCAAACGTCAGAACGTAACTGGGTGATTATAAAGGTGCTCTACAGGTGTCTCCGATGGTACTTGTTGAGTTGACATAGATCGAGATTAGGATTTGTCACTCCGATTGTCGGAGAGGTATCTCTGGGCCGTCTCGGTAATGCACATCACTATAAGCCTTGCAAGCAATGTGACTAATGAGTTAGTTGCGGGATGATGCATTACGGAACGAGTAAAGAGACTTGCCGCTAACGTGATTGAGCTAGGTATTGAGATACCGACGATCGAACTTGGGCAAGTAACATACCGATGACAAAAGGAACAACGTATGTTGTTATGCGGTTTGACCGATAAAGATCTTCGTAGAATATGTAGGAGCCAATATGAGCATCCAGGTTCCGCTATTGGTTATTGATCGGAGACGAGTCTCGGTCATGTGTCAATAGTTCTCGAACTCGTAGGGTCCGCACGCTTAACGTTCGGTGACGATCAGTAATATGAGTTTATGTGTTTTGATGTACCGAACGTAGTTCGGAGTCCTAGATGAGATCGGGGACATGACGAGGAGTCCCAAAATGGTCGAGACGCAAAGATCGATAAATTGGACGACTATATTCGGACATCGGAAAGGTTCCGAGTGATTCGGGTATTTTTCGGAGTACCGGAGAGTTACGGAAATTCGCCGGGGAGTATATGAGCCTTATTGGGCTTTATGGGAAAGAGAGAGGGGAGACTGCGCGCCCCCCAAGGCTTAGTCCGAATTGGACTAGGGGGAGGGGCGGCGCCCCCTCCTTCCTTCTCGTCTCTTTTCCCTTTCCTTCTCTCCTACTCCTACTACATGGAAGGGGGGAATCCTACTCCCGGTGGGAGTAGGACTCCTCCAGGGTGCGCCATTGCTAGGCCGGGCCTCCCCCCTCCTCCACTCCTTTATATACGTGGCCAGGGGGCACCCCATAGACACAACAATTGATCATTGATATTTTAGCCGTGTGCGGTGCGCCCCTCCACCATAATCCACCTCGGTCATACCGTAGCGGTGCTTAGGCGAAGCCCTGCGTCGGTAGCATCATCATCACCGTCATCACGCCGTCGTGCTGACGGAACTCTCCCTCGAAGCTCTGATGGATCGGAGTTCGTGGGACGTCATCGAGCTAAATGTGTGCTCAACTCGGAGGTGCTGTACGTTCGGTACTTGGATCGGTCGCATCGTGAAGACGTACGACTACATCAACCGCGTTGTTCTAACGCTTCCTCTTTCGGTCGACGAGGGTACGTGGACACACTCTCCCCTCTCGTTGCTATGCATCACCATGATCTTGCGTGTGCGTAGGAATTTTTTTTGTAATTACTACGTTCCCCAACATGAATTTCATGTTCATTCCGTATCAGGAAAAGAGTCCGCCGGACCGTGTCCGGGGATCTGGGCAGTAATACTCCCAGCAGCCAGGATCCAGCCCCAGCCGAGGGGTTGGGGGCCAATATGAGAGTGACGCCGGACTGTCCCTCGGCCGACGGCTCGGAAAATATGTCCGTCACCAACTCGGAAGTGGAGAGCGCCATGAATTATCAGCGCCGGGGGGCCATTTTACGAGACCCCCATTTTTTGGAAGAGGCGTTTAATGCCTTCAGCTCGGCTGATGCATACATCCGAGCTGCTCGAGATGGGCTTAGCAGAGCCACAAAGCAGCATTTGAAAGATGTGCAGGTAAGTTTTACTGTGTCTGAGTATGATAACCATATGCCAGTAGCCCCCGAGATTTAAAGTAGTTGGTACAATTGATTTGAGGATCGCTGCATAATCAGGTTCTCTCTGAAAAGAACGAGTTGCTGGCTCAAGAGCTAGAAAAGTGCCGGACGCAGTTAACTGCAGTTACCGCCGAACTGGAAAAATCCAAGAAGGCGCCTTCCGGTAATATTTCCCTCCATCGAGAAACAGTAATTGTATAGTGACTGTGTTAACGCTGTAGCTTCTCTCATAACAGGATCGTCAGATAAACTGGAGGAAAAAGAATCAAAAAGACTCCATGCCGCAGGCGAACGGGTATTAACCCGAGTCAGACAGGAGAAAAACAAACTCCAAGATTCAAACACCAAACTGGGCGAAGAACTGAAAGATGTGTGAGCCCAGCTAGCCGACGCCGTGAAGGAGAACAAAAAGCTACGAGGCGGCATATTCAGTACATGGCCGGATTTACCTTATAACAGTTTGGAGGAAAAAGTAGCTGATATAGCTATGATTGCAGGTATGCTGACAGGCCGTCCCGAAGAGGAGGTGTCCGGATCGCCAAGTGATCTTCTGCAAGGGCTGTCGCAATTGCACGAGCAGGCTCGGTAGGCAATGCGGAGTGTAGCCAAGGCCTTATGGCCATCCGCCTCCCCTCCAGGAAGTATTGAGGAGCTTGTAGAGCTGTTTAAGGGAGCGCGGCGACATATCCGACTATGGAAGATATCGGCCTGCCGAGAGGGTGCGCGAGAAGCCTGGGCCATGGTGAAAACGCGGTACACCAGGCTAGATCCAAATCACATGGCCCGGGTCGGACCGCTAGGGTCAAATGGGGAAGAAATTCCCGTTAGTTTAGTATATAACCAAGTAGAAGTAGCCGCCAAGTATTCCCAGCAGGATTGTAAGTTAGATAGCCTGCTGGACGGCATATAGGAGGAAGTTTTGAGTCCAAGTGACTATGTACTTTCCTTTGCATATGTAGCTCTAGCTGAATTGTAAAACGATTGTCATGGCGGACCTTTTCGCTTCAACCTCTCGACCCGAAGGTGCGGAGTGTTTCCGAATACCAGAACGGCTGAGTAGACCGGGTATGCATGGAAACCAGGCGTAGGGGTCATAGTTTCTTGAACAGACAATTATCTGGCTAGTTATGTTATATTATATTAAGAGTGTAAGAAACATCTTCCAGAGAGAATAGTTCCATTAAGGGTTCCTTTCCCTGGGTGTGCATGCATCGATGTGCATGTCCGAACTATGATGTAGAAATCACAATGTGTATAGCTTCTGGGGGTTCACAATGGGACGAATGCAAAGACATCTTTAGTTCACCGACCGAATATTCCCTTAAGAACGCTAGCTTTCGGCTTCACCCAGTCTGAGGTACACATCCGGATGACCCGGCAGTAACAATCAAGACGTATGCGTCGGGGGTGTACGGTCTAACCGCACGAAAGCTTTTAAGGCTAAAAAGAAAAACGAAAAGAGAGAGAGAAAAAATAATGAAAACAATAGGGGGAAGGAGACGAACAAAGATTTCCGCGCTAGGCATAGAATCTTCGGAGTCTGGCCGCGTTCCAGGGGTTTGGCTCTAATCGATTGTCTGACGCATCACGCAGGCGGTACGCCCCTCTGGTGAGAACTTCGTCGATGATGAAGGGACCCTCCCCCTTGGGCTTGAGTTTGTCGACGACGTTGTAAGTTTTGGCCCGCACCTCTCTGCTTTGATACCTACAATCTAGCTGTTGATAAAATGCGGAACGGGCTTTTGTGACGCCGCGCTCCTCCTCCAGGGCATCTAAGCTGTCCTGCCGATCGAGCTCGGCTTCTCTTTCCTCGTACATGCGCACTCGAGGTGAGTCATGAATAATGTCGCAGGGTAGTACTGGCTCTGCGCCGTACACCATGAAGAAAGGTGTAAATCCGGTAGTGCGATTGGGCGTGGTCCGCAGTCCCCAGAGTATAGAGTCGAGCTCCTCAACCCAGTGCTTGTCTGACTCTTTCAAAGACCGCACTAGTCTAGGCTTAATGCCGCTCATAATAAGACCATTGGCTCTTTCGAATTGACCATTTGTTTGTGGATGATATACACAGGCGTAATCGAGCTTGATGCCCAGATTAGCGCACCAGTTTTTTACTTCGTCGGCTGTGAAATTGGAGCCGTTATCAGTGATGATGTTGTGCGGAACACCGTAACGGTGTACAACGCCGGATATAAAGTCTATTACTGGCCCGGACTCGGCCGTTTTAACTGGTTTAGCCTCTATCCACTTGGTGAATTTGTCCACCATGACTAGTAAATATTTTTTCTTATGGCTTCCTCCTTTAAGGGGGCCAACCATATCCAGTCCCCAGACCGCAAAAAGCCAGGTGATGGGGATTGTTTGTAGGGCGGTGGGGGCATATGGCTTTGGTTGGCGAAGAGTTGGCATCCAACGCAACGTTGGACAAGGTCATGTGCATCCGCTCGGGCCGTCGGCCAATAGAATCATGTACGGAAGGCCTTGCTAACAAGGGCCCGAGCTGCGGCGTGGTGCCCACCGAGACCGGCATGAATCTCAGCCAGGAGCTGCCGCCCCTCCTCCTCGGAGATACATCTTTGAAGGACTCTGGTATCGCTTTTCTTATAGAGCTCTCCGTCGTGGACCTTGTAGGCCTTCAAATGCCGGACAATGCGGCGGGCCTCATTCTGGTCCTCAGGAAGTTCCTTCCTGTTAAGGTAGGCCAGGAAGGGTTCGGTCCACGGGGCAATGACTGCCGTGATGAGATGCGCCGATGGTGTTATTTCGGTGGCTGAGCCTCCGATGATGTCGGTGTTTTCGGAATCTGGGGTTATGTCCGGATCTGGACTAGTGTTGCCGTTTTCCCCCTGCCACACTACGGATGGCTTAAAAAGCCTTTCCACGAAGATATTAGGCGGGACGGGGTCGCGCTTAGCGTTGATACGAGCAAGAACGTCCGCCGCTTGATTACTCTCTCGAGCCACATGATGGAACTCGAGCCCCTCAAACCGAGCCAACATTTTTATGACGACATTACGATAACCTGCGATCTTCAGATCTTTGGCATCGAAGTCTCCATTTATTTGAGGTATTGCAAGGTTTGAGTCCCCGCGCACTTCCAAGCATTGTATGCCCATGGAGACAGTCATCCGGAGACCGTGCAATAGGGCATCGTATTCGGCTGCGTTGTTGGAGTCTGTGTATAGTATTTGGAGTACGTACTGAACGATGTCTACAGTAGGGGACGTTAAAACGACGCCCGCTCCTAGCCCTGCCAGCATTTTGGAGCCATCGGAGTACATAACCCAATTGGAATATGTGTCGTACTCTTTAGGGAGTTCGGCCTCTGTCCATTCGGCGACGAAGTCGGCCAGTACTTGGGATTTGATAGCTCGACGTGGTTTGTATGTAATATCAAATGGAAGGAGCTCAATGGCCCATTTGGCAATCCGGCCCGTGGCATTGCAGTTGTTTATTATGTCGTTGAGTGGTACTTCAGAAGCCACCGTGATCGAACACTCCTGGAAGTAGTGTCGCAGCTTTCGTGATGCCATAAAGACCGCGTATGCTATCTTTTGATAATGGGGGTACCGGGATTTGCATGGTGTAAGAATAGTGGATATGTAGTATACTGGCTTCTGAAGCGGGAATTTATGTCCGTCCTGTTCTCGTTCAACGACGAGCACGGCACTCACCACCTAATGTGTTGCCGATATGTTAATATCATGGGTTCGCCAACATTGTGCATGACCACGATTGGGTTGCTTGCTAGAAGTGTTTTTATTTCCTCCAGTCCAGCTGTTGCCGCGTCCATCCACTCGAAGTGATCGGTTCGCCATAAAAGGTGATAGAGTGGCAGTGCTTTTTCTCCTAATCTGGAGATAAAGCGGCTTAGAGTTGCCACGCAACCCGCGAGTTTTTGGACTTGTTTGAGGTCTGTTGGCGTAGCCAATTGAGACAGAGCTCGAATTTTGGCTGGATTTGCTTCAATTCCTCTATTGGAAACGATGAAGCCCAGCAGTTTTCCAGCGGGGACACCGAAAACACACTTTTCCGGATTGAGCTTGATGTCATACGAGCGGAGGTTGTCGAATGTGAGACGTAAATCATCTATTAGTGTTTCGACGTGCCTAGTTTTGATGACGACGTCATCCACATAAGCTTCAACTGTCTTGCCGATATGTTTCTCCAGGCATGTTTGAATCATGTGTTGGTATGTGGCGCCTGCGTTCTTGAGCCCGAAGGGCATGGTGTTGAAGCAGAATCGCCCATATGGGGTAATGAATGCTGTTGCAGCTTGATCGGACTCCTTCATCTTTATTTGATGGTATCCGGAATATGCATCAAGGAAGCACAGTGAGTCGTGTCCTGCGGTAGCATCAATGATTTGATCAATGCGGGGGAGGGGGAAGGGATCCTTAGGGCAAGCCTTATTGAGGTCTTTAAAATCGACGCACAACCGCCAGGATTTGTCCTTCTTTGGTACCATTACCAGGTTTGCCAGCCAGTCCGGATGTTTTATTTCTCTAATGAATCCAGCCTCAATTAGCTTGGCCATCTCCTCCCCCATAGCTTGGCGTTTGGGCTCGGAAAAGCACCACAGTGCTTGTTTGATTGGTTTGTATCCCTTTAAGATATTAAGGCTATGTTCGGCCAGCTCACGTGGGATTCCAGGCATGTCAGAAGGGTGCCAGGCGAATATATCCCATTTTTCGCGAAGGAAATCCCTTAGTGCGGCATCGACCGTTGGGTCTAGTTGTGCTCTAATAGATGTTGTCTTCTTGGGGTCCGTTGGGCGGACCTGGAATTTGACTATTTCTTCTGCCGGCTTGAAGGAGGTGGATTTGGGTCGTTTGTCTAAGATCACATCGTCCTTATCCATCGTGGAGCGCAGTGTGGTTAATTCTTCGGCCGCGAGGGCTTCAGATAATGCCTCAAGGGCCAGGGATGTGGTTTTGTTTTCGGCGCGGAGTGCTATGTCTGGATCACTAACAAGAGTGATTATGCTGTTTGGTTCGAACATTTTGAGCTTCATATACCCGTAATGAGGTATAGCTTGGAAGCGTGTAAAAGCGTCCCGCCCCAGCAGGGCGTGGTATCCACTGCTGAAAGGAGCCACTTGGAAGGTGATCTCTTCAGACCGATAATTTTCCGGCATGCCGAATACCACGTCAAGTGTGATTTTTCCCGCACACCGCGCCTCCTGACTAGGAATGATTCCTCGGAAGGTCGTGCTGCTTTGCTTGATGTGGCTCCTGTCTATTTCCATTTTGTGGAGTGTATCCTCATAGATGAGGTTTAGTCCGCTGCCGCCGTCCATGAGGACCTTGGTGAGTCTAAAGCTGTCCACAATGGGACTGAGGACTAATGCGGCTGGCGCTCGGACTGTCTTGTATTTCAGTTCGTCACCGGCATTAAAGGTTATAGCTGTGTCGTTCCAAGGGTTTACCGCAGCGATTTGGCAGACTTCGGCGAGGTCGCGGAGTGCCCTTTTGCGCTTACTGTTTGAAGCGAATGTCTCGAAGACCGTCAATACTCTGGGGTCGTCGTTATCTGGAGGGTGTTGCTCTGAGGAGTTTTTGGTAAGGCTGTTCTCGCCGCTCTTGGCTACCTGCTGGAGTATCCTACATGCTCTAAGGCTGTGGGTTGGTATGGTGTCCGGTGTTGTGTGTATTTTGCATGGGCCGTCGAGCCATCCCTCCAGAACGGTTCCATGCCGCATAATGGGTTTATGTTTCTTGGCTATTAGACTGGGCGTGTCACGAGGATGTGCCCTTTTCGCCTGGACCGGCGGTTGAGTTGGGACCGATGGCTCCCAACAAGCTGCTTGATCTTTCCAGGCGCTTTCCATTGCGCTGTACTTCTGTACGATAGTTTCCAAGTCAGGGAAGTGTAGTATACGGCGGCGATTAATGGCGTTGAGGATTCCTTCGTTCATGCAATTGTTGCAGAACGCAAGTATAGCGTCCTCATCACGACAATCTTTAACCTTGTCCTTGACAAGGAGGAATCTGGCCTAGAAGTGGTGGACCGTTTCCTGAGACTGTTGTTGTATGCTCATGAGAGCGCTTATGTCTGGGTGGGTGGGTGGAATTGGATTCGTACCCTGACCCGGTCGATGATCCGGAGTCTGTAGGTTTTCCAGACTCAACAGTCCGGGCCCTGGAGTATCTTCTGGTTGCCCGTGTCGCCGTCCGATTCTATGTTCGGAAGGCCGGTCACCTCTTTTTGCTGGTAGGTGTTCGGCTCTGCAGGGTCGGCGACCCGAACATAGTCCGTCTTCAGTATAGGGGAAGAGTCGCCGTCTTGCTCCTCGACTACCGCTATCTGGTGGGTGACAGGTGGAGATTTGATTTCTCTTTGTTCGGGTTTAAGCCCGATCTGATCGTAATCTGTGGCGATTCACAGGGCGGCGATGCGATCAAGGAGCTCGTTTAAAGACGAAAACTCCGCCGGATCCATCTGCTTGAAGTGTTTGGGGTCGATACGAATGGGATTTTCGATGGCCCGAGAGGTCATCGTCGGCTTAGCGGCCGAACGGGCGGTCATGGTAAAGCTGCCCAGCTGGAGGGTTTGGCCTGGGGCCAGTTCTCCTCCGGCGGTGATATTGTCTTCAAGGACGAGGCGAGTCATCGA
This sequence comes from Aegilops tauschii subsp. strangulata, assembly GCF_002575655.3. Taxonomy (NCBI): domain Eukaryota; kingdom Viridiplantae; phylum Streptophyta; class Magnoliopsida; order Poales; family Poaceae; genus Aegilops; species Aegilops tauschii. The sequence goes on along the minus strand of NC_053035.3, from coordinate 144,081,436 downwards.
ACCTGTCGTCGACGGCACAGTGGAACTCTCAATGAAAGCACCAATGTCGGTGTAAAAACCGGCGGATCTCGGGTAGGGGGTCCCGAACTGTGCGTCTAAGGTCGATGGTAACAGGAGATAGGGGACACAATTGATACGTCTCCGTGGTATCTACTTTTCCAAACACTTTTGCCCTTGTTTTGGACTCTAACTTGCATGATTTGAATGGAACTAACCCGGACTGACGCTGTTTTTAGCAGATTTTCCATGGTGTTATTTATGTGCAGAAACAAAAGTTCTCGAAATGACCTGAAACTCCACAGAACATATTTTTGGAACATATTAAAAATACTGGAAGAAGAATCCACGTCAGGGGGCCCACACCCTGTCCACAAGGGTGGGGGGCGCGCCTGCCCCCCCTGGGCGCGCCCCTGCCTTGTGGGTCCCCTGACGCTCCACCGACCTCAACTCCAACTCTATATATTCATGTTCGGGGAGAAAAAAATCAGAGAGAAGGATTCATCGCGTTTTACGATACGAAGCCGCCGCCAAGCCCTAAAACCTCTCGGGAGGGCTGATCTGGAGTCCGTTCGGGGGCTCCGGAGAGGGAGATTCATCGCCGTCATCATCATCAACCATCCTCCATCACCAATTTCATGATGCTCACCGCCGTGCGTGAGTAATTCCATCGTAGGCTTGCTGGACGGTGATGGGTTGGACGAGATTTATCATGTAATCGAGTTAGTTTTGTTAGGGTTTGATCCCTAGTATCCACTATGTTCTCAGATTGATGTTGCTATGACTTTGCTATGCTTAATGCTTGTCACTAGGGACCGAGTGCCATGATTTCAGATCTGAACCTATTATGTTTTCATGAATATATGTGATTTCTTGATCCTATCTTGCAAGTCTATAGTCACCTACTATATGTTATGATCCGGCAACCCCGAAGTGACAATAATCGGGACCACTCCCGGTGATGACCGTAGTTTGAGGAGTTCATGTATTCACTATGTGTTAATGCTTTGTTCCGGCACTCTATTAAAAGGAGGCCTTAATATCTAGTTTCCATTAGGACCCCGCTGCCACGGGAGGGTAGGACAAAAGATGTCATGCAAGTTCTTTTCTATAAGCACGTATGACTATATTCGGAATACATGCCTACATTACATTGATGAATTGGAGCTAGTTCTGTGTCACCCTATGTTATGACTGTTACATGATGAACTGCATCCGGCATAATTCTCCATCACCGATCCAATGCCTACGAGCTTTTCACATATTGTTTTCTTCTTATTTACTTTTTCGTTGCTACTCTTACAATCACTACAAAACCCAAAAATATTACTTTGCTACCGTTACGGTTATTTCCATACTACTTTGCTACTAAATACTTTGCTGTAGATACTAAGTTATCCAGGTGTGGTTGAATTGACAACTCAACTACTAATACTTGAGAATATTCTTTGGCTCCCCTTGTGTCGAATCAATAAATTTGGGTTGAATACTCTACCCTCGAAAACTGTTGCGATCCCCTATACTTGTGGGTTATCAAGACTATTTTCTGGCGCCGTTGCCGGGGAGCATAGCTCTATTCTTTGAGTCACTTGGGATTTATATCTGCTGGTCACTATGAAGAACTTGAAAGACGAGAAAACAAAAATTTATCCCTCAACTACGAGGGGAGGTAAGGAACTGCCATCTAGCTCTGCACCTGATTCACCTTCTGTTTTGAGTAAGCTTGCGACACCTAAACCTGCTTCTGCTATTCATTCTGATATGTCGCATGTTATTGATGATGCCACTTCTGCTATGCATGATACTTATGATGAAACTACTTCTATGCTTGATACTACTGCGCCACTTGGTAAATTTCTTGATGAACAACTTGCTAGGGCTAGAGAGAATGAAATTATTGCAACTGATAATATTGAAGATAGTGATGATGAAGACTCTCCCCCTAATAAATATGAATTGCCTATTGTTCCTGAGGGTTATGTTATGGATGAAGAAGTTGCTAGAGCTATTTTAGCTTGCAATGATAGATATGATCTAAAGAGGTTATTAGCTAAATGGAAGCAACAATCTCTTAATGCTAGAATGAAACCTGACCCTGCTTTTGCTACTTCGCCTATCTGTGTTACTGATAAGGATTATGAATTCTCTATTGGTCCTTATATAATTACTTTGGTTAAATCCGATCCTTTTTATGGCTATGAATCTGAAACTGTTGTGGCACATCTTACTAAATTAAATGATATAGCCACCCTGTTCACTAATGATGAGAAATCTCGCTACCTTTATATCCTTAAAATATTTCCGTTCTCATTAAAGGGTGATGCTAAGATATGGTTTAATTCTCTTGATCCTGGTTGTGTGCGTAGTCCCCAGGATATGATTTATTACTTCTCTGCTAAATATTTCCCTGCTCATAAGAAACAAGCTGCTTTAAGGGAGATATATAATTTTGTGCAAATTGAAGAAGAGAGTCTCCCACAATCTTGGGGGAGGCTTCTCCAATTACTTAATGCTTTTCCTGATCATCCCCTCAAGAAAAATGAAATACTCGATATCTTTTATAATGGACTAACCGCTGCCTCCAGAGATTACATGGATAGTTGTGATGGTTCTGTTTTCAGGGAAAGAACACCGGATGAAGCTGAAATTCTATTGAATAATATGTTGACAAATGAAAACAATTGGACACTTCCTGAGCCAGCTCCTGAGCCTATTCTTGAGCCTATTCCTAAACCAACTCCGAAGAAGAGGGGTGTTCTATTTCTCGGTCCTGAAGATATGCAAGAGGCAAAGAAATCTATGAAAGAAAAAGGTATTAAAGCTAAAGATGTTAAGAATTTACCTCCTATTGAAGAAATACATGGTCTTAATTTACCGCCTGCTGAGAAACATACGATCTTAATCCATCACCTATCAAAGAAACTCATGGTCTTGATAACCCGACACAGGTAGTAAAGGTAAATTCTCTCTATAGATATGATAAAGCTGAAATCCCTCCTACTAAGTTTGCTAGCCAATGTTTGGATGAATTTGATAACTTTATGGTTAAGAAGGAAGATTTTAATGCTTATTTTGGTAGACAGTTAAAACAAAATGCTTATATGATTGAACACTTTAGTAATTACATGGCCAATGTTAAGGGTGAACTTAAACTCATTAGCAAACATGCTTCTATGGTTACCACTCAAGTAGAACAAGTACTTAAAGCTCAGAATGATTTGCTCAATGAATTGAATAGTAAGAATAATGATTATGCTGTTAGAGTGGTTACTAGAACTGGTAAAATGACCCAGGAACCTTTGTATCCTGAAGGCCACCCTAAGAGAATTGAACAGGATTCTCAGAGAAATAATATTGATACGCCTAGTTCTTCTAAAAAGAAGAAAAAGAAAAATGATAGGACTTTGCATGCTTCTAGTGAACCTATTGCTGAACCACCTGAGAATCCAAATGATATTTCTATTTCTGATGCTGAAACACAATCTGGTAATGAACACGAACCTAGTGAAAATGTTAATGATAATGTTCATGATGATGCTCAACCTAGCAATGATAATGATATAGAAATTGAACTTGCTGTTGATCTTGATAACCCACAATCAAAGAATCAACGTTATGATAAGAGAGACTTTGTTGCTAGGAAACACGGTAAAGAAAGAGAACCATGGGTTCAGAAACCCATGCCTTTTCCTCCCAAACCATCCAAGAAAAAGTATGATGAGGATTTTGAGTGCTTTGCTGAAATGATTAGACCTATCTTTTTGCGTATGCGATTAACTGATATGCTCAAAATGAATCCTTATGCTAAGTATATGAAAGAAATTGTTACTAATAAAAGAAAGATACCGGAAGCTGAAATTTCCACCATGCTTGCTAATTATACATTTAAGGGTGGAGTACCAAAGAAACTTGGAGATCCAGGAGTACCTACTATACCATGCTCCATTAAAAGAAACTATGTTAAAACTGCTTTATGTGATCTTGGAGCCGGTGTTAGTGTTATGCCTCTTTCTTTATACCGTAGACTTGATTTGAATAAGTTGACACCTACTAAAATATCTTTGCAAATGGCTGATAAATCAACTGCTATACCTGTCAGTATTTGTGAGGATGTGCCTGTTGTGGTTGCAAACGTTACTATTTTAACGAACTTTGTTATTCTTGATATTCCCGAGGACGATAGTATGTCTATTATTCTTGGAAGACCCTTTTTGAATACTGCAGGGGCTGTTATTGATTGCAACAAAGGAAATGTCACTTTTCATGTTAATGGTAATGACCATACGGTACACTTTCCGAGGAAACAACTTCAAGTTCATAGTATCAACTGTATTGGAAAAATTCCATCGATTATATTTGGAGGTTTTGAATTTCCTCTTCCTACTGTCAAGAAGAAATATGATATTCTTATTATTGGGGATGTGCATATCCCCGTTGAGGCAACCTAGTGTTATTCGAAATTTCTCCGGTTCCATGTTATTCGGAAAGAGTTTGTTAACAAGACTTGATCAACCTTGTTAGTGGATTCCTTTTGATGAGCATGCGATAGATGAAACTAGAAGGCACAACCTTCTGTACCCTCCTTCTACTTTCTGTTATTTAGTTGAAATAAAGTAAAAATAGTATTTTTCTGTCTGTTTTCTGATTTATCCGTGCAATATAAAAATACCTCGAAAATAAAAGTTCTCCAAATGCCCTGCCAATTTAATATGATTTTTTTGGAATATTTGAGAATATCTGGAACTGAGAACACAGCAGGGGGAGCAAGAACCTGGCCACGAGGGTCCAGGGCGCGCCCCCTGCCTCGTGGGCCCACAGTGGCTCCCCTCCACTTATTCCTACACCCACACACTTCTTCTTCCTCCCAAAAAAATCGCCATCCAGCTCAAGCACGAGTTCTAGCTCATTTTGCTGCGATTTTCGATCTCGTTGCTCAAAGCACCTCTCACAAAACTGCTTGGGGGGGTTGTTCTTTGGTATGTGACTCCTCCATTGGTCCAATTAGTTTTTGTTCTAGTGCTTTATTTATTTCAAATTTGTGCTGCCTAGGTGACCATGTTCTTGAGCTTGCATGTCAAATTTATATGGTTCCAAGTAGTTCTAATGGATGATATAGTCTCTAGGCACTTGTATGAGTAGTTGCTATCAATTTTGTTGAGCTTGGCTCACTTTTATTTGAAGTTACTAAATTCAGAAATTTTTCAGATGAAGAAATATGCTTAGGAAAATATACCAAGGTGGTTCTTCAAGGAAGCAAGGACCCAGGCTTGCAATGCGTAATGCTGACGATGAGCCACCAAGGGACGCTCCAGTGCGGCCTTGTGAATGGCCTTCAGAAAACTTTATGGATCGAGCGGGAATCAAGGAAGAATTTAACGCATATTTGCGTAACGCTGATCTTGTGAGCTTCGAGGAAGAAAAGTGCCGCCAGTACCACTATCTCACTAGTTCCTTTGTGAGGAGGTTTGAATTTTCATCTTCACGCAATTCTCCAACTGTCCTGTTTTATCTTTATGAGAAATCTTATACGATGGACTTAGAGGATTTTACCACTGCTTGCAAACTTCCACAATGGGGTAGTGCTAGTGAACCTCGCAAATCTGAATTTAGAAATTTTCTTGCTAGTATAACAGTGGGGGAATCTAGAGATATAGCATAAGCTACCACAGGGAGCATTCATTTTCCTTCTATACATTATTTTGCTCTCTTCATAGGTAGGTGCATAAATGGTAAAGATGAAGCATGTCATATGTGTGTCCCCGACCTCAGTATTCTTAGGAGTGCTGTGTTAGGAGACAAATCTTATAATTTGGGAGCCATTGTTGCACATAGGTTGCATCATAATAGATTTAGTGGAGATTTCTTTGGTGGAATTTATGCAACCCGCTTAGCTGATTTTCTTGGTGTAACCATACGTAATGATGATATTGAATTGCCTCCTACTTACCTAGACTTTAATGCTATGGTTCACCACCTGTTTGTCGAGAGGAATGAATCACCTCTCCAGTATCGCTTAATCTTTGACAAACGTCGTGCTGTCCGTATTACTCACCCTACTCCTGCCTTCTTTGATTATCAGGCAAAAGGAAGACATTTCATTACCAGAGAGGAGGCAGATGAGTACGAGAGGAGGGCGGAGGCAGCTCGCCGCCACGCTGCAGCCCAGGAGGCAATAACCGCCGCATCGCAGTACGACCCCGGCTACAACTATGGATATCCGCCAGGCCATCCGTGGCAATAAACCAACTTAGGACAAAAGCCTAAGCTTGGGGGAGTACGTATTTCCCACCGACATTACATTCATGTTCACACACTCATTGCTAGATGTCGGTGCTCATACTTTTTCACTGTAATATCCATGCTAGTTTATTTTCTTTTTCTTGCTTTCTTCTTGTGTGTTTGATAAACCTTAAGAAAAACCAAAAAAATTAGTTGTAACTTTTAGTTAGTTTACTTTTCTTGGTGTAGTAGTAATAATTAAAAAGAAAACCCAAAAATATTTCCCATTCTTCTTTTGCTTGTTGGGAGCTTTCCCGTGTAAATAGTTTTATTTCTTTTCTTTTCTTTGGGGGGTCGATAGGAGAAGACCATGATTAAATTGTTGAAGTGGCTCTTATATGCATTATTGTTGATTTAACCAAGATCCCATATTGCCTTGTCTTCTCTTGTTTATTGAATGCTCGCAGATTCCAGCTTAGTCCAATGCATGTGCACTCTTATTATTATTCACATCGTTCGGTCGTGCAAGTGAAAAGCAATAATGATGATATATGATGGACTGACCGAGATGAGAAAAGCTGGTATGAACTCGACCTCTATTGTTTTTGTAAATATGATTAGTTCATCGTTCCTGATTCAGCCTATTATGAATAAACATGTTTGCAATGACAATTAGAGATTATAGTTGCTCGTTGAGGGAGTCCTGGATTAGGGGGTCCTCGGACGGCCGGACTATATACTTTAGCCGGACTGTTGGAGTATGAAGATACAAGATTGAAGACTTCGTCCCGTGTCCGGATGGGACTCTCCTTGGCATGGAAGGCAAGCTTGGCAATACAGATATGTGGATCTCCTCCCTTGTAACCAACTCTGTGTAACCCTAGCCCCCTCAGGTGTCTATATAAACCGGAGGGTTTAGTCCGTAGGACAACAACAATCATACCATAGGCTAGCTTCTAGGGTTTAGCTTCTACGATCTCGTGGTAGATCAACTCTTGTAATACTCATATCATCAAGATCAATCAAGCAGGAAGTAGGGTATTACCTCCATCGAGAAGGCCCAAACCTGGGTAAACATCGTGTCCCTGCCTCTTGTTACCATCCGCCTTAGACGCACAGTTCGGGACCCCCTACCCGAGATCCGCCGGTTTTGACACCAACATTGGTGCTTTCATTGAGAGTTCCACTGTGTCGTCACCGTAAGGCTTGATGGATCCTTCGATCATCGGTAACGATGCGATCCAGGGTGAGGTTTTCCTCCCCGGACAGATCTTCGTATTAGGCGGCTTCGTACTGCGGGCCAACTCGCTTGGCCATCTGGAGCAGATCGAGAGCTACGCCCCTGGCCATCAGGTCAGGTTCAGAAACTTGAACTATACTGCCGACATCCGCGGAGACTTGATCTTCGACGGATTCAAGCCAATGTCAGGTGCGCCGCACAATCACGACAAGCATGACTTAACTCTGTCGTCGGACAGTGTTCGGGAGATCACACCTGCAACTACTCCGGCCCTCAATCCGGAGCAAATTGCGCCATCTGAGGACGGGTGGATAGACCCCGCGACGGAGGCCGCACTCTCAATGGCGATAGAGCCGAATACTGACTTCACCTCCTATGTGAGCCGTGTTGCCGAACCGTTGGGTTCGTCCCCGGCCCCGGGCTCCGAGCCGCTTACGTCCGTGCCTATCAAATCCGATTGGGCACCGATCATGGAGTTTACCTCCGCAGATATCTTTCAGCACTCGCCTTTTGGCGATGTGCTAAATTCATTAAGGTCTCTCTCCTTGTCAGGAGAACCTCGGCCGAACTATGTCTGGCTAGAATGGGATACGGACGACGAAGAAATTTGCTCCCCACCCACCACCTACTTAGTAGCCACTGTCGACGATCTAACCGACATGCTCGACTTCGACTCCGAAGACATCAACGGTATGGACGACGATGCAGGAGACGAACAGGAACCACCGCCCACAGGGCACTGGACAGCCACCTCATCACACGATATATACATGGTCGATACACCCAAAGAAAACAATGACGAGGAACGGAAGGATGCAGCGAAGGATAGCACCCTCGAGAAGCAACCAAAGCGATGGTGTAGGCGCCGCTCCAAATCCCGCCTCGGCAAAAACAGCGATAACAGCGCAAGAGAAAATAACACCCCGGTCGACTCCAGAGGAAACGACGACAACATTGACCTAGCGATAGAGCAGGATGAACCAGCGAACGACGAACATAGTACAGAGCAGCTGTCCGAACACGTCGACGCCGAGGATAAAACTCATCAACCTCTCTCCGGAGAGGAAAACAGTCCGGACGACGACGCACACGTCATCCCGGAAAGGCACTTGGAACAAGAGAACCTCCGTAGAAGGCTTATTGCCACCGCGAGGAGTCTGAAGAAGCAGAAGCAAAGGCTTAAGGCCGCGCAGAATACGCTCAACAGTAGATGGAACAAAGTGCTCGACACTGAAGAAAAGTATGGTGGCAGTTGCCATACAAAGAGCTATCCAAAGCGCAAGCTGTTGCCGGAGTTTGATGATGAGGCCGTAGAGCCTACACAGCCGAAGAATAAAACGGCCGATCAGCCGGATCGACCACCTCGCGGCCGCGATAGGGCGGCTAACGAGGCCGCACATAAGTCAACACACGATTTGCATGAGGACTTGCGCCAAAAATCCGGTATGACCAGGTCCATCTATGGATCTAGGAAGCGCTCTCCGGCACAAAATCAAAACCGAACACTACAACCGTCCGAACGCCACGATACATCCAAATACAGGGGTGCCGCACACCCCCTATGCTTCACCGATGAGGTACTGGATCATGAATTTCTAGAGGGATTCAAACCCGTGAACATAGAGGCGTACGACGGAACGACAGACCCTGGGGTCTGGATTGAGGACTTCATCCTCCATATCCATATGGCTCGCGGAGACGATCTCCACACCATTAAATACCTACCCCTCAAGCTGAAAGGACCAGCTCGGCACTGGCTGAAGAGCCTCCCCGAAAATTGAATTGGAAGTTGGGAGGATCTTGAGGATGCTTTTAGGGCCAATTTTCAAGGGACTTATGTCCGACCTCCGGACGCAGACGATTTAAGTCATATAATTCAACAGCCCGGAGAGTCAGCCCGAAAGCTTTGGAACAGATTTCTCACTAAGAAGAACCAAATCGTCGACTGCCCGGACGCCGAAGCCTTAGCAGCTTTCAAACACAGCGTTTGCGACGAATGGCTCGCCAGACACCTCGGCCAAGAAAAACCAAGGACAATGGCAGCCCTAACAAGCCTCATGACCCGCTTTTGCATGAGCGAAGATAGCTGGCTGGCCCGTAGTAGCACCAGCGACCCAGGCATATCTGAAGTCAGGGATGGTAATGGAAAACCACGACACAGTAAAAGCAAGCGTCGAAATAACGAAGACAGCCCAGCTAACACGGCGGTAAACGCAGGATTCAGGGGCTCTCGACCCGGTCAGCGAAAGAAGCCTTTCAAAGGCAACAGAGATGGACCGTCCAGCCTCAACAAGATTCTAGACAAATTATGTCAGATTCACGGCACCTCCGATAAACCTGCAAATCACACCCACAGAGAATGCTGGATCTTCAAGCAGGCCGGCAAGCTAAACGCCAAACACAAGGGGAGGGAGACACCAAGTGAAGACGAGGATGAGCCTCGTCAGCAAAGCACCGGGGGACCGAAAAAATTCCCACCAGAGGTCAAAACAGTGAACATGATTCACGTAACAGAAAGAAAGAGAAAACATGCACTCCAAGACACATGCGCCGTAGAGCCCGTCACCCCCAAGTTCAACCCTTGGTCGGCCCGCCCAATCACCTTTGATCGCAGGGATTACCTGACAAGTATCCGGCACGGAGTATTGGCTGCCTTGGTGCTAGACCCAATTATTGACGGATACCATCTCAACCAAGTCCTCATGGACGGCGGCAGTAGTCTTAATCTGATATATCAGGACACAGTCCGCAAAATGGGGATAGACCCAACAAGAATCTGCCAAAGTACTACTACCTTTAAAGGAGTAATGCCAGCTCCAGAGGCCCGCTGTACTGGCTCTCTAGTACTAGAGGTTGTATTCGGTTCTCCCGAAAACTTCCGAAGTGAAAAACTAACCTTCGACATCGCTCCATTCCGAAGCGTCTATGAAGCACTACTCGGAAGGACAGCTTTCGCTCGTTTTAATGCAGTACCGCATTATGCTTCTCTTAAGGTTAAGATGCCCGGTCCACGTGGCATCATCACAGTTAGTGGAAATATTGAGCGTTCCTTACGCGCGGAAGAACGTTCGGCAGCTTTAACAGCCGGACACTAAATGGCCTCTCCAACCAGAATAAAGGATCGGTCGTCAAGACCGCGGACACGGCTAGACGAGTCCGACGCATTACTAGCTGTAACAGCTTAGATAAACCTGAGATTGGTTCGATTGTTATACCCCCATAGGCAGTACTAGGGGCTTCCCGCACGCAAAAAGGACTAGTTCGGCTTGACTTTACTTATCTTGAATTTTAATGGTTTATTGAGAATAACCAATTTTTCGCACGACAACTTTCACTTAAGTTTTTCTCTTTTACAGATGATAATTGTGCTACACCCCTCCAGGATACGGCACAACGGAGACACAGGCGCAGACATGCAGCAGGGCCCCGCTCAAAGGTTTCTTTTTAGCTTAAGACCCTGTGTAAACCTTTTTTACTGTCTTTTGTTGCTTCACATCCCCCGGATACTCAGTATAGCCGAGAAGGATGCTGACGTTATTGGCATTTCGCCACGTCAGAATATTGCACGTACCTGGACACTCGGGGTTCATTATCAAGGGCGTTACTCAGCCCGGTACATGTTGTAAAGACCGAATACCTTAGGGAGTGTTCGGTGCTACGAGTTTGGCCTTATATGCATCAGCTCTGAATCATGAATTTGGTCAAATGTTGGGTTTGCCCGACTCCCGCGTTTTGCTACCTTACGTTCCACTCTATCGGCTAAGGTGGCACCGGGAGAACTACTGCGATTGTGCCCTGGTTCATCCAGATGAGCACCTCAGTAGAGAAAGCCGAAAAATGACTGTCATGATAAAGCGCGAGACTGGTCATCGATGACCTAGCGGAATCTTTGGGATTCCTCCGCATTAACGAAGGGCCGGTTTTCCCGGCCATGTACGTCCGCGCCCCGAATTCGGATGAGTGCGGAAATACCAGGGGCTATATAGTAGCCCCACTGTCAAACTCCTATGGTCAAGTGAAAGTGTTAAAGCAATATAGTCTGATTGCCTTGTTCGCCGCGCTACCACCTCCCTAATGGACCAAGACGTTGGATCAAGTGTGAAAACGCGCTTTTGCGAACACCCCCGCATTGTATGCGTGGGGGCTGAAGCCGACGACTGCAAATTTTCAGGTTATATATATACATCAACAACCGCACAGGAGGCATAATAATACTTTCAGGCAAAAGTATAAACACAGCCTTTATAATTCGAATAACATTGTACTTACAATGGGGATACATGTCACTAGAACATGATACTCTTCGAGCACTGAGCCTCTATTAAGCGAGCGCCTTCGAGAACTTATTCAAAGTAGTGCTCGGTCGATGATCGGCCTACGGCCGAACTCTGGGTTGCAATAGCGGTGGCCTCCATCTCTGCCCAGTATGTCTTGACACGGGCAAGAGCCATCCGCGCACCCTCTATGCACGCCGACCTCTTCATAGCGTCGATATGCGGCACAGCACCAAGGAATCATTGCACTAAGCCAAAATAACTATTCGGCCTTGGTCCTTTCGGGCAAAGATGATCCACAATAGACCTTATGGCAAGCCCGGACAACCTATGGAGCTCGGCCCACTCGGCCATTTGCTCATTTAACAGCAGCGGACGCACCGGAACATTGAACTGCGACCAAAACAGCTTTTCCACTTCATGATCTTTTTGATCTTTGAAAAACTCGGTCGCATCAGCAGCACCCGCTGCCAAATCCGCGTATGCGTCTGCAGAACTCCATAATTGATCAAGAGGGGCATACTTAGGATCTCCGAACTTAGTGCACAACAAAAAGGGCTTCCCGGCCACAATATCTCCGGCTTGACGTAGCTCCTCCTTCGCCGCTCTGATTTTCGAGCGGGCTTCCTTGGCTGCTACCATGGCTTTCTCCAGGTCCGCCGTCCTAACGGTCGGCGGCATCTTTCAATGCAATAGCCATCTTGGCTATTCGCTCTTTGCTCTCGCAATGTGCAGCCTGTTCGGCTCTTAACTCTTCGACCGCCTTTAGGGCGGCCACATCACTCCTCCTGGCTTGTTCCTTGGCCCGGGCAAGTTCCGCCCGAAGGGTCTCCACGGCGGCAGCTCCATCTGCAGTCACAGCATATTATAGATACTAGCATTATGCTCCTCTTAACATATGTTGACCATCGGAGAATTCATACCCGGTGCCTCGTCAAGCCGCTTGTTTACAAGCACGATGTCGGCATCTGCCGCATCAAGTTGCCGCTTCAGCTCGGCAAACTCACCAGTCCGGCTAGCCACCGGACCTTCAGCCACCTGCACATGAAGGCGGCATGATTATTACCTGGGACTATGATCCTCTGTTTGCCGCCGTTTTCGACAGCAACCAGAGTCTCAGGGGCTACTATCTGCATAGGGCACACCTAGCGTGTGCGGTACCGTCAAAAACCTATACTACTTTGCGTACCTCAAAGCCTCTCAGCAGGCTCATAAAAGCTTCATGCAACCCGCTTTCGGCGGATGAAATCCTCTCAACCACCGTACCCATTAGCGTACGATGCACTTCTGAGATAGCGGCTTGCTCCAGAAGATTCTTCAGTGCGTCGGGTCGCGCACCGGACAGTCCCGGCCTCTTTCTATTGCTCTCCTTAGGAGCCGAATACTCCGGACTTCGGGTGGCCGAAGGGTTACCTTCTGGCCTTGGCGGATCAGGATAAATCCTCCGTGACGACACCTCAGGGTCGCCCGCCTCATGAGGCGGGGAGGCATGGGGAGGTGTTTCGCTCTCCATCATCTCCGGAAGAAGATCCCCCGAAGACGAACTCTGTCGAGAAGGGCTACGATCCGAACTACAAGACATATGCTTCGGTTATTGTCCTCAGAAATAAAGCAGGATATTTTTACTATGGGGTACTTTTGTTTACTTACAGCTCGGTGGAGGGCTGATCCCCTTGCGGGCACTGTGCGGTAAGGATACCCTCCGGGGCAGGACCCTCTGGCGAAGATTTCTTCCCTCGTTTGGAAACCATTGTTTCCAAGTCTTCAGAGGCGGTCCTCTTCCTTCCTTGGGGAGAGGGAATTTCAGATTCTTCTCCCCGGTTATCCTCCTTTGCAGAGGCGCTAATTCCCCCGGTTTGGATGAATAATGAGTGAGGCCTGCTTTTAGCCTCTTTATTCCCCCCTTTATCTTCCCCTGAGGGCGCTTGATAAGGCGCAAGCTCAAGCATTCTGGCCAGTACTGGATCTGTTGAGCCTTCGGGAAGGGGGGCCGAACACCTGATCATCTTCGCCTTTTTTACCCAGTCCTGGTCAAAGAGCGACTTTTCAAAATGATGTTGTGATAAATAAAGAGACAACGTGTTCGGCCGAAGGACTACTTACTTGGGTATCTGGACGATTGCAGCTCAGACCCGCATCCTCGGTGGTGTCCGGACACTTTATTTGTGATCCGAAGAACAATCTGTACATCTCTTTGTGCGTCATGCCGAGGAAGTGATGAATAGCTCGCGGTCCTTCCGGGTTGAACTCCCACATACGGAGAGGCCGACGTTTGCAAGGCAGGACTCGACGAACTAGCATGACTTGCATTACCGTGACCAGGCTGACATCTCTCTCGAGGAGATCTCGGATGCAACTCTGCAATATTGGCACATCATTTACTGCCCCCCAGTCCGGCCCCTTGTTGATCCATGACGTTAGTTGTGGCGGGGGGGGCCGAGCGAAAGGCAGGGGTGGCCACCCACTTAGTACCGCGGGGAGCTGTGATGTAAAACCACTCCCGTTGCCATAAGCTAGATACCTCCGGGAAGGAACCCTTTGGCCATGGAACATCGGCGCCTTTGCTTATTACGACTCCTCCGCATTCTGCGTGTCGCCCATTAATCGTCTTCGGCTCCACATTAAAGGTCTTGAGCCACAAGCCGAAGTGTGGGGTGACGTGGAGGAAGGCCTCACACACGACGATGAACGACGAGATGTGAAGGATGGAATCCGGGGCCAGGTCATGGAAATCCAGCCCGTAATAGAACATGGGCCCCCTTACAAAGGGATCTAGACTAAGGCCTAGCCCTCAGAGGAAGTGAGAGACGAATACGACGCTCTCGCCAGGTTCGGGAGTGGGAATGACCTGCCCTCGAGCAGGTAGCCTGTGCGAGATTTCGGCAGTCAGATACCTGGCTTCTCTTAGCTTCTTAATGTCCTCCTCTGTGACAGAGGAGGGCATCCACTGACCTTGAAGGTTGGATCGGGACATGATTGAAGGTCCGAAGCGCCTAGCCTGAGCCTTGGGTATTGGAACTCGAGGTGGGGGAAGGGTTCGATTGAGTGCGAGAAGAAAAGGACAGGCCTTGGCCTCTTTATAAAGAGGGTGAATATCAAGCGTCCTCCGCGTGGCCGTTTGGAACTTGCCTAAAATCGAGGAGTCATACCAACGGACACGATAGGGTTACCCACACCCGTATTGATATGAATCCCGTAATAAGGGGAACATGATCTCTGCTTCGACAAGACGTGCCAATAAAATCGCCTCGTGAAACATGCAGTGGCAGGCTGATTGAGAAAAACGGTTCGAATAATGACCAGGCCGTGGTGTGATGTCACGTTATGAAAAGTTGTCAGCAGATTAGATTTGTGGAAATATTATTCTCTCTACGGTGGTATGTGGAACTTGTTTTGCAGAGCCGGACACTATCCTTGTGTTCAAAAATATTCTATGTAGTATTTGGAGGAAGAACCCGCCTTGCAATGCCGGAGACAATCTGCGCGCCGGACTCATCGTCATTGAAGCCTGGTTCAGGGGCTACTGAGGGAGTCCTGGATTAGGGGGTCCTCGGACGGCCGGACTATATACTTTAGCCGGACTGTTGGACTATGAAGATACAAGATTGAAGACTTCGTCCCGTGTCCGGATGGGACTCTCCTTGGCGTGGAAGGCAAGCTTGGCAATACGGATATGTAGATCTCCTCCCTTGTAACCGACTCTGTGTAACCCTAGCCCCCTCCGGTGTCTACATAAACCGGAGGGTTTAGTCCGTAGGACAACAACAATCATAGCATAGGCTAGCTTCTAGGGTTTAGCCTCTACGATCTCGTAGTATATCAACTCTTGTAATACTCATATCATCAAGATCAATCAAGCAGGAAGTACGGTATTACCTCCATCGAGAGGGCCCGAACCTGGGTAAACATCGTGTCCCCTACCTCCTGTTACCATCCACCTTAGACACACAGTTCGGGACCCCCTACCCGAGATCCGCCGGTTTTGACACCGACACTCGTGCCATGCTTGATTAGCTATGAGTTATAATGGTTTACCTTGCGTGCCAACATGCTATTAAAATGGTTGTGATGTGATATAGTGGGGTGGTATCCTCCTTTGAATGATTTAAGTGACTTGACTTGGCACATGTTCACACATGTAGTTGAAAACAAATCAACATAGCCTTCACGATATTTATGTTCATGGTGGATTATATCCTACAAATGCTTGTACTCAATGTGTATTAATCTTAATGCCTGTTCATGAGTGTTGTCGCTCTCTAGTTGGTCGCTTCCCAGTCTTTTGCTAGCCTTCACTTGTACTAAGCAGGAATACTGCTTGTGCATCCAATCCCTTAAACCCCAAAGTTATTCCATATGAGTCCACTATACCTTCCTATATGTGGTATCTACCTGCCGTTCCAAGTAAATTTGTATGTGCCAAACTCTAAACCTTCAAATGAAATCCTATTTTGTATGCTCGAATAGCTCATGTATCAACTAGGGTTGTCCGTATCTTCCATGCTAGGCGGGTTATTCTCAAGAGGAGCAGACTCCGCTCCTCACTCACGAGAAAATGGCTGGTCACCGGGATGCCCAGTCCCATGCTTTATGCAAACCAAATCAAAATAATTGCAAACAAAACTCCCCCTGAGACTGTTGCTAGTTGGAGGCACTCGTTGTTTCGAGCAAGCCATGGATTGATGCTTGTTGGTGGAGGGGGAGTATAAACTTTACCATTCTGTTTGGGAACCGCCTATAATGTGTGTAGCATGGAAGATATCGCCATCTCTTGGTTGTTATGTTGACAATGAAAGTATGCCGCTCAAAATATTATTTATCTCTATTTCAAAACCGAGCTCTGGCACCTCTACAAATCCCTGCTTCCCTCTGCGAAGGGCCTATCTATTTACTTTTATGTTGAGTCATCACCCTCTTATTAAAAAGCACCAGCTGGAGAGCACCGCTGTCATTTGCATTCATTAATATTAATTTATATTGGGTATGACTATGACTGGATCTCTTTTACCATGAATTACAATGTCTAGTCAGTCCTTAATCTTTAAAGGTGCTCTGCATTTATGTTTTGCGGTCTCAGAAAGGGCTAGCGAGATACCATCTTGTTATATCATATTATGATTGTTCTGAGAAAGTGTTGTCATCCGAGATTTATTATTATTGCTCGCTAGTTGATTATGCCATTGACATGAGTAAACATGAGACCTAAGAGTTATTGTGAATGTGGTTAGTCATAATCTTTGCTGAAAACTTGAATGCTGGCTTTACATATTTACAACAACAAGAGCAAACAGAGTTTGTAAAAAAATTCTTTATCACTTTCAGTTTATCAACTGAATTGCTTGAGGACAAGCAAAGGTTTAAGCTTGGGGGAGTTGATACGTCTCCGTCATATCTACTTTTCCAAACACTTTTGCCCTTGTTTTGGACTCTAACTTGCATGATTTGAATGGAACAAACCCATACTGACGCTGTTTTCAGCAGACTTTCCATGGTGTTATTTATGTGCAGAAACAAAAGTTCTCGGAATAACCTGAAACTCCACGGAACATATTTTTGGAAAATATTAAAAATACTGGAAGAAGAATCCACGTCAGGGGGGCCACACCCTGTCCACGAGGGTGGGGGGCGCGCCTGTCCCCCTGGGCGCACCCCCTGCCTCGTGGGCCCCCTGACGCTCTACCGACCTCAACTCCAACTCCATATATTCGTGTTCGGGGAGAAAAAAATCAGAGAGAAGGATTCATCGCGTTTTACGATACAGAGCCGCCGCCAAGCCCTAAAACCTCTCGGGAGGGCTGATCTGGAGTCCGTTTGGGGCTCCGGAGAGGGGGATTCATCACCGTCGTCATCATCAACCATCCTCCATCACCAATTTCATGATGCTCACCACCGTGCGTGAGTAATTCCATCGTAGGCTTGCTGGACGGTGATGGGTTGGATGAGATTTATCATGTAATCGAGTTAGTTTTGTTAGGGTTTGATCCCTAGTACCACTATGTTCTGAGATGATGTTGCTATGACTTTGCTATGCTTAATGCTTGTCACTAGGGCCAGAGTGCCATGATTTCAGATCTGAACCTATTATGTTTTCATGAATATATGTGAGTTCTTGATCCTATCTTGCGAGTCTATAGTCACCTACTATGTGTTATGATCCGGCAACCCCGAAGTGACAATAATCAGGACCACTCCCGGTGATGACCGTAGTTTGAGGAGTTCATGTATTCACTATGTGTTAATGCTTTGTTCCGGTACTCTATTAAAAGGAGGCCTTAATATCCCTTAGTTTCCATTAGGACCCCGCTGCCACGGGAGGGTAGGACAAAAGATGTCATGCAAGTTCTTTTCTATAAGCACGTATGATTATATTCGGAATACATGCCTACATTACATTGATGAATTGGAGCTAGTTCTGTGTCACCCTATGTTATGACTGTTACATGATGAACCGCATCCGAGATAATTCTCCATCACCGATCCAATGCCTACGAGCTTTTCACATATTGTTTTCTTCTTATTTACTTATCCGTTGCTACTGTTACAATCACTACAAAGCCCAAAAATATTACTTGGCTACCGTTACCGTTATTTCCATTTTACTTTGCTACTAAATACTTTGCTGCAGATACTAAGTTATCCAGGTGTGGTTGAATTGACAACTCAACTGCTAATACTTGAGAATATTCTTTGGCTCCCCTTGTGTCGAATCAACAAATTTGTGTTGAATACTCTACCCTCGAAAACTGTTGCGATCCCCTATACTTGTGGGTTATCAACGATGTTTACCCAGGTTCGGGCCCTCTCTACGGAGGTAATACCCTACTTCCTGCTTGATTGATCTTGATGAATATAAGTATTAAAAGAGTTGATCTACCACGAGATCGTAATGGCTAAACCCTAGAAGCCTAGCCTGTATGTCTATGGTAATGAATATCTCCCCTTCCGGACTAAATCCTCCGATTTATAAAGACACCAGGAGGATCTAGGGTTACACAAGGTCGGTTACAAAGAAAGGAATCTACATATCCGGTCGCCAAGCTTTCCTTCCACGCCAAGGAGAGTCCCATCCGAACATGGGTGCAGTCTTCGGTCTTCGTATCTTCACAGCCCATCAGTCCGGCCCATGGTTAACAGGCCGGACGCCCGAGGACCCCTTAATCCAGGACTCCCTCACTCGCCTCGGCGCTCGATGCCGCCGCAGCCCGGATCACCACCTCGCCGGATGCCATCGCGGCCTCCTCCCCTGCGTCGAACTATCCCCGTCGTCCTCCCCATGCCCCGCTCCCCAATCCCCTATGAACCCCCATGAGGCCCCCCTCCTTCTCTTCCCCGCACCGCTGCTACATTGCCGACGTTGCTCCGCTGCGGCCGCCGCACTCCACCCGAACCGCGACCGCCTCCACCGCATTCCGCTCGTCCCGCTCTCACCCTCCCGCGGCCGCACTAGAGCTCTGCTCCCCCCGTGCTCCGGCCACCCCCCACTGCTACTGCTTGCCCTGTTGGACGCGCATGAGCGCCAGCGCTTGAACGCCCCCTTCAGCGCGCCGATCCATCGCCGGACGGCGAGTCCCGACCCCATCTGCCCGCTCACCGCCGACCCCTGCCGCTGCTCCCTACCATCGTCGACGTACCCAGCCACCACTGCCACAGCCCCACGGCGCCATTCCCCCTGTAGCTCGCCGCAAACCGCTGCTGTTGTAGCGCTCATCGCGCTCGCCACACTTCTGGCGCCCTCGTGTCGGCGCACCCGCGCCCGCGCCCCATCTCCGGCCGCCACGGCCGACCGCCCCGCCCGCTCGCGCCCTGGCCATCCTTGGTTGCGTGCACCCGCCCGGCGCTCCTCCCGAACCCCCCTCGCTGGCTGCCTCTCCACTGCGCCCTGCCAGTGGCTCTGGCCACCGGCGCTGGTGTGCGTCGTGCGTGCCCAGCGCCCTCTCGGGTTCGTGCCCGTTCGGGCGCCCACGCCACTGCCCGCTAGCGCCCACCCCGCTAGGCCCCGATGGGCCACTGCCCGGGGGGCCCCACGCCCCTTTTGATTAAAACGAAAATGAAAAACAATAATAATAAATAATAATTATTAAATTAGTGAATTAATTAACCTAATTAAAACTTTTATGTTAACACTAATAGTCTGTTAGTTAAACAGAGTCAATGACGAACGGGCCCCACATGTCAGGGTTGACCAGGTCAACCTGTGGACCTACTGAAATCATGCTGATGTCACGCTGGCACAATAATTGCATTTTCTAATTTAATTAATTCTGTTAATTCTAAAAATGAAATAAAACTTTTAAAATTAATATAAAATAATCCGTAGCTCGGATGAAAATACTTTGTACTTGAAAGTTGCTTAGAACGACGAGACGAACCCGAATACACAGCCCGTTCGTCCGCCACACATCCCTAGCATAGCAAACACGCAACTCCCCACCCCCACCCCGTTTCATCTGTCCGAAAACGCGGAACACCGAGGATACTTTCCCGGATGTTCCCCCCTTCGCCGATATCACCTCCTACTGCGTTAGGGCACGCCTGTCACCGTTACTTGTCCTGTCATGCATCGATATGCATCTGTTTGCATTGTATTCATTGTTTCTTCCCTCTCTTCTCTCTGGTAGACTACGAGACCGGCGCCGCTGCTACCCAGTACGACTACGGTGTTGACGACCCCTCCTTCTTGCCAGAGCAACCAGGCAAGCCCCCCTCCTTGATCACTAGATATCGCCTATTCCTTCTCGCTACTGCTTGCATTAGAGTAGTATAGCATGTTACTGCTTTCGGTTAATCCTATTCTGCTGCATAGCCTGTCATTGTTGCTACAGTTGTTACCCTTACCTGCAATCATAAATGCTTAGTATAGGATGCTAGTATTCCATCAATGGCCCTACATTCTTGTCCATCTGCCATGCTATACTACTGGGTCGTGATCACTCGGGAGGTGATCACAGGTATATACTTACATACATATTATATGATACATGTGGTGAGTAAAGTCGGGTCGGCTTGTAGAGTACCTGCAAGTGATTCCGATGTGGGGGCTGAAAGGACAGGTGGCTCCATCCTCGTAGAGGTGGGTCTGGGTTCCCGACGGCCCCCTACTGTTACTTTGTGGCGGAGCGACAGGGTAGGTTGAGACCACCTAGGTGAGAGGTGGGCCTGGCCCTGGTCGGCGTCCGTGGTTACTTCATAATAACACGCTTAACGAGATCTTGGTATTTGATCTGAGTTGGGTCGTTGACCTTATACGCACTAACCGCGACGTGGGAGAAGATATGGGCAACCGGCGTCGTGGTATCAGCCGAAGCTCTTTTTGACGTCAGCGACTGAGCGGCGCGTGCGGGATTGGACCGTAAGCCCGCGCTTGTATTGAGGGGGCTAGGTCTGCTTCCGGCCGCGTTCGCAACGTGCAGGTGTGCAATGGGCGATGGGCCCAGACCCCTGCGTGCTTAGGATTTAGACCGGCGTGCTGACCTCTCTGTTGAGCCTAGGTAGGGCTGCGACGTGTTGATCTCCCGAGGCCGGACATGACCCAGGAAAGTGTGCCCGGCCAGAGGGATCGAGCGTGTTGGGTAATGTGGTGCACCCTTGCAGGGAAGTTGATCTATTTGAATAGCCGTGTCCACGGTAACAGGCGACCCGGAGTTGTACTTCGACCTTATGACAACTAGAACCGAATACTTAATAAAACACACCCTTTCAAGTGCCAGATACAACCCGGTGATCTCTCTCTCACTGGGTGACGAGGAGAGGATCGCCGGGTAGGATTATCCTATGCGATGATACTTGGTGAACTTACCATCTACTCTCTTCTACATGCTGCAAGATGGAGGCTGCCAGAAGCGTAGTGATAACCCACAAGTATAGGGGATCAATTGTAGCCTCTTTCGATAAGTAAGAGTGTCGAACCCAACGAGGAGCTAAAGGTAGAACAAACATTCCCTCAAGTTCTATCGACCACCGATACAACTCTACGCACGCTTAACGTTCACTTTACCTAAAACAAGTATAAAACTAGAAGTACTTTGTAGGTGTTTTTGGATAGGTTTACAAGAATATAAAGAGCACGTAAATAAAAAGTAGGGGCTGTTTAGATAAAGACACAACTAAATTAGTTTTAGTAAAGAGCTTTTTGCCACGAGGAAGTTATTTGTCCCTAGGCAATCGATAACCAGACCGGTAATCGTTATTGCAATTTTATATGAGGGAGAGGCATAAGCTAACATACTTTCTCTACTTGGATCATATGCACTTATGACTGGAACTCTAGCAAGCATCGAAAACTACTAAAGATCATTAAGGTAAAACCCAACCATAGCATTAAAGTATCAAGTCCTCTTTATTCCCATACGCAAACAACCTACTTACTCGGGTATGTGCTTCTGTCACTCACGCCACCCACCATAAGAAAATAATGAACATATTGCAAACCCTACAGCGGGGATCCCTCATGCTTGCGCGACACGGAGAGCACCATAGGACAACACCAATAATAAAACGTGCAACTCAAACCAATCACGGTCATCAATTAACCCATAGGACAAAACAGATCTACTCAAACATCATAGGATAGCCATACATCATTGGGAAATAATATATAGCGTTGAGCACCATGTTTAAGTAGAGATTACAGCGGGTAAAAGAGGGATTACACCGCTGCATAGAGGGGGAAGAGTTGGTGATGATGGTGGTGAAGTTGTTGGTGAAGATTGCGGTGATGATGATGGCCCCCGGTGGCACTCCGGCGCCACCGAAAGCGAGGGGGAGAGAGCCCCCCTCCTTCTTCCTCTTCCTTGACCTCCTCCCAAGATGGGAGAAGGGTTTCCCCTCTGGTCCTTGGTCTCCATGGCATGGGAGGGGCGAGAGCCCCTCCGAGATTGGATCTGTCTCTCTGTCTCTTTCTGTTTCTGCGTTCTGGGATTCTGCCCTTTCACCGTTTCTTATATATCCGGAGATCCGTAACTCCGATTGGATTGAAATCTTCACCCAGATTTTTCTCTGAAAATTAGCTTTCTTGAGGCCAAACAAGAGCAGCAACCGCCTTACGGGGGGCCCACGAGGGTCAAGGGCGTGCCCAGGGGGGCAGGTGCGCCCCCAGCCTCGTGGCCCCCTCGGGCACCGTCTCGCGCTGATTCTCCTTCCCATATTTCACAAATATTCCAAAAATATCATTCGTCCGTTTTTATCCCGTTTGGACTCCGTTTGATATGGGGTTTCTGCGAAACATAAAACATGCAACAAGCAGGAACTGACACTGGGCACTGGATCAATATGTTAGTCCCAAAAATAGTATAAAAAGTTGCCAAAAGTATATGAAAGTTGTATAATATTGGCATGGAACAATCAAAAATTATAGATACGACGGAGACGTATCAGCATCCCCAAGCGTAATTCCTACTCGTCCTCGAGTAGGTAAATGATAAAAAGATAATTTTTGATGTGGAATGCTACCTAGCATAATCTTGATCACATAATCTAATCATGGCATGAATATTAAGACACGAGTGATTCAAAGCAATAGTCTATCATTTGACATTAAGACAATAATACTTCAGGCATACTAACCAAGCAATTATGTCTTATCAAAATAACATAGCCAAAGAAAGCTCATCCCTACAAAATCATATAGTCTGGCTATGCTCCATCTTCACCACACAAAGCATTCAAATCATGCACAACCCCAATGACAAGCCGAGCAATTGGTTCATACTTTTTAACGCGCTTCAGCCTTTTCAACCCTCGCGCAATACATGAGCGCAAGCCATGGACATAGCACTATGGGTGGAATAGAATATGATGATGGGGGTTTGTGTGAGAAGACAAAAAAGGAGAAAGTCTCACATTGACGTGGCTAATCAACGGGCTATGGAGATGCCCATCAATTGATGTCAATGTGAGGAGTAGGGATTGCCATGCAACGGATGCACTAGGGCTATAAGTATATGAAAGCTCAAACTGAAACTAAGTGGGTGTGCATCCAACTTGCTTGCTCATGAAGACCTAGGGCATTTGAGGAAGCCCATCGTTGGAATATTCTTTTCCATGTTCTATAATAAAAATTCCCACTAGTATATGAAAGTGATAACTCAAGAGACTCTCTATATGAAGAACATGGTGCTACTTTCAAGCACAAGTGTGGTAAAAGGATAGTACCATTGCCCCTTTTTCTTCTTTTTTTTGCGGGCTTCTTTGGCCCCCTTTTTATTTAGGCTTCTTTGGCCTGTTTTTTTGGGGCAATGCTCTAATAATGATGGTCATCACACTTTTATTTACTTACAACTCAATATTACAACTCGATACTAGAACAAAGATATGACTCTATATGAATGCCTCCGGCGGTGTACCGGGATGTGCAATGATCTAGCGTAGCAATGACATCAAAAAAAACGGACAAGCCATGAAAACATCATGCTAGCTATCTTACGATCATGCAAAGCAATATGACAATAAATGCTCAAGTCATGTAAATGATGATGATGGAAGTTGCATGGCAATATATCTTGGAATGGCTATGGAAATGCCATGATAGGTAGGTATGGTGGCTGTTTTGAGGAAGATATAAGGAGGTTTATGTGTGATAGAGCATATCGTATCACGGGGTTTGGATGCACCGACGAAGTTTGCACCAACTCTCGAGGTGAGAAAGGGCAATGCACGGTACCGAAGAGGCTAGCAATGATGGAAGGGTAGAGTGCGTATAATCCATGGACTCACATTAGTCATAAAGAACTCATATACTTATTGCAAAAGTTTATTAGCCCTTGAAGCAAAGTACTACTACGCATGCCCCTAGGGGGGTAGATTGGTAGGAAAATACCACCGCTCGTCCCCGACCGCCACTCATAAGGAAGACAATCAATAAATACCCCATGCTCCAACTTCGTTACATAACGGTTCACCATACGTGCATGCTACGGGACTTGTGAGCCTCAACACAAGTATTCCTCAATTTCACAATTACTCAACTAGCACGACTCTAATATCACCACCTTTATATCGCAAAACTATTGCAAGGAATCAAACATATCATATTCAGTGATCTACAAATTTTATGTAGGATTTTATGACTAACCATGTGAATGACCAATTCCTGTCATCTCTCTAAATAGATATAAGTGAAGCAAGAGAGTTTAATTATTTCTACAAAAGATATGCCCACGCTCTAACAAATATAAGTGAAGCAAAATAGCATTCTATAAATGGCGGTTTCCTATGTGAAGAGAAACAGGCAATCCAAACTTCAAATGATATAAGTGAAGCACATGAAGCATTCTATAAAGCCATACTCAAAAGATATAAGTGAAGTGCAATGAGCATTCTATAAATCAACCAAGGACTATCTCATACCAGCATGGTGCATAAAAGAAAAGTGAAAACTAAATGCAAAATACGCTCCAAGATTTGCACATATCGCATGAACGAAACGAATCCGACAACATACCGATACTTGTTGAAGAAAGAGGGGATGCCTTCCGGGGCATCCCCAAGCTTAGACGCTTGAGTCTCCTTGAATATTTACTTGGGGTGCCTTGGGCATCCCCAAGCTTGAGCTCTTGCCTCTCCTTCTTCTCTTCACATCGAGACATCCTCGATCATCGAACACTTCATCCACACAAAACTTCAACAGAAAACTTGGTAAGATCCGTTAGTATAATAAAGCAAATCACTACTCTAAGTACTGTTGCAAACCAATTCATATATATATTTTTGCATTTTAGCTACTGTAATATAACTTTTCCATGGCTTAATACACTGATAGAAATTGATAGTTTCATCAAAACAAGCAAACTATGCATCAAAACAGAATATGTCTAAAACAGAACAGTCTGTAACAATATGAACATTAACCATACTTCTAGTACTTCAAAAATTCTGCAAAATTAGTAAAAATAAACAATTTGTATAGAAATACAGTGCAAAAAGTTTCAGAACCATTTGACGTTCCAGTAAAAAAATTAAAATCGCGCACTACAGCCAAAGTTTCTGTCCTGCACCGCACAAACCAACAAGCATTGTAAACATCCTAAGGCAAACCTCGGCATATTATTTTTATAATACAATGGAATTGTACAAGAAGATAATTATTTTTGTTGAAAAGTTTCTGTAATTAAGATTCACAAAGTTTCCGTGAGCATGAACAAAGTTCAAGGAGCTCTCCCACTTCAACAATGCTTGTCTTTCTCACTTTCACTTTCCTTTTTGAAAAGTTTTAGGTTTCCCTCTTTATTTTTTATTTTGTTTTTAAACTTTATAAAAGCACTCAACAGAAATAAATGACTCTCTAAAACTTCTGGGTTGTCTCCCTGGCAGCACTTTCTTTAAAGCCATTAAGCTAGGCATATGGTGCTCAAGTAGTGAATCCACCCGAATCCCAAGGTATATCAAAGCCAATTTTAATTAGCAATGATTTGGCATTTAGTAGTGAGCACAAAGCAACATATATCATGTAATGACGAAGTCTAACTCTCTTCCTATGCATCGGCATGTCATAAAAGAACAATTCATGCAAGTAAAGGCCAATGCATAGCATAGGAAGTTTCTTGCAATTTTATCATGTTGGAAACATAGAGAGGTGGAGATATAGTTCCTCTCTCATAATAATTGCAAGTAGGAGCAGCAAGCACATGCACATTATATCTATAAAAATCATCATGTGCAACGGTAAAAGGCAACCCATCAATATAATCCTTAATAAGTGCAAACTTCTCCGATATAGTGTAGTTTGGAGAATTCAAAAAGATAATAGGACCATCATGCGTGGGTGCAATAGCAACGATTTCATGTTTAACATAAGGAACTATAGCAAGTTCATCTCCATAAGCATAATTCCTATTGGCATCTTGGCCACGAGCATAGCAAGCATCATCAAAAAGGGATATTTCAAGAGAATCAACGGGATCATAACAGTCATCATAGCAATCATCCTTCGGTAAGCACGAAGGGAAATTAAACAATGTATGAGTGGAAGAGTTACTCTCATTAGAAGGTGGGCACAGGTGATCAATCCGCTCTTCCTCCTTTTGTTCTTCACTCTCCTCCTCATCTTTTTCATCCAATGAGCTCACAATGTCATTAATTTCTTCTTCCATAGACTCCTGCAAAATATTAGTCTCTTCCGGGACAGCGGAGACTTTCTCAATAAATGCATCAATATCGGCATTGTATTCATAATTCTCATAGAAATATTTAAGGATAGCTAAATTTTCAGGTCTATAAACAACATCATAAAGATTTTCACACTCTTTAAATACAGATTCAATTTCGTAAGCACCCATAAAAGCAACAAATTCTTCTATTTGTTCCACATCATAGTAATCATATATACCTCTAGCATAAGAAGCCAAGGTTTCATTATCATTAAATTTGCATGAAAAGGGAAGGTGTGGAGACTTCATCCTAGAGCAACAAGTATAATCATAGCTCAAGCATAGTTGCCTAGCACACCACTTCAACATATAAATTTGATCACACAATAGTTTCCCTTTTTGAGTCAAGCGATAATCCCTAAAGTATTCACGTTGATCCAACGTGTCTCCCATTACAAAATTGAATGGGGTTTTCTCAGGATTATCAAAGTAGTACATAATATCTATCACATAACGAGCATCGAGGGTTTTAGGAGGTTCCCCATCTCCATGAGTAGCAAGTACACCTAATTTTTTGGTATTTCGTGTTCCATATCCATAACTAAAGATAGAGAACAACTAAGAACAGCAAATAAAAATTACTTAGTGATAAAGCAAACAAGCACACACGAGAATATTCACCCCACGCTATGACTCCCCGGCAACGGCGCCAGAAAAAGGTCTTGATAACCCACAAGTATAGGGGATCTATTGTAGCCTCTTTCGATAAGTAAGAGTGTCGAACCCAACGAGGAGCTAAAGGTAGAACAAATATTCCCTCAAGTTCCATCGACCACTGATACAACTCTACGCACGCTTAACGTTCGCTTTACCTAAAACAAGTATAAAACTAGAAGTACTTTGTAGGTGTTTTTGGATAGGTTTGCAAGAATATAAAGAGCACGTAAATAAAAAGTAGGGGCTGTTTAGATAAAGACACAACTAAATTAGTTATTTGTCCCTAGGCAATCGATAACTAAACAGGTAATCGTTATTGCAATTTTATATGAGAGAGAGGCATAAGTAACATAATTTCTCTACTTGGATCATATGCACTTATGATTGGAACTCTAGCAAGCGTCCGCAACTACTAAAGATCATTAAGGTAAAACCCAACCATAGCATTAAAGTATCAAGTCCTCTTTATTCCCATATGCAAACAACCTACTTACTCGGGTATGTGCTTCTGTCACTCACGCCACCCACCATAAGCAAATCATATACATATTGCAAACCCTACAGCGGGGATCCCTCACACTTGCGCGACACGGAGAGCACCATAGGACAACACCAATAATAAAACATGCAACTCAAACCAATCACGGTCATCAATTAACCCATAGGACAAAACGGATCTACTCAAACATCATAGGATAGCCATACATCATTGGGAAATAATATATAGCGTTGAGCACCATGTTTAAGTAGAGATTACAGCGGGTAAAAGAGGGATTACACCGCTACATAGAGGGGGGAAGAGTTGGTGATGATGGTGGTGAAGTTGTTGGTGAAGATTGCGGTGATGATGATGGCCCCCGGTGGCACTCCAGTGCCACCGGAAGCGAGGGGGAGAGAGCCCCCCTCCTTCTTCTTCTTCCTTGACCTCCTCCCTAGATGGGAGAAGGGTTTACCCTCTGGTCCTTGGTCTCCATGGCATGGGAGGGGCGAGAGCCCCTCCGAGATTGGATCTGTCTCTCTGTCTCTCTCTGTTTCTGCGTTCTGGGATTCTTCCCTTTCACCATTTCTTATATATCCGGAGATCCGTAACTCCGATTGGATTGAAACCTTCGCCTAGATTTTTCTCCGAAAATTAGCTTTCTTGCGGCCAAAGAAGAGCAGCGGCCGCCTTACGGGGGGCCACGAGGGTCAGGGGCGCGCCCAGGGGGGCAGGCGCGCCCCCTGCCTCGTGGCCCCCTCGGCACCGTCTCGCGTTGATTCTCCTTCCCATATTTCACAAATATTCCAAAAATATTCTCCGTCTGTTTTTATCCTGTTTGGACTCCGTTTGATATGGGGTTTCTGCGAAACATAAAACATGCAACAAACAGGAACTGGCACTGGGCACTGGATCAATATGTTAGTCCCAAAAATAGTATAAAAAGTTTCCAAAAGTATATTAAAGTTGTATAATATTGGCATGGAACAATCAAAAATTATAGATACGACGGAGACGTATCACGTAGTCTTCGATAGTACTAGCTATCACCCTCTTATTCTGGCATTCTACACTTCAGTCCACCGATATTGCCCCTTTACGCTGATACCCATGCATATGTAGTGTAGATCCTTGCTTGCGAGTACTTTGGGTGAGTACTCATGGTTGCTTTTCCCCCTTTCCATTCTTCTCGGTTGTCGCAACCAGATGCTGGAGCCCAAGAGTCAGACGCCACCTTCGACGACTCCTACTACACTGTGGGTGCCTGCTGCTACGTGCAGGCCGCCGCCGACGACCAGGAGTAGTTTAGGAGGATCCCAGGCAGGAGGCATGCGCCTCTTTTGTTCTGTATCCCAGTTTGTGCTAGCCATCTTATGGCAACTTGTTTAACTTATGTCTGTACTCAGATATTGTTGCTTCCGCTGACTCATCTATGATCGAGCACTTGTATTCGAGCCCTCGAGGCCCCTGGCTTGTATTATGATGCTTGTATGACTTATTTTATTTTAGAGTTGTTTTGTGATATCTTCCCGTGAGTCCCTGATCTTGATCGTACACGTTTGCGTGTATGATTAGTGTACGATTGAATCGGGGGCATCACAACTCCACATATCGACCGCTATCCAGCATGCATCTAGTGTATTAAGTTCATGGAAAAACGGAGTAATGCAATAAGTACAATGACATGATGTAGACAAGATCTATCTATGTAGAGATAGACCCCATCGTTTTATCCTTACTAGCAACGATACATAAGTGTCGGTTCCCTTTCTGTCATTGGGATGAAGCACCGTAAGATCGAACCCACTACCGGGCACCTCTTCCCATTGCAAGATAAATAGATCAAGTTGGCCAAACAAAACCCAAACATCGAAGAAGAAATACGAGGCTATAAGCAATCATGCATATAAGAGATCAAAGAAACTCAAATAACTTTCATGGATATAAAAAGATATGACTGATCATAAACTCGAAGTTCATCAGATCCCAACAAACACACCGCAAAAGAGTTAAATCATATGGATCTCCAAGAGACCATTGTATTGAGAATTCAGCGAGAGAGAGAAAGCCATCTAGCTACTAACTACGGACCTGAAGGTCTACAAAAACTACTCACGCATCATCGGAGAGGCACCAATGGAGGTGGTGAACCCCATCCGAGATGGTGTCTAGATTGGATTTGGTGGTTCTGGATTCTGCGCCGGCTGGATGAATATTTCGTCGACGCTTCTAGGGTTTCTGGAATATTGTGGTATTTATAGAGCAAAGAGGCGGTCCGGGGGGCACCCGAGGTGGACACAACCCACCAGGGCGCGCCTGGGCCTCCTGGCGCGCCCTGGTGGGTTGTCCCCTCCTCGGAACTCCCCCCAGGTGCAACCAGGGCTCAATATCTTCCTTCTGGTCCATAAAAAATCTCCATGAAGTTTTGTGGCATTTGGACTCCGTCTGATATTGATTTCTTGCGATGTAAAAAACATGGAAAAAACAGCAACCGGCACTTGGCACTATGTCAATAGGTTAGTACCAAAAAATAATATAAAATGACTTTAAAATGATTATAAAACATTCAAGATTGATAATGTAACATCATGGAACAATCAAAAATTATAGATACATTGGAGACATATCATCGTCCAAGCCACGTCCGCCTGTTGAATACTATCGCTAGGGCGTCGGAGTCGATGGCGCGTCCTCTTCGATAGCCAACAAATGCCTCTGGGGGGAAGAGCGCCAAAAGCAGCACCGAGCATAGTGAAAGGTGTCATTCGCTAAGACTAGGGTGGTGTCGGGCTCGAGGAGGCTTGGCCCATCAATCAGTCCAAGACCACCATCGAGTCGGGTACCCGCCTGATGGAGTCAAATCCAGTAGATCTCGGGTACGGGGTCCTGAGATGGTAGTCTTTGCATGACCGTAACAAGGAGACAGAAGTTTACCGAGGTTTGGGCTCTCTCGAAGAGGTAATACCCTACGCCCTACTTTGATTGTATTGATTTCGAGGAGGTACAGAGTACAAATGATCTACCACAAGATCATCTGTGTATGAGTTGTTGTCTACAACCCTCACCCCTTGGTTTATATAGATACCAGGGGTGCCTAGGGTTTACATAGGCTGGTTGCATCTAATGACAATCATGGCAAAGATTACCTCTAAATCTTTGGAGTAATCGCCAAGTCTATGGAATCTTCCATCCTGGCTCTGCTGGGCCCAACGAACGAGGCCCACTTGGTTTATCTTTATAGGGGGTCCTCGGCCCAGCCAATAAGGTTGGGAGCCGACATTGCTAGCACCCACTAGTTACGGACACCATCATCACCGCCATCACCAGCTCAACACCCAGCTCCTCCAAGTGGGGTTGGGGAAGTCCGAGTGCCATCTACCTCCAAGCGACGGTGGCGGCCAAGCAGCTCAAGCTCAAGCGCACCCCAGCAGTCGGGCAATGATGTTCTGGCACTTGGTGGACACTTCATCACTTGTACGACGATGATGACTCGAACGACAATGGGGATGGCAGAGTAGACGATAATGAAGGTGTTGGTTTCCTCGGAGGCCATGCCTACGAGGTCAGTGTATGGTACATGGCATAGTTTTTAGTTTCGTTTAGTATAAATTTAGGTTGAACTTCTTAAATACCATTCTTTTGAATATAATATATGGAAGTTGCTTCAATCTTGTCTTTTTAGCTTACGACCAGACATTTGGTGATAACGATTGGATGACCTCGGCCTGATTGGTTGTTCGCGGACAGTTGGTGATGTCTATTTGGTAATAAACGTTGGTGATGCCCTTAGGGCATATTCAGATAATAGGACTTTGAAAAGGGCAAACGAGAATAAGATCTCGATCTTTCATTTTCCCTTAAAATTTTCTTGATCCAAATGGCCTTTGTCTTTTGATTTTGTATATAATTTACGCCACGGTCAAGATTAGTGCTAACAAAAATCACCAACACATATGCACGCACCGAGCGCACGAACACAGATCCAGCGGTCCAGCGCCCGCGACAGGCCGACGAAGGTGCTACC
The DNA here is from genome assembly GCF_002575655.3 of Aegilops tauschii subsp. strangulata. Lineage (NCBI taxonomy): Eukaryota > Viridiplantae > Streptophyta > Magnoliopsida > Poales > Poaceae > Aegilops > Aegilops tauschii. The sequence continues at coordinate 144,049,404 of NC_053035.3, read as the reverse complement.
TCCGCGAGCCGCTCAAGCTCTACCCGCTGGCCACCATCTCCATCCATCTGGTTGTTATGCCAAGTTGCCAACCCTGCGCCGCTCCTCCTGCCAGTGGCTGTCGGTTCCATCGATCTCATCCACCAGCACCCTCTTAGTTTCTCCTGTTCCGCCAGCTGCCATCATGTCGTCCACTCCGATCATCACCATAGCGTGGCAGGAGCAGGAAGGCCTAGACAAAGGCTCTCCTATAGCGGCATTAGGCGTCGGCGGCACAAAATCCATGAGGGATGGCTAGACGGTGGCGCCACTGAATCCAAGAGGGAGGGATAGATATAAGAATCCCCGAGACTACTAATCTCTCATCGCAAGTGTGGCTGTGACGCACGGCCTGCGGCCGAGGCACTTCTCTGCCTCCTTCCATTACCATTCCTCACCCTCTATTCTTCGTGTCTCGACCGATAATCCGGAAGGATGTGAGGAGAGGAGGACATGTGTTGTATTGTGGCGAGGATACGGAGTTGGAGTTGACCTCGAGCTAAGGAGAAAACGACCAGCGATGTAGGAAGGATGTGGTGGTCAACCGTGACTCCGAGTCGTATCAAGCAACCTGGGTTCATATCCTCTTGGCTGCCTGTTCTGTAAGGCTGGTAGGCTAAGAAACGAATCTTTTTTCACATTTTTTTCTTCTTTTAAATCTCAGCCGTCAACTTTTGTGGTTAATATAAAATCAACGGATATAAAAGGGTGACTTATGGAGAACTATGAAATCCTCCGTCCTTTAATATTAGGTAAAGATTTATAGGACCCCATGTGATTTTTTAAATTTCATTAAATTTATTTCTTATATGATTTCAAGTTTTCTTACTCGAAATAAGCACTTTCATCAGATAATAGAATTGTACAATGGCAAGCGATAATGTAGTCTTCCTGTCAACGTTTCAATAACTAGGTACGTGCTCGTGCGATTGACATTGGGCCAAATATTTTTTAACGCCTTTAGAGGATCATACGTGATAAATCTTGATGCAGAACAATTCCAGGATGACGAATTAGATGAGATGATCGTGGTGAAGGAAGAAGTGAAGCAATTCGAGCATGAGGCTAGATGGTTGGTAGTCGCTCACGTCAGCACGAATATGCCTTTTAGTTTCAATGTGTTATTCAAAATCATGGAGTTGGCATGGGTGCCCTTGTAGAAACCAAATTTTTGTGAGGCCGGGGAGAACTTATTCATACTAGATGACCCGTTGTGCCAATTGACACAGAGACCAACTGCGGCCAGAAGTTAAACAAACTATTGAAACATAATATCTAAGTCAAGTGAACTATTCGAAGAGACCAACTAACTAATTGCAAATCGAAAATCAGGTGAACTATTTGAAACCTAAAATAGAAGTGAAGTGAAATGTTTGAAGAGACAAACTGCGGCCATTGGCTCAAAGACCAATTGCAGCCAAGAAAAGAAGCAACTAATACAAGCGTAAATTTAGGTGAACTATTTGAGTGATGTTCCTGGTAATAGTCTGCATGTGATTATGTTCGTAATGCTTTTGTGTCTACCTTGCCCATGACCGTCTCCTATGTAAATAGATGACTTGTTGCGCCAAGTGCTGTAGAGACCAACTGCAAACCATAAGTTAAGCTAACTATTTGAAGGATTTTTTCTCAACTATGTGCAAATGATTATGTTCATACTGCATTCCTATTTGCCTTGATAATGATCATTGCCCATAGCTTTCTTTGCAAATTGTTTTTGATGACATGAGACTCTATTCATGATAAATTTCTTTCCCAACTATCTGCAACTGCGCAAAGACGAAATACAACCAAAAGTTAAGCAAGTTATGAGCGGCACATATAGCAAACAATCCTTCAATAAATCATCCCAAAGGGTGATTGATAAGGTGAATTGACTATATGTTTTATTCTTTATTGTTCTAGCCGGGTTAACAGAAAACTCAAAGCCATCTTGGCCAATCCTCCATGTGCCTACTTAACTGCTTTACACTGCCCAGCAAGATGCCCGAATGTGAAGCAGTTTGACAAGCAAAACAGATTACCTATGGCCGGGCGCCCCCAAGTAAAAAAAGATAAGCAAGCTATATGAAGCAGCATCCCATGAATGCGAGAGCCCCAACTAAAAAGATAAGCAAGCTATATGGAACAGTATCCCACGAATGCATTCAGACATGGTCCATCCATACACAAAGGGCTTCTTAAGTTCATTGCAAGGGACATACACATATGCATAATCACACTAACAATGAGCCAATTTCTTCCTCAACTATACATGCGTCTGGGGCACCCTGTTTGTGTTACATATTATGGCTGGAGCTGTCTGGCTTGCATCTGTGGTGTGCTTTGTCGGGTAAGCGAGCCGTCTGACCCTAGCTCGGCTTCTTTGTGGATGTCGGGTACACTATTTGTGTTCCAGTGCTCCGAATGCGCCCGTGCGTTCGAGTACCCTATTTGTGTTCATGTGCGCGGGGTACGTGCATGCATCCGGGTATGGCCAAGAAGTGAGGCAAGGAATTGGCACGTTCTTTGGCTGTAGATAGGATTAATTTAAATCTCTCATTTTCATACAATTGTACAATGATAGAAAGGAGTTGCGTTTGAAAGTAAAAGTCTTACCTATTAGCACCTCTAATTGAACTAGGCAATGTGAGAGGTTTACTATGCCATGGCATTTTATTAATAACACTTAGGTGTGTTGTTATAATGACATTTATTATCTCTAGGGTTTACGTCTTGTGATGAGGTGGATATTTATTTTATTATCTCCTAGTTTAAAATGAGAGTTTTTTTGCATACCAAGGCCTATCTAAAAATGTGTACATAACCCAAAACTCATCAATTATATGAGACTTTATTAGCACAACCGGACACATCAAGCTAAAATTTGCTTTAGCACAATCATAATCTACCGCTGTAGAATATTAGCTAGCATTAGATAAAGCTAATCCATGAATCACAAACAACATTCAAGCATGCTACTATATATTTATGACACTTATCCTTCAAATTTTTAGAGCCGCACTGCGAGCCGGGCCCGCCTGGGTGTGTCCTTTCCTTAGTGGCATGCCGCGGGGGCGGGGGTGGTACTTAGAAGTTAAATCTCACATAACCTAGATGGCCCATTATCGGGTGCGCTTAAAGCTCACATTCACACCCCCTAAGCGCAGATGTGAGGACTTAAGGACAATGACTCCCATGATAAACTTATCTTGCAAGCGACTTTGTTTCTATATTCGTGAGTTGATCTTCAGTGTTAACATAATCAATCTCCACCTTCCCTCCCCCCAAATACACTTCGCTAGGTAAGCTATGTCGGTTTGTGCCGGGTTTGACGTCTCTGGGGTGCTTCGCTGTGTAAGCTAGCCAGCTGAGCCTGGCCGTCCTTCATCCCAGATACCGAGTATGGGACTGCATGCCTGCCAAGGCAAATCGAGAAGGAGATCGATGGTCCCAGAAATAGGGTGAGTAGCGAGCACGTGAAGCTACATGGTAATTAGCCAGGCAACAGTGGCAAAGGGCCGGAAGAGATGGAAGAGCATGCCATTCGGCCAGCCGCAGCGGTCCAGTGCCGAGCTGCACAACACATGACTCGTCCAACTGGAGGGGTCTCAAGGTACGGGCATCACTCAAAAACCACACCCAAATCCCAAAACACGCCTTCCGGTCAAGGGGACACAATGGCGAGAAGCCACGACATAGTTCGACAACCCACCTAACAGAACACAAGTAAAAGAAGCCCAATGTTCACATTGCATTTCTATCAATGACCATTCAAATGAGCACAAGCTATGGCCGAAGCATATAACAGGCGCTCTTTAAAAAATCATCCCCAAAGGGAGATTAAGAAGGTGAATTGACTATATGTTTTATTCTTTCATGTTCTAGATGGGTTAATAGCAAACCAGACCACATATCCCATGGCAAATGACCTAAAGCATTCGGACTCCCACCTGGGATGACATGAGAAGAAAGCAACTAGGTGTACTGACCAAATAAAACGATGGGCCAGGAAAAAATCGACGGGTAAGCAAGCACGTGAAGCAAACATGCTAGTCGGCCTAGAAGTAGGGGTGAAAGGGCAGGAGTGATGGCAAAACAGGGCAGCCACCAAGGAGGGAATGACCCTCCTTGGGGCGCCGGCCAAGGGCGAGGGGTAGGACTCCTCCCATAGTCCAATTCGCCCCCCTATATGGCAAGGGGGTGCCACTTCCGTATGGGCCCTCGTGGCCCATAATTCCTTCCACCTGTTAGCCTTTTTAGGCCCGTTGATATTTAAATTAAACATAAAATGTTCTAAATACTTCTAGACCATTATCAGTAATACCCGGTATTACCCGATATTCACCGAAACCCTTTCGGTGACCCAGAAACGCTTCTGGATCCTCTCGGAACTATTCCTAATATGTAGGACCGAAAGTATGTCTAGAGGGTGGGGGTGATTAGACTACTTGACCAAATAAAACCTAACCTTTTCCCAATTTTAGTTGTAGGTAGATTTTAGCAATTATGACAAGTCAAGCAACACCCTACACATGCAATTCTAAGAGTATAGAAACGGAAAGTAAGACATTGCACATGTAAGTAAAGGGAAGGGTTTGGAAAAGGCTAACAAATTGGGGACACTCTGATTTTTGGTGTGGTTCCGGGGGGTGGTGCTATCGTACGTCCACGTTGAAGGAGACTTCAACCCACAAAGGGTAATGGCTGCGCAAGTCCACGGAGGGCTCGACCTATGAAGGGTCCACAAAGAAGCAACCTTATCTATCCAACCATGGCTGTCGTCCATGAAGGACTTGCCTCACTCAAGTAGATCATCACGAAGTAGGCGATCTCCTTGCCCTTACAAACTTCTTGGTTCAACTCCACATCATGTCGAAAGCTCCCAAGCAACACCTAGCCAATCTAGGAGACACCACTCTGCAAAAGATACGATGTGTTGATGATGAACTCCTTGCTCTTGTGCTTCAAATGATAGTATCCCCAACCTCAACTCTCTCTCTCACAGATTTGGCTATGGTGGAGGAAGGATTTGAGTGGAAAGCAACTTGTGGAAGGCAAGAAATCAAGGTTCAAATGGTAGGAATGGAATCTCTTGATCTCAACACATGTGTAGGTGGTTCTCTCTCAGAAAATGAGTAGTGGAAGTGTAGGCACGTTCTGATGGCTCTCTTACTAAGTAAGAGGGGGTGGAGGGGTATAAATAGCCGTTACACAGTTTTGATCCAACTCGGTGGCACCGACCTATGTAAAAGATATGAATGTTGGAGGTCTCGGTGGGACCGACTGGAAACAACTTGGATGAACCGATGTGCAATGGTTAGGGCAACCTCATTTCGGTGGCATCGATTGCATCAACACAGTAGGACCGAAGTGAAGCAATAAGTGATACGTGTCCATAGTATCTACTTTTCCAAACACTTTTGCCCTTGTTTTGGACTCTAACTTGCATGATTTGAATGGAACTAACCCGGACTGACGCTGTTTTCAGCAGAATTGCCATGGTGTTATTTTTGTGCAGAAATAAAAGTTCACGGAATGACCTGAAACTTCACGGAGAATATTTTTGGAATTAATAAAAAATACTGGTGAAAGAATCAAGGCCAGGGGCCCACAGCCTATCCACGAGGGTGGGGGGGGCGCCTACCCCCCTGGGCGCGCCCCCTGCCTCGTGGGCCCCCTGGTGCTCCACCGACCTCAACTCCAACTCCATATATTCACGTTCGAGGAGAAAAAAATCAGAGAGAAGGATTCATCGTGTTTTACGATACGGAGCCGCCGCCAAGCCCTAATCTCTCTCGGGAGGGCTGATCTGGAGTCCGTTCTGGGCTCCGGAGAGGGGAATCCGTCACAGTCATCATCATCAACCTTCCTCCATCACCAATTTCATGATGCTCACCACCGTGCGTGAGTAATTCCATCGTAGGCTTGCTGGACGGTGATGCGTTTGATGACATTTACCATGTAATCGAGTTAGTTTTGTTAGGGTTTGATCCCAAGTATCCACTATGTTCTGAGATTGATGTTGCTATGACTTTGCTATGCTTATTGCTTATCACTAGGGCCCGAGTGCCATGATTTCAGATCTGAACCTATTATGTTTCCATGAATATATGTGAGTTCTTGATCCTATCTTGCAAGTCTATAGTCACCTATTATGTGTTATGATCCGTTAACCCCGAAGTGACAATAATCGGGATACTTACCGGTGATGACCGTAGTTTGAGGAGTTCATGTATTCACTAAGTGCTAATGCTTCGGTCTGGTACTCTATTAAAAGGAGGCCTTAATATCCCTTAGTTTCCATTAGGACCCCACTCCCACTGGAGGGTAGGGCAAAAGATGCCATGCAAGTTCTTTTCCATAAGCATGTATGACTATATTCGGAATACATGCCTACATTACATTGATGAATTGGAGCTAGTTCTGTGTCACCCTATGTTATAACTATTGCATGAGGAATCGCATCTGGCATAACTCTCCATCACCGATCCAATGCCTACGAGCTTTTCACATATTGCTCTTTGCTTAGTTACTTTTCCGTTGCCACTGTTACAATTACTACAAAACTGCTATTGTTACTTTTATCACCGTTACCGTTACTTCCATACTCTTTGCTACTAAATACTTTGATGCAGATATTAAGTTATCCAGGTGTGGTTGAATTGACACCTCAACTGCTAATACTTGAGAATATTCTTTGGCTCCCCTTGTGTTGAATCAATAAATTTGGGTTGAATACTCTACCCTCGAAAACTGTTGTGATCCCTTATACTTGTGGGTTATCAAGACTATTTTCTGGCGCCGTTGCCGGGGAGCATAGCTCTATTCTTTGAGTCACTTGGGATTTATATCTGCTGGTCACTATGAGGAACTTAAGACGAGAAAACCAAAATTTATCCCTCAACTACGAAGGGAGGTAAGGAACTGCCATCTAGCTCTGCACTTGATTCACCTTCTGTTTTGAGTAATCTTGCAACACCTAAACCGGCTTCTGCTATTAATTCTGATATGTCACATGTTATTGGTGATGCCACTTCTGCTATGCATGATACTTATGATGAAACTACTTCTATGCTTGATACTATTGTGCCACTAGGTGAATTTCTTGATGAACAACTTGCTAGGGCTAGAGAGAATGAAATTATTGAAACTGATAATACTGATGAAGGTGATGATGAAGATTCTCCCCCTAGATATGAATTGCCTGTTGTGCCTGAGGGTTATGTTATGGATGAAGAAACTGCTAGAGACTTTCTTGCTTGCAATGATAGGAGTGATCTTAAGAAATTATTAGCTAAGCTGAAAGAAAAGTCTTTGAATGCTAGAATGAAATATGACCCTGCTTTTGCTACTTCACCTATATTTGTTACTGATAAGGATTATGATTTCTCTGTTGATCCTGAGATAATTACTTTGGTTGAATCTGATCCCTTCTATGGCTATGAATCTGAAACTGTTGTGGCACATCTTACTAAATTAAATGATATAGCCACCCTATTCACTAATGATGAGAAAACTCGCTACTACTATGTCCTTAAGTTATTTCCGTTCTCATTAAAGGGTGATGCTAAAACATGGTTCAATTCTCTTGATCTTGGTTGTGTGCGTAGTCCCCGGGATATGATTTATTACTTCTCTCCTAAATATTTCCCCGCTCATAAGAAACAAGCTGCTTTAAGGGAAATATATAATTTTGTGCAAATTGAAGAAGAGAGTCTCCCACAAGCTTGGGGGAGGCTTATCCAATTACTTAATGCTTTGCATGATCATCCTCTCAAGAAAAATGAAATACTCGATATCTTTTATAATGGACTAACCGATGCTTCCAGAGACCACCTGGATAGTTGTGCTGGTTGTGTTTTCAGGGAAATAACAGTTGATCAATCTGAATTGCTATTGAATAATATGTTGACTAATGAAAATAATTGGACAATTCCTGAACCAACTCCTAAGCCAACTCCGAAGAAAAGGGGTATTCTATTTCTCAGTCCTGAAGATATGCAAGAGGCAAAGAAATCTATGAAAGAAAAAGGTATTAAAACTGTAGATGTTAAGAATTTACCTCCTATTGAAGAAATGCATGGTCTTAATTTGCCGCCTGTTGAAGAAATACATGGTCTTGATAACCCGACACAGGTAGTAAAGGTAAATTCTCTCTATAGATTTGATGAAGGTGATATTCCTCGTTATAAGTCTGCTAGCCAATGCTTAGATGAGTTTGATAATTTTATTGTGAAACAAGAAAACTTCAATGCTTATGTTGGTAGACAATTGAAACGAAATGCTTATATGATTGAACACTTGAGTGGTTATATGTCTAGTGTTAAAGGTGAACTTAAACTTATTAGTAAACATGCTTCTATGGTTACCACTCAAGTAGAACAAGTGCTTAAAGCTCAAAATGATTTGCTCAATGAATTAAATAGTAAGAAGAATGATAATGTTGTTAGAGTTATGACTAGAGGGGGTAAAATTACTCAGGAACCTTTGTATCCTGAGGGCCACCCTAAGAGAATTGAGCAGGATTCTAAGAGAACTAATGTTGATGCACCTAGTCCTTCTAAGAAGAAGAAAAAGAAAAATGATAGGACTTTGCATGCTTCTAGTGAACCTGTTGTGGACACACCTGAGAACCCCAATGATATTTCTATCTCTGATGCTGAAACACAATCAGGTGATGAACATGAACCTAATGATAATGTTCATGTTGATGCTCAACCTAGCAATGATAATGATGTAGAGACTGAACCTGCTGTTGATCTTGATAACCCACAATCAAAGAATCAACATTATGATAAGAGAGACTTTGTTGCTAGGAAGCACAGTAAAGAAAGAGAACCATGGGTTCAGAAACCCATGACTTTTCCTCCTAAACCATCCAAGAAAAAGGATGATGAGGATTTTGAGCGCTTTGCTGAAATGATTAGACCTATTTTTTTGCGTATGCGTTTGACTAATATGCTTAAAATGAATCCTTATGCTAAGTATATGAAGGATATTGTTGCAAATAAGAGAAAGATACTGGAAGCTGAAATTTCCAACATGCTTGCTAATTATACTTTTAAGGGTGGAATACCTAAAAAACTAGGAGATCCAGGTGTACCAACTATACCATGCTCCATTAAAAGAAACTATGTTAGAACTGCTTTATGTGATCTTGGAGCCGGTGTTAGTGTTATGCATCTCTCTTTATATCGTAGACTTGATTTGAATAAGTTGACACCTACTGAAATATCTTTGCAAATGGCCGATAAATCAACTGTTATACCTGTCGGTATTTGTGAGGATGTGCCTGTTGTGGTTGCAAACGTTACTATTTTAACGGACTTTGTTATTCTTGATATTCCCGAGGATGATAGTATGTCGATTATCCTTGGTAGACCCTTTTTGAATACTACAGGGGCTGTTATTAATTGCAATAAAGGCAATGTCACTTTTCATGTTAATGGTAATGAGCATACAGTACACTTTCCGAGGAAACAACCTCAAGTCCACAATATCAATTCTATTGGAAAAATTCCATCGATTACTATTGGAGGTTTTGAATTTCCTCTTCCTACTGTCAAGAAGAAATATGATATTCTAATTGTTGGGGACGTGCATATCCCCGTTGAGGTAACATAGTGTTATTCGAAATTTCTCCGGTTCCATGTTATTCGGAATGAGTTTGTTAACAAGACTTGATCAACCTTGTTAGTGGATTACTTTTGATGAGCATGAGATGGATGAAGTTAGAAAGCTCAACCTTCTGTACCCTCCTTTTACTTTCTGTTATTTAGATTAAATAAAGAAAAAATAGTATTTTCTGTCAGTTTTCTGAATTATTTGTGCAATAAAAAATACCCCGAAAATAAAAGTTCTCCAATTGCCCCGAAAATGAAATATGATTTTTTTCTAGAATATTTGAGAATATCTGGCACTGAGAACACAGCAGGGGGAGCAAGCACCTGGCCACGAGGGTCTAGGGCGCGCCCACCCCCCTGGGCGTGCCCCCTGCCTCGTGGGCCCCTGGTGGCTCTCCTCCACTTATTCCAGCCACCACACACTCCTTCTTCCTCCCAAACAAAATCACCAACCAGCTCAAGCACGAGTTCTAGCTCATCTTGCTGCGATTTTCGATCTCCTTGCTAAAAGCTCCACTCACAAAACTGCTTTGGGGGATTGTTCTTTGCTATGTGACTCCTCCAATGGTCCAATTAGTTTTTGTTCTAGTGCTTTATTCATTGCAAAATTTTGCTGCCTAGGTGACCCTGTTCTTGAGCTTGCATGTCAAATTTATATGGTCCCAAGTAGTTCTAATGCATGATATAGTCTCTAGGCACTTGTAGGAGTAGTTGCTATCAATTTTGTTGAGTTTGGTTCACTTTTATTTTGAGTTACTAAAATATTCAGAAATTTTTCAGAGGAAGAAATATGTCTAGGAAATTGTACCAAGGTGGTTCTTCAAGGAAGCAAGGACCCAGGCCCGCAATGCGTGAGCCGAACCATGAACCACCAAGAGAAGCTCAAGTGCGGCCTTGTGAATGGCCGTCAGAAGATTTCATGGTCCAAGCAGGAATTAAGGAGGAATTTGACGCATATGTGCGTAATGCTGAACTCGAGGGCTTCATGCTCGATAAGTGCCGTCAGTATTACTAACTAACTGATTCCTTTGTGAGAAGGTTCAAATTTTCATCTTCACGTAATTCTCACACTGTCCTATTTGATATCTATGGTAAATCTTACACTATGGACTTAGAGGATTTTAATACTGCTTGTAAACTTTCGCAATGGGGTAGTGCTAGTGAACCTCGCAAATCTGAGTTTAAAGATTTTCTTGCTAGTATTACTGTGGGGGGATCTAGAGAGATAACACAATACCATAGGGAGCATTCATTTTCCTGCTATACATTATTTTGCTCTCTTTATAGGTAGATGCATAAATGGTAAGGATGAGGCATGTCACATGTGTGTTCCTGACCTTAGTGTTCTCAAGAGTGCTGTTTTGGGAGATAAACAATATAACTTGGGGGCCATTGTTGCACGAAGGCTTCATAATAATGGTTTAAGTGGAGATTTGTTTGGTGGGATTTATGCAACCCGTCTGGCTAATTTTCTTGAGATACCCATACATGAGAATGATATGGAATTGCCTCCCGCTTATTTAGATTATGATGCTATGCTTCGCCATTAGTTTATTCAGAGGAATGAACAGCCTCTCCAGTACCAACTAATGTTTGACAGGCGCCGCACTTTCCATGTTGCTCTCCCTGCTCCTACTTTCTTTGACTTTCAGGCAAAAGGGAGATATACTATAACCAGGGAGGAGGCGAACGAGTATAAGAGGAGGACGGAGGCAGCTCGCCTCCAAGCGGCAGCTCATGAGGCAATATCTGCTGCATCACAGTACGACCCCAGCTACAACTTTGGATATCCGCCAGGCCAGCCGTGGCCCTAGACCAACTTAGGCCAAAAGCCTAAGCTTGGGGGAGTACGTATTTCTCACCGACATTACATTCATGTTCACACACTCATTCTAGTTGTCGGTGCTCACACTTTTTCACTGTAATATCCATGCTAGTTTATTTCCTTTTTATGCTTTCTTCTTGTGTGTTTGATAACCCCTAAGAAAAACCAAAAAAATTAGTTGCAGCTTTTAGCTAGTTTACTTTCCATGTTTGTAGTAGTAATAACTAAAAGAAAACCCAAAAAGATTTCTCGTTCTTCTTTTGCTTGTGGGGAGCTTTCCCGTGTATATAGTTTTATTTCTTTTCTTTTCTTTGGGGGTCGAGAGGAGAAGACCATAATGAAAATGTTAAAGTGGCTCTTATATGCATTATTGTTGATTTAACCAAGAGCCCATATTACCTTGTCTTCTCCCTTGTATTGAATGTTTGCAGATTCCAGCTTAGTCCAATGCACGTGCACTATTATTATTATTCACACCGTTCGGTCATGCAAGTGAAAGGCAATAATGACGATATATGATGGACTGATTGAGATGAGAAAAGCTGGTATGAACTCGACCTCTCTTGTTTTTGTAAATATGATTAGTTCATCGTTCCTGATTCAGCCTATTATGAATGAAACATGTTTGCAATGACAATTAGATATTATAGTTGCTTATGCCATGCTTAATTAGCTAGGAGTTTATAATGGTTTACCTTGCGTGCCAACATGCTATTAAAATGGTTGTGATGTGGTATGATAGGGTGGTATCCTCCTTTGAACGATTCGAGTGGCTTGACTTGGCACATGTTCACACATGTAGTTGAAACAAAATCAACATAGCCTCCACGATATTTATGTTCATGGTGGATTATATCCTACTCATGCTTGCGCTCAATGTTTTTAATTTTAATTCATGTTCATGACTGCTGTCGCTCTCTAGTTGGTCGCTTCCCAGTCTTTTTCTAGCCTTCACTTGTACTAAGCGGGAATACTGCTTGTGCATCCATTTCCATAAACCCCAAAGTTATTCCATATGAGTCCACTATACCTTCTTAAATGCGGTATCTACCTGCCGTTCCAAGTAAATTTGTATGTGCCAAACTCTAAACCTTCAAATGAAATTCTGTTTTGCATGCTCGAATAGCTCATGTATCAACTAGGGTTGTCTGTATCTTCCATGCTAGGCGGGTTATTCTCAAGAGGAGTGGACTCCGCTCCTCACTCACGAGAAAATGGCTGGTCACCGGGATGCCCAGTCCCATGCTATAAGCAAATCAAATTGAAATAATTGCAAACAAAACTCCCCCATGACTGTTGCTAGTTGGAGGCACTCATTGTTTCGAGCCAGCCATGGATGGATGCTTGTTGGTGGTGGGGGACTATAAACTTTACCATTCTGCTTGGTAACCGCCTATAATGTGTGTAGCATGGAACATATCGAGATCTCTCGGTTGTTATGTTGACAATGAAAGTATGCCGCTCAAAATATTATTTATCTCTATTTCAAAATCGAGCTCTGGCACCTCTATAAATCCCTGCCTCCCTCTCCGAAGGGCCGATCTATTTACTTTTATGTTGAGTCATCACCCTCTTATTAAAAAGCACCAGCTGGAGAGCACCACTGTCATTTGCATCCATTACTATTAATTTATATTAGGTATGACTATCATTGGATCTCTTTTACCATGAATTACAATGTTTAGTCAGTCTTTGATCTTCAGAGGTGCTCTGCATTTATGTTTTGCGGTCTCAGAAAGGGCTAGCGAGATACTAGCTTGTTATATCATATTATGATTGTTTTGAGGAAGTGTTGTCATCTGAGATTTATTATTATTGCTCGCTAGTTGATTATGCCATTGATACGAGTAAATATGAGACCTGAGTGTTATTGTGAATATGGTTAGTTCATAATCTTTCCTGAAAACATGAATGCTGGCTTTACATATTTACAACAACAAGAGAAAACAGAGTTTGTAAAAGTTTTTCTTTATCACTTTCAGTTTGTCAACTGAATTGCTTGAGGACAAGCAAAGGTTTAAGCTTGGGGGAGTTGATACGACTCCATCGTATATACTTTTCCAAACACTTTTGCCCTTGTTTTGGACTCTAACTTGCATGATTTGAATGGAACTAACCCGGACTAACGTTGTTTTCAGCAGAATTGCCATGGTGTTATTTTTGTGCAGAAATAAAGGTTCTCGGAATGACCTGAAACTTCACGGAGAATATTTTTGGAATTAATAAAAAATACTGGCGAAAGAATCAAGGCCAGGGGGCCCACACCCTGTGCACGAGGGAGGGGGCGCGCCTACCACCTGGGCACGCCCCCTGCCTCGTGGGCCCCCTGGTGCTCCACCGACCTCAACTCCAACTCTATATATTCATGTTCGGGGAGAAAAAAATCAGAGAGAAGGATTCATCGCGTTTTACGATACGGAGCCGCCGCCAAGCCCTAATCTCTCTCGGGAGGGCTGATCTGGAGTCCGTTCGGGGCTCCGGAGAGGGGAATCCGTCACAGTCATCATCATCAACCTTCCTCCATCACCAATTTCATGATGCTCACCACCGTGCGTGAGTAATTCCATCGTAGGCTTGCTGGACGGTGATGCGTTTGATGAGATTTACCATGTAATCGAGTTAGTTTTGTTAGGGTTTGATCCCAAGTATCCACTATGTTCTGAGATTGATGTTGCTATGACTTTGCTATGCTTATTGCTTATCACTAGGGCCCGAGTGCCATGATTTCAGATCTTAACCTATTATGTTTCCATGAATATATGTGAGTTCTTGATCCTATCTTGCAAGTCTATAGTCACCTATTATGTGTTATGATCCGTTAACCCCGAAGTGACAATAATCGGGATACTTACCGGTGATGACCGTAGTTTGAGGAGTTCATGTATTCACTAAGTGCTAATGCTTTGGTCTGGTACTCTATTAAAAGGAGGCCTTAATATCCCTTAGTTTCCATTAGGACCCCACTCCCACGGGAGGGTAGGACAAAAGATGCCATGCAAGTTCTTTTCCATAAGCACGTATGACTATATTCGGAATACATGCCTACATTACATTGATGAATTGGAGCTAGTTCTGTGTCACCCTATGTTATAACTATTGCATGAGGAATCGCATCTGGCATAACTCTCCATCACCGATCCAATGCCTACGAGCTTTTCACATATTGCTCTTTGCTTAGTTACTTTTCCATTGCCACTATTACAATTACTACAAAACTGCTACTGTTACTTTTATCACCGTTACCGTTACTTCCATACTACTTTGCTACTAAATACTTTGCTGCAGATATTAAGTTATCCGGGTGTGGTTGAATTAACAACTCAACTGCTAATACTTGAGAATATTCTTTGGCTCCCCTTGTGTCGAATCAATAAATTTGGGTTGAATACTCTACCCTCGAAAACTGTTGCGATCCCCTATACTTGTGGGTTATCAATAAGGCAATAGAAAGGTTGGCAAGCCGTCATGATGGGACCAATTGCAAAACTCGGTGAGACCTTATACGTCTCCAATGTATCTATAATTTATGAAGTATTCACGCTGCTATATTATCATTCTTGGATGTTTTACAATCATTTTATAGCAACTTTATATTATTTTTTGGGACTAACCTATTGACCCAGTGCCCAGTGCCAGTTGCTAGTTTTTTGTTTGTTTTTTACATCACTTGAAATCAATATCAAACGAAGTCCAAACACCGCGAAACTTTATGTGGATTTTTTATGGACCAAAAGACAACTGTGTTGGGTTCTATGATAGGGTGCGTCGACTACAAATTAAAATTTCCTACGCGCAAAACAACCAAGAACATGCTATGGGAGATGGATCACAGTTCGTTACCACTAGACGCGCAATGCCGTGCAGCGGAAGAAGAGTTGGGGCAGCGCATTCGTGTGGATGTCTCCTCCTCGTCCAGTCTCCCTGAAACAGCCGGTTGTCGGATCCCTCGTACAGGTTCGCCAGAGCGGCACAAGTGCACCGCCTCTAACGGTATCCGCGCGTGCAGGAGGAACGTCGTGCGGCGGACTTCTAGGTCCGATCACACAACCGGCGGCGAGTGGAGGTGTCTATTCGCAACACATGCAAACCCTAGTGACAGCGCCGAAGCGTTCAACCGCATGAGTGTGCGGCACCTCCACTTTGTATAGGCGTCTGTCGCGGGCTCAACACTTGGGCCTCACACGGACCCTAAAGCCCATAAGTCTACTCGCCCACAATCCGAATACAGCTCGGATCACATCTAACTAGTGTCCTCGGATCCGACCTCGTAGGTTCCTTCCCTTAAGCGCGCAACCCCTTAGGTTCAAGCCAGCTTGGTCACAGTTTGGATCACCTCCGAACTGCACGGTTGGTAGCGGTCCCTAGCAAGGCATGCCGAACACCACGCAGACTATGAAGCTGGTTAGGCGAACCTGTACATCATACTTCCATTCCTTTTGCCACACGATATATGTTGTCGGGCTCAAGGCGAGTCTATCATCCTTGTGCTAGCCTGACCTCTTCCTCGTTCTAGTGATGCTGACCACAAACCAGATTATCTCATAATCCTTGTCGCATGGCCATGCTTATCCCGGTCGGATCACATGAGGGGCCCAGAGTACATCTCTCCTGGTCGGAGGGGCAAATCCCATCTTGCTCGACCATGTCTCGCAGCATGGGTCTGGACAAGCCCGAAACCTACCTTTGTAACTACCCAGTCACGGAGTAGCGTTTGGTCGTTCCAAAGCAAGTCTGTCACCATCCCGAGTACATGTGCTAGCTCAGGTCTTAGGACATAGAACGTATGTTGTACTAGAGACTCATAGATGACATATCACTGCGTCTCATAGTTGGGTCTATCCGACTCGGACCTTATCTCAACTCGGATCCGACAACGTCGAATCCAACCAGATCCTTCCAAGTCCATATTATCCGGTTAGCATCCAATGCTCCATGTCTAGTGATACCAAGCCATCGACCGTGTCATATGCTAGTCTAGTTGGCTGCGCGTCCACACAGCCCTTTCGACTAGGGACCTTTTAGGACAGTGATCATACAATGCATAGTCCCACAAAAAAGTCACGTACTTGCTGATACACATCATTGATAATGTCCAAGGACTATCTTTATTCATAAACACATAGGAAATATCATCATACATGATTGCCTCTAGGGCATATCTCCAACAAACCATTGGGCCAGAGCAGCACTTGGGGGTGCTCTGAGGGGGGCACAACCCACCAGGGCGCGCCTCGGGGCCCAGGCATGCCCAAGTGGGTTGTGCCCACCTCGGTGGCCTCCCGCACCCCCTCTTTACCCTATAAATTCCCAAATTTTCCAAAACCCTCGGGGTTAGCCTAGATCAGAAGTTCCGCCGCTGCAAGGCTCTGTAGCCACCGAAAACCAATCTAGACCCCGCTCCGGCACTCCGCTGGAGGGGGAAATCATCACCGGTGGCCATCTTCATCATCACGGCGGCCACCACGATGAGGAGGGAGTAGTCCACCCTCAGGGCTGAGGGTTTGTACCAGTAGCTATGTGTTTAATCTTTCTCTCTCTCTCGTGTTCTTGAGATGTCATGATCTTGATGTATCGCGGGCTTTGTTAATATAGTCTTATCATATGGTGTTTTCCCCTCTCTATCTTTTTGTGAATTGAGTTTTCCCTTTGAGATTTCGCTTTATCGGATTGAATACTTTTATGGATTTGAGAGCACTTGATATATGTCTTGCATATGAATACTCGTGGTGATAATGGGGTATCGTATTGATTCACTTGATATATGTTTTGGCACTCAACTCGCGGATTCCCGAGGTGACATTGGGGTAATCTACGCATAGGGGTTGATGCACGTTCTTGTCTTTGTTTCTCCAGTAGAAATCTTGGGGCACTCTTTGTGGTTCTTTGTGTTGGATTGAGTATTATGAATCTGAAATTATTTGGTGTTATTTTAGTACGAACTCTTGGATAGATCGATCGGAAAGAATAGCTTCGAGGTGGTTTCGTACCCTATTTCTTCTTATGTTCTCCGCTAGATAGGAACTTTAGAGTGATTCTTCATCGCACTTTGAGGGGTGGTTAATTATATGATCCAATTATATTAGCATTGTTGAGGGATTGCACTAGCGAAAGTACGAACCCTAGGCCTTATTTTCAAGTATTGCAATATCGTTTGTGCTCTGTTTTATCAATTGCTACCTTGCTGTTTTTTATTGTTCATATTACAAAAATCAATATCTACTTTCCATATTACGCTTGTATCACCATCTCTTCACCGAAATAGTGCACCTATACAAATTACCATTGTATTTGGTGTGTTGGGGACGCAAGAGACTTTTTATTATTTGGTTGCAGGGTTGTTTGAGAGAGACTATCTTCATCCTACGCCTCCCACGGATTGATAAACCTTAGGTCATCCACTTGAGGGAAAATTGTTACTGTCCTAAAAAACTCTGCGCTTGGAGGCCCAACACGAGTCTACAAGAATAAAGTTGCATAGTAGACATCACATCGATATAATTGCAACTGGTTACAGAAGGTTGGGCAGGTAAAACTGATGGGGCCGAGAACCATATCGGTGAGTCCGATTTGTTATGGTTTGGCTGTGGTAGTGTCCAGATGAACTTGGTGGGTCCGGATAGAGAAATTTCGATGGGGACGATTTGGAATGTAGGGTTTTGGACAGATTTGGATAGAGAAAGTGGTTGAGGGTTTTGAAGCAATATCACTAAGCACTCAAGTAAATAGACCATAATCAAAATATCATACCCTTTTAATAATATTGGCTTTCCTATGGAGTCATTGTGATCTTGGATCACTTAACAAAAAATGTAGATTCTTGAGATTTTCCTTATCCATGTCCTTAGCATTTTGAGGTGTCCACAATCACTAGTCCTTGTCATGCCAATCACTAAACATCCTGAAATCTTTAACTTGACTGGATATTAGTTCAATGAGATATATGTCATTATGAAATACCAAAACCACCCGGGGATTAGTTACACTTTCAGAATACTCATTAAATAATTTCACAAATATATTCTCATGACTTCCATCCTACTAATACTCAACATATGGTGTCTGCCTTAAGCTTGTGACCCCATAGGTTCGGTAACTCACATACATGAACGAAACTGGTCGTTCAATGACCGACAACGGGACCGTGGACGTCCATATTGGTCCCTGTGAGTAAACGAATGATATTCGAGTTAACCTTTGGTTATCATGTGATTTTCCCTTTGCTTCGCGATACCTCACAAAACCCTGGATGCATCGATATCCTCTTGAGTCATCAACATGCTCACTGTACCAAAATCCTCGTAACCAGTTTTGTTCTTGTTTCTCGTTATTGTGTTACGGTATCCCTATGGCGAAGTCACCTATGTATGGACAGAAGATAATTGATGCCGTCACACCAAAATGGACCTAATAATATCTCTCCATCATTGGAGGAGCAAACCCCATTTTTTGAGCTATCTGGCCACTTGTCAAACTTTCTGATGTGCCTGTAAGTTGTCGTTATGATTGCCGTGTTACTGGTGACGTTTCAGCTACCCCAAAGCCCACCGTATGGTAAGATGTGACCACGACACTCTCATGGTGTAAGTAACAAGAACATAGATTAACACTCTGTGTTATTACAATTGAATACACACGATATCAATCCAATTCACAACAAACAAGTTTGGGTCGATTTAATATGATCGTTCTTCCAACGTCATAATCTCAATGTTGTTTTAGGATTATCTTTACACTTAATGATATCCTAAGATCCGGGAAACCTTATCACCAACAACACTTGAACTAGTCCTAAAGGAAAGACTAGGAACCATTTTATTTAACTGTTTATCATTCCACACGTGCATATGAGTTTTCCAACATGTTAACAGTCAAAGCATATGTTAAGAACATATGTTTCCATGAGAGATGAAGGAAGATGGGGATTTATATTTCACCTCCCAACTTATTTATCTCTGGTATAATATCAACAATAATAACTTATAATCACCTACATCCAACTGGACATATGTGCCTGAATCTTTCCCTACCACATGATGCTTGCCTTGGAGTGGCAGCAATTCATTACTGAAGAGATCAAGAAACTGGAAGCAGCAGGGTTGGTTAGATGTGTACTCCATCCGACATGGTTAGCAAATCTAGTTGTTGTGTGCAAGGCGAATAACAAGTGGCGGCTTTGCATTGATTATATAGATATCAATAAAGCTTGCACGAAAGACCCATTTCCCCTGCCACGCATCAACCAGATTGTTGACTCCATGCTGGATGTGATCTGTTGTCATTCCTTGATGCCTACTCTGGGTATCATCAGATATTCATGTCAAAATAATATGAAGAGAAGACCGCATTCATCGCTCCATGTAGCACATACTGTTTCAAAAGTATGCCTTTCATATTGAAGAGTGCTGGTTTGGGATTTGCAAGGGCAGTCCAGATTGGTTTTGAACCTCAATTACATAGGAATATGGAGGCCTATATGGTTGATATAGTGGTGAAGACCAAGAACAAGTCGACACTGATACAAGATTTGGAAGAAACATTTGCTAATATGCGCAAGATCAATCTGAAGCTCAATCTCGAGAAGTGCATGTTTGCTGATCCATCCGGCAAGCTTCTAGGTTTCTTTGTTTCTCAACATGGAATTGAAGCCAATCCCGACAAGATCAAAGCAATTGAGCAGACTGAAGCACCAATGCGTGTCAAGGATGTGCGTCGTCTTGCCGGCTGCGTTGCTACACTTAGCAGGTTCATCTCCAAGTCTGCTGAGCACGCCCTGCCATTTTTCAAAATCTTGAAAAATGTGGGTCCAATGAAATAGACTCCGGAAGCGGAGGCAACTCTGCAAGACTTTAAGAAATACCTTTCTTCTGCGCCAACACTGGTTGCACCAAGACTGCAGGAGCCATTGCTACTGTATATAGCGGCAACGAATCAAGTGGTTAGTGCTGCGTTGGTGGTAGAAAGGGAAGATGAAAATGAAGAAGTAGCAAATGCAAGCCTGACAAGTGGCAAGCCGTAATCTTCTCCGGCAAATCCTGGCGCCGACAAGTCAAGTGCAGCACTAGTAGATGGGTCAGAACAGCAAACTGTGCAGAAGAAGAAATTGGTGCAGTGCCTAGTTTATTTCGTCAGCTCCCTTCTCCAAGGGGCTTATTGAGGTATTCTGGTGTGCAAAAGTTACTTTTTGGTCTTCTTATGGCCTTGCTACTTCTTGACTTGCGTTGATTTTTTCCTTGAAGAAGAAAGGATGATGCAGGAAAGTAGAGATAAGTATTTCCCTCAGTTAAGAACCAAGATATCAATCCAATAAGAGGCACAAGCAAGTCCCCAATATATGCACCTGCGCAAACTAACAAACACTTGCACTCAACGCGAAAAATGGGTTGTCAATCCCTTCACAGTCACTTGCAAGAGTGAGATCTAATAGAGGTAGATATAAAAGATAAGTAAAAGGCAAAATGAAGTAAATATAAATAAATTGCAGAAAGGTATTTTTGGGTTTTTGATTTTATAGATCTGAAAATATATGATAGAAAATAGACTCGCGGCCAGAGTTTTCACTAGAGGCTTCTCTCTTGAAGAAAACATACGGTGGGTAAACAAATTACTGTTGAGAAATTGATAGAAAAGCACAAAGTTATGACGATATCTAAGGCAATGATCATGAAAATAGGCATCACATCCGTGACAATTAGACCAACTCCTGCTTGCATATACTACTATTACTCCACACATCGACGGCTATCCAGCATGCATCTAGAGTATTAAGTTCATAAGAATGGAGTAACGCCTTAAGCAAGATGCTACCATGGCTGGTGAGTTTCTGCAGGCTTTTAAGAACATAATGGGTAGAGTGAAGGACATTGTTTTGGACTGGGATATTGTTTTTCTCATTCCACAGGTACACGGATTGGAAGTGTTAACTTGACCTTTTGAAAGCAAGGAAATAGAGAAAGTGATTAAAGAGATGCCCATTGACAAGGCTCCTGCCCTAGATGGTTTTAATGGGCTTTTTCTCAAGAAATGCTAGCACATTATCTCTCAGGATTTTATCTCTCTGGTTCAAGAGTTTCATGCAGGAACAACAAAATTGGAGAATTTAAATGATGCTTACATCACTTTGATCCCTAAGAAACACTCCCTAGAATCTGTTGGAGATTTTAGGCCTATCTCTTGAACTAGTGTGGGTCCCCACTGCTGCCTCCCGTAGGAGTCTGGGCCGTGTCTCAGTCCCAGTGTGGCTGATCATCCTCTCGGACCAGCTACTGATCATCGCCTTGGTAAGCTATTACCTCACCAACTAGCTAATCAGACGCGAGCCCCTCCTTGGGCGGACCCTCCGTGGACGAACCTTGCGGAGGAAACCTTGGGTTTTCGGGGCATTGGATTCTCACCAATGTTTTCGTTACTCAAGCCGACATTCTCGCTTCTGCTTCGTCGACCCCCGCTTTCGCGGTTGCTTCCCTCTAAGGCGGAACGCTCCCCTACCGATGCATTTTGACATCCCACAGCTTCGGGTCTTAAATTTCTAACCAAATTGGCGGCTAATAGATTCCAAGATGAGATCACCAACTGTGTGCATAAAAACCAGTATGGTTTCATCAAATCAAGAACTATACAAGATTGCCTAGATTAGACTTTTGAATATATCCATCAGTGCAATCAATCCAAAAGGCCAAGTCTTTTGCTCAAGTTGGATTTCGAAAAGGCTTTTGATTCAATGCAGCATGATGCAATCATCAGAATCTTACAGGCCAAGGGTTTTACTGCCAAATGGATCTCTTGGGTCAGAGAACTTCTGTCTTCTGGAACTTCACCAGTCCTGCTTAATGGTGTACCTGGCAAACATTTTAAGTGAAGATATGGAGTGAAGCAAGGGGACCCCATGTCTCCTTTGTTGTTTGTTTTGGCTGCTGACCTTCTACAAATAATGATCAATAATCTGTTGCATCAAGGAGTGATCAGTCTGCCAATACCGACCCATGATCCTGACTGCCCAGTGGTTCAATATGCTGATGACACACTCATGTTCTTGCCTGCAGATAGATCTCAGCTGGCTGCTCTCAAAGAGGCGTTGACCTCTTTTTCTAAGGATGGACATTAATTACCATAAGTCCTCAATGTATCCCATAAATGTGAATGAGTTGGAAGCTTCTTCACTTGCATCTTTGTTTGGTTACCAGCTTCGAAAAATGCCTTTTACCTATTTGGGACTACCTATGGGGACAAACAGGCCCAAAATTGCTGAATTGCTGCCCTTGGTAGACTGTATGGAGATAAGGCTTACTGCTAGCTCTTGGTTTCTCCCTCAAGGAAGTAGACTACAATTGGTTAACTCAGTGATTTCATCCTTGCCAATATATTTCCTTTGCAGTTTATCCATCCCACCTGGCATTCTAAAATAGTTGGAGAGAATTCAAAGACAATGCCTTTGGAGAAAATATTGGGAGGAAAAAGGTCATTCTCTGGCTGCTTGGCCCTTGGTGTGTAGGCCCAAGCTTAAAGGAGGTCTGGGCATCCTTAATCTTGGTCTACAGAATGAAGCTTTGCTCATGAAGCATCTCAATAAGTTCTATAAAAAAAACTAATGTGCCATGGGTTCATTTGATCTGGGATTCTTATTATTTTAATAGAGTTCCACATGACACCAAATTATGTGTCTCCTTATGGTGGAGGGATGTTCAAAACTCGTGGAAAAATTCAGGGCTGTCACAATGGTGAAGGTTTATAGTGGGGACATTGTTCTATTCTGGTTTGACCATTGGCAGCTGGATAATGAAAATTTTCCTTTAAAAGAGAGATTTCCAAGACTGCATTCTTACTGCCCTGACAAGTCCATTTCTGTTAGAGAGTTCATTCAGACTGATGATGTGTATGACCTGTTCTCCTTGCCTCTTTCTAAGCTGGCCTATAATGAGTTGAACCAGTTATCAGTTTTACTGGCCAATTTCAATTTGAACCAGCAACTCCCCGATTCTTGGTTATGGAGACATGGCAAAATATCTGAATACACTGCTAGCAAGTATTATGGGTTTGTTCATTAAAAAATAATGGCCAACCCTCTATTATGTTGGATCTGGAAAAGTTGTTGTACCATGTCCATCAAGATGTTTGCATGGTTAGTGATCATGGACAAGATTAACACTAAGGACATGATCCAACAAAGGCATTGGAAGATTAATGATGGTCCACAGTGTGTGCTTTGTCCTACTTTTGCTTTGGAGGGAACAAATCACCTATTTTTCCAATGTAATTTCAGTGTCAGGGTATGGAATTATTTGCAGATTGTTTGGACAGATAGCAATGATATGGTTCAGATTGCTATACAAGCTAGAAGGGAATTTGCCAAACCTTTCTTCTTTGAGGTGGTTTTTTTAGCATGGTGGAACATCTGGAAAGTAAGAAATGATAAACCTTTCAGGCATATTAAACCTACTTTCAGGCAGTCGAGAGCTGGCTTTGTTCATGACATCACACAGCTCACCCGCACGATCAAGAGCAAATATAGAGATGCCCTCCTGAGATGGATTGACTTTTTACCCCCTTGAAGTCTTCCTCTTGTTTCTTTTGTACTTTTGTAATTTATACTCTGTCTTTTCACTTCCTTTTTCTTTCTTCTTCTCCTCCACTTTGTGGGGCTTTTGTAATCAGTTCTTATTAATTAATAAAATGTTGTGAGGCGTAAGCCTTGTAGTCCTCATGGTAAAAAAACGGAGTAACGCCTTAAGCAGGATGACATGATGTAGAGGGATAAACTCAAGCAATATGATACAAAACCCATCTTTTTATCCTTAATGGAAATAATACAGTATGTGCCTCGCTACCCCCATTGTCACCGGGTGAGGACACCGCAAGATTGAACCCATCACAAAGCACCTCTTCCATTCCAAGAAAAACCAATCTAGTAGGCCTAACCACTACTGCAGGATGCTGCTAACACAACACTACGATCAGAGACCCTTCGAGGAAACTGTGTGCGATGCAATAATCGCAAACGGTGGTGTAAAAAGACCGTCAAAAAGGTGCAAAACGTTTGCGATGACGGATGCATCAAACACGGTTCCGATTTTAGTTGCGTGTGCGATGCAGGGCATACGGTTCAGTTCAATTAACCATTTGCGATGAGGAGGAACAAAAGAAATGGGCAGCCAGATGAAGGTGTGTGCGATATACAGCATACAATTCACTCGGATGAACTGTTTGTGATTAGGAAACACAAAAGAAAAGGTCAGCCAGATCAAGGTGTGTGCGCTATACGGCATGCGGTTCACTCGGATGAACTGTTTGCGTTGAGACAAGAGAACAAAAACGGTTCAATATAACAAGATGTGTGTGATACGCGGAAAATAGGTCGGTGATCAGAAATGTGTTCGAAGACCGATAATAACACAAACGATTGCTGCTAATAAGACGTGTGTGTTGTGTGATTGGATTGCATATAGAACAACATATATATATATATATATATATATATATATATATATATATAGAGAGAGAGAGTAACACTATTCTGATCCCAGGATCCAAATAGTTATTTGGATCACGTCGCGCCCTATATAAGGTGCGCGGAGGTCCTCCCGAACCCACGGAGAAAAAAAAATCCCACGCCCACTCCCACTCATCCACCTCCTCCTCCCCGATCCCCAATCTCCCCTGATCCAGCGCCATCGAGCTCTCGCCCCCTGCAACAACCGTCGCGCCGCCGGCCCGGCTTCTGACCACCGTCGCGGCACCATCCTACCCGACACGACGCCGTCCGGCTCCTCACCACCTCCCCTAGACGTGACGCTCCGCCTCCCACCAAGATCCCCCTCGCCCCGGATCCCGCCTAGTCCCGCCGCCGCGCTTCGCCCCACCCGCAGCGGCCCCACCGCACTCGCCGAGCACTGCGCCACCGAAGCCACATGAGCTCACCTCAAAGGCCCGCGGTCTACTGAGCCAGAGATGGCATCAGTCGCCGCCGCGGATGGTCATCTGAATCGGACGCCTCCGGGGCCGACGCACCCTGAACCACTAGCATGCGCCATGCATGACCACACCAACCCACTTCCGCACAGGGGGCCCTCATAGCAGCACCTTCAATGGGGACTGGGCGCTACCTACAGCTGAAGGAGGCATCGACCTGCAGCTGGAGGGTGCATCGACCAACAGCTGGTGGAGGTGTTGACCTACAGCTCGCCGCACACACCACTATGGTCCACCACCTACAGCCGGCGCCATAGCAGCTAGGCCGTTCAACTATGCCACCTCAGGCCGTTCAACCCCACCCCATGATCCTCGTGGATGACCCCCGCCGTCGTCGACTCCATTCACTTCCTTCCACTGTACGCGGCCAGCTCCATGAGCTACTCGCCTCTACTCTGTCTTGGGGAACGCTATGAGCTCGTCGGGCTGCTTCTCTGCTGGTATATACTTCTCTGTTGCTCATCTTAGTAGATGTTAAAAATGGAATCCTTAATGATTGGGTCTTTGATTTGTTAGTTCATTTCATATCTTGTTAAAAAGAACTAACCATGTAGAATATGAGGAATTGATATTATAGTTCTTTTTTTGCTGAAAAAATAGAAGACATTTTTTATCTCAGCATGCATACCACTTGTTTATACTATAATATACTATTTACAGAAAATACACAATGTTTCTTGGTTATCAAAATAAGTGTTCTCCTCGCCGGTGCCGCGCTCACCGGTGCTGCACGGGGCCACTCGGGAGGAGGTCATCGCGTTTGGAGGCATCCCGGATACTGTTTCTGAGGGGCGGCGGATGAGCGCCCGTCTCCAAAATCAGCCGGATGTTGATGACATGCAGCTGAGGTGCGCCAAACGGGCGGCCAAGCTTCATGATATCGAGATCACTACTGGTATGTCGGTCAACACCTCCAACTCCATTTTGCATTTCTCTAATAATGAAATTATTTATAATGCAAATCAGTTAGGAGTTTCACTAGGTAGTAATGATAGTGAAATCTCTAATTATGTTAATGATCTCCTAGATCTTGAAGCGGATCACGCTTTAGATATGATTCGTCACTTAGCAGTTGTCAAACCTATGAATGATTCCGATATTGATGCGTTGGGAGTCAGGGTGCTAGACACTCTTTGTGCAGACATTGCCACATCCCCTCCTGAAACTGAGGAGGATGACGACTCTCTACCTCTTGGGGATAGTGAACCCATCGAGGATCATAGCGTTAGGTCCACAGAACCTAGTTATGAGGACAGGGTGGAGGATTGATACGTCTCCGTCGTATCTATAATTTTTTATTGTTCCATGCCAATATTATTCAACTTTCATATACTTTTTGGCAATTTTTTATACTATTTTTGGGACTAACATATTGATCCAGTGCCCGGTGCCAGTTCCTGTCTGTTGCATGTTTTTGGTTTCACGGAATATCCATATCAAACGGAGTCCAAACGGGATAAAAATGGACGGAGCTTATTTTTGGAATATTTGTAAAATCTAGGAGAAAGATCAACATGAAACGGTGTCCGAGGTGGGCACGACGTAGGGGGGCGCGCCCCTGACCCTCGTGGTCCACCCGTAAGGCGGTTGACGCCCTTCTTCAGCTGCAAGAAAGCTAATTTTTGGTAAAAAATCACGGCGAAGGTTTCAGTCCAATCGGAGTTACGGATCTCCATATATACCCGAAACGGTGAAAGGGCAGCAGACCAGAACGGAGAAACAGAGAGAGACAGAGAGACAGATCCAATCTCGGAGGGGCTCTCGCCCCTCCCATGCCATGGAGGCCAAGGACCAGAGGGGAAACCCTTCTCCCATCTAGGGAGGAGGTCAAGGAAGAAGAGGAAGAAGGGGGCCCCTCTCCCCCTCTCCCCCGGTGGCACCGGAACGCTGCCGTGGCCACCATCATCATCACCGCGATCTTGACCAACACCTCCGCCATCTTTACCAACATCTCCATCACCTTCCCCCCTCTATCTACAGCGGTCCACTCTCCCGCAACCCACTGTACCCTCTACTTGAACATGGTGCTTTATGCTTCATATTATTATCCAATGATGTGTTGCCATCCTATGATGTCTGAGTAGATTTTCGTTGTCCTATCGGTGGTTGATGAATTGCTATGATTGATTTAATTTGCTTGTGGTTATGTTGATGTCCTTTGGTGCCCATCATATGAGTGTGCGCGTGGATCACACCATAGGGTTAGTTGTATGTTGATAGGACTATGTATTGGAGGGCAAGGGTGACAGAAGCTTCAGCCTAGCATAGAAATTGATGCATACAGGATTGTAGGGGGACCAATATATCTTAATGCTATGGTTGGGTTTTACCTTAATGAACGTTAGTAGTTGTGGATGCTTGCTAATAGTTCCAATCATAAGTGCACAGAATTCCAAGGGATGACATGCTAGCAGTGGCCTCTCCCACATAAAACTTGCTATCGGTCTAGTAAAGTAGTCAATTGCTTAGGGACAATTTCGCAACTCCTAGCACCACTTTTCCACACTCGCTATATTTACTTTAGTTGTGTTTTTATCTAAGCAGCCCCTGTTTTATTTTCGTGCTCTTTACTTTCTTGCAAACCTTTCCAAAAACACCTACAAAGTACTTCTAGTTTCATACTTGTTCTAGGTAAAGCGAATGTATCGGTGGTCGATAGAACTTTAGGGAATATTTGTTCTACCTTTAGCTCCTCGTTGGGTTCGACACTCTTACTTATCAAAAACTGTTGCGATCCCCTATACTTGTGGGTTATCAAGACCTTTTTCTGGCGCCGTTGCCGGGGAGCAATAGCGTGGGGTGAATATTCTCGTGTGTGCTTGTTTGCTTTATCACTAAGTAATTTTTATTTGCTGTCCTTAGTTGTTCTTTATCTTTAGTTATGGATATGGAACATGAAATACCAAAAAAATTAGGTGTACTTGCTACTCATGGAGATGAGGAACCTCCTAAAACCCTCGATGCTCGTATGTGACAGAAATTATGTACTACTTTGATAATCCAGAGAAAACCCCATTCAATTTGGTAATGGGAGTAATGTTGGATCAACGTGAATACTTTAGGGATTATCGCTTGACACAAAAAGGGAAACTATTATGGGATCAAATTTATATATTGAAGTGGTATGCTAGGCAACTATGCTTGAGATATGATTATACTTGTTGCTCTAGGATGAAGGCTCCACACCTTCCCTTTTCATGCAAATTTAATGATAATGAAACCTTGGCTTCTTATGCTAGAGGTATATATGATTACTATGATGTGGAGCAAATAGAAGAATTTGTTGCTTTTAAGGGTGCTTATGAAATTGAATCTTTGTTTCAAAAGTATGAAGCTTTTGATGATGATGTTTATAGGCCTGAAAATTTAGCTATCCTAAAATATTGCTATGATAATTATGAATATAATTCCTATATTGATGCGCTTATTGAGAAAGTCTCCGCTGTCCAAGAAGAGACTAATATTTTGTAGGAACCTATGGAAGAAGAAATTGATGAAACTGTGAGCTCATTGGATGAAAAAGATGATGAGGAGAGCGAAGAACAAAAGGAGGAAGAGTGGATTGATCACCCGTGCCCACCTTCTAATGATAGTAACTCTTCAACTCATACATTGTTTAATTCCCCTTCGTGCTTACCGAAGGATGATTGCTATGATGACTGTTATGATCCCGTTGATTCTCTTGAAATATCCCTTTTTGATGATGCTTGCTATGCTTGTGGCCAAGATGCCACTATGAATTATGCTTATGGAGATGAACTTGCTATAGTTCCTTATGTTAAACATGAAATTGTTGCTATTGCACCCACACATGATAGTCCTATTATCTTTTTGAATTCTCCAAACTACACTATATCGGAGAAGCTTGCACTTATTAAGGATTACATTGATGGGTTGCCTTTTACCGTTGCACATGATGATTTTGATGAATATAATATGCATGTGCCTGCTGCTCCTACTTGCAATTATTATGAGAGAGGAACTATATCTCCACCTCTCTATGTTTCCAACACGATAAAATTGCAAGAAACTGTTTATACTATGCATTGGCCTTTACTTTGTGTGCATGAATTGTTCTTTTATGACATGCCGATGCATAGGAAGAAAGTTAGACTTCGTTGTTGCATGATATATGTTACTTTGTGCTCACTACTAAATTACAAATCATTGCTAATTAAAATTGGCTTTGATATACCTTGGGATCCGGGTGGATTCACTACTTGAGCAATATATTCCTAGCTTAATGGCTTTAAAGAAAGCGCTGCCAGGGAGACAACCCGGAAGTTTTAGAGAGTCATTTATTTCTGTTAAGTTCTTTCATATAGTTTAAAAACAACAAAAATAAAGAGGGGAACCCAAAACTTTTCAAAAAGGAAAGTGAAAGTGAGAAAGACAAGCATTGTTCAAGTGGGAGAGCTCCTTGAACTTTGTTCATGCTCACGGCAACTTTGTGAATCTTTATTACAGAAACTTTTCAACAAAAATAATTATCTCCTTGTACAATTCCATTGTATTATAAAAATAATGTGCCAAGGTTTGCCTTTAGGATGTTTACAATACTTGTTGGTTTGTACGGTGCAGGACAGAAACTTTGGTTGTAGCGCGCGATTTTTAATTTTTTACTGGAACGTCAAATGGTTCTGATTATTTTTGCACTGTCTTTATATACAAATTTTTTATTTTTCCTAATTTTGGCATAATTTTTCAAGTATCGTGAATATTCAGATTATTACAGACTGTTCTGTTTTAGACAGATTCTGTTTTTGATGCATAGTTTGCTTGTTTTGATGAAACTATCAATTTATATCAGTGGATTAAGCCATGAAAAAGTTATATTACAGTAGAAAAATGCAAAAACAAAATATGAATTGGTTTTCAACAGTACTTAGAGTAGTGATTTACTTTATTATACTAACGGATCTTACCGAGTTTTCTGTTGAAGTTTTGTGTGGATGAAGTGTTCGATGATCAAGAAGGTTTCGATGTGAGAAGAAGGAAGAGAGGAAAGAGCTCAATCTTGGGGATGCCCAAGGCACCCCAAGTAAATATTCAAGGAGACTCAAGCGTCTAAGCTTGGGGATGCCCCGGAAGGCATCCCCTATTTCTTCAACAAGTATCGGTACGTTTTCATATTCGTTTCGTTCATGCGATATGTGCAATCTTGGAGCGTCTTTTGCATTTAGTTTTCACTTTTCTTTTATGCACCTTGCTGGTATGAGATAGTCCTTGGTTGATTTATAGAATGCTCTTTGCACTTCACTTATATTCTTTGAGTATGGCTTTATAGAATGCTTCATGTGCTTCACTTATATCATTTGAAGTTTGGATTGCCTGTTTCTCTTTACATAGACAACCCCCATTTGTAGAATGCTCTTTTGCTTCACTTATATTTGTTAGAGAGTGGGCATATCTTTTGTAGAAAGAATTAAACTCTCTTGCTTCACTTATATCTATTTAGAGAGATGACAGGAACTGGTCATTCACATGGTAGTCATAAAATCCTACATAAAACTTGTAGATCACTGAATATGATATGTTTGATTCCTTGCAATAGTTTTGCGATATAAAGGTGGTGATATTAGAGTCGTGCTAGTTGAGTAATTGTGAAATTGAGGAATATTTGTGTTGAGGTTTGCAAGTCCCGTAGCATGCACGTATGGTGAACCGTTATGTAACGAAGTCGGAGCATGAGGTGTTCTTTCATTGCTTTCCTTATGAGTGGCGGTCGGGGACGAGCGATGGTCTTTTCCTACCAATCTATCCCCCTAGGGCATGCGCAGTAGTACTTTGCTTCGAGGGCTAATAAACTTTTGCAAGAAGTATATGAGTTCTTTATGACAAATGTGAGTCCATGGATTATACGCACTCTCACCCTTCCATCATTGCTAGCCTCTTCGGTACCGTGCATTGCCCTTTCTCACCTCGAGAGTTGGTGCAAACTTCGCCGGTGCATCCAAACCCCGTGTGAAACGCCCACGATGCGGCTATATCTCCCACGTGTCGAGGCACGACTTAGAGGCATAACCGCATAGTGGTTTTGTCGCAAGAAGGGTCATCTTCACACAATCCCATGTAATGAACAAGAATGGGATAAGGAGTTGGCTTACAATCGCCACTTCACACAATACATAAATATCATCATACATCATCCAAAATGCAAACATATAGACCGACTACGGTCAAAATCCAGATGAAAATAAGACAACCCCAAATGCTAGATCCCCGATCGTCCCAACTGGGCTCCACTACTGATCATCAGGAAAGGACACATAGTAACGACCACGTTCCTCGTCGAACTCCCACTTGAGATCGACGCCATCGTCTGCACTGGCATCGTCGGCACCTGCAACTGGTGTTGGAAGTATCTGTGAGTCACGGGGACTCAGCAATCTCACACCCGCGAGATCAAGACTATTTAAGCTTGTAGGACAAGAGGTGCAAGAGGTGGAGCTGCAGCGGCAAAAACATAAATGGTGGCTAACTTGCGCAAATGAGAGCGAGAAGAGAAGCAATGGAGCGGACGTCATCTAGCAATGACCAAGAAGAGGTCCTGAACACCTACTTACGTCATACATAACACAGACCGTGTTCACTTCCCGGATTCCGCCGAGAAGAGACCATCACGGCTACACACGCACTTGGTGTATTTTAATTGGGTCAAGTGACAAGTTATCTACAACCGGACATTAACAAATTCCCATCTGCCACATAACCGCGGGCACGGCTTTTGAAAGATAATACCCTGCAGGGGTGTCCCAACTTAGCCCATCATAAGCTCTCGCGGTCAACGAAGGATAAACCTTCTCCCGAAAAGACCCGATCAGTCTCGGAATTCCGGTTTACAAGACATCTCGACAATGGTAAAACAAGACCAGCAAAGCCACCCGAATGTGCCGACAAATCCCGATAGGAGCTGCACATATCTCGTTCTCAGGGCACACCGGATGAGACATCCTACGAGTAAAACCAGACCTCAAGTTTCCAGAAGGTGGCCCCGCAGTCTGCTCAGTTCGGACCAACACTCGAAGGAGCACTGGCCCGGGGGGGTTAAAATAAGATGACCCTCGGGCTCGCGAAAACCCGGGGGAAAAGGCTTAGGCGGCAAATAGTAAAACCAAAGTTGGGCCATGCTGGAGGAGTTTTACTCAAGGCGAACTGTCAAGGGGGTCCCATAAATCACCCGACCGCGTAAGGAACGCAAACTCAAGGAACATAATCCCGGCATAACAGTAACTAGGGCGGCAAGAGTGGAACAAAACACCAGGCATAAGGCCGAGCCTTCCACCCTTTACCAAAATATATAGATGCATTAATTAAATAAGAGATATTGTGATATCCCAACATATCCATGTTCCGACATGGAACAAACTTCAACTTCACCTGCAACTAGCAACGCTATAAGAGGGGCTGAGCAAAAGCGGTAACATAGCCAAACAACGGTTTGCTAGGAAAGGATGGTTAGGGGCTGACATGGCTGAAATAGGAGACATGATATAGCAAGAGATAGGTAGCGAGCATGGCAATAGAGCGAACAACTAGCATAGCAAAGATAGAAGTGGTTTCGAGGGGTGGTCATCTTGCCTGCAAGATTCTCAGAGTTGTCGAAAGCTTGATCCTCGTAAGCGTACTCGACAGGTTCCTCGTTCACGAACTCGTCTCCCGGCTCTACCCAAGACAAGAACACAAACAAATGGAACCACAATCAACAACGAGAAATGCGCAAGCAACATGATGCAAGACATGTATGATATGCAAGTTATGATATGCGATGCATATGCGTGCTCCGGAAGGAAAATGGCGAACATGGCAGTAACTTGGCAAACCAAGCATGCCACTGGAAAGATGAGATGATTTCGGTCGAAATCGATATAAAGATCACCGGAATCGGATGCACGGTTTGCAAATGGCAAGCAAAACAAGAATGACACTAATCTGCGATAAACAGCAAGATAGCACTTAAAATGCAACAAGTAGCAATGCTACAGCACCCCAACATAGCAACAAAGCACATTGCAGTAATCTACAGGAGATGCTTGACAAAAGATGAACACTGAGCTACTGCTAGTTCATAACATATCAAGCTCAAACAAGCATGGCAAAAGTGCAAAAGATTACAGGTTCACAGACACAGTGAAAAACTGGAATGGCAGAAATCAGTATCAGGTAGCAATGTTCAGAGCACGAAATCAACATGCTACAGGAACTTAACATAGCAAAACAAGGCATGGTAGTGTTCTACTAAATGCACATGACAAAAGTCCCTTACTGACCATAAGCCAAAAAGGACCAGAAGAAATTATGGCAAGCATGTAAACATAGCAAGTTTCGTTATCAGGTTTCAGACTTAGCAGAAAAACAGAGCATGGCATAAATATTAATATGTAGGCCTCTTTGTGAGCTTGATGCACTCACTACAGAGCAATGCATGAAAACCCAAGCATACCTACATCAAGATGGCATGTTTATGAAGCTATCCATGGCAAGAACAATTGCATAGCATATATGGATCAACCACAATAAGCTTGGCAAGATTGAAAATCATGTTAAGAATCTGCCAGAAATATTTTATAACAAAAGTAGAGCAAGATTGAGTCATGCTATGGTACTCTAAAATTGCAAAAAATTGCAGTAATGGATCCATTACAACTATATCTACAAAACATCCTTACTGGACATCTCCAAAATATGCATGTATCTCTCTCTAGCATCAAGTTTACATGGCAACAAAATTACAGCAGACAAGGACTTAGAGAAATCACTAAGTCCCTGAAATCAGAAATATTACGGGGCCTAATTTGCATGCTTGTGCTAGTCACCACAAAGATCACAAAAATACATGGACTATACCACTGGAAAGATGGCATGGCATACTTCAAAACACATGTAGAGCTCATGCTCAAAAGATGCACAGAATAAATGATACAAAAATGACAAATCTCCAAGTTCTGATAAGAACCAGAGATTAACAGCAACTAGCCCTCTTCCAATGAAGATTTGGGCATCAATATGACCTCTAATGAACATGGTGCAATTGAACAAAATGTAGAGCATCACGAGACGAACAAATTGACATATTACACGCACGAATCGGAGCTACCTGCACAAAGTTACGGCATCGGGAACACAAGCACTTGCTGATGGAAATCACAGACTTAGGAAAAAAAAGGGGGGGGGTCGGGTCAAACCTTCCCGTTGACCAGATCGGATCGGGGGGAGGTTCCAGGCGCGGGCGCTCGAGCTCGCCGGCTCGGGCCGGAGGAGGAGAGGGGCCGGCGGGCGAGGGCGGGGGCGGCCGGAGGAGGGGGCCGCCGGCGGGGGCGGCGCCGGAGGAGGCGGTGGCCGGCGCGGCGGCGGAGTCGGCGGCGGGGGCCCGCGGCGCGGCGGCGGAGGCGGCTGGCCGGCGGGCGGGCGCGGCGGCGCGCTGCGGCGGCGGAGTCGGCGGGAGGCGCGGAGGAGCGGGCGCGGCGGCGGGGAACGGGCCGGCGGGCCCGCGGCGGGCTCGCGGGCCGGCGCGGTGGAAGAGGCGGCGGCGACACGTGTCGCGCTCCGGTTGGCCGGGCGCGCGGCGGACGTTGTCCGGCGGCGGCTGGACGCGTCCGCCCGCGGAGAGGGGAAATTAGGGTTTCGACTGCAGTTTCGTTTTTCGGGATGTCCACTCATTTATAGGTAGAGGGAGCTAGGAGACTCCAAATGAGGTGCGGTTTTCGCCCACACGATCGTGATCGAACGACCTAGAGCATGGAAGAGAGTTTGGTGGGCTTTGGGCTGGTTTTGGAGGGGGTTTTTGCTGGATACTCAAATGGACTTTGCGGAGGCCCGGTTAACCGTTGGAGTACCAAACGACCTCCGAATGGAACGAAACTTGACCGGTAGACTCCGGGCGGTATATTAAGACCACTTGACAAGCCTCGGTCCATTCCGAGAAAGTTTGACACACGCACATGAAAGAAAAACTAGAGGGGTGCACCGGAGGAGATAGGAGCGCCGGATTGGAAAACGGACAACGGGGAAGATGCTCGGATGCATGAAACGAACACGTATGCGAATGCAATGCACATGATGATATGATATGAAAATGCATGACATGACAAAATACAAAACGAAAGACAAAACCCAACAACGGAGGGAAAAAACATATCACATAGCCGGAAATGGCAAGAGTCGGAGTTACAATTATGGCAAGTTACATGCGGGGTGTTACAACACTCCACCACTACGAGAGGATCTCGTCCCGAGATCTAGGACTGAAAGAACTCCGGATATTCGGAACGGAGATGGTCCTCGCGTTCCCAGGTGGCTTACCGGTCGGAATGGTGCGACCACTTCACTTTGAGGAATTTGATAGACTTGTTGCGAGTCTTGCGCTCAGTTTCCTCAAGAATAGCAACGGGGTGCTCATGATAAGACAAATCTTCTTGGAGGTCAATCTCTTCGAAGTTGATAGTACGCTCAGGCGTCTTGAAGCACTTGCGGAGCTGTGACACGTGGAACACATCGTGCACGTTCGCGAAGTTGGAAGGAAGTTCAAGTTGATAGGCGAGGTCGCCTCTTTTGCCAATGATCTTGAAAGGACCCACGTATCTAGGGGCAAGCTTCCCTTTGATACCGAAACGACGAGTGCCTTTCATTGGAGAGACGCGGAGGTAGACATGGTCTCCGATCTCGAAAGCCAAATCACGATGCTTACTATCATAGTAGCTCTTCTGGCGCGATTGCGCGGCTTTGAGATTATCACGGATGACTTTACACATTTCTTCAGCTTCAGTGATCAAGTCATTTCCAAGAAGTTGGCGTTCACCAGTCTCTGACCAATTGAGAGGAGTACGGCACTTTCTGCCATATAGAATCTCGAATGGGGCTTTGCCCGAACTCGCTTGGAAGCTGTTGTTGTAGGAGAATTCAGCATAAGGAAGAAAATCTTCCCATTTCATGCCAAAAGAAATGACACAAGCCCTGAGCATATCTTCAAGAATCTGATTGACTCGCTCAACTTGTCCACTAGTTTGAGGATGGAAAGCTGTGCTGAAGCGAATGTTTGTGCCCATGGCCTTCTGGAAGGAATCCCAGAACTTAGAGGTGAAGATGCTTCCACGATCCGAAGAAATCAATTGTGGAATGCCGTGCAAGGAGACAATTCTGGAGGTGTAGAGCTCTGCCAGCTGAGCTGCTGTGATGGATTCTTTGATAGGAAGGAAATGAGCCACTTTAGAGAGCTTGTCAATGACAACAAAGATAGCGTCATTTCCGCGCTTGGACTTTGGAAACCCAGTCACGAAGTCCATTTCGATATGATCAAACTTCCATTCTGGGATAGCAAGAGGTTGGAGGAGACCAGCTGGTCGTTGGTGTTCTGCTTTCACTCTTCGGCAGACATCACATTCATTCACGAATTGAGCAATTTCTCGCTTCATTCGAGTCCACCAATACGACTGCTTGAGGTCATGATACATCTTCGTACTTCCAGGATGAATGGAAAGGAGGGAATTGTGCGCTTCGTTCATTATGACTTTCCTTAGATCACCTTTCGGAACCACAATCCGGTCCTCGAAGAACAAAGTGTCTCTGTCATCAATGCGATAGCACTTGTATTTGGAAAGACCCTTGTCGATACCACGTTTCACCTTCTTCACCATGGCATCAAGGAGTTGTGCCTCACGAATTTGATCTTCCAAAGTAGGAGATACTATGAGGTTGGCAAGAACGCCTTGAGGAACAACTTGGAGATTCAGCTTGCGGAAAGCTTCACAAAGATCC
The DNA here is from genome assembly GCF_002575655.3 of Aegilops tauschii subsp. strangulata. Taxonomy (NCBI): domain Eukaryota; kingdom Viridiplantae; phylum Streptophyta; class Magnoliopsida; order Poales; family Poaceae; genus Aegilops; species Aegilops tauschii. The sequence continues at coordinate 144,012,240 of NC_053035.3, read as the reverse complement.
GGTTGGAAAGGCTTGAGAATTAAGCTGTTGCAATACGCTTTCCTGCTTAAAGCATCTGCAATGACATTAGCCTTGCCTGGAGTATATTCAATACTCGGATTGTACTCTTGAATCATTTCGACCCATCGAGTTTGCCTGAGATTGAGATTGGGCTGAGTGAAGATATACTTGAGACTCTTGTGATCAGTGAAAATGTCCACTTGTCTTCCCAACAAGAGATGTCTCCACGTAACCAATGCATGGACAACTGCCGCCAACTCAAGATCGTGAGTGGGGTAGTTCTTCTCATTGGGCTTCAACTGCCGAGAGGTATAAGCCACAACTTTCTTCTCTTGCATTAACACAGCACCGAGACCTTGGAGAGAAGCATCACAGAAAACTTCATACGGCTTGGATTCACGAAGATTAACGAATGAATTCCGTAGTAAATCATCACACTTCCATAAGTTGAGAAGCCACTTGAAACAGATATGGAATGAACATATGAGTTCGAAGAAACTCGAATACCACAATACAAAATAAAGCCAAGTATTGGCTTGCAGAATAAGCCGGAACAAACATATGATAGAAATTTCGTCCGAAGTTTTCGTGGTGGGGCCCACACGGGCTCAATCGTACAGCACCATCATGTACAAGGCTGTGCACATGACATACGAAGCGTCCCCGAGTCGGCAAAGCCATGGACTCTTTAAGACACAACGAGACCACTGTAAAATCAACCGTATACAGGCGGACCACTAGACGTCGAACCCCAATCTCATATCATGCGTCTGTCGGAAAGAAATCCTAAGTCTACTTGAATTCCCACTTATAAACTCCCGAAACTTTCTGGTTATGCAATCTGGTGTAGGGGATACAGGGGACACAAATATATATCACCCAAACTAACAATCCCTAGATCCAGCTGTATCCATCCGTCAACACATAACCAAGAAACCTTCGGAAATCGTTTACCTCAACCTTCGAAAAACATCCGTTATACAAGTTATGGCAATACTCCCGAACTCCCGCCCCAGTACTGGGTGGCGTCGAGGTGATCTCACCAACAACTGCATAAAAGAGATTTCGATGTCGGCGAAACTCAGGTATTCCAGAACTGCAACGATAAAATTGTGACGACAACACCTCGGAGCTCAACTCCCCGGGACACTGCCACAACCCCTAAATGACAGGAGGCACCAAGAACAATGTTCTCGTCACAAATCGATCGGAACGATTCCAAGATACCCGCGTGATCCTAAAAAAATTTTTAGTGAAATTTGAGGAGAGAATAGTCAAAACTTCTACGTCAGGAGACCTCACCAGAGCGACGAAGGGACTGAGGAGTAAAAAGAATCCTACTCTCCGATATATATAATCCTAAGACTCAAAACATTTTTGTTCTAGACTCAACAACGCCAGCGATTCGATCAAGCAGGGGGCTCCTAAGTCGGGGATGGCTCTGATTACCAACTTGAAACGCACACGATGCGGCTATATCTCCCACGTGTCGAGGCACGACTTAGAGGCATAACCGCATAGTGGTTTTGTCGCAAGAAGGGTCATCTTCACACAATCCCATGTAATGAACAAGAATGGGATAAGGAGTTGGCTTACAATCGCCACTTCACACAATACATAAATATCATCATACATCATCCAAAATGCAAACATATAGACCGACTACGGTCAAAATCCAGATGAAAATAAGACAACCCCAAATGCTAGATCCCCGATCGTCCCAACTGGGCTCCACTACTGATCATCAGGAAAGGACACATAGTAACGACCACGTTCCTCGTCGAACTCCCACTTGAGATCGACGCCATCGTCTGCACTGGCATCGTCGGCACCTGCAACTGGTGTTGGAAGTATCTGTGAGTCACGGGGACTCAGCAATCTCACACCCGCGAGATCAAGACTATTTAAGCTTGTAGGACAAGAGGTGCAAGAGGTGGAGCTGCAGCGGCAAAAACATAAATGGTGGCTAACTTGCGCAAATGAGAGCGAGAAGAGAAGCAATGGAGCGGACGTCATCTAGCAATGACCAAGAAGAGGTCCTGAACACCTACTTACGTCATACATAACACAGACCGTGTTCACTTCCCGGATTCCGCCGAGAAGAGACCATCACGGCTACACACGCACTTGGTGTATTTTAATTGGGTCAAGTGACAAGTTATCTACAACCGGACATTAACAAATTCCCATCTGCCACATAACCGCGGGCACGGCTTTTGAAAGATAATACCCTGCAGGGGTGTCCCAACTTAGCCCATCATAAGCTCTCGCGGTCAACGAAGGATAAACCTTCTCCCGAAAAGACCCGATCAGTCTCGGAATTCCGGTTTACAAGACATCTCGACAATGGTAAAACAAGACCAGCAAAGCCACCCGAATGTGCCGACAAATCCCGATAGGAGCTGCACATATCTCGTTCTCAGGGCACACCGGATGAGACATCCTACGAGTAAAACCAGACCTCAAGTTTCCAGAAGGTGGCCCCGCAGTCTGCTCAGTTCGGACCAACACTCGAAGGAGCACTGGCCCGGGGGGGTTAAAATAAGATGACCCTCGGGCTCGCGAAAACCCGGGGGAAAAGGCTTAGGCGGCAAATAGTAAAACCAAAGTTGGGCCATGCTGGAGGAGTTTTACTCAAGGCGAACTGTCAAGGGGGTCCCATAAATCACCCGACCGCGTAAGGAACGCAAACTCAAGGAACATAATCCCGGCATAACAGTAACTAGGGCGGCAAGAGTGGAACAAAACACCAGGCATAAGGCCGAGCCTTCCACCCTTTACCAAAATATATAGATGCATTAATTAAATAAGAGATATTGTGATATCCCAACATATCCATGTTCCGACATGGAACAAACTTCAACTTCACCTGCAACTAGCAACGCTATAAGAGGGGCTGAGCAAAAGCGGTAACATAGCCAAACAACGGTTTGCTAGGAAAGGATGGTTAGGGGCTGACATGGCTGAAATAGGAGACATGATATAGCAAGAGATAGGTAGCGAGCATGGCAATAGAGCGAACAACTAGCATAGCAAAGATAGAAGTGGTTTCGAGGGGTGGTCATCTTGCCTGCAAGATTCTCAGAGTTGTCGAAAGCTTGATCCTCGTAAGCGTACTCGACAGGTTCCTCGTTCACGAACTCGTCTCCCGGCTCTACCCAAGACAAGAACACAAACAAATGGAACCACAATCAACAACGAGAAATGCGCAAGCAACATGATGCAAGACATGTATGATATGCAAGTTATGATATGCGATGCATATGCGTGCTCCGGAAGGAAAATGGCGAACATGGCAGTAACTTGGCAAACCAAGCATGCCACTGGAAAGATGAGATGATTTCGGTCGAAATCGATATAAAGATCACCGGAATCGGATGCACGGTTTGCAAATGGCAAGCAAAACAAGAATGACACTAATCTGCGATAAACAGCAAGATAGCACTTAAAATGCAACAAGTAGCAATGCTACAGCACCCCAACATAGCAACAAAGCACATTGCAGTAATCTACAGGAGATGCTTGACAAAAGATGAACACTGAGCTACTGCTAGTTCATAACATATCAAGCTCAAACAAGCATGGCAAAAGTGCAAAAGATTACAGGTTCACAGACACAGTGAAAAACTGGAATGGCAGAAATCAGTATCAGGTAGCAATGTTCAGAGCACGAAATCAACATGCTACAGGAACTTAACATAGCAAAACAAGGCATGGTAGTGTTCTACTAAATGCACATGACAAAAGTCCCTTACTGACCATAAGCCAAAAAGGACCAGAAGAAATTATGGCAAGCATGTAAACATAGCAAGTTTCGTTATCAGGTTTCAGACTTAGCAGAAAAACAGAGCATGGCATAAATATTAATATGTAGGCCTCTTTGTGAGCTTGATGCACTCACTACAGAGCAATGCATGAAAACCCAAGCATACCTACATCAAGATGGCATGTTTATGAAGCTATCCATGGCAAGAACAATTGCATAGCATATATGGATCAACCACAATAAGCTTGGCAAGATTGAAAATCATGTTAAGAATCTGCCAGAAATATTTTATAACAAAAGTAGAGCAAGATTGAGTCATGCTATGGTACTCTAAAATTGCAAAATATTGCAGTAATGGATCCATTACAACTATATCTACAAAACATCCTTACTGGACATCTCCAAAATATGCATGTATCTCTCTCTAGCATCAAGTTTACATGGCAACAAAATTACAGCAGACAAGGACTTAGAGAAATCACTAAGTCCCTGAAATCAGAAATATTACGGGGCCTAATTTGCATGCTTGTGCTAGTCACCACAAAGATCACAAAAATACATGGACTATACCACTGGAAAGATGGCATGGCATACTTCAAAACACATGTAGAGCTCATGCTCAAAAGATGCACAGAATAAATGATACAAAAATGACAAATCTCCAAGTTCTGATAAGAACCAGAGATTAACAGCAACTAGCCCTCTTCCAACGAAGATTTGGGCATCAATATGACCTCTAATGAACATGGTGCAATTGAACAAAATGTAGAGCATCACGAGACGAACAAATTGACATATTACACGCACGAATCGGAGCTACCTGCACAAAGTTACGGCATCGGGAACACAAGCACTTGCTGATGGAAATCACAGACTTAGGAAAAAAAAGGGGGGGGGTCGGGTCAAACCTTCCCGTTGACCAGATCGGATCGGGGGGAGGTTCCAGGCGCGGGCGCTCGAGCTCGCCGGCTCGGGCCGGAGGAGGAGAGGGGCCGGCGGGCGAGGGCGGGGGCGGCCGGAGGAGGGGGCCGCCGGCGGGGGCGGCGCCGGAGGAGGCGGTGGCCGGCGCGGCGGCGGAGTCGGCGGCGGGGGCCCGCGGCGCGGCGGCGGAGGCGGCTGGCCGGCGGGCGGGCGCGGCGGCGCGCTGCGGCGGCGGAGTCGGCGGGAGGCGCGGAGGAGCGGGCGCGGCGGCGGGGAACGGGCCGGCGGGCCCGCGGCGGGCTCGCGGGCCGGCGCGGTGGAAGAGGCGGCGGCGACACGTGTCGCGCTCCGGTTGGCCGGGCGCGCGGCGGACGTTGTCCGGCGGCGGCTGGACGCGTCCGCCCGCGGAGAGGGGAAATTAGGGTTTCGACTGCAGTTTCGTTTTTCGGGATGTCCACTCATTTATAGGTAGAGGGAGCTAGGAGACTCCAAATGAGGTGCGGTTTTCGCCCACACGATCGTGATCGAACGACCTAGAGCATGGAAGAGAGTTTGGTGGGCTTTGGGCTGGTTTTGGAGGGGGTTTTTGCTGGATACTCAAATGGACTTTGCGGAGGCCCGGTTAACCGTTGGAGTACCAAACGACCTCCGAATGGAACGAAACTTGACCGGTAGACTCCGGGCGGTATATTAAGACCACTTGACAAGCCTCGGTCCATTCCGAGAAAGTTTGACACACGCACACGAAAGAAAAACTAGAGGGGTGCACCGGAGGAGATAGGAGCGCCGGATTGGAAAACGGACAACGGGGAAGATGCTCGGATGCATGAAACGAACACGTATGCGAATGCAATGCACATGATGATATGATATGAAAATGCATGACATGACAAAATACAAAACGAAAGACAAAACCCAACAACGGAGGGAAAAAACATATCACATAGCCGGAAATGGCAAGAGTCGGAGTTACAATTATGGCAAGTTACATGCGGGGTGTTACAACACTCCACCACTACGAGAGGATCTCGTCCCGAGATCTAGGACTGAAAGAACTCCGGATATTCGGAACGGAGATGGTCCTCGCGTTCCCAGGTGGCTTACCGGTCGGAATGGTGCGACCACTTCACTTTGAGGAATTTGATAGACTTGTTGCGAGTCTTGCGCTCAGTTTCCTCAAGAATAGCAACGGGGTGCTCATGATAAGACAAATCTTCTTGGAGGTCAATCTCTTCGAAGTTGATAGTACGCTCAGGCGTCTTGAAGCACTTGCGGAGCTGTGACACGTGGAACACATCGTGCACGTTCGCGAAGTTGGAAGGAAGTTCAAGTTGATAGGCGAGGTCGCCTCTTTTGCCAATGATCTTGAAAGGACCCACGTATCTAGGGGCAAGCTTCCCTTTGATACCGAAACGACGAGTGCCTTTCATTGGAGAGACGCGGAGGTAGACATGGTCTCCGATCTCGAAAGCCAAATCACGATGCTTACTATCATAGTAGCTCTTCTGGCGCGATTGCGCGGCTTTGAGATTATCACGGATGACTTTACACATTTCTTCAGCTTCAGTGATCAAGTCATTTCCAAGAAGTTGGCGTTCACCAGTCTCTGACCAATTGAGAGGAGTACGGCACTTTCTGCCATATAGAATCTCGAATGGGGCTTTGCCCGAACTCGCTTGGAAGCTGTTGTTGTAGGAGAATTCAGCATAAGGAAGAAAATCTTCCCATTTCATGCCAAAAGAAATGACACAAGCCCTGAGCATATCTTCAAGAATCTGATTGACTCGCTCAACTTGTCCACTAGTTTGAGGATGGAAAGCTGTGCTGAAGCGAATGTTTGTGCCCATGGCCTTCTGGAAGGAATCCCAGAACTTAGAGGTGAAGATGCTTCCACGATCCGAAGAAATCAATTGTGGAATGCCGTGCAAGGAGACAATTCTGGAGGTGTAGAGCTCTGCCAGCTGAGCTGCTGTGATGGATTCTTTGATAGGAAGGAAATGAGCCACTTTAGAGAGCTTGTCAATGACAACAAAGATAGCGTCATTTCCGCGCTTGGACTTTGGAAACCCAGTCACGAAGTCCATTTCGATATGATCAAACTTCCATTCTGGGATAGCAAGAGGTTGGAGGAGACCAGCTGGTCGTTGGTGTTCTGCTTTCACTCTTCGGCAGACATCACATTCATTCACGAATTGAGCAATTTCTCGCTTCATTCGAGTCCACCAATACGACTGCTTGAGGTCATGATACATCTTCGTACTTCCAGGATGAATGGAAAGGAGGGAATTGTGCGCTTCGTTCATTATGACTTTCCTTAGATCACCTTTCGGAACCACAATCCGGTCCTCGAAGAACAAAGTGTCTCTGTCATCAATGCGATAGCACTTGTATTTGGAAAGACCCTTGTCGATACCACGTTTCACCTTCTTCACCATGGCATCAAGGAGTTGTGCCTCACGAATTTGATCTTCCAAAGTAGGAGATACTATGAGGTTGGCAAGAACGCCTTGAGGAACAACTTGGAGATTCAGCTTGCGGAAAGCTTCACAAAGATCCGGTTGGAAAGGCTTGAGAATTAAGCTGTTGCAATACGCTTTCCTGCTTAAAGCATCTGCAATGACATTAGCCTTGCCTGGAGTATATTCAATACTCGGATTGTACTCTTGAATCATTTCGACCCATCGAGTTTGCCTGAGATTGAGATTGGGCTGAGTGAAGATATACTTGAGACTCTTGTGATCAGTGAAAATGTCCACTTGTCTTCCCAACAAGAGATGTCTCCACGTAACCAATGCATGGACAACTGCCGCCAACTCAAGATCGTGAGTGGGGTAGTTCTTCTCATTGGGCTTCAACTGCCGAGAGGTATAAGCCACAACTTTCTTCTCTTGCATTAACACAGCACCGAGACCTTGGAGAGAAGCATCACAGAAAACTTCATACGGCTTGGATTCACGAAGATTAACGAATGAATTCCGTAGTAAATCATCACACTTCCATAAGTTGAGAAGCCACTTGAAACAGATATGGAATGAACATATGAGTTCGAAGAAACTCGAATACCACAATACAAAATAAAGCCAAGTATTGGCTTGCAGAATAAGCCGGAACAAACATATGATAGAAATTTCGTCCGAAGTTTTCGTGGTGGGGCCCACACGGGCTCAATCGTACAGCACCATCATGTACAAGGCTGTGCACATGACATACGAAGCGTCCCCGAGTCGGCAAAGCCATGGACTCTTTAAGACACAACGAGACCACTGTAAAATCAACCGTATACAGGCGGACCACTAGACGTCGAACCCCAATCTCATATCATGCGTCTGTCGGAAAGAAATCCTAAGTCTACTTGAATTCCCACTTATAAACTCCCGAAACTTTCTGGTTATGCAATCTGGTGTAGGGGATACAGGGGACACAAATATATATCACCCAAACTAACAATCCCTAGATCCAGCTGTATCCATCCGTCAACACATAACCAAGAAACCTTCGGAAATCGTTTACCTCAACCTTCGAAAAACATCCGTTATACAAGTTATGGCAATACTCCCGAACTCCCGCCCCAGTACTGGGTGGCGTCGAGGTGATCTCACCAACAACTGCATAAAAGAGATTTCGATGTCGGCGAAACTCAGGTATTCCAGAACTGCAACGATAAAATTGTGACGACAACACCTCGGAGCTCAACTCCCCGGGACACTGCCACAACCCCTAAATGACAGGAGGCACCAAGAACAATGTTCTCGTCACAAATCGATCGGAACGATTCCAAGATACCCGCGTGATCCTAAAAAAATTTTTAGTGAAATTTGAGGAGAGAATAGTCAAAACTTCTACGTCAGGAGACCTCACCAGAGCGACGAAGGGACTGAGGAGTAAAAAGAATCCTACTCTCCGATATATATAATCCTAAGACTCAAAACATTTTTGTTCTAGACTCAACAACGCCAGCGATTCGATCAAGCAGGGGGCTCCTAAGTCGGGGATGGCTCTGATTACCAACTTGAAACGCACACGATGCGGCTATATCTCCCACGTGTCGAGGCACGACTTAGAGGCATAACCGCATAGTGGTTTTGTCGCAAGAAGGGTCATCTTCACACAATCCCATGTAATGAACAAGAATGGGATAAGGAGTTGGCTTACAATCGCCACTTCACACAATACATAAATATCATCATACATCATCCAAAATGCAAACATATAGACCGACTACGGTCAAAATCCAGATGAAAATAAGACAACCCCAAATGCTAGATCCCCGATCGTCCCAACTGGGCTCCACTACTGATCATCAGGAAAGGACACATAGTAACGACCACGTTCCTCGTCGAACTCCCACTTGAGATCGACGCCATCGTCTGCACTGGCATCGTCGGCACCTGCAACTGGTGTTGGAAGTATCTGTGAGTCACGGGGACTCAGCAATCTCACACCCGCGAGATCAAGACTATTTAAGCTTGTAGGACAAGAGGTGCAAGAGGTGGAGCTGCAGCGGCAAAAACATAAATGGTGGCTAACTTGCGCAAATGAGAGCGAGAAGAGAAGCAATGGAGCGGACGTCATCTAGCAATGACCAAGAAGAGGTCCTGAACACCTACTTACGTCATACATAACACAGACCGTGTTCACTTCCCGGATTCCGCCGAGAAGAGACCATCACGGCTACACACGCACTTGGTGTATTTTAATTGGGTCAAGTGACAAGTTATCTACAACCGGACATTAACAAATTCCCATCTGCCACATAACCGCGGGCACGGCTTTTGAAAGATAATACCCTGCAGGGGTGTCCCAACTTAGCCCATCATAAGCTCTCGCGGTCAACGAAGGATAAACCTTCTCCCGAAAAGACCCGATCAGTCTCGGAATTCCGGTTTACAAGACATCTCGACAATGGTAAAACAAGACCAGCAAAGCCACCCGAATGTGCCGACAAATCCCGATAGGAGCTGCACATATCTCGTTCTCAGGGCACACCGGATGAGACATCCTACGAGTAAAACCAGACCTCAAGTTTCCAGAAGGTGGCCCCGCAGTCTGCTCAGTTCGGACCAACACTCGAAGGAGCACTGGCCCGGGGGGGTTAAAATAAGATGACCCTCGGGCTCGCGAAAACCCGGGGGAAAAGGCTTAGGCGGCAAATAGTAAAACCAAAGTTGGGCCATGCTGGAGGAGTTTTACTCAAGGCGAACTGTCAAGGGGGTCCCATAAATCACCCGACCGCGTAAGGAACGCAAACTCAAGGAACATAATCCCGGCATAACAGTAACTAGGGCGGCAAGAGTGGAACAAAACACCAGGCATAAGGCCGAGCCTTCCACCCTTTACCAAAATATATAGATGCATTAATTAAATAAGAGATATTGTGATATCCCAACATATCCATGTTCCGACATGGAACAAACTTCAACTTCACCTGCAACTAGCAACGCTATAAGAGGGGCTGAGCAAAAGCGGTAACATAGCCAAACAACGGTTTGCTAGGAAAGGATGGTTAGGGGCTGACATGGCTGAAATAGGAGACATGATATAGCAAGAGATAGGTAGCGAGCATGGCAATAGAGCGAACAACTAGCATAGCAAAGATAGAAGTGGTTTCGAGGGGTGGTCATCTTGCCTGCAAGATTCTCAGAGTTGTCGAAAGCTTGATCCTCGTAAGCGTACTCGACAGGTTCCTCGTTCACGAACTCGTCTCCCGGCTCTACCCAAGACAAGAACACAAACAAATGGAACCACAATCAACAACGAGAAATGCGCAAGCAACATGATGCAAGACATGTATGATATGCAAGTTATGATATGCGATGCATATGCGTGCTCCGGAAGGAAAATGGCGAACATGGCAGTAACTTGGCAAACCAAGCATGCCACTGGAAAGATGAGATGATTTCGGTCGAAATCGATATAAAGATCACCGGAATCGGATGCACGGTTTGCAAATGGCAAGCAAAACAAGAATGACACTAATCTGCGATAAACAGCAAGATAGCACTTAAAATGCAACAAGTAGCAATGCTACAGCACCCCAACATAGCAACAAAGCACATTGCAGTAATCTACAGGAGATGCTTGACAAAAGATGAACACTGAGCTACTGCTAGTTCATAACATATCAAGCTCAAACAAGCATGGCAAAAGTGCAAAAGATTACAGGTTCACAGACACAGTGAAAAACTGGAATGGCAGAAATCAGTATCAGGTAGCAATGTTCAGAGCACGAAATCAACATGCTACAGGAACTTAACATAGCAAAACAAGGCATGGTAGTGTTCTACTAAATGCACATGACAAAAGTCCCTTACTGACCATAAGCCAAAAAGGACCAGAAGAAATTATGGCAAGCATGTAAACATAGCAAGTTTCGTTATCAGGTTTCAGACTTAGCAGAAAAACAGAGCATGGCATAAATATTAATATGTAGGCCTCTTTGTGAGCTTGATGCACTCACTACAGAGCAATGCATGAAAACCCAAGCATACCTAAATCAATATGGCATGTTTATGAAGCTATCGATGGCAAGAACAATTGCATAGCATATATGGATCAACCACAATAAGCTTGGCAAGATTGAAAATCATGTTAAGAATCTGCCAGAAATATTTTATAACAAAAGTAGAGCAAGATTGAGTCATGCTATGGTACTCTAAAATTGCAAACAATTGCAGGAATGGATCAATTACAACTATATCTACAAAACATCCTTACTGGACATCTCCAAAATATGCATGTATCTCTCTCTAGCATCAAGTTTACATGGCAACAAAATTACAGCAGACAAGGACTTAGAGAAATCACTAAGTCCCTGAAATCAGAAATATTACGGGGCCTAATTTGCATGCTTGTGCTAGTCACCACAAAGATCACAAAAATACATGGACTATACCACTGGAAAGATGGCATGGCATACTTCAAAACACATGTAGAGCTCATGCTCAAAAGATGCACAGAATAAATGATACAAAAATGACAAATCTCCAAGTTCTGATAAGAACCAGAGATTAACAGCAACTAGCCCTCTTCCAACGAAGATTTGGGCATCAATATGACCTCTAATGAACATGGTGCAATTGAACAAAATGTAGAGCATCACGAGACGAACAAATTGACATATTACACGCACGAATCGGAGCTACCTGCACAAAGTTACGGCATCGGGAACACAAGCACTTGCTGATGGAAATCACAGACTTAGGAAAAAAAAGGGGGGGGGTCGGGTCAAACCTTCCCGTTGACCAGATCGGATCGGGGGGAGGTTCCAGGCGCGGGCGCTCGAGCTCGCCGGCTCGGGCCGGAGGAGGAGAGGGGCCGGCGGGCGAGGGCGGGGGCGGCCGGAGGAGGGGGCCGCCGGCGGGGGCGGCGCCGGAGGAGGCGGTGGCCGGCGCGGCGGCGGAGTCGGCGGCGGGGGCCCGCGGCGCGGCGGCGGAGGCGGCTGGCCGGCGGGCGGGCGCGGCGGCGCGCTGCGGCGGCGGAGTCGGCGGGAGGCGCGGAGGAGCGGGCGCGGCGGCGGGGAACGGGCCGGCGGGCCCGCGGCGGGCTCGCGGGCCGGCGCGGTGGAAGAGGCGGCGGCGACACGTGTCGCGCTCCGGTTGGCCGGGCGCGCGGCGGACGTTGTCCGGCGGCGGCTGGACGCGTCCGCCCGCGGAGAGGGGAAATTAGGGTTTCGACTGCAGTTTCGTTTTTCGGGATGTCCACTCATTTATAGGTAGAGGGAGCTAGGAGACTCCAAATGAGGTGCGGTTTTCGCCCACACGATCGTGATCGAACGACCTAGAGCATGGAAGAGAGTTTGGTGGGCTTTGGGCTGGTTTTGGAGGGGGTTTTTGCTGGATACTCAAATGGACTTTGCGGAGGCCCGGTTAACCGTTGGAGTACCAAACGACCTCCGAATGGAACGAAACTTGACCGGTAGACTCCGGGCGGTATATTAAGACCACTTGACAAGCCTCGGTCCATTCCGAGAAAGTTTGACACACGCACACGAAAGAAAAACTAGAGGGGTGCACCGGAGGAGATAGGAGCGCCGGATTGGAAAACGGACAACGGGGAAGATGCTCGGATGCATGAAACGAACACGTATGCGAATGCAATGCACATGATGATATGATATGAAAATGCATGACATGACAAAATACAAAACGAAAGACAAAACCCAACAACGGAGGGAAAAAACATATCACATAGCCGGAAATGGCAAGAGTCGGAGTTACAATTATGGCAAGTTACATGCGGGGTGTTACACCGTGATACGATACGCTCTATCACACATAAACCTCCTTATATCTTCCTCAAAACAGCCACCATACCTACCTATCATGTCATTTCCATAATTCCGAGATATATTGCCATGCAACTTCCATCATCATCATATACATGACTTGAGCATTTATTGTCATATTGCTTTGCATGATCGTAAGATAGCTAGCATGATGTTTTCATGGCTTGTCCCTTTTTTGATGTCATTGCTACACTAGATCATTGCACATCCCGGTACACCGCCGGAGGCATTCATATAAGAGTCATATCTTTGTTCTAGTATCGAGTTGTAATATTGAGTTGTAAGTAAATAAAAGTGTGATGATCATCATTATTAGAGCATTTCCCCAGTGAGGAAAGGATGATGGGGACTATGATTCCCCCACAAGTCGGGATGAGAATCCGGACTTTACCAAAAAAAGAGGCCAAAGAAGCCCAAATAAAAAAAAAGAGGCCAAAGAAGCCCACCAAAAAAATGAGAGAAAAAGAGAGAAGGGGCAATGTTACTATCCTTTTACCACACTTGTTCTTCAGAGTAGCACCATGTTCTTCATATAGAAAGTCTCTTGAGTTATCACTTTCATATACTAGTGGGAATTTTCATTATAGAACTTGGCTTGTATATTCCGATGATGGGCTTCCTCAAATGCCCGAGGTCTTCATGAGCAGGCAAGTTGGATGCACACCCACTTAGTTTCCAGTCTGAGCTTTCATACACTTATAGCTCTTAGTGCATCCGTTGCATGGGAATCCCTACTCCTCACATTGACATCAATTGATGGGCATCTCCATAGCGCGCTGATTAGCCGCGTCGATGCGAGACTCTCTCCTTTTTTTGTCTTCTTCACACAACCTCCATCATCATATGCTATTCCACCTATAGTGCTATGTCCATGGCTTGCGCTCATGTATTGCGTGAGGGTTGAAAATGCTGAAGCGCGTTAAAAAGTATGAACCAATTGCTCGGCTTGTCATCGGGGTTGTGCATGATTTGAATGCTTTGTGTGGTGAAGATGGAGCATAGCCAGACTATATGATTTTGTAGGGATGAGTTTCTTTGGCTATGTTATTTCGATAAGACATAATTGCTTGGTTGGTATGCTTGAAGTATTATTGTTTTTATGTCAAATGATAGACTATAGCTTTGAACCACTCGTGTCTTAATATTCATGCCATGATTAGATACATGATCAAGATTATGCTAGGTAGCATTCCACATCAAAAATTATCTTTTTTATCATTTACCTACTCGAGGACGAGCAGGAATTAAGCTTGGGGATGCTGATATGTCTCCGTCGTATCTATAATTTTTGATTGTTCCATGCCAATATTATTCAACTTTCATATAATTTTTGGCAACTTTTTATACTATTTTTGGGACTAACATATTGATCCAGTGCCAGTTCCTGTCTGTTGTATGTTTTTGGTTTCGCAGAATATCCATATCAAACGGAGTCCAAACGGGATAAAAACGGACGGAGCTTATTTTTCGAATATTTGGAAAATCTGGTAGAAAGATCAACGTGAAACGGTGTTCGAGGTGGGCACGAGGTAGGGGGCGCGCCCCTGACCCTCGTGGTCCACCCGTAAGGCGGTTGACGCCCTTCTTCGGCCACAAGAAAGCTAATTTTTGGTAAAAAAATCATGGCGAAGGTTTCAGTCCAATCGCAGTTACGGATCTCCATATATACCCGAAACGGTGAAAGGGCAGCAGACCAGAACGCAGAAACAGAGAGAGACAGAGAGACAGATCCAATCTCGGAGGGGCTCTCGCCCCTCCCATGCCATGGAGGCCAAGGACCAGAGGGGAAACCCTTCTCCCATCTAGGGAGGAGGTCAAGGAAGAAGAGGAAGAAGGGGGCCCCTCTCCCCCTCTCCTCCGGTGGCGCCGGAACGCTGCCGTAGCCACCATCATCATCACCGCGATCTTGACCAACACCTCCGCCATCTTTACCAACATCTCCATCACCTTCCCCCCTCTATCTACAGCGGTCCACTCTCCCGCAACCCGATGTACCCTCTACTTGAACATGGTGCTTTATGCTTTATATTATTATCCAATGATGTGTTGCCATCCTATGATGTCTGAGTAGATTTTTGTTGTCCTATCGGTGGTTGATGAATTGCTATGACTGATTTAATTTGCTTGTGGTTATGTTGCTGTCCTTTGGTGCCCATCATATGAGCGCGCGCGTGGATCACACCATAGGGTTAGTTGTATGTTGATAGGACTATGTATTGGAGGGCAAGGGTGACAGAAGCTTCAGCCTAGCATAGAAATTGATGCATACGGGATTGAAGGGGGGCTAATATATCTTAATGCTATGGTTGGGTTTTACCTTAATGAACGTTAGTAGTTGCGGATGCTTGCTAATAGTTCCAATCATAATTTCACAGAATTCCAAGTAAGGGATGACATGCTAGCAGTGGCCTCTCCCACATAAAACTTGCTATCGGTCTAGTAAAGTAGTCAATTGCTTAGGGACAATTTCGCAACTCCTAGCACCACTTTTCCACACTCGCTATATTTACTTTAGTTGTGTTTTTATCTAAGCAGCCCCTAGTTTTATTTTCGTGCTCTTTACTTTCTTGCAAACCTTTCCAAAACACCTACAAAGTACTTCTAGTTTCATACTTGTTCTAGGTAAAGCGAACGTCAAGCGTGCGTAGAGTTGTATCGGTGGTCGATAGAACTTTAGGGAATATTTGTTCTACCTTTAGCTCCTCGTTGGGTTCGACACTCTTACTTATCGAAAACTGTTGCGATCCCCTATACTTGTGGGTTATCAAGGATCACAGGAAGCCTACGCGCAAGTGGAAGCGCAAAATTTATCCTGCTTCTGCTGTGCGTAGAAGTGCTAGGATCCGTACGACCAAAAAAATTCATGATGAGTTATGAGAGGAATTTTTGGGAATAGGAGAGGTCTGAGAGACTTGGCTAAAAGAAGATTTCTAGCAGATGCTTCTATTGATCTTAAGTTGGATTTTATCGCTCTGTCTAAAACAGGAAGGTATAATTTCTCCCCGCAATTCCTAAATACGTTATCGGGTGGTGTTGAGTTTGATTGGCACTGCTTACCCCCGAGAGGAAGATCAGGCGGGATTCTACTTAGGGTTAGATGCGAGTCTTTGGAAGTTCGTAGTGTGGTCATGGGAGATTTTGCTGTCAAGTTCCGGGTCAGATCAAAGACCGATGGGTTTAATTGGGCATTGGTGGCGGTATATGGGGCCGCACAGCCAGAACTCGAACCAGAGTTTTTGGCGGATCTGGTTCATATTTGCGGGTCTGAGCAGCTTCCCATCTTAGTTGGGGTGACTTCAATATTATTAGAAGGAGAGATGAAAAGAATAATGATAATTTTGATGGCAGGTGGTCGTTTATGTTTAATACCATTATTGAAAGCTTGGATCTGAGAGAGATAGAGCTTTCTGGTAGAAAATTCACATGGGCTAATACCTTGCCAACCCCTACTTTTGAGAAGCTCGATCGTGTCCTTGCGAGCGTTGACTGGGAACAGAAGTTTCCGCTGGTAACAGTCTAGGCGTTATCGCGCGGAATATCGGACCACACCCCTTTATTTGTTGACTCTGGTGAGGCAACGCATGCGGGGAATAAAAATACTTTCTCTTTCGAATTAGCGTGGTTTGAGAGAGAGGGTTTCTTCGACCTAATAGCCACGGAATGGGCTAAAGAGGTAGGAGGGAGAACTTCTATTGAGAGATGGCAGAATAAGATCACACATTTCAGAAGTTTCTTGCGTGGGTGGGCTAAGCATCTTAGTGGGATTTATAAGGTTGAAAAGGAAAGACTCCTTGATCTTATTCAGGCCTTAGATGTAAAAGCCGAATCCACAATCCTAGAATCCACAGAACTTCATGCTAAAATAGACGCGGAGATGAGATTGAAAGAACTCCTGCGAGAAGAGGGATTGAAGTGGGCATTGCGGGCTAAGGTTCGCAAAGTTGTCCAAGGGGATGCCAACACTCAATTCTTCATATGATTGCTAACGGCAAGCATAGAAAGAAAAGAATCTTTCATCTTGAACAAGATGAGGGGACGATCTTAGGGCAGGATAACCTAAAGTCATACATTACCAACTATTATAAGCAGCTTTTTGGGCCGCCGGAGGATAATTTTGTGTCCCTGGATGAGTCGAGGATTGAGGATGTCCCTCAACTTGCTGCAGATGAGAATGATATTTTGACTGCACCATTCACGGAGAAAGAGGTGTTTGAAGCTATTTCTCATATGAAGAATAATAAAGCTCTGGGGCCGGATGGATTTCCAGCGGAGTTTTATAAAAAATGTTGGCATATTATTAAGGGGGATTTGCTTCCGATGTTCCATGATTTATTCTCTGGCCAGCTTCAGTTGTTTCATCTGAATTTTGGAACTATTACTTTGCTTCCTAAGAAAACAGAGGTCGTGCGAATTGAGCAGTTCAGGCCAATCTGTCTTCTTAACGTAAGTTTCCAAATCTTCACCAAGGTTGGGACAAATAGGCTCACGCAGATTGCTCACTCTATGGTGCAGCCGTCCCAAACTGCTTTCATGCCGGACAGAAACATCCTAGAAGGGGTTGTGGTCCTTCATGAAACGCTCCATGAAATTCACACTAAAAAACTAGACGGGGTGGTTTTCAAAGTGGATTTCGAAAAGGCGGACGACAAAGTCAAATGGCCATTTCTTCAATAGGCTTTGCGTATGAAAGGCTTTGATCAAGCCTTCAGACAACAGGTAGAGTCTTTCACGCAAAAAGGGAGTGTTGGAATTAGAGTAAATGATGACATAGGTCACTATTTTCAAACACATAAAGGCCTGAGACAAGGAGATCCGATGTCACCTATTCTGTTCAACATTGTAGTCGACATGTTGACGATTCTAATAGGCAGGGCAAAGGATGCTGGTCAAGTAGGCAGCCTGGTTCCTCATCTAGTTGATGGAGGTGTATCTGTCCTACAGTACGCAGATGACACTATCATCTTTATGGAGCATGACTTGGCAAAAGCGAGAAACATGAAGCTGGTGTTATGCTTATTTGAACAATTGACTGGATTAAAGATTAATTTCCACAAGAGCGAATTGTTCTGATTTGGAAGAGCCAATGAGGAACAAGAGGCATATAAGCAATTTTTCGGATGTGAATTGGGGGCTTTACCCTTCACTTATTTGGGTATACCAATTCACCATCGTAAGCTAACAAACAGAGAATGGAAGAGCATTGAGGATCGTTTTGAGAAAAAACTGGGATGTTGGAAGGGCAAGCTGATGTCTTATGGAGGCCGTTTAATTCTCATTAATTCGGTCCTCACAAGCATGTCCATGTTTCTTCTGTCTTTTTTCGAGGTACCAGTTGGAGTTCGGAAAAGACTTGATTTCTATCGGTCCCGCTTCTTCTGGCAAAGTGATGATCTGAAGAGGAAGTATAGACTCACTAAATGGGACATTATTTGTAGACCGAAGGACCAAGGGGTCTCGGTATTGAGAATCTTGAGGTGAAGAACAAATGTCTTCTCAACAAGTGGTTGTATAAGCTATCTAGTGAGACCAGGGCTACATGGGCTCAAATTCTGCGTAATAAGTACCTTCATTCCAAAACTTTATCCCAGGTGACAGTGAGGCCGATGGATTCGCCTTTCTGGAAAGGACTGATGAGAGTTAAATCAGTCTTTTTTAATCAGACAAAGTTTGTTATTGGGAACGGTACTTCTACGAGATTCTGGGAGGATACATGGCTAGGGGAGACGCCCCTCGCACTTCAATATCCTTCTCTTTATAGCATTGTTCAATGGCGAGATGCAACCATTGAGACAGTATGTCAGTCCACGCCTCTTAATATTCAATTTAGGAGAGCGCTAGCCGGAAACCGTTGGGAAGCTTGGCTCCATCTTGTGAGAAGATTGATGGATGTTCAAATAACTCAACGACCTGATAAGTTCTGTTGGAAGCTAACTAGGAATGGCGAGTTTATGGTCAAATCCATGTATTTGGATGTTATTAACTCTAGCTCTATTCCTAACTCGAAGAATGTTTGGCATGTCAAAGTACCCTTGAGAGTTAAAGTGTTTATGTGGTTTGTACACAAACAAGTCATTTTAACTAAGGATAACTTGATAAAACGCAACTGGAATGGATCCACTAGATGTAGCTTTTGTGATCGGGATGAATCCATCAAACACCTCTTTCTCAATTGCTCCTTGGCAAAAATTCTTTGGCAGTCTGTACACATAGCCTTTAATATTACTCCTCCAAATAATATCAACACGTTATTTGGGACGTGGCTTGATGGGGTTGAGCCCCAAACTGCGAGACACATTCGCGTAGGAGTATGTGCATTGTTATGGGCTATCTGGAATTGCAGAAATGATTTGGTTTTTAATAGAGCATCAAATACTCATTTTTTGCAGGTTATCTTCCGAGCCACTGCGTTGATCCGTATGTGGTCGCTACTCACTCCGACGGAGGCCAGGAAGCGTTTGGTTACTGGGTCTATCCGATGGGAGATGGTAGCACGGGTTATTTTCAACCGGTTTGGATAGCAGTCATGTAATAGGATAGACAATTAGTTTTCCTATCTTTTTCTTGCTAGCCAGTTATGGCTTTATTTTTTATCTTTAGCTCTTTTTGAGCTTTTTTTGTACTCTGTTGAGACTTTGAGACGACTGTCGAACTATTTTGCTTGGCAATAAAGGTGGCCGTATGCATCTTTCTGATGCAGATGCCGGGGCTATCCCCTTTTTGAAAAAAAATACTATAATATACTATTTACAGAAAATACACAATGTTTCTTGGTTATCAAAATAAGTGTTCTCCATCGTTTTCATGAATGGCTTAACTGATGAAAAGCATGCTGCTACTCCCTTCCGGTGCTATGTGTGTGGAAGAGCATCTCCGGGCCTCACCTGTCTTGTTCTCCTGCTCTCTTAAGATACTATCGTAAGCTTATACAGCTTGTCAGAACAAATTAAAAAGGTACTAATCTGAAGTTCAGAGATGATAAAGAAAGAAGATGTGGGATCTAAGATCTAGTGATTTCCAGTGAGGTAAGTTGCAGCAAAAAGTCTGCTTTTTTTCAAAGTTGTGAAGTATCAGACTAGAACATTTGTTATTTCATAATGCATACAGTAAGTTGCAACACGACTCTGAACATTACTTTCTCACACGCAGCCGTGGGCCTTTGCCCTGATGTACAGACTCGGATGACCTCCCGACACTCTACCTCCAGCTTGCGACCTCCCCTTCTACCACGTATTCACCGGCCACCGCCGCTGCTACCTCCCGGCCATATGAAACAGGGGTGCCGCAGTCCACATTGTGCCACACCAGCAGGACGGCGCCCTTCTTCCACTGACCGTGGTCGCCATCGCCGTCAGTAAAGCTGTACTCCATGATCCATGTGTTTGCTGGACGCTCTTGATGCATTCGAGCGCCTCATGCTGCGCTACAGGAACTAGCCGGGGACAGGAGCTGGCTGCGCACTCACTGCTTTTGGCATGGCCCAGTGGTGGTTAACCGGGCTAGGCAGGCCATGTTTGTGTGAGCTAGAAGTACGATGTGTGATTACTCAAAAAAGAAGTAAGAGTGTTAAGCGTTACAGTGAGCGAGATGTACATGGATGAGAGATGCGAGTGTGCTTTACTTATGAAGTATGTTAGTTGGTTAGCGTGTCGTCTAGGAATAAGACGTTCAGCAAAGACGTTCAGCACCTCAGCCACCGGCGTCCTGCGGGCCCCAATACCCGTTGGTGCACCAATCCCGCGTGACACCTGTCCTCCTGGGCTTTGGTTGGTGCAGATTCCAGCGCCCAAGCGACTCCTACACCGTCCGACTACGACCACAAGGGCGTGTGTGATGTGTGCGGTCGTGCGTGCTACCTACATTTGTCATTTAGGATACATGCAGAGTATTCTTTCTGAATGGAGTATGGGTTGTTCACACGAAAAGAACTCTTTGAATGGATGTAAAATCCTGTCCAGCAGTGATTAGACCTCTAAAATCAGTAATTTCTTCCAATGTTAGTCCCTTCAGGAAGTTGAAAGTGTCTTGTAAAAAGTTTCAATTTTTCTAAAAAATCCCATAGATTTTCCTGTTATCGGAAAAAGATACTCAAAAAGTTTGAATTAAAATAATAGAGTCCTTCAATATTTGTAACAAAAAACGTATCATCACGTTTAAAAAAACTCAGATGGTCAAACTAAAATAACATAGTTCAAAAATAAAAGAGCACTCAGAAGCGGATATTTCACCGTTTCTAAAAACAAAAAAAATAAGAAGTTCAAATTTTAAATATAGAGAAGTTTAAGAATAATAGAAAAGGACTTTCACATTTCTAAAATTAAAAAAACTCTAGAAGTTCAAATTTAAATAACCGGCGGTCCAATATTTATTACAAAACTAGCATATTCTAAAATAAAATAAAAAAGAAGTTCAAATTACAAAAAATACAGAAGTTTGATATTTATAAAAAACCCAAAATTTCCTTGTTACTAAAGAAATAAAATTAACAAGTTAAGATTAAAATAAAGGAGTAGCTTGATGTACATGGAAAAATCAAATTATTTCCGTTTCTGAGGAAAGTAAAAGTATGAAGTTCAATTTTTTTAAATGTTTGAAGCTTATTTAAAAACATGTTCTTTTCTAACAATGAGACTAAGAAGTTCAAATTAAAATAACAGAGAAGTGTGAAATATAATAAAGGGACAACTAAAAAAGTTTAAAATATTAATAAGAAAAATTTCACTCTACTTTTTGAACTCTGTGTGAGAACTTTATGCTCTTTCAGATGTGTGCATTCGTATTTGTGTAAATACATGTAGCACACGAGTGTATGTGTATTGTTATGTGTAATTTTCTTGAATTTCAATAAATGTGAAGTTCATGTTTCAGAAATTCTTACGTTCATGTGTGCCACATACTAAAGAAATTCATCTATGAACAAAACGGACCGCCTAAGCCATTTCACCGACGGCAAAAAAGCCTAAAAATGTCACGAAACAAAAAACAAAACTTCAAATGATATAACATAGTAAGTTCGTAGAAAGTGGACAAACACATTTTTTTTTGTAAGTTTAACCATTTCTAAAAAAAATACGTTGAAGTTCAAATTTAAATAATAGGGCGGTTCAATGTTTATTACAAACCTGTGATTTTCCCAGTTACCATAGAATAAGCCAAGAAGTAAAAAAATAAAAATGGTGCAGTTCGAAATTTTTATAAAAATGATGTTTCTACATTTTACAAACAAATGGAGAAGTTCAATTTTATATTGCGGGGCGTCCGACCTCCAATCACATGTTTTAAAATGGCAGAAAAATGACGTCTGACCTTCAATTGCGTGTAATTCAACGTATACACAAAAAATCGCAGAAGTTCATAGTGAAAACAACGAGAAGTCCAAGTGCTGCAATGAATACATTTCAGGTGAGAATAAAAGTATAGAAAAATAAAAGCTTAAAAGGTTTGTCGAAAGAAGTTAAGTGGTCTGTCCGAGGAAGTTTGAAAATATGAAATACTTGACAATAAAGAATAAAAATAACATTCAAACAAAGTAAAAAACTTCGGTGAGATCAATAAGCAGATTTCATTCAATCTCTCACTTCAAAAACGCATGGAAAAAACCATGTAAAAATTACACGAGAAGTTCATCATTAAAAAAAGACGAAGTTCAAATGAGAACAAAAGGAAGAAAGTATCACTAGTGAGCACGCCTTCGGGCCGGTCATTGCATACCCCGCATGATGAAGATGCTCGTGTGACCCTCTTTCCCAAATGGATTTTCCCTGTTTTCAAAAATAACCTATAGGTCGAAATTTAACTAATGGATAAGTTCGTTGTTTATTTCATAAACCAAGAAGTTCAATTTTAAAAAATTGAGAAGTTCAAAAAATACAAATGTAGAAGCTCAAAAATAATAATGGAGCAAGAAGTTCAAAAAAATTTAACTTAAAAAACATTTCAAAAATAATATATAAATGTTTTCCCTGTTTCAAAAAACTAGAAGGTCAAATTAAAATATGAAAGTGGTTTGATGTTTATAAAAAAATAGAATTTTCCCGTCACTAACCAAAAACTAAGAAGTTCAAATTTTAAATATGGTGAAGTTCAATGCCTATAAAAAATCAGAATTTTCTCGTTATTAAAAGAATAAAACTCAGAAGTTCAAATTTTAGAACATCTTGATGGTTAGATGTGTGTTAAAACCATGTGAGTGTATGTGTGTGTAGGTGCGTGCCAACACGAAAGTTCGGATGAGGAAAAGGTAATAAAATGAAACCTAAAAATATTCATTGCAACAAATTCCCCCCAAAAAGGAACACACCACCGAAATATCGACATGGCTAGGAAAATCAAAAAAACTAATTTTCCCCATTCTATAAAAACTAGAAGTTCAATCTAAATATAATGGCATGGTACCATTGTTGATATAAAAAAAGCATTTTCCCCGTTACTAACCAATAAAACTAAGAAGTTCAAATTTTAAAAATGGTGAAGTTCGATGTCTATAATTTTTTGGATTTTTCACATTATTAAAAAATAAAACCAAGAAGTTCAAAATTTTAAAACAAAGAGATTCAAAAAACTCGATTTTCCTCGTTACTAAAGAATAAAACTAAGAAGTTCAAATTAAAATAACAGAGAAGTTCAAAGTTGATAAAAACCTCAGATTCTCGTTCTAAAGAATAACTAATAACTTCAAATTAAAAAAAAAGGACCAACAAAAAAGTTTTAAAAAGATTTTCCCTGTTTTTTTAATTCGGATTTCCCCGATACTAAAGATTAAACCAAGAAGTTTGATTTTAAAAAACAGAGTAATTCAATGTAAATTAAAAACTCCGTTTTCCTCATTACTAAAGAATAAAACCAAGAAGTTCAATTTAAAAACATGGAGAAGTTCGATATTTAATTAAAAACTCGAATTTTTTTGGTTACTAACGAATAAAACAAATAAGTTCAATTCAAAATAACGAAGAAGTTTGATGTTTCTAACAAAACTACAATTTTCATATTTCTAAAAATACATAAAATAAATTCAAATAAAAAAGTTAGAGCAGTTCGATATAGAAGTTTGATGATTATAGAAAACTCAGATTTTCCTCGTTATTAAAAAATGGAAACAAGAAGGTCAAAAATAAAAAAACAAGAAGTTCAACTTTCAAAAATAGAACGCTTCAAAATTTCATAAAAAAAGATTAAGAAATAAAACCAGGAAGTCCATATTAAAAAGATGGAGAAGTTCGATGATTATAGAAAACTCAGATTTTCCTCATTATTAAAGAATGGAAACAAGAAGTTGAAAAATTAAATAACAAGAAGTTCAACTTTTAAAAAAGGATTAAGAAAATCAGATTAAATTCATAAAAAAACTCAGATATTTTCACGTAACCGACAGAAGTTCAGATTGATAACTGCCAGAAGTTCACGTACTACAAGGTCTGCATTTTGTATTAAAAAAAGAATAAAAAACGAAGGCTGAAACTTTTGTTGTTATAAGTTCAAGTCCACTGTCGGAGAAAGTTAAAAAAATTATTGTGTGAGAGGTTTGTACAAAAGGAATATCATTTGTGTAACACTGGCGAATGGATGAGAAAATTACAAATGAAAATACGTCACAGAAGTTCAACGTAAGAGCAGCAGGAAGTTCAACTACTACAGTGAATGAATTTCAGATAAAAACTTTTAAAATCATTCCGAGTATGAAAAAACGATCAACAGCTTTCCACTGGTATATCACTTGCTCAATTCCGGTGAGTGCATGGAGAGCTACGGGGAAAAAACACGTGAAAAAAACAGAATGAAGTTCAAGTAGACAAGCTGAGAAGTTCAAGTTCTTCACGCGATGCATTTTCGAAGAATTTGTTTCGCGATAAAGGCAGAACGCATGATCCCGCCGTTTTCAAAATTGCTTGAAAACGGTTAGGAATCAGAGAGAACCACCAACATGAAAAAGTTTCGCATTTTCCGTAGCTTTTCAACGGTATATTATTTGCACCATTCCTATAAAGTTTGTAGAAATTACGGCGAAAATACGTTATTAGCCATTTTCAAAATTCACTTAAAACGGTAAGGAATTGGGAGAAACAATATATACCAAAAAGTTTCGCATTTTCTTCAGCTTTCTAGCGCCATATCATTTGCTGCATTCGGACGTATGGTTAAAAAATTAGCTCAAAAATACAAACTTGGTGGAATTTGTACCATTTTCTAAATTACTTTTAAACCGTTCAAAATTAGAAAAGACTTTCAACATGAAAAAGTAGCGCATTTTCATAATCTTTCCAATGCCATATCATTTGGGTCAATTGGATTAGCTGTTTAGAAATGTCATCAAAAATACGAACTTGGTTGTTCGGTTTGCGAAATTTTACGATATTCCAAATTACTCTTTAACCGTAGGGAATTAGAGAAAACTTTGAACATGTGGAAGGAGCGGTTTTGCAGCAGCTTTCCAACGCCATATTATTTGCCTCATTCCGATAAACGATTTCGAAATGCGATCGAAAATACGATTCACATTTTTTGTGTGAAGAAAAAACGGTTTTCAAAACTGCTCTTAAACCGCTTATATTTTGCCAAAATTTTAACTTGGGTCATGATACTGGTGTCCATAGTTTTCCAACGGTATGTGGCAAGCCCCATTCGGGCAACGTTGGTGGAAGTTCAACCTAGCACAAGGGGAAGTTCAGGTCGAACAACTCAGGCAGTAAAATTGGAAAAAACGAAATTTCATCACGACCCGAGAGCAAAATCCGCCAACGAGCGAAGTT
The DNA here is from genome assembly GCF_002575655.3 of Aegilops tauschii subsp. strangulata. Lineage (NCBI taxonomy): Eukaryota > Viridiplantae > Streptophyta > Magnoliopsida > Poales > Poaceae > Aegilops > Aegilops tauschii. Next base: position 143,986,526 of record NC_053035.3, on the reverse strand, counting down.
CTTATTTAAAACGGGATTTAATTGCTAAAAGTCGTTTGTAGATTATACTTACATCATATAGAACACGACTAACCAAAATAATTTGCGTGGGGAGACACGGTTGCGAAAATAGCCTGAAGGTCGGGTTCCTACAGAGGGAAGTTCAGGCGTGTAACTCAGGAAGTTTATATTGTGATCAGAATAATATTCTGATCCCGTGATCAGAATAGTGTTTTAACTATTCGTCACCCCGGGTAAGGAATAGTTATTCTTCACCCACCTCTATTTTTACATCTATGCACCGTAATTTTACGTTTCGTAATTTTGTCTTATTTTAGACATAAAAGGAGAACGTAAGAAAACCTATAATCGTCGTAATTTTTTTATATTACGTAAAATTACAAATGTAAAGACATAGTGTAAAATGTACATAAAATACAATTTTTGACCTATATTTTTTTGTTATGCCAAATTTTATGCAGTAAATCAATATGAATGTAACTATTTGTATTTAAAATGTAATTTATTTATGGAATGATCATAAGATTACCTCGGGTGAAGAATAACTTATTCTGCACCCTGGGTGATGAATAGTAACACTATATATATATATAGACACAAACACGCACACTTATAAGGACATGGTTGCATAACCAAATTAAACATCCACTTACATAGGTGGCTACTACAACCATGGCATTTGCAGACACCAAAGTAAACTATTACATGCATAATTACATAGGTGGCTACTACAAACATGACATTTCCACACACCAAAGTAAACTATATATTACATGCATGATTAACTATGATAAATGATCATGTGATCATCATCTACTTTTTGTGACGCTTGCTCTGCTTGTGGCTCGATCCAGCCTCGTCGATTTGGGTAACGAGGCACTTCCTCATGTTAACGATCCGCCTGTGCATCTCGTAGCATGTGTACACAGCTTAGTCGTGAACCATCCAGTTGCCGCATCCAGGCCCCGTGCCAGGATATGGGACGTGTTCTGTTTGCATCCTGCTTCATCTTTCCGTAGTATGGGTTGATGATGGCCGAGGCGAGTTCAACCAGGGAGTCCTTCTTCGTGCTGCCCCAGACCCTGTAGTGCTCATGGATTTTGATAAGGTTCTCGCAGGCCAAGCCCGTAACACTGGGCGCTTTTACATCATCGGTGGTTTCCACCGCAATGAACTTGTAGTCGGTGCTGTTGACAAACCTGGCAAAACGGCCGGAAGGCTCTGTGGCCATGCAATAGTGGTAGACGAGGACATGATGGCGCATGCACAACTGGGCGACGGCAACCTTCTGATCTATGTTGGGATGACCGGCGGTGTACTGGAGGTCGATGCCGACCACCTTGTACTTGTCTCGAGTGAGCAACTGCTCAACGGTGTTGTAGTCGTCCACCACGGCCGGGTCGATGGTGTACAACACCGAGAGATCCGTCTCCCTTGCGTGGGTCTCCACTTTATGCTTGCCAAACTCCATTGGAGCGCCGCTAGACATCCCCTCTCTATGTGTCATCATGGGTGTGCTTGTTGTGTTGTGGGGCACGATCGAAAGGTTGAAGAGACTAAGGTTATAATGGCCGCGGGAATTAAAGGGGAAGCTGGACGGCCTGGAATATTGGCACGCCCTGATGACAGTTCTAATTTGCAGCACGTAACTCCATCGTGCCGCACGTAACTACATCGCATGGCAACGCGCGCGGCACAACCGCATGCATATGGGTCCCCTGACGTGATCATGCGCAGGCCCAACCGCTGGCAGAGCGCGCGCGAAGGGGCGCAAGCAGAGCGCTCCGCGGTCACCTCAATGGCGAGCAACCATATATATGCATATAGCAGTTGAACACACAAGGAAAAGCTGTCCACAAGCCAAGCACGCCAACGCACGCGAGCAGAGCGTGCTGCAGCGCCTAACGGTGAGCAGAGCTTGCCAAGGGACGCGAGCAGAGGCTGACACAGTGATACATGGCAAATAAGATGAACTGTGCGAGCGATGTCGGAGACATCAAGCACGAATCAGATTAGAGTTGCATGTGCGATACATGGCATACAGTTGATCCATCCGAGCTGTTTGTGATGGAATAAGCCGTGTGTGTTGTGGGCAAACACTTGCTGGTATATAACCTTAAATTTAACCAACAAAATGTTAATGCATGTTACAAAAATTATATAAATGGAAACTATGTTCAAATACGAATCCATTGATATAATCTTTGGCGACATGCATTCGTATTTTATTAGTTAAATCCTACTTATAAACCAGGACGGGCTTATAGTAGGTAACTAAATCACAAACGTGTTTTTATTAACTGTATGTGTACGTGTCCTTTCGTCCTCCTCTCACACGTCTTGTCACCCCGCTGCCACAGACGGCTTCGAGCATAAGCTTGAGCAGTGCGCATGGGCGTTCTTTGGGCCAAACGGTGGTGAGCCCGTTCCCGCGCAACCGCGCAGGTTTCCGCGCAAGCTTCCCGCCCGACTTGGTGAAATCCCCAAAAATCCCAATGCTTTCCAGCCTACTATATAAACCCTCACGGCCGGCGAGTCCTGCGTCGCATTTTCCCCTCCCTCCCTGTAGCTTATCTCGCCTGCTTCTCCCACAATCGCCAATGGCACTGGTCCGTCGTCGCTGCTCAGCCACTCCGCCATCATTAGAGGACAGCTCTAGCTAGAAGGCTACACCGCGGCAGTAGCACGGTCCCCGGCATAGTGTAGTGTGCGTGGCGTCCCTGTTGGGTGTGCGCGGAACACCCACCACACGCTCCACCGCCGCTGCCCGTCGGCAGCTGTTGCCGGCCGCCGTTGCCGCCAAACCACCGTCGAAAGCCAGGGCCATCGCCCGCTCCGCCGCCGTTGCTACCACGCCATCGTCGAAAGCCAGGGCCATCGCTTGCTCTGTCGCCGCGACCCGAAGGCGGGAGGTGGCCGTCGTGGCCGCCACCCCACTGCCGGCCACCGTGGCCATCACCTGCTCCGCCACCGTGGCCTGAAGGCGGGAGGTGGTGGTCATGGCCGCCACCCCATCATCGGCCGCCATGGCCTCCAGCCCACCGTCGACCGCCGAGATCAGCACCCGTTCCGCCATCGCCACCCGAAGGAGGGAGGCGGAGGTGGAGGCCCACACTTGCGTCGGCGACCTTGCGTGCTACATCGAGTTCCTATGGGAGGTGGAGGAGCGCCTCGTCGAGCATGCAAAGAGCCTTACCGCAGCCGTGGCCGCAGCACACACCGACGCAGAGCCGAGGAATCAGGAGATCTACGAGTAGTCCGGCCGCTTTGAGAGGGGTCGTATGGAGCGGCAGAGGGCGTTTGAGCTGGTGAGCATCGCTGAACGTGCAGCAGCGGAAGGCACCGTATTGCAGTTGTCCAGCTTGTTGGTAGGCTCCTCCTCCTATTCCTCTTACTGAGCGCGCTCGGCAGAGTAGAGGCTGCCAGAAGTAGTACAAAGCCCCTCCGTAGTAGTAGTATTTAGGGGCTATTTTGTTCAGTTCATCTGACTATAGATGCGGTGGAACTGTACAACGTACTTAAAATAGCTAGAATATATAGTTGAACTAGCTATTTCAGTACGTGGTTGGTAACAATTGGGGAAAAGTTTGGCTGGTTCAGCTGTCGAGTTGAACTATTTGTATAAAGAACGACTGCTTAATCTATGAATGAAATCTATGCTTAATTACTGAATTTTAGTTGCAAAAACTAGATAGTGCTAGTGATTTTTAGCTGCATATTTTGACAAATCATAGTGTCACAAGGATTGACAAATGGCAATGTTACTAGATCAACAAATGTCAATCTTTCCAGTTTGACAAATGGCAACATACCCAATATGACAGATGCAAACCTTACCAAATTGTTTGTACGTGGTTGCACACGGGTCATCCAAAACAACCGTTTGTGTTGAAGGGAAGTACAAATCCTGCTTGGCACATTTTCTCTTGGCTTAGCGCCGAAGTGTGGCTTTGCATACCGTATTCAATCTGATCCATTTGCATTGAAGAGATGCACAAATCCCGCGCTGCGAATTTTCCCTTAACTTAAGGGGGAAGACCATAGCTCTCACTTTGCATACGGGTGTTCTACCTAAAACGTTTGCAATCAAGAGCTGCACAAACCTGCTCGGCACATTTTCCCTTGGCTTCCTGGGGAAGCTCTCGGTTTGCATACGGGTGTTCTAACTAAAACGTTTGCGATGAGTGTTTTATATTTAAAAACCGTATTAAGCTGCGGCTTGGGAGCCATTAATGGAGAGGACGCGAGCAAGGCGGGCGGCCACGGAAGTCAAAGGGCTCGCTTCCAGGTGAGCCTGCACGGCATACAGCTCGCACGCTTCCCGGTGAGCCTGCGCATTGGAGTACAGCTCGCACGCCTCCCATTTAGTCAAGCACCTGCCCGCACGGCACCTCCTAGCCATTAAAAGAGTGAGGCGTGGCGTCACGTGAATGGTTAACAGAACGCACACGATTTAAATTATACAAAACGTTTGAGATGTTACAATGGCAGCTATTTGTTTTAAAATGCCTTTGTTATCTGTTATTCGAGTGCACCTTCTCTCAAAATGGACATGAAAAATACCACAGCATGTCGGGTGCCATTCCATGATAGCATGCCGAGTTTCATGAATTTCAGACGAGTTTTGGATTTACTAGAATGTAAAAACATAGTATCTCAACGTTTTGCCGACAATCAACAGTGCCTTAGTGTTTGAAATTCATTCCCATTTCTTGCATGGGACCTAAGCATGCACCCAAGGACACAGATTTGATTTTTCAACCAATTTATATGCACTAGAGCATGTGCATGTAGTTCAAATTTGAATTATGCACATAAAATGCCTAGAAAACCGAGTTAATGTATAAAATTGTCCAAACGAACCCCAAAAAATTCAAAATTTAACACAACACACCTGTTGTTTTATGTTGACACTAGAAATTTTTTGAAAGCAATAAGAGGCAACGGATATCGTTTTGTCCCCAAAGGTGGCACGTTCCCTACCGAAACCATCAGGCTTGTTGTGAGAAGCTCTGGTTTGTGAGAAGCTTATACCCAAACTTGCCCCAAATGGGACAAAACATTTACCACGGTATGTCGATGCCGCTCCATGATAGCATGCCAAGTTTCATGAATTTTAGATGAGTTTTGGATTTACTAGAATTTAAAAACCAGGTATCTCAATGTTTGCGGCCGAGTGACGGTGGCAGGGTGTTTGACATTCATTCCCATTTCTTGCATGGGACCTAAGCATGCAACCAAGGACACAGATTTGAATTTTCAACCAATTTATATGCAATAGAGCATGTGCCTGTAGTTCAAATTTGAATTATGCTCATAAATTCACTAAAAACTCAATTAATGTATAAAAATGTCCAAACGAACCCCGAAAAATTCCAAAATTTAACACAACACTCCTGTTGTTCTATGTTGACAGTAGAATTTTTTTGAAAGAAATAAGAGGCAATAGATATCGTTTCGTCCCCAAAGGTGGCATGTTCCCTACCGAAACCATCAGACTTGTTGTGAGAAGCTCTGGTTTGTGAGAAGGTTATACCCAAACTTGCCCCAAATGGGACAAAAAAATTTACCACGACATGTTGATGTTGCTCTATGATAGCATGCCAAGTTTCATGAATTTCAGACGAGTTTTGTATTTACTAGAATTTAAAAACAAATTATCTCAATGTTTGCAGCCGAGTGACGGTGGCAGGGTGTTTGACATTCATTCCCATTTTTTGCATGGGACCTAAGCATGCAACCAAGGACACATATTTGAATTTTCAACCAATTTATATGCATTAGAGCATGTGCCTGTAGTTCAAATTTGAATTATGCACATAAATGCATTGAAAACTACATTAATGTATAAAAATGTCCAAACGAACCCCAAAAATTCCAAAATTTAACACAACACTCATGTTGTTCTATGTTGACAGTAGACAAAAAATTGAAATCAAGAGGAGGCAATGGATATCGTTTCGTCCAGAAAGGTGAAACGTTACCTACCGTAACCATGAGGCTTGTTGCGAGAAGCTCTGGTTTGTGAGAAGCTTATACCCCAACCTGACCCAAATGGGACAATATTTTCACCACTGCATGTTGATGCCGTTCCATGATAGTATGTCAAGTTTCATGAATTTCAGCTGAGTTTTTGATTTACTATGGTTTTAAAACCATGTATCTCAATGTTAGCGGTCGAGGGACAGTGGCAAAGGTGTATGACATTCATTCCCATTTCTTGCATGGGACCTAAGGTTGCAACCAAGGACACACATTTGATTTTTCAACCCGTTTATATGCACTGGAGCATGTGCATGTAGTTCAAATTTGAATTATGCACATGAATGCATAGAAAACTCAGTTACTGTATAAAAATGTCCAAGCTAACCCCGAAAATCCCAAAAATTGCACAACACTCCTGTTGTTCTATGTTGACACGAGAAAAATTTTGAAAGTAAGAAGAGGCAACAGATATTGTTTCATCCCCAAGGTGGCACGTTCCCTACCGAAACATCAGGCTTGTCGTGAGAGAAGCCCTGGTTTGTTAGAAGCTTATACCATACCCTTCCCCAGATGGGACAATATTTTTTTACCCCAACATGTTGATGTCGTTCCATGATAGCATGCCAAAGTTCATGAATTTGAGATGAGTTTTGTATTTACTAGAATTACAAAAGCAAGCACCTCAACGTTTGCTGGAGAGCCACGGTGCCGTGGTGTTTCAAATTCATCCCATTTCTTGAATGGGACATAAGCATCAACCCATGGACACATATATCATTTTACAACCCATTTTGGTGCACCGGAGCATGTGCATGTAGTTTAATTTTGAATTGTGCACCTGAAATGCCTAGAAAACCAAGTTAATGTATAAAAATGTCCAAATGAACCCTGAATAATTCCAAAAAAAATTTGAAGACACACCTATAGTTGCATGTTCACCACAGATAAAAGTTCTAGCAATTCAAACACCATCCTTTGTAGCTGTGACCCCATTATGTAATTCAAATCAAGACGAAAAACCAAGTAGATCACACACAGGTTAGTATCACCAACGGTGATCCTGGAGCACCGTCGGTGTATAGTACACAGTTCAATTTTTTTACGTTCAAACTCATCACACACGGGTTAAGCTATCTGAATCGTTTGTGATATTCACACATTGACACAGTTCAGAATAAGGGACCGTGTCTGATGACACTTTGCGCGCTAGTTTTTTCGCTGAACCGATTCAAAATTTTCGGCTTCCACGGAAATATCTACCTCCCCGCCCCTCGCCCTTACCAAAAGCCACATTTCCCCTGTTTCCGCCTTCCTTTCCAAGTTGAAACCTTCATTCCCTGCTTGCGGCACTGCCTCCTTGCTGGTGACCCTCCTTCACGCTGCTCTGCCTCATCTATCCAGGTAGGTAATCCACACCTGACCCCCATCCTCCTCCTCCTCCTTCCACATCCCAATGCCCCGACCGCCGGTGCGACACCTTCCACCCAAATGATCTACCCCTCCAGCAAATAAGCACCGCCCTAAGCAATGGTGCACGCAGTATAGCCAGGATCTCAAGGAGCATTTGGCAGCAGAGAAGCAAATCGCGGCCGCACACGCGGATGAGGTCGCGATGGCTGCCATTTGTGCTGACCCCTAGATCTTGGAGGAGCACCTCGCTGTCGAGGCCACCGTCGACGCCTCGCGCGCCGACACCACGACGCGGTTGGCTGCTTTAAATGATAGTTCGTGGCTTTTTCTCGAGGCCACCCTCAGTGCCTTCGACGAAGACTATGAGGTGTTTTCTCAGCGTGCACGTCTTACCTCATCTCGAGAGCCAGCAGGTTGGTGCTCGGAGCGGCTCAGGAAACTCAGCACTACGACGAGGGCACCCACGATGCGGAGGCCTCGCCCTCTTCCATGTCCAAGGAGCCAATCTTCATCGATATCTCCGGCAATGAGGAGTAGCTTGTCTCATTAGCTCACTATAAGGACCCATGTTCAGTTTGCTAGCTACTGCCTTTCCTTAATAAATTTTAGTGAATTATGATATCTACTTTTACCATGCAATCTGTTGCTCTAGCGTATATGTTCTATATGTCGTGCAATGTGGTGCTCACTTATTAACTGTTTGGTTAATTAGTTTTCGTGTTCAGTTAACTGTTTCGTTCAATTATGCAAATGTGATGTTCAATTCTTGAGGGTGCAATTTTGTATTGTCTTCCATGTGAGAAATAAATTGATTTTTTCTTTAGAAAATACATGAGAAACAAATACAATTGCTATATTTCCAAGTTGTCAAGTATGCTGATAACCCACAAGTATAGGGGATCGCAACAGTTTTCGAGGGTAGAGTATTCAACCCAAATTTATTGTTTTGATACAAGGGGAGCCAAAGAATATTCTCAAGTATTAGAAGTTGAGTTGTCAATTCAACCACACCTGGATAACTTAGTATCTGCAGCAAAGTATTTAGTAGCAAAGTAGTATGGAAGTAACGGTAACGGTAGCAAAAGTAACATTTTTGGGTTTTGTAGTGATTGTAACAGTAGCAACGGAAAAGTAAATAAGCGAAGAACAATATGTGAAAAGCTCGTAGGCATTGGATCGGTGATGGAGAATTATGCCGGATGCGGTTCATCATGTAACAGTCATAACATAGGGTGACACAGAACTAGCTCCAATTCATCAATGTAATGTAGGCATGTATTCCGAATATAGTCATACGTGCTTATGGAAAAGAACTTGCATGACATCTTTTGTCCTACTCTCCCGTGGCAGCGGGGTCCTAATGAAACTAAGGGATATTAAGGCCTCCTTTTAATAGAGTACCGGACCAAAGCATTAACACATAGTGAATACATGAACTCCTCAAACTATGGTCATCACCGGGAGTGGTCCTGATTATTGTCACTTCGGGGTTGCCGGATCATAACACATAGTAGGTGACTATAGACTTGCAAGATAGGATCAAGAACTCACATATATTCATGAAAACATAATAGGTTCAGATCTAAAATCATGGCACTCGGGCCCTAGTGACAAGCATTAAGCATAGCAAAGTCATAGCAACATCAATCTCAGAACCTAGTGGATACTAGGGATCAAACCCTAACAAAACTAACTTGATTACATGATAAATCTCATCCAACCCATCACCGTCCAGCAAGCCTACGATGGAATTACTCACGCACGGCGGTGAGCATCATGAAATTGGTGCTGGAGGATGGTTGATGATGATGATGGCGACGGATTCCCCTCTCCGGAGCCCCGAACGGACTCCAGATCAGCCCTCTCGAGAGAGTTCAGGGCTTGGCGGCGGCTCCGTATCGTAAAACGTGATGAATCCTTCTCTCTGATTTTTTTCTCCCCGAACATGAATATATGGAGTTGGAGTTGAGGTCGGTGGAGCTCCAGGGGGCCCACGAGGCAGGGGGCACACCCAGGGGGGCAGGCGCGCCCCCCACCCTCGTGGAAAGGGTGTGGGCCCCCTGGCCTTTATTCTTTCGCCAGTATTTTTTATTATTTCCAAAAATAATCTCCGTGAAGTTTCAAGTCATTCCGAGAACTTTTGTTTCTGCATAAAGATAACACCATGGCAATTCTGGTGAAAACAGGGTCAGTCCGGGTTAGTTCCATTCAAATCATGCAAGTTAGAGTCCAAAACAAGGGCAAAAGTGTTTGCAAAAGTAGATACGACGGAGACGTATCAACTCCCCCAAGCTTAAACCTTTGCTTGTCCTCAAGCAATTCAATTGACAAACTGAAAGTGATAAAGAAAAACTTTTACAAACTCTGTTTGCTCTTGTTGTTGTAAATATGTAAAGCCAGCATTCAAGTTTTCAGCAAAGATTATGAACTAACCATATTCACAATAACTCTTAGGTCTCATGTTTACTCATATCAATGGCATAATCAACTAGCGAGCAATAATAATAAATCTTGGATGACAACACTTTCTCAAAACAATCATAATATGATATAACGAGATGATATCTCGCTAGCCCTTTCTGAGACCGCAAAACATAAATGCAGAGCACCTTTAAAGATCAAGGACTGACTAAACATTGTAATTCATGGTAAAAGAGATCCAGTCATAGTCATACCCAATATAAATTAATATTAATGAATGCAAATGACAGCGGTGCTCTCCAGCTGGTGCTTTTTAATAAGAGGGTGATGACTCAACATAAAAGTAAATAGATAGGCCCTTCGCAGAGGGAAGCAGGGATTTGTAGAGGTGCCAGAGCTCGGTTTTGAAATAGAGATAAATAATATTTTGAGCGGCATACTTTCATTGTCAACATAACAACCAAGAGATGGCGATATCTTCCATGCTACACACATTATAGGCGGTTCCCAAACAGAATGGTAAAGTTTATACTCCCCCTCCACCAACAAGCATCAATCCATGGCTTGCTCAAAACAACGAGTGCCTCCAACTAACAACAGTCCCGGGGGAGTTTTGTTTGCAATTATTTTGATTTGATTTGCATAAAGCATGGGACTGGGCATCCCAGTGACCAGGCATTTTCTCGTGAGTGAGGAGCGGAGTCCACTCCTCTTAAGAATAACCGGCCTAACATGGAAGATACAGACAACCCTAGTTGATACATGAGCTATTCGAGCATACAAAATAGAATTTCATTTGAAGGTTTAGAGTTTGGCACATACAAATTTACTTGGAACGGCAGGTAGATACCGCATATAGGAAGGTATAGTGGACTCATATGGCATTACTTTGGGGTTTAAGGGATTGGATGCACAAGCAGTATTCCCGCTTAGTACAAGTGAAGGCTAGAAAAAGACTGGGAAGTGACCAACTAGAGAGCGACAACAGTCATGAACATGCATTAAAATTAATGAACATTGAGTGCAAGCATGAGTAGGATATAATCCACCATGAACATAAATATCGTGAAGGCTATGTTGATTTGTTTCAACTACATGTGTGAACATGTGCCAAGTCAAGTCACTTGAATCATTCAAAGGAGGATACCACCCCATCATACCACATCACAACCATTTTAATAGCATGTTGGCACGCAAGGTAAACCATTATAAACTCCTAGCTAATTAAGCATGGCATAAGCAACTATAATCTCTAATTGTTATTGCAAACATGTTTATTCATAATAAGCTGAATCAGGAACGATGAACTAATCATATTTACAAAAACAAGAGAGGTCGAGTTCATACCAGCTTCTCTCATCTCAATCAGTCCACCATATATCGTCATTATTGCCTTTCACTTGCATGACCGAATGATGTGAATAATAATAATAGTGCACGTGCATTGGACTAAGCTGGAATCTGCAAGCATTCAATAAACAGGAGAAGACAAGGCAATATGGGCTCTTGGTTAAATCAACAATAATGCATATAAGAGCCACTTCAACAATTTCATTATGGTCTTCTCCTATCGACCCCCAAAGAAAAGAAAAGAAAACTATTTACACGGGAAAACTATTTACACGGGAAAGCAATTAGTGTGTGAACATGAATGTAATGTCGGTGAGCAATACGTAGTCCCCCAAGCTTAGGCTTTTGGCCTAAGTTGGTCTATTGCGACGGCTGGCCTAGCGGATATCCAAAGTTATAGTTGGGGTCGTACTGAGATGCAGCAGTTATTGCATCGTGGGCTGCAGCTTGGAGGCGAGCTATCTCAGCCCTCCTCTCGTACTCGTTCGCCTCCTCCCTAGTTATGAAATATCTCCCCTTCGCCTAAAAGTCAAAGAAAGTAGGAGCAGGGAGAGTGACGTGATAGGTGCGTCGTCTGTCAAAGATTAGTCGGTACTGGAGGAACTGATCGTTCCTCTCAACAAAACGATGACAAACCATAGCCTCATAATCTAAATAAACAGGAGGCAACTCAATATCATACTCACGTATGGGTATATTAAGAAAATTAGCTAAACGGGTTGCATAAATTCCACCAAAGAAATATCCATTAAATCTATTATTATGCAACCTACGTGCAACAATGGCTCCCAAATTATAATGTTTATCTCCTAATACAGCACTCCTGAGAACACTGAGGTCGGGGACACACATGTGACATGCTTCATCCTTACCATTTATGCACCTACCTATGAAGAGAGCAAAATAATGTATAGCAGGAAAATGAATGCTCCCTATGGTAGCTTATGCTATGTCTCTAGATTCCCCCACAGTTATACTAGCAAGAAAATCTCTAAATTCAGATTTGCGAGGTTCACTAGGACTACCCCATTGTGGAAGTTTGCAAGCAGTATTAAAATCCTCTAAGTCCATAGTATAAGAATTTTCATAAAGATCAAACAGGAAAGTTTGAGAATTGCGTGACGATGAAAATTCAAACCTCCTCACAAAGGAATCAATGAGATAGTGGTACTAACGGCACTTATCCGCCTCGAAGCTCACAAGATCAGCGTTACGCACATATGCGTTATATTCTTCCTTGATTCCTGCTCGATCCATGAAGTCCTCTGAAGGCCAATCACAAGCCCGCACTTGAGCGTCCCTTGGTGGTTCATCATCGGCATCGCGCATTGCGAGCCTGGGTCCTTGCTTCCTTGAAGGGCCACCTTGGTACATTTTCCTAAACATATTTCTTCCTCTGAAAAATTTCTGAAAATTTTAGTAACTTCAAATAAAAGTGAACCAAACTCAACAAAATTGATAGCAACTACTCCCACAAGTGCCTAGAGACTATATCATGCATTAGAACTACTTGGAACCATATAAATTTGACATGCAAGCTCAAGAACATGGTCACCTAGGCAGCACAAATTTGCAATGAATAAAGCACTAGAACAAAAACTAATTGGACCATTGGAGGAGTCACATACCAAGGAACAATCCCCCAAAGCAGTTTTGTGAGAGGTGCTTCGAGCAAGGAGATCGAAAATCGCAGCAAAATGAGCTAGAACTCGTGCTTGGGCTGGTTGGTGATTTTTTGGGAGGAAGAAGAAGTGTGTGGGTGCAGGAATAAGTGGAGGGGAGCCACCATGGGCCCACGAGGCAGGGGGCGCGCCCAGGGGGTGGGCGCGCCCTAGACCCTCATGGTCAGGTGCTTGCTCCCCCTGCTGTGTTCTCAGTGCCAGATATTCTCAAATATTCTAGAAAAAATCATATTTCATTTTCGAGGCATTTGGAGAACTTTTATTTTCGGGGTATTTTTTATTGCACGGATAATTGAGAAAACTGACAGAAAATACTATTTTTGCTTTATTTATTCTAAATAACAGAAAGTAATAGGAGGGTACAGAAGGTTGTGCTTTCTAACTTCATCCATCTCATGCTCATCAAAAGGAATCCACTAACAAGGTTGATCAGGTCTTGTTAACAAACTCATTCCGAATAACATGGAATCGGAGAAATTTTGAATAACACTATGTTACCTCAACGGGGATATGCACATCCCCAATAATAAGAATATCATATTTCTTCTTGACAGTAGGTAGAGGAAATTCAAAACCTCCAAAAATAATCGATGCAATTTTTCCAATAGAGTTTATACTATGAACTTGAGGTTGTTTCCTCGGAAAGTGTACCGTATGCTCATTGCCATTAACATGAAAAGTGACATTGCCTTTGTTGCAATCAATAACAGCCCCCGCAGTATTCAAAAAGGGTCTTCCAAGAATAATAGACATACTATCTTCCTCGGGAATATCAAGAATAACAAAGTCCGTTAAAATAGTAACATTTGCAACCACAACAGGCACATCCTCACAAATACCGACAGGTATAGCAGTTGATTTATCAGCCATTTGCAAAGATATTTCAGTAGGTGTCAACTTATTCAAATCAAGTCTATGATATAAAGAGAGAGGCATAACACTAACACCGGCTCCAAGATCACATAAGGCAGTTCTAACATAATTTCTTTTAATGGAGCATGGTATAGTGGGTACTCCTGGATCTCCTAACTTCTTAGGTATTCCACCCTTAAAAGTATAATTAGCAAGCATGGTAGAAATTTCAGCTTCCGGTATCTTTCTTTTATTAGTAACAATTTCTTTCATATACTTAGCATAAGGATTCATTTTGAGCATATCAGTCAAACGCATATGTAAAAAGATAGGTCTAATCATTTCAGCAAAGCGCTCAAAATCCTCATCATCCTTTTTCTTGGATGGTTTGGGAGGAAAAGGCATGGGTTTCTGAACCCATGGTTCTCTTTCTTTACCGTGCTTCCTAGCAACAAAGTCTCTCTTATCATAACATTGATTCTTTGATTGTGGGTTATCAAGATCAACAGCAGGTTCAGTTTCTACATCATTATCATTGCTAGGTTGAGCATCAACATGAACATTATCATTAACATTATCACTAGCTTCATGTTCGTCACCAGATTATGTTTGAGCATCAGAAATAGAAATATCATTGGGATTCTCAGGTGTGTCAACAACAGGTTCACTAGAAGCATGCAAAGTCCTATCATTTTTCTTTTTCTTCTTTTTAGAAGGACTAGGTGCATCAATATTATTTCTCTGAGAGTCCTGCTCAATTCTCTTAGGATGGCCTTCAGGATACAAAGGTTCCTGAGTCATTTTACCAGTTCTAGTAGCCACTCTAACAGCAAAATCATTATTCTTACTATTCAATTCATTGAGCAAATCATTCTGAGCTTTAAGTACTTGTTCTACTTGAGTGGTAACCATAGAAGCATGTTTACTAATGAGTTTAAGTTCACCTTTAACTCTAGACATATAATCACTCAAGTGTTCAATCGTATAAGCATTGCGTTTTAATTCTCTACCAAAATAAGCATTGAAGTTTTCTTGTTTGACAATAAAATTATCAAACTCATCTAAGCATTGGCTAGCAGACTTATAACAAGGAATATCACCTTCATCAAATCTATAGAGATAAGTTACCTTTACTACCTGTGTCGGGTTATCAAGACCATGTGTTTCTTCAACAGGTGATGGATTAAAACCATGTATTTCTTCAACAGGCGGTAAATTAAGACCATGTATTTCTTCAACAGGAGGTAAATTCTTAATATCTTCAGCTTTAATATCTTTTTCCTTCATAGATTTCTTTGCCTCTTGCATATCTTCAGGACTGAGAAATAGAATACCCCTTTTCTTCGAAGTTGGTTTAGGAATAGGCTCAAGAGTTGGCTCAGAAAGTGTCCAATTATTTTCATTAGTCAACATATTATTCAATAGAATTTCAGCTTCATCTGGTGTTGTTTCCCTGAAAACAGAACCAGCACAACTATCTAGGTGGTCTCTGGAAGCATCGGTTAGTCCATTATAAAAGATATCATGTATTTCATTTTTCTTAAGAGGATGATCAGGCAAAGCATTAAGTAATTGGAGAAGCCTCCCCCAAGCTCGTGGGAGACTCTCTTCTTCAATTTGCACAAAATTATATATTTCCCTTAAAGCAGCTTGTTTCTTATGAGCAGGGAAATATTTAGCAGAGAAGTAATAAATCATGTCTTGGGGACTATGCACACAACCAGGATCAAGAGAATTAAACCATATCTTAGCATCACCCTTTAATGAGAACGGAAATATCTTAAGGATATAATAGTAGCGAGTTTTCTCATCATTAGTGAACAGGGTGGCTATATCATTTAATTTAGTAAGATGTGCCACAACAGTTTCAGATTCATAGCCATAGAAAGATCAGATTCAACCAAAGTAATTATATCAGGGTCGACAGAGAATTCATAATCCTTATCAGTAACAAAGATTGGTGAAGTAGCATAAGCAGGATCATATTTCATTCTAGCATTCAGAGTTTTTTGTTTCATCATAGCTAATAATTTCTTAAGATCACTTCTATCATTGCAAGCAAGAAAGTCTCTAGCTGTTTCTTCATCCATAACATAGCCCTCAGGCACAACAGGCAATTCATATCTAAGGGGAGAATCTTCATCATCACTTTCATCAATATTATCAGTTTCAATAATTTCATTCTCTCTAGCCCTAGCAAGTTGTTCATCAAGAAATTCACCAAGTGGCACAGTAGTATCAAGCATAGAAGTAGTTTCATCATAAGTATCATGCATAGAAGAAGTGGCATCATCAATAACATGCGACATATCAGAATTAATAGCAGAAGCAGGTTTAGGTGTCGCAAGCATACTCAAAACAGAAGGTGAATCAAGTGCAGAGCTAGATGGCAGTTCCTTACCTCCCCTCGTAGTTGAGGGATACATTTTAGTTTTCGCGTCATTCAAGTTCTTCACAGTGACCAGCAGATATAAATCCCAAGTGACTCAAAGAATAGAGCTATGCTCCCCGGCAACGGCGCCAGAAAATAGTCTTGATAACCCATAAGTATAGGGGGTCGCAACAGTTTTCGAGGGTAGAGTATTCAACCCAAATTTACGTGGCTTCTATAGGTTTCTAGCAAGAACGTTTCTTACCTACGTAAAACCACAACGTGATATGCCAATTTCTATTTACCCTTCATAAGGACCCTTTTAATCGAATCCGTTCCGACTAAAGTGGGAGAGACAGACACCCGCTAGCCACCTTATGCAACTAGTGCATGTCAGTCGGTGGAACCTGTCTCACGTAAGCGTACGTGTAAGGTCGGTCCGGGCCGCTTCATCCCACAATGCCGCCGAAACAAGATAAGACTAGTAGTGGCAAGAAAAATTGACAACATCTACGCCCACAACAAGTTTGTGTTCTACTCGTGCATAGAAACTACGCATAGGCCTGGCTCATGATGCCACTGATGGGGATCGTAGCAGAAATTTAAAATTTTCTACGCATCACCAAGATCCATCTATGGAGTTTACTACCAACGAGAAGGAAGGAGTGCATCTACATACCCTTGTAGATCGCGAGCGGAAGCGTTCAAGTGAACGGGGTTGATGGAGTCGTACTAGTCGTGATCCAAATCACCGATGACCGAGTGCCGAACGGACGGCACCTCCGCGTTCAACACACGTATGGTTGGGGAAGACGTCTCCTCCTTCTTGATACAGCAAGGGGGGAGGGGAGGTTGATGGAAATCTAGCAGCACGACGGCGTGGTGGTGGAAGCAGCGGGGATCTCGACAAGGCTTCGCCAAGCACAGCGAGAGGGAGAGGTGTCACGGGAGGGAGAGGGAGGCGCCAGGGGCTGTGGTGCGGCTGCCCTCCCTCCCCCCTCCTATATATAGGCCTCCTTGGGGGGGCGCCGGCCCTGGGAGATCTGATCTCTAGGGGGGCAGCGGCCAAGGGGTGGCTTCCCCCCCAAGCCAAGTGGGGGGCGCCCCACCCCTAGGGTTTCCAACCCTAGGCGCAGGGGGAGGCCCAAGGGGGCGCACCAGCCCACCAGGGGCTGGTTCCCCTCCCACTTTAGCCCATGGGGCCCTCCGGGATAGGTGGCCCCACCCGGTGGACCCTCGGGACCCTTCCGGTGGTCCCGGTACAATACCGATAACCCCCAAAACTTTCCCGGTGGCCGAAACTAGACTTCCTATATATAATTCTTCACCTCCGGACCATTCCGGAACTCCTCGCAACGTCCGGGATCTCATCCGGGACTCCGAACAACTTTCGGGTTACCGCATACTAATATCTCTACAACCCTAGCATCACCGAACCTTAAGTGTGTAGACCCTACGGGTTCGGGAGACACGCAGACATGACCGAGATGACTATCCGGTCAATAACCAACAGCGGGATCTGGATACCCATGTTGGCTCCCACATGTTCCTCGATGATATCATCGGATGAACCACGATGTCGAGGATTCAATCAATCCCGTATACAATTCCCTTTGTCAATCGGTACGTTACTTGCCCGAGATTCGATCGTCGGAATCCCAATACCTCGTTCAATCTCGTTACCGGCAAGTCACTTTACTCGTACCATAATGCATGATCCCGTGAACAAACACTTGGTCACATTGAGCTCATTATGATGATGCATTACCGAGTGGGCCCAAAGATACCTCTCCGTCATACGGAGTGACAAATCCCAGTCTCGATCCGTGCCAACCCAACAGACACTTTCGGAGATACTCGTAGTGCACCTTTATAGTCACCCAGTTACGTTGTGACGTTTGGTACACCCAAAGAACTCCTACGGCATCCGGGAGTTGCACGATCTCATGGTCTAAGGAAATGATACTTGACATTGGAAAAGCTCTAGCAAACGAACTACACGATCTTTTGTGCTATGCTTAGGATTGGGTCTTGTCCATCACATCATTCTCCTAATGATGTGATCCCGTTATCAATGACATCCAATGTCCATAGTCAGGAAACCATGACTATCTGTTGATCAACGAGCTAGTCAACTAGAGGCTCACTAGGGACACGTTGTGGTCTATCTATTCACACATGTATTACGATTTTCGGATAACACAATTATAGCATGAACAATAGACAATTATCATGAACAAGGAAATATAATAATAAACATTTTATTATTGCCTCTAGGGCATATTTCCAATAGGAATTACTCACTCACGGCGGTGAGCATCATGAAATTGGTGATGGAGGATGGTTGATGATGACGACGGCGACGGATTCCCCTCTCCGGAGCCCCGAACGGACTCCAGATCAGCCCTCCCGAGAGAGTTTAGGTCTTGGCGGCGGCTCCGTATCGTAAAACGCGATGAATCCTTCTCTCTGATTTTTTTCTCCCCGAACACGAATATATGGAGTCGGAGTTGAGGTCGGTGGAGCTCTAGGGGGGCCACGAGGCAGGGGCGCGCCCAGGGGGGCAGGCGCGCCCCCACCCTCGTGGAAAGGGTGTGGGCCCCTTGGCCTTGATTCTTTCGCCAGTATTTTTTATTATTTCCAAAAATAATCTCCGTGAAGTTTTAGGTCATTCTGAGAACTTTTGTTTCTGCACAAAGATAACACCATGGCAATTCTGCTGAAAACAGCGCCAGTCCGGGTTAGTTCCATTCAAATCATGCAAGTTAGAGTCCAAAACAAGGGCAAAAGTGTTGGAAAAGTAGATACGACGGAGACGTATCACATGCTTGGTTTGGTTAACTGTCTGATCTTCTAGTATGTTATACGTTATGCAATGTGGTGCTCAGTTAAGGTTTGGTTCATTTGTTGTGGTGTTTAGTTAACTGTTTGGTTCAATTATACAATGCAATGTTCAATTGTTGTGCCTGCATTTTGTTATTGTATGCCATGTGAGAAATAAATCGAATTTGGCTGTACTAAATACATGAGAAACAAATACAATTGCTATATTTCCAAGTTATTAAGCATGCTTGGTTTGGTTAACTGTCTGAGCTTCTATTAGGAGTATGTTATATTGTGCAATGTGGTGCTCAGTTAACGTTTGGTTCATTTGTTTTGGTGTTTAGTTAGCTGCTTGGTTCAATTCTGCAATGCAATGTTCAATTGTTGTCGGTGCATTCTGTTATTGTATACCATGTGAGAAATAAATCGAATTTGGCTCTACTAAATACATGAGAAACAAATACAATTGCTATATTTCCAAGTTGTTAAGCATGCTTCGTTTTGTTAACTGTCTGATCTTTTATTAGGAGTATGTTATATTGTGCAATGTGGTGCTCAGTTAATGTTTGGTTCATTTGTTGTGGTGTTTAGTTAACTGCTTGGTTCAATTCTGCAATGTGATGTCCAATTGTCGTGGGTAGAATTTTGTATTGTTGTGCATCTGAGGAATAATCGAACTTGGCTGCACTTAATACATGAGAAACATATACAATTGCTATATTTCCTAGTTCTTAATCATGCTTGGTTTGGATAAATGGGTTTTCCATGTGGCTTGAATTGATCTGCTGAATCTGCAATGTGCTTATTTTTCATCAACATATTTTACTAATAGCATGCGGACCCTCACTTAACTTGATCACTAACTACCTTATATGTGTTGCAGGGAAACAATGGGAAGCACTGAGGTTTACAATCGAGGTTTGCACATGCATGGTCCTTTGTCTAATAGCACATTATTGTGCAATTGCCGGAACCATTGTAATATTTAGGTTTTTAACAATTTGGTCTTGCACATGTAGGTCCTGCTGTCAGAGGTTTTGACCCACTGTTCGACCCTTTTTGTATATGGGGAAATCAGTTGTCCATGAATATCAGTCAAGTCAAGAAACTCAGAAAGATTGTTAGGATAAAGAAATTAGCGACAAAAACAACCAGATCTTTGTCTGCACAATGAAGAAGAAATCTGTTCACTACAGGATGGTACTAACTATTATACCTTGCCTTTTTCATTCCTTTGCCCCATTTCCAATATAGAGAAGATATTTGTGCACATCCTTCTTTCAGGCCTCTCCAAAGTAGTTCACTGATTATTACCTCTCAAACCACCTGTATGGCAGGAGGCGAGGAAGGTATTCATACAACACCCACGGTTCAATATTGAAGTGTTCCTGAAGAGGACGAAGGATGGACGGTCAATCATCCACAGGCACTGGCCTAAAGTTGCAAAGACCTTCAACATCAATGAAGGCTCAATATTCGCCTTCTACTTCAACAGTTTTCCAGATGAGATACATCTATCTATGTACCTTCTATGATGCTAATTCCGAAAGGTTATAGATGTTGCATGTGAAACTTGGTGCTGGTGCAGTTGTGTAATGGGGTAGCTGAGTATATGATGTTGTACTCTGATGTATTTAAATTATGAAAATGAAATATATTGTGTGCTTAATATGAAATGTCAATTAGATTAATAAATGTATTATTAATAATATGATAATTAGCCTGCTAATTGGGTTTTTCTATTGCAAACGGTTATTGAGAAAACACCGTGGGCGATGACCTCAGGCAACGCACACAGTTTCTATGAACAAACCATGAACAATCACACACGACATCCTTTTCAAAACTATTTGCGTTAGGCCACCTGGCGCAAACGTTTACCACATAAAAACTATGTGTGATGGACAACCTTTGCCACACAGTTTCTTCTACGCACCGTGTGTGATGCATTCAATAACGCAAACGATAAAATTCTTAATACCGTGTGCAATGGAAACGTGATCACAAACGATTTAACAGGGAAAATTGTGTGATGTACCTGCGTACAAAAACGTTTTCCTTGGAGCGACTGTGTGGGATGTATATACGAACGAAAACGTTTAGCGGGGACTGACTGTGTGGGATGAACTTACGACCGGAAACGATTTCGCCTGTATAATTGAAATTTTTAGCACTATTGTACGTATAAGGTATTTGATCGCTCGCCGATCGCACACGACCTCATTTTGCCGATCATGTGTGCCAGGAGGGCATATCCCCGACGGTTTCTCGGTCGTGTGGGAAGGACCCCCTATCGCAGTCACTCACTAGGCGATGGTTCCAAATGCCATCGTGGAAAGGGGTTAAAAACCGTTTGTATAACACCTCGTGGTACTAGTGGCCGAACCGATAGATCGGAGAGAAATACAAAGCTATCTTAATCATGCATAAAAGAGTTTAGAAAATACTCAAATAATATTCATAGATAATCTGATCATAAATTCACAATTCATCGGATCTCAACATACGCACCGCAAAAGAAGATTACATCGAATAGATCTCCAAGAACATCGAGGAGAACATTGTATTGAAGATCAAAGAGAGAGAAGAAGCCATCTAGCTAGTAGCTATGGACCCTTAGGTCTGTGGTAAACTACTCACGCATCATCGGAAGGGCACAAGGTTGATGTAGAGGCCCTCTGTGATCGAATCCCCCTCCGGCGGAGTTCCGGGAAAGGCCCCAAGATGGGATCTCACGAGAACAGAAGCTTGCGGCGGCGAAAAAGTATTTTTGGTGTGCCCTATGACGTTAGGGGAATATTTGGGAATTTATAGTACTGGAGTTAAGGTTAAGAGAGCCATGAGGGGCCCACAAGACTAGGCCCCCCTGGAGCGCGCCCCTAGGGCTTGTGGCCTCCTCATGGGCCTTCTGGCCTCCTCCCGAAGCTTCCTAGGTGTCTTCTGGTCCAAGAAAAATCATCATAAAGTTATATTCCGTTTGGACTCCATTTGGTATTGATTTCTGTAAAAGAAAAAAACAAGGAAAAATAGCAACTAGCACTGGGCACTAGGTTAATAGGTTACTCCCAAAAATGATATAAAATAGCATATTAATGCATATAATCATCCAGAATAGATAATATAATAGCATGGAACAATGAAAAATTATAGATACGTTGGACACGCATTAGGCCTCAAGGAAGTTGTGCCACTACTTTCAAGCACATCAAATCACCGTCATCACTAGCTTTTCAATGCAAAGGATCTTGAGGATTCAGATGTAACGGGCAGGATTGTTGAGTGGGCGTTGGAATTGTCGAGCTTTGATCTCAAGTTTGAAAGTACAACAATACAGATCAGAGCATTGGCGGAGTTCATTGCAGAATGGACGCCAACGCCAGACGAAGACACTCCAGAGACTTATGTCCCCGACAAGGAAACAACTAAGGACTAGGTTATGTATTTTGATGGTGCTTTCTCACAGCAAGGCGCCGATGCTAGAGTGCTGCTTGTCGCACCCACTTGAGAGCACCTCAAGTACGTGATTCAGATGCATTTCCCCAAGGAGAAGGTGACAAACAACACTGCTGAGTACGAAGGATTGCTTGCCGGACTCAAGATCATGGGAGATCTTGGAATCAGGAAGCTTATCATCCGAGGCGATTCATAGTTGGTTGTGAAAAAAGTCAACAAAGACTACCAGAGTCCACTAACGGAAGCATATGTTGATGAAGTGAGGAAATTGGAAGAGCACTTTGACGGATTGCAAACATAGCCCAGCCCACGTGTGGAGAACACTATTGCAGATGACATGTCAAAGCATGCCACGCCCAAGCTACCTGTGGAACCAGAGACTTCTGTGCTCCATTTGACTCAGCCATCCGTAACACCATCAGGTGGACAAAACAAGAGGGGAAAGCTGAACTCTAGCAAGTATTTTCCTCCCGAGCTCCCATAAGCTGCTGACAAGGATGTTGTCAGAGACACTGGTAAGCTTGCTGGTGAGCAGCAGGCTCCGGCAAAGAACAAGTTCTTGCCGTCGAGACAAGCGATCCCACAACTGAGTATATGTCTTTAGTCATTCTTGTCGAGCCACAGGCTTCGGCATGGGCGCAGCAGATTGTCGATTTCCTCCAAACATCACTACAACATGTACTAGAATCCCCTAATGACGTCTGTTGGAAAAAAGTCACTATTGCCGACCCACAGTCGGAGAGGAAAATTTCTAACAGACTGTGGGTCGGGAAACCTGTTTACCCTGACCTGCTGTCGGTCGGGAATGGTTCATCGTATACTGTCCAACGGTCCGTCGGGGATTCTGTTATGGCCCATGGAGCATCGGTCGGCAAATAAGCCCGACCACAGTCGGACGCTAAAGTGGGCCTCCTACGCCAATAGCCAGCGCCAAACCAGCCCAGCCCGCGAAGTTTTCCCCCCTCAAAATCACAAGGATGCCGCCGCTCCACGCTCCATTCGTTCCCCGCCCACGAAATCCCAAGATCTCTCCTGCTGTTCCCCACGCACGCCGGCGCCCCACGCCGACCGCCGCCTGCGGCTACCGCTGTCCGGCGGTCAATCCCACCACTGCCCCATGCGCCCTTCCTCTGTAGCATCGCCCCACGCCGCCCTGTCCCTGCAACCTAACTCCGTCCTGCCTCTCTCCGCCGCCGGCTCCACACCCTCGTGCTCTCTCTCTGGTTGGCCGCCTCTCTCCAACATCCCTGGCCTGACCTCTCCATCTCCACCGTCCAGCTCATGAAAACACACGCAGCGGCAGATTTGGATCGGGGCAGCGTGCGCCTGGTCAAGGGCATCCCTCTCTGTCTTTGGCTGGGCAGGGGCACCGAAGCGGCTGAGGTACAACTCCCTCCATACATTCCTCTGTCTTTGTGTCCAGTTTTTTTGCCGCATCAATTTTGTATTACAAAGTTTGTTAAGAGATGAACTGGGAGTGAAGGAGCTCGCCGTGGATTATGGGCAGAAGACTGTTATTTGCCCCGTCAGTATTCTGTTGGTGTTGTTTATGTAGATTTAACATATTTTTATAGTACTGACTTATGTTAGATGGAAATCGATTTATGTTAGATTTATTTTTTATTACAGTACTGAGTTCTGTTGGCAGCCTGCAGCTTCTTTGTAAAAAATTGTGAAAATAACTTGGTTATCTCTAAACCGAAGCTTTTGTGCAGTACAAATGGATGTGTTTCTAGTGTGTGTGTCGCTCCAGCTAATCACATTTCTTGGCTGAGTTCACGACAATGGCGTGTCAGCATACCGCCATCCAACTGCCCAAAGACTCAATTAATTTTTCTTACTGAAATCTTCTTCATACTTTACTTTATTACTAAATTCTTCTTCATGCCGCCCACGAAAAACAACACAACTATAGTTCTTCCTTGCATGTAAGATGGCTCAAGCCAAACATAGACAGCCTTGCGACATGGCTGTCTTGCTTTCCTTGTTTCACTTCATTTTAGTGTACACCACTTTGCTGGAGAACCACATCCAGCCGGAGGAAAGAACCGTGGAATCACAATGCAGAACTCCCGCTGCATTGTTCTCGCTTCCTGCCTCTCAAAGAAAAGGACCTGTCCCACAATGGCCTGAATCAAGCTCATCTTGAATCATGGTAGCATATAGACATATAAACAGGTTTATTGTTGTCATGTTTCCCTGCAAGCAACTACAACCAAAATTAACCTAGAAACTAACACTGTGTAGTTTGATTATGATGCATACAAAAGATACTGTGGAGCAGTATATGATTTTCTTGATGTAGTGCCTCATAAGTCTTGTGTTTGATCCACTAATATTTTCTATTTTCAGCGATGTACTCATATAGTGTGTCTTTTGCAGGATGGAAAATGGCAAGCGCAAGCGGAAAAGCTAAAGATGGTGGGGTCACGGAGGAACAACTGAAAGCGGTAGAGTATAAACTACAGAGAAGTAGGACCATAGAAGAAAATGAAGTAAGTCATTCTGCTGAATCAAAACTGTAGTATATCCATCCACATACCAAAATTGTAGTATATCCCTGCAGCAGACTCTGTTCTGGACATAAATAAACACATATGCATGTAATCATTCACAAAACACAAACAATGTGCTCCCTCCGTCCCAAAATAAATGTCTCAACCTTAGTACAACTTTGTACTAGAGTTAGTACAAAGTTGAGACACTTATTTTGGGACGGAGGGAGTATAAGATAACAAAACAGTAGGCAGTGTTGTTGTAAACATGTCTAGTCATCATAAATCTCCTTACTTTTGTTCTTATAGTCTCGCAGTGCTATCACCAAAAAGAATCGCGCCAATGAAGTGCCTCATACATCCGGGAGCAAGAGTCACAAACAATATATATATGATAATTTTCTTGTAGCCTCCTAGATCTTCTCATGAGGTTTTTGTCAATGTTGTGTTCACAAGGGATGCAACGCTGCCTTATGAATATGATGGTTTACGATTTATCGCCGGCGTTGTCACAAGGTCCATTGCATGGCCATCTAGCAAGGTAATCACCAACAATATGTGTTTTGTCTACTTGGCTCAAATTGTTTGACGTGTCATACTGATTCATGTTCACTTTGGTAGATGAAACCCTACAAGCCAGGGGTATCTTCCTCATCCCGCCACTAAGGTATTTATGTTGTGATTCACTATTTATGTGATCCTGCTGTTATCATGACCACTTGGTACTGTACAAGAGCTTCTTCTTGCTGCTCCCTAGCTAGCTAAAAGTGCATGAAGAGTCCATCATGTAATCTGGTCATCATGGAATTTATCAAGGAATCCTAGCTCAAAGTGAAAGAAGATTCCACGATGACCAGATTCCATAAGTTTATCATGGAATCCTTGCTGCTACTTATTTAGTAATAGTTGCTTCCCTGTGTTCATTTAGGCCCAGCTTGGATGCAAAGTATTTTTTAATAGCGTAGTTTCTGAAAAAAACTGCAGTTTTGAAAATACTTTGAGGTGTTTGGTCCAAATATATACCATGGTTCTGCAAACTATAATATCCCCAATGTATCTATTGCTGCCACCAGGAACATAGCATTATGTTTTTTGTGTCCATGTATCTATTGCAGCCACCAGGAAGATAGCAACATCCCTTTCAGTACCATTCAATTTATGGGCACTACTAAAGAGTAAACAAAGATAACTAAAATATTGTACTTCTCACATGGATAGAAAACACCAGTAAGGTGTATCTCTAATACTTAGCTATATGGTACTACTTCCCTAAAAAAACAAGTTACATGAACACATAGCTCTTTCTTGTGTTCAAGAAATAAAAATTACAGTTTCAATTACGCCTCTTAAACCACACTCCATGTTAATCTTGTCTGAGGTATTCTCTTACGGAAAGTCAAACATCAACAGATGACAGATGCATGTGAAACCTATAGTGAACTGGACTTCCCTTCGCTTTTCATGTCTCGTATTCTTTCTCTCTTGTAGATCTTTGATGGTGGTGGAAAGACAACATTTGTTTATTTCATCATCGATAAGAAAACGTGAGAATATATCTTTTCTTCATCATCATTGTCGAAAGGCTGCTAGTACTTAGCTTCCTGTAGTTATAACTAGATGAGTGTAGAAGTCGACATAGCTACAGCTACAACATTTGTTTATGTTCCCTGTTATGCACCTCGACGTGAATTATTTTCAGTTTCACTCCGTAACATAAGTCGCTAGTGCACAACATTTTTTTCACCCTGTGATATAAATCATGTGAAGATAGTCATGAAATGGTTCAAGCATCCAATTATTTCTCAAAACTTGGGGTCGCGTCTCCTGATTAACTTTGGTTTTTCTTAGTCTGACACTTCTGTAAGGATCCCAAGTTTACAGTCGTGCAAATCAAACCTATTCACCTCAAAGTTAGCTGGTTGTATATTAATTTTGTTTCTATGTTTCATGCCTGATGCTCTTTACTCTCAAGTTGAACAGGTAGTACAGTAGTACTTACTAAAAAGGAAATTTCATCAGCTTGCATGTATATTAATTGTATGCTTTTTTGTCTTTCCATGATGCTGCCAGGTTGTGTAGGGAAGACAAGAAGAATAAGAAAGAACCATGAAGCTGTCAGTTTGCGTCAACTAGATATCTTCTGTAATGGAGGAAAACCAATGCATCTTGTAGCTACCATTTTGTAAAGGATATCTTGTGTAAGAGCAAGCATTGAATCGCCGGACATGTATCTATCATTTTATAAACCTATCGGGTGTTTCGGTCACCCAGACAAATGTTTCCTCTTATTTAGTTACCTCTATTATGAGAATTATTAGTGTTATTTTTGTTTGGTTCTGGTTTAATATTTGAGAGTACATGCAAGTTATTGTAACTTGATAGATAATGATGAGATATGTAACATGATTGGTGTTGTTTTGATAATATAATATGCCAAATACCATTGGCAAAGTGCAGATGAACCGTCGATCGGCAGAAGGAAGCATTGTCCCACTGTTGGTCGGGAAAGGTTCATGCTAGGGACAACAGAAAATTGGTTGGCAAAGATAATACCATCAGATTGTTGGTCGGGAAAGGTTCATGGCTGGGCCAATGAAAAGTTGGTCGGCAAAGATACTGCCGTCAAACAGTCGGCCGGGAAAGGTTTGTAAGAGAAAATCAGTTGGGAAAGGTTCGTGCCAGGACCAACAGAAAGTTGGCCGGTAATGTTTCCTTTAGCCGTCCAACAGTCGGTCGGGAAAGATATGTCGGTCGGGAAAAGGCTTTCCCGTCTGGACTTTCCCCAGCAGACCTTATCGGTCGGCAATAGTTTTTCCCAACCGACTGTTTGTCAGCGGAAGCTGTTTTCCCAACCAATCTGTATGTTGGGAAAGTAGTGTTGTGGTGTAGTGCATGAGAACTTCTCGAGGATCAAAAAGAAGGTGAAAGAGTAGCGTGTCAATCAAGTATGTATCAGTTTGTCGGCAATGACCTGTACAGAAAGAGACCAAATAAGGTGAAATTGAAGTGCATTTATCAGGAAGATGGACATCAGCTGTTGGCGATACACGGGGGATATGTGGCTCTCACATAGGATAAAGAACACTTGTCGGCCATGCTTTTCGGCAAGGTTTCTTTTGGCCCACTGCCCTCCTGGATGCAACTGAGCTAGTAACCAAGTGTGAAGCATGCCAGTTCCATTCAAAACAGTCGCATCATCCACCTCAAGCTCTTCAAATGATCCCTCTCTCCCAGCCCTTCTCGGTCTGGGGGCTTGACATACTAGGCCCCTTTCCCCGTGTTGTCAGGGGATTTGACTGCTTGTACATTTCAGTCGACAAGTTGACAAAGTGGCCAAAAGTGGGGCTGACTAGTTTGCCGGTTTGGAGTAACCAACAGGGTAATCACCAACAAAGGCACACAGTTCACTAGCCATGCCTTCATGTAGTCGTGGAATATCGAGCATCTTCGCAAGTTTTACCCGTAAGGCGCGGGTTGCCGGGCTACCTGGCAACCACCTTTTGTACAAGTTTGCCGGCGTGGCATGTAATCCTTTGTACAAAGACAGGCGCAGACCCTGTACATAAGTGAAATAAAGCTAAGCGTTTCACAACTCTTGTCAATTCACATTTCTAGTTATATGTGTCTTTCTGTGATGTTGTGACATTTGTCTTGTATGGATGATTAACAAACTGTCAAGGTTCCATATCATTATTTTCTCTTCTTTCTTTTTCTCAAAGAACAGAAGGTTGCCTCACGTACATGTTGCCGGGGGCAGTAATGGTATGGGCGTCGGCAAGCGATGTTCAAGTTAATATTCCACGACAAGAGGTACAAGAAAGAAAGCTAAGTTGGCATTTTTTCAAACAAATTCTTTGTTGTAGTGCTACTTTCCTTGAACATTTTTGGCTTTTGTATGGATAACCTGCACGCAAGGGAACCTTGACACGATTAGTTGTGCTCTTATTGTGTTTTGAGTTCGCTCAACAATCTAAGGAGCTGCGCTGAGACCGCCAAGGGGCCTTGCCGGCAACGATACTAGATGCTAAGGATCCGTTCCTCAAAGTACTCACGGCAAGTGTGCGCATCGTCAAGATTCAAGACAACATAGGAATAAAACCATGCAAAAACAAGACTGAACAAGGAAAAATAGCACACATTCTCAAACATGATGACCAATAGATATTCATTCGGGGGTGCCAGATAACATTTCTTAGCATTACCCCGCAGGGTTTACATCGAGTGCAATGCAGGGGCCAAAGGAGCGCCTAGGAAAAGCTCAACTCACTCCTGAAAGACCAGATGATGGTGCTGCCGGTGTTCAGCTGGAGTCGGAGTCATCATCCTCGATCTTGACGCTTGGGGAATCGTCGTTGTCGTCATCGTCACTCTCGCTGGAGGAAGCGGTGTCGCTGCTACTCGAGCTCTTCGCGCAACACTCCAAACGAGCGCCTGAAGCCCCGAAGAACTTCACGAAGAGCATGTCAGACCCGACCAGCCTGAAGTGAAGGAGGTGCCCCTGCCCCAGGCTGCAGGCACGGATGAAGGACTTCCATTCGCGCGTGAAGTACATGTTGCTGTTGACGGAGGTCTCGACATCTGATATGTCTCCAACGTATCTATAATTTTTGAAGTATTCATGCCATGTTTACACCAATTTCATATGGTTTTGGTATGATTTGAATGGAACTAACCCGGACTCACGCTGTTTTCAGCAGAACTACCGTGGTGTTGTTATTTGTGCAGAAATAAAAGTTCTCCAAATGCAATGAAACTTTTTGACAATTTTTTTGGAACAAAAGAGGCACTAGAAGCTTCGTGGGAGGTCCATAAGGTGAAGGAGGTGATCACAACCCACTAGGGTGTGTCCGGGCCCTTGCCGGTGTGTAGGTGGGTTGTGGTCACCTCGAGGCCCATATTCCCGTGAATCCGACACCAAAAAATCCTATAAATATAGAAACCCCCAGAAATAACCCTAGATCAGAAGTTCCGCCGCCGGAAGCCTCTATAGCCACGGAAAACCAATCTAGACCCTATTCCGGCACCCTGGTGGAGGGGAACTCATCACCGGTGGCCATCTTCATCATCCCGGCGGCTACCATGATGAGGAGGGAGTAGTCCACCCTCGGGGCTGAGGGTTTGTACCAGTAGCTATGTGTTTAATCTCTCTCTCTCTCTCTCTCTCTCTCTCTCTCTTTCTCTCTCTCGTGTTCTTGAGATGTCACGATCTTGATGTATCGCAGGCTTTGTTAATATAGTTGGATCATATGGTGTTTTCCCCTCTCTTTCTTGTTGTGAATTGAGTTTTCCCTTTGAGATTTCATTCTTATCGGATTGAATACTTTTATGGATTTGAGAACACTTTATGTATGTCTTGCTATGAATACCCGTGGTGACAATGGGGTATCATATTGATTCACTTGATATATGTTTTGGCACTCAACTCGCGGGTTCCCAAGGTGACATTGGGGTAATCTATGCATAGGGGTTGATGCACGTTCTCGTCTTTGTTTCTCCGGTAGAAATATTGGGGCATTCTTTGAGGTTCTTTATGTTGGATTGAGTATTAGGAATCTGAAATTATTTGGTGTTATCTTAATACGAACTCTTGACAGACCGATTGAAAAGGATAACTTGGTGTTATTTTAGTACGAACTCTGGATAGATCGATCGGAAAGGATAACTTGGTGTTATTTTAGTATGAACTCTTGGATAATTCGATTGGAAAGAATAGCTTCGAGGTGGTTTTGTACACTACCAACAATTTCTTATTATGTTCTCCACTAGATAGGAACTTTGGAGTGATTCTTTGTCGCACGTTGAGGGATGGTTATATGATCCAATTATATCAGCATTGTTGAGAGATTGCACTAGTAAAAGTATGGACCCTAGGCCTCATTTTCCAGCATTGCAATACCATTTGTGCTCCATTTTATCAACTGCTACCTTGCTGTTTTTATTGTTCCTATTACAAAAATCAATACCTACTATCATTACTATGCTTGTATCACCATCTCTTCGCCGAACTAGTGCACCTATACAAATTACCATTGTATTTGTTGTGTTGGGGACACAAGATACCTTTTTTTATTTTGTTGCAAGGTTGTTTGAGAGAGACCATCTTCATAATATGCCTCCCACGGTTGATAAACCTTAGGTCATCCACTTGAGGGAAAATTGCTACTTTCCTACAAAATTCTGCGCTTGGAGGCCCAACACGAGTCTACAAGAATAAGTTGTGTAGTAGACATCAAGCTCTTTTCTGGCGCCGTTGCCGGGGAGGTGAGTGCTTGAAGGTATATCTTTAGATCTCGCAATTGAATCTTTTAGTTTCTTGTTTTATCACTAGTTTGGTTTATAAAAATAAAACTACAAAAAAATGGAATTGAGGTGGTCTCATATTATTCATCTTTATCATGCCTTTCTTGAAAATGATGGAGCGGAAAATTGTGCTCAATTGATAGAATAAGAATTCAATGAAATATTTGGCCTAAAATCTTTGAATGATGAGCATGATTGCAATGTTGTTAGTATGAATTCTTTGAATATCCATGATGCTAATGATATGCAAAGCCATAAGCTTGGGGATACTATGTTTGATGAAGATGATATTTTTAGTCCCCCAAGTTGTGATGAGAAAACTTATTATGATGATAGCATGCCTCCTATTTATGATTATTATACTTATGAAAATGGATTTGGAGAGGTCATGACTTCATTGATTATGACGACAAAGTTGTTATCTATGATGATTATGGTGATGACATGTATGCTATATTGAATAATGATAACCATGAAACTTGTCAGCATGATTTTAATTTTCAATCACATGATAGTTATTTTCTTGAGGTTGCTCCCACTACTATTCATGAGAATAAATTTGCTTATTTGGAGAGTAATAGAAATTTATGCATGTGGATCATGAAAAGAATGCTTTATGTGATAGCTATATTATTGAATTCATTCATAATGCTACTGAAAATTATAATGAGAGGGGAACATATGCTTTTACATATGTCAATAATATCAGGTTTCCTCTCTATGTGTTGAAAGTCTTGAAGTTATACTTGTTTTGCCTTCCTATGCTAGTTGATTCTTGCTCCCACATATTGTTTACTCACAAAATCCCTATGCACAGAAAGTGGGTTAGACTTAAATGTGCTATTCATATGCTTCATGATGCTCCCGTTATGTTTCAATTCTTATCTTTTATGTGAGCATCACTGAAATCTTCATGCCTAGCTAAAAAGGCATTAAAGAAAAGTGCTTGTTGGGAGACAACCCAACACTGTTACCTACTTTTTTGTGTGTTCACATGATTAGGATATTGTATTAATCATGTTTTATAGCTTTTGTTTCAATGAAGTGCCAAGTAAAGCCTTTGGGATAGTATGGATGATAGTTGACTTGATTCTGTGCAAAAACAGAAACTTTTGCGCCAGTAACAGAAGTGATCTTCGCTACTGGAATGTTATAAATTCTTGATTTTTTACAGATGATTGATATATAAATTCCATATGATTTCCTATTTTTTCAGAATTTTTGGAGTAACAGAAATATGGATATTGTCCAGATCATTACAGATTGTTCTGTTTTTGACAAACTCTTTTTTCAATGCATAGTTTGCTTGTTTCCTAGTTTCTATGGCTTATATTGCTCAATATAAATTGTCGAAATGATAAGGTACAGTAGGCATTGAGTGAGAATAATTATGAATCTTGTCTTTGACAGTACCAAAGTGAATGAGTTGTCTTTATCATACTAACCTATCTCACGAAGTTCCGTTAAGTTTTGTGTGATTGAAGTTTTCAAGTTTTGGGTGAAATATCGATATGAGGAGAATAAGGAGAGACAAGACCCTAAGATTGGGGATGGCCAAGGCACCCCAAGATAATATTCAAGGAATACTCAAGCAACTAAGCTTGGGGATGCCCCGGAAGGCATCCCCTCTTTCATCTCCAACATTATCGGTAACCTTACTTGGGCTATATTTTGATTCGTCACATGATATGTGTTTTCTTGGAGAGTTCTTTTATTTTATTTGTATTTGTTTGCTGCTATTTATAATAACTAGCGCGCAGAGTGGCCCACCCGATGTGCGGGCTAGACTTTTTGAGTTTTATCATGAGAACGCGGGCAACCTCTTTTATTTGTTGAGTATTTCTTAATGCAACTACTTATATGATGTTGGTGTTCCTGATTTTTACAATCCAGTCTAATGTTTCCTCTTCATTAAAATTGGATGGATCCTAGATAATGCACATTAATGAAAAAATAGCATTTGTAACCCAAATCTAATAAGTTTAATTACAGTGTCCTTTAACCCTATACCTATGTTTTTCCTAGGGAACTTCCCTACACTCGAGAGCTCATGTCTCCTCATTTAAAGGTATACCACTTTAATTTATTAAGAGAAGGGTGATTAACAATATAAGTTTTGCATTTGATAAAGTACAAATAGGCGTCAAACTGGTACATTAATGGAACATGATATCAGACAAATGGTAATCTTATATTATTTAATCATATTGTATATATTTGGTGATTAACTTTAAAAATTATTTATGCATATACAACAATGATTTACGATTTTCTTGAGTATTAGTTGACATATAAAGCACTTTGACTTTGTAGGGGCACCATCTTGTATTCAACTAAAGGTTACTTTAAAAAACTACATGAAGTTCAATTTTTATATTACCAATCTGTTTTATCTTATCCATGTTCATTAACAAATTGTGAAATGAAATACATGTTCATTATCTTTAAAGTGCATTAAAAGGTTTTGGCAAATGGCATTTCCAAATATGTTGCTTAGCTTCACCTAATTTATTTCAAAGACCAAACTTATAATGATATAGTTTTATAGAAATTGATGTTTGTTTAGTTTCCACCTTTCTATCTCACTTCAATTCAGAAAGAAGTTAGGAAAATTTTAATCTAAAGTGCATAACCCAGTGTGTAGTACATAAAAAACACAACAACACTAATATAATATCATCAAAAATACCAGATTTATTCTAAAGTATAAAACAAAAGCAAATAGCAAGTATAAAATAGATGCAAATACCACCATTGTGTCATCACTGACTCTTAGTAATAATTCCTTCGAGGAATGCACCTTCTAGATGTTTGTTACTTGATTCCATATTTTTTCTTAATAACAAATGAAAGATGTGACTATTAAAAAATCAAGGACATATCATTCTATCTCGAGGTAACACAATGATATACTCTTAGCAATATGTAGTGTGAAGTAGTTACCTCTAAGGAAACTTCAATTATTTCTAAATCATTACTCCTAATCGACACTATGTGAGGAAGCAACCAATGAGTTAAAAGCATAGGTGTTATGTAACATATGCCAATGTGCACTTAGTAGAAACTCCTAATGTCCTGACGAAGTAAGGAGCACACAAACAAATTGAGGAATATTATACTTGAACTTGGGAGCAGCAATATTTTAGACCATCAATTGATATGGACTGACATGAAATGACATGTTTTAAGCTGGCTGCTACAAAACCTCGTTTTATTTGTACTATATATATCATGACAGGTAAGAAAAAACCAGGTTTACTTAAACTTGGGTTTATATGAGTTAGAATTGAAATTTCTAGCGCATAGCAAAAGGTTCCACACATTGTATTTACTAAAGTTTTGACTTCGAGTTTGTCATATAAAAAAGTCATGGCTTCTAGTTTAATTGTAAATGTGCATGTGTATATATAAATTAGGTATAACAGTGTGAATCTTTCATTTAATACTACTAATGTTTTTTTCCAAGGGAATACTACTAATGCTTTAACTGTAGATAGGATTATGGATAAAGAGCAAAAGGTTACTGCATGCATAGGATACTCGCATTTCTCTTGAGGACACCTTACGGCAGTTTATACAATTATGAGAATGCTAAAAATCTTACCAAAGCTATTAAAATACCTTTATGTCCATGTACACAACATTTTGAATGGCATTTATTTTTTAATCCAATAGTTCTAGGTGAGGCAATAGCTAGTTTTTCCTCTCACTACTGCAGGATGCTGCTAACACGACACTACAATCAGAGACCCTTCGAGAAACTGTGTGCGATGCAATAATCGCAAACGGTGCTGTATGAAAACCGTCAGAAATGTATAAAACGTTTGCGATGACGGATGCATCAAACACAGTTCAGGTTTTAGTTGCGTGTGCGATGAAGGGCATACAGTTCAGTTCAATTAACTGTTTACGATGAGGAGGAACAAAAGAAACGGGCAGCCAGATGAAGGCGTGTGCGATACACAGCATACGGTTCACTCGGATGAACTGTTTGTGATTAGGCAACACGAAAGAAATGGGCAGCCAGATGAAGGTGTGTGCGATATACAGCATACGGTTCACTCGGATGAATTGTTTGTGATTAGGCAACACAAAATAAATGGTCAGCCAGATCAAGGTGTGTGCGATATACGCATGCGGTTCACTCGGCCCTTGTCGTCAGTGTGTGACCTCTGTGGCAACCGTTCGCTCCCCAGGCGCCTCTTCGTGTACCGTGGCAACCGTCCACCGCCTCTTCGCCTTTCCCTCTCAATTTGGAACAACTGTCGCACGTTCTTCCTCCCTCCATTTGCCTTCACCCTTCCTTCTACCATTATTTGATCATCTTCTCCATGGAGGGAACAGGCCAGAAATGACCCCGTTATTCTTGCCCCGATCTAAAACATGACGTGGTGGAGGAACTCATTGATCGGTGCGACGTCATCACCTCGGCTAGCATGGCAGGTTTGTTCAAGACCATTCTCGACTCAACTAATAACATCATTACAAGGAACCCAAGGGTCCAGGAGCGGTTTGATCTCCCCTATCTTCTTCGCCGTGACCCTGCTGACTGGCGCGGGGATGAGGGAAGCCTCTCCTTATGCAAGTTGATGCTGCTTGATAATGATACGTATGATGTAAGATGCCATCGCTTGAGGGCAAGGCTTGGGCAGGCGCAAATGGATATTGGGTTGTTTATATTGGGTACAACTACGAGTGGGAACTTGTGAATGTGTACACTCGTCACCAGGTTCCACTTCCAAAAATCTCAGACGACTGGCTAGAGGTTGAGTACACCGGTATTCTACGTGAGTTCAAATACGATCATGGTGACTGTCGTCTATGGAATATAGCAATTTGTCGAGTTCCCAACCGCTCTTGGGATTACTCGAACTATGAAGTTGTTGCCATCTTCGACAAGCTTGTTGCCGGCCTTACTTCCACGCCTCGATGGATATTGCTCAAAAATCAATTTCTGTACACGGATAAGTACTGTGATGCAATTCAACACGAGGGTCTTGTGTTTGCTTCCACCACTCGTGGCACTGTTTTTGCATGGAATCATCATGCTTTCGGTACGTTTGTCTTCCACCGTAATTATAATTGTTTCATCCACATGCATGCGGGTTAGCTAGTTTCCCTTTACTAATTAATTAACCTTCTTGTGTTTCCAAGGTCCTGTGAACATTCCAGCGCCTATACTTGAAATTTTTTATAACCAAGGGGGAGATGACGATGTTGATGATCACGAGCATGAGGACGAGCAGGACCCACATACTCAATGGCGCCTGGCAACTTATTCCGATGGATCACCTCTTCTTGTCTGTATACAGGGCACTGCTGATGTTACTAAGGAAGCAGGTGTTGTCTTGCATGGTCGCACTCTCTGGACCTATTCCAACATCCGTTGCAGGGTATTCGGAATGGATACTGGTGTACTAGCACCAACACCTACTCCCTGGTTCAGTATTGAAAGTCTTGGAGGAAACTCGCTCTTCCTTGGACAAAACTATCCAATGATGGTGGAAGGCGATCCAGCTGCTGTTGACACAATGTTACTACCATTTATGAGAAGCAACTGTATCTATACCTCGGACATTGCTATGCTTCCCTACCGTCCCAATATGGGTCCTGACATAGGCCGCTTCAGCCGGGATGATCAGTCCTGCGTTGGTCCCGAGATTGACAGTAGCTGGCCCTTCCCAGAGAATCACTTCTGGTTCAAAGCAAGCGTTTCCAACGCCGACGAGTGGTTGAGCTGAAGTTTATTTCATCACTTTGTTATTTGTTGTGTGAGAAAAACTTTACTAGAATGTTTTGTTGGAAATGATCTATAATCCAACGTGTATCCTCGTTGTCGTTGTGGGCTGATGACTTGTTGTATGTAATCAATGGTACATTTGCATATGCGTCCATCAACTCACGCCTGCTAGTGGTGTCCATATGAACAGTGCTAGTGATTTTAGTTGCAAAAATTAGATAGTGCTAGTGATCTTTAGCTGCATATTTTGACAAATCGCAGTGTTACAAGGTTGACAAATGGCAATGTTACTAGATAAACAAATGTCCATCTTTCCAGTTTCACAAATCGAAACATACCCAAAATGCCAGATATGCAAATCTTACCCAATTGTTTGTACGTGGTTGCACACGGGTCATGCAAAACAACCGTTTGCGTTGAAGGGATGTAGAAATCCGGCTCGGCACATTTTCCCTTGGCTTTCTGGGGAAGCTGTCGGTTTGCATCCAGGTGTTCTAACTAAAACATTTGCGATGAGTGTTTTGTATTTAAAAACCATTGACGTTTTTTTCAAAAGAAAATGGTTTGATAAGTCTGTACATTAAGAGATAAAAACGCAAGTTCGTTCAAACCATATCTTTCATTCAGTCACACTGCAAATTTATATTCATATGATCGACAACTCGAGATACGGTATTAAACCCCCCAAAAACTATTTCCGGTGGCGGCGGAGGTGGCATGCCGCGCCGTCGTTGTCGTCCTCCAGGACGCCATTGTTGAAGTCTTCAAGGCAGCACAAAATGTTCTTCACTTGTAAATCAAATATCATGTCGTCGCGTGATCAACGGGCGGGGCGCGGGAGGACGGCAACTGGCGCCGCTAAGAGGTAGCGGTCGACGGCAGCATCCCATGCCGCTGAGGGGGGCGCGCGCACGGGCACGGGCACTGGCGCGGCGGGTGCAGCCAAACGCACGGGGCCGGCGCCACGGTGGGTGGAGGGGCGTGCACTGGCACGGGCACTGGCGCTGGCATGTACACGAGCTCGTGCGGGTCCGCGGAGACCTTGCTGACGCCCGCGGCTTCCAGCTCTGCGATAGTGCTCGGTGACCAGCACGTCAAGGCTACGGGGATGGTCGCTGGCGCGGGCGCAGGGATGGGAGCTGGGATGGGAGCGGGGGCAGCAACCGCCGCGGCCAGCTCGTTCTGGGCCATGTCCATGAGGCCCCATTCCTCCTTATTTTCTATCTCCTCTGGCTCAGAGTCGACTTCACCAAACTTGAAGACTAGTGGCAGATGATCGTTCTGCGCCATGGCATTGGTGGAGGTCTGCGGGAGGGAGGGGAATGGGAGGCGAACAGTAAGGCCGCCTGTATTAAACAGAGGCTCGGGCGCCATTAATGGAGAGGAAGGCGGGCGGCCATGGAAGTCAAAGGGCTCGCTTCCCAGTGAGCCTGCGCAGCGTACAAATCGCACGCTTCCTGGTGAGCCTACACATTGGAGGACAGCTTGCACGCCTCTCGGTCAGCCTGCGCACCGGACTGGGCTCGCACGCCTCCAGTTCAGTCAAGGTCAAGCAGCTGTCCGCACGGCACCTCCTACAGCCATTAAAACCAAGACACGTGGCGTCACGTGAATGGTTAAAAGAATGCACACGGTTTGAATTCTACAAAAGTTTGAGATATTAAAGTGGCAACTATTTTTTCAAAATGCCTTTGTTGGCTGTCATTATTCGAGTGCGCCTTCTCTCAAAATGAACACGAAAAATGCCACAGCATGTCGGGTGCCATTCCATGATAGCATGCCAAGTTTCATGAATTTCAGACGAGTTTTGGATTTACTAGAATTTAAAAACCAGGCATCTCAATGTTTTGCCGGCAATCAACGGTGCCCTGGTGTTTGAAATTCATTCCCATTTCTTGCATGGGACCTAGGCATGCACCCAAGGACACAGATTTGATTTTTCAACCAATTTATATGCACTGGAGCATGTGCATGTAGTTCAAACTTGAATTATGCACATAAATGCATTGAAAACTTAGTTAATGCATAAAAATATCCAAACGAACCCGAAAAAATCCCAAAAATTGACACAACACTCCTATTGTTCTATCTTGACACGAGAATTTTTTTGAAAGAAATAAGAGGCAATGGATATCATTTCGTACGCAAAGGTGGGATATTCCCTACCGAAACCATCATGCTTGTTGTGAGAAGCTCTGGTTTGTGAGAAGCGTATACCCGAACCTGCCCCGAATGGGACAATTTTTTACCACGGCATGTTGATACCGCTCCATGATAGCATGCCAACTTTCATGAATTTCAGACGAGTTTTGGATTTACTAGAATTTAAAAACCAGGCATCTCAACGTTTTGCCGGCAATCAACAATGCCCTGGTGTTTGAATTTTATTCCCATGTCTTGTGGGACCTAGAAATTCACCCAAGGACACAGATTTGATTTTTCAACCAACTTTAGTGCATTGGAGAATGTGCTTGTAGTTCAAATTTGAATTATGCACATAAAATGCCTAGAAAATCCAGCTAATGCATAAAAATGTCCAAACGAACCCCAAAAAATCACAAAAATTGACAAAATACTCCTGTTGTTCTATGTTGACACTAGAAATTTTTTGAAAGCAATAAGAGGCAATGGATATCGTTTTGTCCCCAAAGGTGGGACATTCCCTATCGAAACCATCATGCTTGTTGTGAGAAACTCTGGTTTGTGAGAAGCTTATACCCGAACCTGCCCCAAATGGGACAAATTTTTTACCACGGCATGTTGATGCCGCTCCATGATAGCATGCCAAGTTTCATGAATTTCAGACGAGTTTTGGATTTACTAGAATTTAAAAACCAGGCATCTCAACATTTTGCCGGCAATCAACAGTGCCCTGGTGTTTGAATTTCATACCAATCTCTTGCATGGGACCTAGAAGTTCACCCTAGGACACACATGTGATTTTTCAACCAACTTTGGTGCATTGGAGCATTTGCTTGTAGTTCAAATTTGAAATATGCACATAAAATGCCTACAAAACCCAGTTAATGTATAAAAAAGGCCAAACAAACCCCGAAAAATTCCAAGATTAAACACAACACTCTTGTTGTTCTATGTTGACACTAGAATTTTTTTGAAAGCAATAACAGGGAATGGATAGCATCCCGTCCCCAAAGGTGGTACTTTCCCTATCGAAACCATCATGCTTGTTGTGAGAAGCTCTGGTTTGTGAGAAGCTTATACCCAAACCTGTCCCAAATGGGACAAAATTTCCACCACGGCATGTTTATGCCGCTCCATGATAGCATGCCAAGTTTCATGAATTTCAGATGAGTTTTGGATTTACCAGAATTTAAAAACCATGTATCTCAACGTTTTGCCGGCAATCAACAATGCCCTGGTGTTTGAAATTCATTCCCGTCTCTTGCATGGGACCTAAGCATGCACCCAAGGAAACACATGTGATTTTTCAACCAAATTATATGCACTGGAGCATGTGCATGTAGTTCAAATTTGAATTATGCACATAAAATGCCTAGAAAACTCAGTTAATGCATAAAAATGTCCAAACGAACCCCGAAAAATCCCAAAAATTGACACAACACTCCTGTTGTTCTATGTTGTCACGAGAATTTTTTTGAAAGCAATAACAGGCAATGTATATCATTTCTTCCCCAAAGGTGGGGCGTACGTTCCCTACCGAAACCATCAGGCTTGTTGTGAGAAGCTCTGGTTTGTGAGAAGCATATACCCAAACCTACCCCAAATGGGAATTTTTTTACCACGACATGTTTATGCCGCTCCATGATAGCGTGCAAGTTTCATGAATTTCAGACGAGTTTTGGATTTACTAGAATTTAAAAACCAGGCATCTCAATGTTTTGCCGGCAATCAACGGCGCCCTGGTGTTTGAAATTCATTCCCATTTCTTGCATGGGACCTAAGAATGCACCCAAGGACACATATTTGATTTTTCAACCAATTTATATGCACTAGAGCATGTGCATGTAGTTAAAAAATTGAATTATGCACATAAATGCATTGAAAACTCAGTTAATGCATAAAAATGTCCAAACGAACCTCGAAAAATCCCAAAAATTGACACAACACTCCTGTTGTTCTATCTTGACACGAGAAAAAATTTGAAAGCAATAAGAGGCAATGGATATCGTTTCGTCCCCAAAGGTGGGATGTTCCCTATCGAAACCATCATGCTTGTTGTGAGAAGATCTGGTTTGTGAGAAGCTTATACCCGAACCTGCCCCAAATGGGACAAATTTTTTACCACGACATGTTGATGCCGCTCTATGATAGCATGCCAAGTTTCATGAATTTTAGACGAGTTTTGGATTTACTAGAATTTAAAAAGCTCACATCTCAACATTTTGCCGGCAATCAACAGTGCCCTGGTGTTTGAATTTCATTCCAATCTCTTGCGTGGGACCTAGAAATTCACCCAAGGACACACGTGTGATTTTTCAACCAACTTTAGTGCATTGGAGCATGTGCTTGTAGTACACATAAAATGCCTACAAAACCCAGTTAATGTATAAAAAGGGCCAAACGAACCCCAAAAAATTCCAAGATTAAACACAACACTCCTGTTGTTCTATGTTAACACTAGAAACTTTTTGAAAGCAATAAGAGGCAACGGATATCGTCCCGTCCCCAAAGGTGATACGTTCCCTATCAAAACCATCATGCTTGTTGTGAGAAGCTCTGGTTTGTGAGAAGCTTATACCCAAACCTCCCCCAAATGGGACAAAATTTTCACCACGGCATGTTGGTGCCGCTCCATCATAGCATGTCAAGTTTCATGAATTTCAGACGAGTTTTGGATTTACAAACATTTAAAAACCAGGTATCTCAACATTTTGCCGGCAATCAACAATGCCCTGGTGTTTGAAATTCATTTCCTTCCCTTGCATGGGACCTAGAAATTCACCCAAGGACACACATGTGATTTTTCAACCAACTTTGGTGCATTGGAGCATGTGCTTGTAGTTCAAATTTGAATTATGCACATAAAATGCCTAGAAAACCCAGGTAATGTATAAAAAAGGCCAAACGAACCGGAAAAAATTCATTCCCATTTCTGGCATGGGACCTAAGCATGCATTGAAG
The DNA here is from genome assembly GCF_002575655.3 of Aegilops tauschii subsp. strangulata. Lineage (NCBI taxonomy): Eukaryota > Viridiplantae > Streptophyta > Magnoliopsida > Poales > Poaceae > Aegilops > Aegilops tauschii. The sequence goes on along the minus strand of NC_053035.3, from coordinate 143,944,541 downwards.
GACACAAATTTGATTTTTCAATCAATTTGTATGCACCGGAGCATGTGCATGTGGTTTAATTTTGAATTGTGCACGTGAAATGGCTAGAAAACCAGCTTTTTGTATAAAATGTCCAAATGAACCCTGAATAATTCCAATTCTTTTACAACACACATATAGTTGCATGTTCACTGTAGATAAAAGGTCTAGCAATTCAAACAACATCCATTGCCGCCGTGACCCCATTTTGTAATTCAAATCAAGTAGATCCCACACAGTTTATTATCACCAACCGTGTGAGATGTAGTACAAAATATCTTGGAGCACCTTCGGTGTATAGTACGCCTATGGCTTACGCGAGAAGGTGCGTTGGCTACAGTCCACAGCCGGCGTGTCAAGCGCACTAGCTCACTCCCCAAAACTCCTGCCTCTGCATCCCTCGCAATCTCGAAAATATCTACCGCCTGGAAGGTTTTAATGGTTGATAGCACACGATTAGTATGTGTGGACCGTGTGCGATGTCTGTTACTTCCGCTCTGCATCTGGCCCTTGATTAAAATTTTCAGTAGCCCCGACATTTTACTCCCGCCTCTGCATCCCTCGCAATCTCAAAAATATCTTCTCGCCCTTGATCCAAATTTTCAGTAGCCCTGCCTTGTTACTCCCGCCTAGTAAAACTTTCAGTTGCCGCAGTATTTCCTCAAACACAACCTTGCCCCCCTCCACACACACCCCAAAACCTCCGCTCACATAGACACACACACAACCCTCGAAACCATTGGTAGGTCGCCGCCATCGCCGGCGCCTCCAACCTCAACTTCTGCCCATGTGCCGGGGAGCTCGAGGAGACAATGGCCAAAAACAGGTTTATCACGGCCTTTTCGCCTAACGCCGGCGAGGTGGCCACCGAGGTGTCCCCAAACTTCCTCTGCGGGCCCGATCCACCATCGCCGGTCCCCCGATCCGCCCGCCGCCACGCCCCTACGCCGGTTCGAGGACTTCCCCGTCCTCCCTCGGACCCGGCAGCCGGCGAAGTCCTACCTCGGGGTCCGGCAGCGGTGGTGGGGGATTTGGGTCGACGAGATAAAAGATCGAGAGACCCACACCCGCCGGTGGCTCGGTAGCTTCCACATGGCCGAGCTCGCGGCCATGGAGTCACTACAAAAAAGACACATCCGTGACATTTTGGGCCGAACGAATTTTTTTCCTGTCATACTTATGACACTTCTATGACGATAATTGTGACAAAACCCGGTATCATCATAGATGTGGTGGGCTCCTACTTCTATGACAAAAAATCATGACATAAAATGGGCTTTTCGTCCTGGACGGGCCGGAGATGCAGCTGCATGACATTCTTTGGGCCGTCCATGATGGAGAAAACCGTGGTAGAAGCTAGGGCGAGGAAAATATCGGGGGAGTTCCCGGTTATGGTGGGTGGTCGGGGGCCGAGCGATGCACATTTCTCTCATACGTACGCGTGTGTGTGCAAGGCGTTGCGCTCTAACTGAACCCGAGTGAGGCGTTGGGCTCTAACTGAACCCGAGCGATTGCACTGCAGGCTACACGTTACTGAACCCAAGCGACCGATCGATCGATCCCTTGCTGTTAACTGGATCCGAGTGATTCCTTCACTACTGCTGCTAACTAAAGCCGACCGAACACTACTGCCTCCTTCCCTCGATGAACAGTGAGCGTTGTTGAGGGGGTTTGGATGAACTGTTCCTGGTGGGGGGTTGGATGAACAGGACCCCGTGGTAGTAGAGGCCATTGCCGCTGGATGAACAGTACCCCGATCGATCGAGCCGGTGGATGAACAGGACCCCGTGGAGGGCTGGATGAACAGGACCCCGTGGAGGGCTGGTTGAACAGTAGCCGGTGGAGGTCTGGTTGAACAGTAGCCAGTGGAGGGCTGGATGAACAGTAGCCCGTGGAGGGGTGGTTGAACAGGACCCCGTGGAGAGGGCTGGCTGAACAGTAGCCGGTGGAGGAGCGGTGGAGGCTGGATGAACAGGAGCCCGTGGATGAACAGTGTAGGTGAAGGCTGGAGGAGGTCGATGGTGGATGAACAGGAGCCCGTGTAGGCAGTCGACGGTGGATGAACAGTAGCCCGTGGAGGCAGTCGAAGGTGGAGATGAACAGTATCCCGTGGAGTTCCGTTTTGCGGTACGCCACACCCCTCCCGATGAACAGGACCCCCGTTTCGACCGTAGCGCTCCAACACAAGTCCGTTTCCTCCATTTTGCGGTACGCCACACCCCTCCTGATCAACAGGACCCCATTTCGACCGTAGGAGGTCCGTTTCCTCCGTTTTGCAGTACGCCAGACCCCTCCCGATGAACATGATTTCTTTTCAACCGTGGTCGGTCGGACACAAGGCCGTTTCCTCCGTTCTGCGGTACTCCAGGCCTTGTTTCCATCGGCTGTTCCGTCCAAGCCGGTTGGCTCCCGATGAACATGACGACGCATTCCGTTCCGACCCAACCGGTTGCCTCCCCATGAACACGATGACGACGCAGCTTCTCCGTTCCGACCCAGCCATGTACATGAGCCATGGTTATACGTATGCGCGAGTAGGCGTTCGAGACCCCTCCCATATGTACGTACGTGGCCGTATTTTCTTTCTTGCACCCTGGCCGCTGTACGTACGTGTACATGCTACATGTGCGCCTCTACTACGACACGTGCGCGCTTCTACATCGACCAGTATGTATGTACACGTTCGCGACCAGAATGACAACGCTACATATGCTTCGACCAGGTGGGTCCCGACTGTCAGGCACTTCCTTGCGTGCGAAGATGTAGCTGGTGGGTCCCAGTAGTCAGGGGGCGAATCAGTTTTTGCCCGTAATATGGACGCACTTCTTTACGTGCGAAAATGTAGCTGGTGGGTCCCAGCAGTCAGGGGGGAAACATTTTTTTGCGAAATACGGTGGCCCGTCCGGTGGGTCCCTGCTGTCAGGTGGAGGAATCATTATTTTCCGTGTAAGAAGGAGGCACTTCCTTGCTGCGGCCGTGGACCCAGCTGTCAGCTTCTGCACGTACAGTACTCTTCCGATGGAAGTCGTTCCTTGACCACGTTGACCACGCCATGGCGAGAGCACCAGGGCGGTGGATGACGGCGAGGCCTAGGAAGGGGACGATGCGGAGCCGGGGAAGACGCGACAGTGGAAGCCCACGCGGATAGGAGTACGAGGCTTCATTGGTTCGGCTTCGGTGTGAGCCTGCCGTCGCCGCAGGGCCTGGCCAGCGGTGGGAGTAGTAGGGGGCGGTGAGGCCTCCGCGGCATCACAACCGGCCACGGGAAGCAGGAGCACGCCGCACGACCGGCGCTGGTTTGGGCAGCTGGAGCAAGAAGACCAGAGGTTGAAGAAGCACTACGGCCGTTGGATGGACATTGTACAGTCACTGGAGCTGGAATCGTTCATATTGACTAAGTTGACAAAGCCCTCCGTCCCCGTCAACTTAGTAGACCCACAAGTCAGCCTCCCACTATGCTGGGTCCCAGCTAGTAGGGGGAGTATTCATTTTTTTGTGCGTAATAAGGAGGCACTTCCTTGTGTGCGAAGATATATGTGACACCCCCAGTGTCATGCTATAGTAATCCCCTGTTAATGGTGCCATGTCATCATGTTACTGTTGCAAACCTTCACTTGATCCAAATCACCATTCAAATTCAAATCCAATCTAAAGTCCAAAATTCAAATTTCTCAAACATGCAAACTAAAATGTTCAAAGGGTGGAAAATAATCCCTGGACATTTGTCATATTGGAACCAACCTCTTTTGAATTTTCAAAATGCCCCTAGAATTTTATTTAGTGGTACAACAGCAATTAAAATTGACATTTACAATTTCTAAAAATAGTTAGACAACTTCTTTGGGCCCCAAACTTTTTGTGACATCTAATATTACCGCGCTTGATTTATGTGCAAAGTTTCACAAGTAACAAAACTCATTTGGTACCTCTAATAAATCTAAAACAGGAACTAAAAGCTTTAACAGAAAAAAGGAACGAAAAGGCCAAAGACAACACTGCTCACATACAGCCCATAGGTATAGTGCGGCCCAGCCCACTCAATGGGCCTTCTCTTTCTTCACGTTCAGGAGGAAGGCAGAGGCAGGGGAGCCACGGCGCACACACGCCGTCCACGCCCGGATTGCCTCGTGTCGTTCATCCGAGTGCTCCTAGAGGTGTATAAGTGTTCCCCGACTCCGTTGACGAACCCTAGCCCCCGAAATTCCTCTCTCCCACTCGCGTTTCTCCTCTGAACCTCGTGCCCGAGATGTCGTCACTGCGCTTTCGTTGATACCGCGGCCACCAACTCCCCATCGTTGCATCGCCATGTCGATGAGGTTCTCCGTCGTCTGCTTCATCGTCTCCACCACTGGATCGAGCTCGGGGAGCAACGTCGATGTCGACCTCATCGTTTGTCTCCTCCACGGCCGCCGCGTCCTCGCTGTCGATCCGCGTCTTCTCGTCCACCCCGGCCCCGTACGAGCACGCCATCGGCCCTCCCGCGGTGAGCAACGCCGATCCCCTGCCTTTCTCCCTAGTTTCCGTCGACGTAGCCGCCGCTCAAGTCCTCCCGGGGCCACGCCCGAAACTTTGCTTCCGGCACGAGCGCGCGCCCCTGCTGCGCCTCGCCTTGTCCGGCCGCTCCCTTCGACCGGCCTGCCTGCCGTCGCCCTTGCACGTCCACGCACATCCCTGCTGCCCCGCGCAGCCGCCCGCCCGCCCTCTAGCCACCGCGCCCGGCCACGCTGCTGGTGCTCGTTGTCTACTGCTGCTCTGTGCCGTTGCCGAGCTGCTGCTTCTCGCTGCCTGCTAATGCTCCTCACCCAGCTAGTGCTGCCGCTGCTTCTGTTGCTGCTTGCTCCGCCTTGCTGCTGCTGCCACGGCATGTTGCGCCCGCCTCTGCCGCGCTGCTGCTCCGGCAGTGCCACTGCTTATTGCCGCTTCTGCTGCTTGCTTATGCTACTCGCGAGCTGCTGCGCTGCACTACTGCTGTTCGTTGCTTATTAGCTGCTGCCGCTGTACGCTGAAGCTAGCCATGGCCAAGTGCCTTGGCGTGGCATGTGTGAGCACAACCATGAGGCGTTGTGCCTCTGGCACTTGCCCTTTTTAATTACTAGTAGGTTTAGTTTAGGAGTATTTTAGTGCCAAGTTAGTCTAATTGCTAATGAGATGTTGACCCACTCTTAGTTTAAGAAGATAAAGCAAACATAAAAATGTCTAAGTCAATGACATTTGGCCCCCACTTGCACTATTTCTATGTTGACCAGTTAACCTTTGACTGGGTCAAGCCAACCCCACTGGCTAACACACGGGTTAGAGTAGCACTTGGTGACAAAAGTATAATCTGCTTATAATTCGAATTAATATTAAATTCAGAAGATGTTTAAATCTTTAGAAAATCGTAGATAATAAACCGTAACTCGGATGAAAATGTTTTCTACATGAAAGTTGCTCAGAACGACGAGACGAATCCGAATACGCGGTCCATTCATCTGTCACATGCCTCTATCATGCTGAACATGGAACATCCCCCCTCCGATTATCTGTCTGACACAAGTCCGGTACCGGGAATACATTCCCGGTTGATTTGCCCCTTCACCTATATCGTGCAGTACTATGTTAGGTCGACCCTAGTTCTGCTTATCGTCTTGTTATGCCTTGTTTGCTCTGTATTTACTATTTCCTCCCCCTCTTCCCTCCGGTAGACCCCGAGACCGATGCTGCCGCTGTGATCGACTACATCAACGACACTTCTTCCTTTTCAGCAGAGCTTCCAGGCAAGCCCTCCCTTTGATCATCCCGATATCGCCCATTCCATTCTCTCATGCTTGCATTAGATTTTTCTACTGTAATTGTTTGCTCCTATTCTGATGCATAGCCTGCTTTTGTAACCTGCTTATTGATACCTACCTGCTTATCCTAATGTGCTTGGTATAGGTTGGTTAGTGATCCATCAGTGACCCCCACCTTGTCCTTGTTGCCCCTGCTTCATCATCGAAGACCCGATCAACGGGATCGAAGACCAGGCCCCAGCACCGCACATCACTTTCCCCTTAGTTTCTCGACACTACTGGGTTACTATCGAGTGCCGAGGGTGAGACCTCTACAACACTTCTGATGTTAACCCTGTAGTGTAGCTATTCGGTCATGGTCATCGGGGGTGATTCCGCCTTAACCACTTCTGATACGACTCTGTCGTGCAACCCCTCAAGTGTGAACCTCGGGGGTGGTTCCTCTTATGTTCACCTTGATGATTACATTGAGTGGAAGTCACCGAGGGTGATTCCTCGGGTTTCCCCCTTGATGTTTAAACACATGGATACTTGGACATTACAGCTGTTTCTTGGAAAGGCGGGTCGACCCTGAGGGGTACCCGCGAGTGATGTGGAGACGGGTTGACCTGGAGGGTGCCCGTGAGATAATTATGAGGCGTGGCCGGGCATTCATAGCCCTTGCCGCAAGTCCTCGAGACGGGGCAACGGGGTCACATCTTTCATGAGTCTCTGCTTGTTACCGCGTCTCCTAATCCACTACGATTTGGATATTTGATCCGAGGGGCCTCTGGCCTGATAGCACTAACCATCACGTGGCCATAGTATGGGCGTTCTGCGTCGTATGCATCAGCCAAAGCTTAATAGACGTCAGCGACTGAGTGGCGCGTGCCGGGTTGGACTGCGTAAGCACCTGCCTTTTTGAAGGGGGTAGCTAGGTCTGCTCACCGGCCGCGTTCGCAACGTGAAAGAGTTCCCGAAGCGATGGCCCATGACCCCTGGGGGCATAGGTTTAGTCTGGCGTGCTGACCTCTCTATTAAGCCTAGGTCGGGTTGCGGCGTATTGTTTGGCCGAGGCCGGGCATGACCCAGGAAAGTGTGTCCGGCCGGAGTTAATCGAGCGTGGTGGGTAAGTTGGTGCACCCCTGCAGGGAAGAAACATCTATCGATAGCCTGACCTACGGTAACGGACACTTGGAGTTGTATCCCGATCGATACAACTAGAACTGGATACTTGTGATGAGAATTGGATTGTGATGATAACTAGATAGTATGGCTCTGGGATTGCTTTCTCGCAGGGAGTCGAGAAAGGATCTCTGGCCGAGGTTGATAACACCACTACTTTACTTTATGCTACTCTACTCTCTCCTGTTGCTGCAAGACGGTGGTTTCCAAAAGATGCTAGTCTTCGATAGGCTAGGGTTTCCCCTTCTCTTCTGGCATTCTGCAGTCCAGTCCACAGATACAACCCTTTTCATTGATACCGATGCATATGTAGTGTAGATCCTTGCTTGCGAGTACTTTGGATGAGTACTCACGGTTGCTTTGCTCCCCCTTTTCCCCCCTTTCTTCTTCTTTCTGGTTGACGCAACCAGATGTCGGAGCCCAGGAGCCAGATTCCACCGCCGATGCCTACTACTATGTGGAGACCGCCGACGACCAGGAGTAGTTAGGAGGCTCCCAGGCAGGAGGCCTTGCCTTTTCGATCAATGTTGCTTTTGTGCTGGCCTTCTTAAGGCTACTTGTCTAACTTATGTCTGTACTCAGGTATTGTTGCTTCCGCTGACTCTTGTGTTTTTGAGCTTGTGTATTCGAGCCCTCGAGGCCCCTGGCTTGTAATATAAAGCTTGTATTATTTTAATTTGTGTCCAGAGTTGTGTTGTGATATCTTCCCGTGAGTCCTTGATCTTGATCGTACACATTTGCGTGTATGATTAGTGTACGATTGAATCAAGGCCGTCACAAGTTGGTATCAGAGCCGACTGCCTGTAGGTATCCCCCTTCCAACTCCTTGGCCGAAGTTGAGTCTAGTCACTGAAAAACTTTTTACTAACATGGCTGTGTGTCTTACGGGCCCATGTCGCCATTGGATGGTAATAGAATCTTTTACTCCTCATCTATACTCTAGGACTCTGATCTCTCTTCTATTCGGGTTAAATGATTTTACTAACGCCGACTCTAGGTTCCCGTAACTACTTCCACCCGGAGAGCCCCTTACTCTAGATGATTACTTGGTGCACCGAAGGATTTCGACGATACTCTCCGATGTTCTCTCGAGACTTTGTGTCCGTTGCTTTTTTAATTCCCTACCATAGGAATACCCCTATGGATAACTACATACACGTGCCATTCTTACATTCGTCCCCAGTTGCTCTTGTTACTACAAGATACCCTGAAATTCTCTCTTTTGTTCTAAGAATCCTTTGTGCCACTGCCTTGCAGCTCTTTTCCACATGAATACACCTATGAGTAATTCCTCACACTTATCGAGGATTCACTCATCCCTAGTTGTTCTTGTGTTTCACAAAATTCTTCAAAATACTATTCGATCTCCCGAAATCCTCAGTAGCTTATTGTTCTTGTTCTTCACTACCTGCTTACATTATGGTTAATTCCATATGTCTAGCAATATCCATTGAAATCTGTTGTGGTTGACATTCTGATCCTATTGATTCAACATGTGTGTGAATGCACGCAATCATCAGTTGATCCCTATGAGATTCGTCCTTTTGGCTCAGACATCACTCCGAAACTTGAGCTTGTTCTTGGCAAATCAAACCTTGATCAATTGTCGATCTATATCGATTCAACTCAATTATCTTTTGATTAGAGCCCCTGCTTCTGATCTTCTGATTTGAAAATTGTAATCCCTTTGTATTTAAGCTTTGAAGTTATCCAGATATATCTATAATTCGATGCATTTGCATTCTTTCTTCCTCTAGTTGAGTACCGATAATCGTATCAGATCATTTGTGGACTGCCAAATCCTTTGTTGGATTATTATCCGACAGTGTCCTTCACATTCTAAATTCTTGCGAGTTTTCCCCTGACACAGAATGCCTATGGTAAACATTATCCTCTCTTTTTTGTGAGCCATGCTCTACTTCCGAGCTTGAGTAATTTACTCCTGATGTTTGTGGAATAGGTTCCTAAGATGCCCTATGGATTGAACCTATGCCTTCCCTAATCCATTTGAACCCGAGAGTTTTAACGAGTCTTACTCTTCTGGTGTTTTACCAGATATGATTTCAATGCTACAACTTCTTCGAAAGCGAGAAGTGAATGAAAGTTGTGCATTGGAGAAGTGGGAGTCGACCTTGAACTTTGTGCTCATGCCCATGGAAACAATGTAGATCTTATCATGGAAGCTTCTCCTAAATTAATTGTCCCCTTGGTATAAGTTCATCTTATATCTGGGATTTGGTCATTTGCAATCGTGGTTCCAACCATATTGTTCCTCTTTGATCCCATTTTCCTGGACAAGTTAAAGTAGTAGCCTTCTGCAGATCAATACATCTCTGCAACCTTTATTTTGATCTTCCTTCGAGTATTACCCTCCGGTATCTCGAGAATGTCAAAGAACTGTGTTGCTTCCTATGAGTCCTCATCTAGTATTGCTTCTCACCGATTTTAGATTTCCCCCGGGTTCTGAGTTATTAGTCACTCGAGAACACCGATAAGTGATTCGATTCCACACCCCAATTCAATAACTCTAGGTAATTTTTGTGCTTGCGAGTTTAACAGTCCTCCTAGTCATTCCTAGCCTGATCGGCTATATCATTATCGTGCTAAATTTTAAGTGTGCTACCTGGTCCTTCTTCTCGGAGCACAATCTTTGATGATGAGCTAAGCTTTCGTCAATCTTCCTCATCATATCATTTCGCCTTGAACAACAAGCTTGTTTTCAAGTTTGTGTCGTACCCGTGGTTCCAATAACCTTTCGCTTCATCATTCCTTGGACTTGATGTCATCGCCGATTGATTACATCTTGATGAAATCTCTCGACAAATGTGTCATGATCATCATCAACATTCTGATGCTCCTCCAGGATATGAATCGAATTCATGATGAGAAATACCATCCGTGCCCCTCGATGATTTGGGTTATCATCGACAACATTCTTGCCTTCCCCCCAACACAATTTTGTTCATATCATTTTGGCATTACATCCTTTTGACATGTCGATGGATTGCTGCTGAACCCATCGGCCACATCCTCATCTTTCAATGATGAAATTGTACGAACTATTCTAGCAGTTCCCGCGGGATCCTTTTTGAATTCAAAAGTCTGACTTTTACCTGATGACCATGTCAATGATATCCCGAAGCATGTCTATGGTACTCCGATCGTCAACAAGAACATTGGAAGTGCACTGCTAAATGTTTCTTGATCAATTATCCAAACACCGCTGTATGGGTAAACCTCATAAATTCTTTGCCCCTTTATCTAAATGGTTTAATACATGGAGCCCTATCATGCTCTGCCTTTCCTTGGGAAAGTTACACTCTAATACTTGGGTATAAACACCTTTCCTTTCCATTAGTTTGATTATCATAATAAGCACATTTTCCTTTCCACTGTTTTGTTTCACCTTTCTTGTAATCTAACTTGTCTGAGCAGAGATAAATGCCTACTTAAGTAAGCACCTCGGTGTACAACTCTGTCAGTAAGACCTTGTTATTATTGCCGTTGACATTCCGGTAACCACCGATGGACGAGAACTTTGCCTATTGGTCCGCCTCATTCAACGAGCAGGAAAATAGTTCTCTCTGTCCCTCGCCCTTGGTACCAACGTTGTTGACAACATAATTGACAGTCTATCATCTGACATGCCATGCTATCGGCCCCCTTTCTACTTTTAACCCACATGGTGGGCTCATAACCCACAGTTCCACATGATCGGAACCTGACTCTCCTATATATCCTTTATTCTGAAGTATCATTTGCTCTTGGCTTTGTGTGTTGTCACGAGCCACCGACCAAGAGATGATCTATTCCCGATGCTCTGGACCCCCTTCTCACACTCTGTTCAGGTATCGATCGTTTGTCCATTCGCTTGAAACTTCCTATTGTACCTTCATATTTTGCTCTCGATGTTTTCTTAAGTTTCAACTCGAGAGATACTTCTGCTACATTCCCTGAATTGTTCACCAGATAATTAACCCTATAAGGGTCAGTTCTCCTGAAGTTACTCTTTACTTCCGCACTTAAATCTCGGGACGAGATTTCTTGTAGTGGAGGAGATTTGTAACACCCCCAGTGTCATGCTACAGTAATCCCCTGTTAATGGTGCCATGTCATCATGTTACTGTTGCAAACCTTCACTTGATCCAAATCACCATTCAAATTCAAATCCAATATAAAGTCCAAAATTCAAATTTCTCAAACATGCAAACTAAAATGTTCAAAGGGTGGAAAATAATCCCTAGACATTTGTCATGTTGGAACCAACCTCTTTTGAATTTCCAAAATGCCCCTAGAATTTTATTTAGTGGTACAGCAGCAATTAGAAATGACATTTACAATTTCTAAAAATAGTTAGACAACTTCTTTGGGCCCCAAACTTTTTGTGGCATCTAATATTACTGCGCTTGATTTATGTGCAAAGTTTCACAAGTAACAAAACTCATTTGGTACCTCTAATAAATCTAAAATAGGAACTAAAAGCTTTAACAGAAAAAAGAAACGAAAAGGCCAAAGACAACACTGCTCACATACAGCCCATAGGTATAGTGCGGCTCAGCCCACTCAACGGGCCTTCTCTTTCTTCACGTTCAGGAGGAAGGCAGACGCAGGGGCGCCATGGCGCACACACGCCGTCCACGCCCGGATTGCCTCGTGTCGTTCATCCAAGCGCTCCTAGAGGTGTATAAGTGTTCTCCCGACTCCGTTGACGAACCCTAGCCCCCGAAATTCCTCTCTCCCACTCGCGTTTCTCCTCTGAACCTCGTGCCCGAGATGTCGTCACCGTGCTTTTGTCGATCCCGCGGCCACCGACTCCCCATCGTTGCATCGCCATGTCCATGAGGTTCTCCGTCGTCTGCTTCATCGTCTCCACCACTGGATCGAGCTCGGGGAGCAACGTCGATGTCGCCCTCATCGTTTGTCTCCGCCACGGCCGCCGCGTCCTCGCCGTCGATCCGCGTCTTCTCGTCCACCCCGGCCCCGTACGAGCACGCCATCGGGCCTCCCGCGGTGAGCAATGCCGATCCCCTGCCTTTCTCCCTAGTTTCCGTCGACGTAGCCGCCGCTGAAGTCCTCCCGAGGCCGCGCCCGAAACTCTGCTTCTGGCGCGAGCGCGCGCCCCTGGCTACGCCTCGCCTTGTCCGGCCGTTCCCTTCGACCGCCCCGCCTGCCGTCGCCCTTGCACGTCCGCGCACATCCCTGCTGCCCCGCGCAGCCGCCCGCCCGCCCGCCAGCCACCGCGCCCGGCCACGCTGCTGCTGCTCGTTGTCTACTGCTGCTCTGTGCGGTTGCTATGCTGCTGCTTCTCGCTGCCTGCTAATGCTCCTCACCCTGCTAGTGCTGCCGCTGCTTCTGTTGCTGCTTGCTCTGCCTTGCTGCTGCTGCCACACCATGCTGCGCCCGCCTCTGCCGCGCTGCTGCTCCGGCGGTGCCGCTGCTTATTGCCGCTTCTGCTGCTTGCTTCTGCTACTTGCGAGCTGCTGCGCTGCACTACTGCTGTTCGTTGCTTATTAGCTGCTGCCGCTGTACGCTGAAGCTAGCCATGGCCAAGTGCCTCGGCGTGGCGTGTGTGAGCACAACCATGAGGCGTTGTGCCTCTGGCACTTGCCCTTTTTAATTACTATATAGTAGGTTTAGTTTAGGAGTATTTTAGTGCTAAGTTAGTCTAATTGCTGATGAGATGTTGACCCACTCTTAGTTTAAGAAGATAAAGCAAACATAAAAATGTCTAAGTCAATGACATGTGGCCCCCACTTGCACTATTTCTGTGTTGACCAGTTAACCTTTGACTGGGTCAAGCCAACCCCACTGGCCCCACTGGCTTACACACGGGTTAGAGTAGCACTTGGTGACAAAAGTATAATCTGCTTATAATTCGAATTAATATTAAATCCAGAAGATGTTTAAATCTTTAGAAAATCGTAGATAATAAACCGTAACTTGGATGAAAATGTTTTCTACATGAAAGTTGCTCAGAACGACGAGACGAATCCGAATACGCGGTCCATTCATCTGTCACATGCCTCTAGCATGCTGAACATGGAACATTCCCCCTCCGGTTATTTGTCTGACACAAGTCCGGTACCGGGAATACATTTCCGGTCGATTTCCCCCTTCACCTATATCGTGCAGTACAACGTTAGGTCGACCCTAGTTCTGCTTATCATCTTGTTATGCCTTGTGATGCCTTGTTTGATCTGTATTTACTGTTTCTTCCCCTCTTCCCTCCGGTAGACCCCAAGACCGATGCTGCCCCTGTGATCGACTACATCAACAACGACACTTCTTCCTTTTCAGCAGAGCTTCCATGCAAGCCCTCCCTTTGATCATCCCAATATCACCCATTCCATTCTCTCATGCTTGCATTAGATTTTGCTACTGTAATTGTTTGCTCCTATTTTGATGCATAGCCTGCTTTTGTAACCTGCTTATTGATACCTACCTGCTTATCCTAAACTGCTTAGTATAGGTTGGTTAGTGATCCATCAGTGACCCCCACCTTGTCCTTGTTGCCCCTGCTTCGTCATCGAAGACCCGATCAACGGGATCGAAGGCCAGGCCCCGGCACCGCACATCACTTTCCCCTTAGTTGCTCGACACTACTGGGTTACTATCGAGTGCCGAGGGTGAGACCTCTACAACACTTCTGATGTTAACCCTGTAGTGTAGCTATTCGGTCGTGGTCATCGGGGGTGATTCCGCCTTAACCACTTCCGATATGACTCTGTCGTGCAACCCCTCAAGTGTGAACATCGGGGGTGGTTCCTCTTACGTTCACCTTGATGATTACATCGAGTGGAAGTCACCGGGGGTGATTCCTCGGGTTTTCCCCTTGATGTTTGGACACACAGATACTTGGACTTTACAGCTGTTTCTTGGAAAGGCGGGTCGACCCTGAGGGGTACCCGCGAGTGATGTGGAGACGGGTTGACCTGGAGGGTACCCGCGATATAATTACGAGGCGTGGCCGGGCATTCCTAGCCCTTGCCGCAAGTCCTCGAGACGGGGCAGTGGGGTCACATCTTTCGTGAGTCTCTGCTTGTTACCGCATGCTCCTAATCCACTACGATTTGGATATTTGATCCGAGGGGCCTCTGGCCTGATAGCACTAACCATCACGTGGGCATAGTATGGGCGATCTGCGTCGTATGCATCAGCCGAAGCTTAATAGACGTCAGTGACTGAGTGGCGCGCGCCGGGTTGGACTGCGTAAGCACCTGCCTTTTTGAAGGAGGTAGCTAGGTCTGCCCACCGGTCGCGTTCGCAACGTGCAGGAGTTCCCGGGGCGATGGCCCTTGACCCCTGGGGGCATAGGTTTAGTCCGGCGTGCTGACCTCTCTATTAAGCCTAGGTCGGGTTGCGGCGTATTGTTTGGCCGAGGCCGGGCATGACCCAGGAAAGTGTGTCCGGCCGGAGTTAATCGAGCGTGGTAGGTAAGTTGGTGCACCCCTGCAGAGAAGAAAACATCTATCGATAGTCTGTCCTACGGTAATGGACACTTGGAGTTGTATCCCGATCGATACAACTAGAACTGGATACTTGTGATGAGAATTGGATTGTGATGATAACTGGATAGTATGGCTCTGGGATTGCTTTCTCGCAGGGAGTCGAGAAAGGATCTCTGGCCGAGGTTGATAACACTACTACTTTACTTTATGCTACTCTACTCCCTCCTGTTGCTGCAAGACGGTGGTTTCCAGAAGATGCTAGTCTTGATAGGCTATGGTTTCCCCTTCTCTTCTGGAATTCTGCAGTCCAGTCCACAGATACAACCCTTTTCATTGATACTGATGCATATGTAGTGTAGATCCTTGCTTGCGAGTACTTTCGATGAGTACTCACGGTTGCTTTGCTCCCCTTTTCCCCCCTTTCTTCTTCTTTCCGGTTGATGCAACCAGATGTCGGAGCCCAGGAGCCAGATGCCACCGCCGATGCCTACTACTACGTGGAGACCGCCGACGACTAGGAGTAGTTAGGAGGCTCCCATGCAGGAGGCCTTTCCTTTTCGATCAATGTTGCTTTTGTGCTGGCCTTCTTAAGGCTACTTGTCTAACTTATGTCTATACTTAGATGTTGTTGCTTCCGCTGACTCTTGTGTTTTCGAGCTTATGTATTCGAGCCCTCGAGGCCCCTGGCTTGTAATATAAAGCTTGTATTATTTTAATTTGTGTCTAGAGTTGTGTTGTGATATCTTCCCGTGAGTCCTTGATCTTGATCGTACACATTTGCGTGTATGATTAGTGTACGATTGAATCGAGGGCGTCACAATATAGCTGGTGGGTCCGACCTGTCAGCGGGGCGAACATTTTTTTCATGAAATATGGAGGCCCTTCCGGTGGGTCCCAGATGTCAGGTGGAGGAATCATTATTTTGCACGTAATAAGGAGGCATTTCGTTGTGTGCAGCCGTGGACCTAGCTGTCAGCCTCTCCACGTACAGTCTACATCCGATGGATGTTGTTCGTTGACCACGTTGACCATGCCGCGCCCAGAGCACCAGGGCGGTGGACGACGGTGAGGCTTATAGGAAGGGGACAACGCGGAGCCGGGGAAGACGCGGAAGTGGATGCCAACGCGGAGAGGAGTACGAGGGTTCAATGGTTCGACTGCGGTGTGAGGCTGCCATCGCCGCAGAATAACAAGGGGTGTGGGTGAGTAGACGGATGGCCTGGCCAGCGGTGGGAGTAGTAGGGGGCAGTGAGGCCTCTGCGGCAGCATAGCCTGCCACGGGAGGCAGGAGCAGGCGGCACGACCGACGCTGCTTTGGGCGGCTGGAGCAAGAAGACCAGAGTTTGAAGAAGCACGACGGCCGTTGGATGGACATCGTACGGTCACTACAGCTAGAATCGTTTATATTGACTAAGTTGACAAAGCCCTTGGTACGCGTCAACTTAGTAGGCCCACAGGTCAGCCTCCGAAATGGTGCGCTCCAGATGTCAGGGGGAGGAATCATTTTTTGGGCGGCTGAAGCTAGAATATCCGAGATTGAAGAAGAAGCACGACATCCGTTGGATGGACGTCCAACGGCCACTGCTGGTAGAACCGTGTGTTGCCTATAAGTTGACAAAGCCTTGCATATGCGTGAACTTACTTTTTTTAGGGGACGCGTCAACTTAGTAGGCCCACAAGTGTGTGGCAGAGAACATATAGACCATTTGCGATTTGTAAGAATCTACAGCCCATTTTTGAATTATAATGGAATTTACTACAACCCATTTACAGTTTGTTAAAAGTACATCCCATTTTCTAGCTAGGGCAACGATTAATAATTTCAACCAACCGTTCAAAACAGAACTAAATAAAAATTTCCCACATTTTGATGGGATCCAAAATATTTTTGTCCCGAAATTTCTAGTCAGATTAAATAAAATTTCAATATAAATTTGTATTACGTAAAAATCCAACAAAACATTGCGCGCACAATAATGTTTGGAATTAAAATTTTCAAAATCCATAAGTAATATTTTATAAACTAATTACGTGTTTGGTACATTTTTTATAGTTACTGCCTAGTTTTTATAATTACATCCCATTTATTATTTCTTAAAGCCCATTTTCTTGTTAAGCCTAATGCATCCCTCCTAGGAAATATTTGTAGCCTAGCGGGGCGGAGAATAACAAGTTGACCCGGATTGTGTACAACTGTCAGCCCAGGTGCATTGCTGATGTTGAAAAAAAGGCCTGTGTAGTACAGTACAACCTTACATGGCTACTCAGCCCACATTCAGCGATGCCGGAAAGACCCAAACAAGGCTTCTGTACAAATTTTTGTAGCGACCAGACCTCAAACAGTCTGATCTACTGTGCACGAGTGTCATCCCTGGATCAGTAATGCTGACACGCACAATACTCGAAGGATTTATAACAGAGTAGCAATCACACACTTATTACATCGAGTGTCTCAAAAGAGAACTAAGTATGATAAATATGGCTTAAGGCCATCTAAAAACGATAACAGCGGAAGACTTGGAAGATAAGTGAGTCCATCAACTCCAACGGCATCACTGAGTATAAGACCACGACCTAAGGCACCTTACTAGTCGTCTGAAAAGTCTGCAACATGAAACGTTGCAGCCCGAAAACGGGTCAACACATGGAATATGCTGGCAATATAACACATAGAGAGTAATGAATAGAATAAGGCTATACTACATGCATATTTGGCTGGTGGAAAGCTCTATGGTTACAGTTTTTGCGAAAAGCCAATTTTTCCCTACTGGACAGGAATACAATTTTATTTAACTATCATGGTGGTTGTTGAACATTGAGATGCTTGACAGCATCTGAATCCCAATTAAGAACGTGATTAACCCAATCAAATTAGCTTAAGTAACATGGTGATGAGATTCACATGATAATCCAAGAACTAGATACTCAAGATGTCCATAACCGGGGACACGACTAACCATGATTAGTTTGTACACTCTGCAGAGGTTTGTGCACTTTTCCCCACAAGACTCGATCTCCTCCGTTGGGATTCTCGCACTACATGGTGTTTGAGAAACGGATGACCGAGACACAGTCTTTCAGAAGCATTAACTCTAACCCCGGGTAGACAGTACCAACCTACATCCCCTACATCTAGCGTACCACTGGAAGAGGTCATGCAACCTACTCAACTATGCTAGAGCCCAGAATAGCTTGCGGCTGCACACGGAAGTTTCTAGCATGAATAATCTTATGATCCCTTTGAGCCTGGGTGGCGGTCCATAGGATAATCACACGGAACCCCGGGATTTCCAAAATACAGGCAACACTGGATTCTCCAGGTGCCTCAATCCACCTAGATGTGAGTTTATGTTGCCATCTTAAGTTTAACCATTAATTAACAATCTCACAACTGTCATCGAAAGATCTCTCAAACCCAATCCACGTCTACTAGCATAGCATAGCAATATGAGCAAACGTAGAAGTAACTCCCAAAGGTTTGATAACAAAACAGGTAATAGGTACTACCTCATCTACTTCCCGATACCCACAATTTAATCAGATCCTAATCATACAATGTTTGAGGATTGGTCTAATGCAATAAAACTGGGTAGTAAAGAGGTATGATCAAAGTGTTACTTGCCTTGCTGATGATCCGTGAAACCTAGAGATTCGAAGTAGCAAGCGGCGCACTCCGGGTACTCTATCGCAAACAAACAAGCATACAATAAGCACTCATCTAATGCACAGGTAAAACTCAAATAAAAGATCTAACCAGAAAGTTCAACTTAAGAACTCCGGTTTGCAAAAAGAATCAAATCAAACGAAACAACGAAAGTCAAACGGCGAAAGAAACAAGCTTTGTTTACTAATCTGGATCTAAGTAAAATTTTACAGTAGCAAAAACTTGTTTGAGTAGGTTAAACGGAAAGAGAATTTCGAGATGAAACTCTAGGCGCTTGAATCGCCTGATTCCGATAAACGAGCGAAAAGTTATACTAGAACGAAAATCGGATCAGAAATCGCGATGTGGAATAATCGCGGAAAAATCCGAGAAAAAGAAAAACTGACGAACAGTTTATCGAACGAACGTTCGTTAACTGTGACTAAACGATGAACGCATTCGTTAAAACGAACGAACGAGCGAACGCTCGCTAAAAAGACTAAACCGTAAAAAACCAAACCGATCTATATAAAAAAATAAAAATAAACCGGGGTTTCTAAAAAACTGCACGGTTTTCCGGCGAAAACCGGTGCGATGGCTACCTCGGGTCTGGCGGGGTCGGGCGGCTCCGGCGGGGTTAGGGAGGCGGCGTGGGGCTGCGGGTCCGGGCGACGGGTGGCGGCGGGGTATACGGGAGGCGTCGGTCCGCGGCTTCCCGCGGCGGCGGCGTTCGGCGACGACGGCGGCGGTTGGTGGCGCGGGTGGCGGGGTTCGGGGTGGGGAACGAGGTGGCGGGGCGGGGTACTTATAGGTTCGGGGGGGGGGCGTCCGACTTGGAGAAGGGGGCGACCCCGGGCGGCGGCGGCGTCGTCCCGGACTCCGGCGGGAGTCCGGCTCGGCCACGATTCGGGCGAGGCGGCGCGACAGGTGGGCCGGCTGGGCCTTCGGCCCAGTTTGGTCCGCGGGCGATTTTTTTTAAATTACGCCGAACTAAAATAAATCCTAGAAAAATAAATAAAAATCTAAAAATGCCAAAACAACTTTTCACCGTCTAATTAAAATAATTAGAATGCGACGAACATTTTCTTGGCCCTAAAATGCAATTTTGAAAACATGCAAATTTTTCTAATGCAAATAAAATGCAATAAAATCCAAAAAAATCGAATATTTGATTTTAATATTTTTCCTCCAATATCTCAATTATTTTGGAGAAGTCATATTTTCTCCTCTCATATACTTTCATATGAAATATTTTTTGGAGTGAAAAATAATTAAAACCAAAATCCTCGTTTCATAATTTGATGAAAATCAAATATGAAAACCGGGAAATTCCCAACTCTCTCCGAGGGTCCTTGAGCTGCTTAGGATTTTGAGGATTAGCCAAAATGCAATAAAATATGCTATGCAATGATGATCTAATGTATAACATTCCAAATTGAAAATTTGGGATGTTACAAACCTACCCCCTTAAGAGGAATCTCGCCCTCGAGATTCGGGTTGGCTAGAAAATAGGTGAGAGTGGTCCTTCCATAGATCTTCCTCTCGCTCCCAGGTGGCTTCATCTTCGGTGTGGTGGCTCCACTGAACTTTGCAAAACTTGATAACCTTCATGCGGTTGACTCGGCTGGCATACTCAAGAATTTTGACTGGTTTCTCCTCATAAGTTAAATCACTATCCAACTGAATCGCCTCTAGTGGCACTGTATCTCTCAGCGGTATATCAGCCATCTCTGCGTGACACTTCTTCAACTGGGAAACGTGGAATACATCATGAACTCCTGACAATCCTTCAGGCAATTCCAACTTGTAAGCAACTTCTCCCATACGCTCCAAAACTTTGTATGGTCCTACAAAACGTGGCGCTAACTTTCCCTTAACTCCAAAACGCTTCACTCCTCGAAGTGGTGATACTCGAAGATAAACTCGGTCTCCGGCTTCATAAACTGTTTCCTTACGTTTTGAATCCGCATAGCTCTTCTGCCTGGTCTGGGCTACTTTGAGTCTATTGCGAATCAACTTCACCTTCCGTTCAGATTCTTTAATCAAGTCTGGTCCAAACAACTGGCGGTCTCCAACTTCGTCCCATAACAATGGTGTTCTACACCTCCTTCCGTACAAAGCTTCAAAAGGGGCCATCTTCAAACTAGATTGATAACTGTTGTTGGAAGAAAACTCTGCATACGGCAAATTGTCGTCCCAACTGGATCCATAATCTAGCGCACAAGCTCTCAGCATGTCTTCCAAAATCTGATTGACTCTCTCGGTCTGTCCGTCTATCTGTGGATGAAAGGCTGTACTGAACTCTAGCCTGGTACCCAAAGTTTCGTGCAACTGATTCCAAAACTTTGAAGTAAACTGGGTTCCTCTATCTGATACAATGCTCCTCGGAACTCCATGCACACATACGATCCTAGTCATGTATATCTTTGCCAACTTAGCACTGGTGGAAGTGGTCTTCACTGGGATGAAATGAGCTACCTTCGTCAAACGATCGACTACAACCCATATTGAGTCATAGCCTGAACGAGTCCTGGGCAATCCCGTGATAAAATCCATGCCTAGTTTATCCCACTTCCATTCGGGTATCGGCAATCGCTGTAGCAATCCTGCTGGCTTCTGATGCTCTGCCTTCACTTTCTGACATACATCACAAACTCCTACATACTCCGCAATATCCTTCTTCATTTCGGTCCACCAGAAAGTATCCTTCAAATCCAAATACATCTTGGTATTTCCTGGGTGAATCGAATACGGCGAATCATGGGCCTCTTGTAAGATCAACTTCCTGATCTCCGGATCATTGGGAACATAAATGCGGTCCTCAAACCATAAGGTATCGTGCTCATCCTCACGAAATCCCTTGGCTTTTCCTTTACTCATCTTTTCCTTTATCTCATCAATCTCCTTGTCTGTCTTTTGTGCTTCTCGGATCTTTTCCATCAAGGTAGACTGCATCTCCAATGTTGCTACATAGCCTCTCGGAACTGTTTCCAAACGTAGTTTGCGAAAATCCTCGGCTAACTCCTTGGGCAACTCTCCGATCGTGAGTGTGTTGACATGGCTCTTGCGGCTCAACGCATCGGCTACTACGTTAGCTTTTCCGGGGTGATAATGCAATCTCATATCATAATCTTTTATGAGTTCCAACCATCTCCTTTGCCTGAGATTCAACTCCTTCTGCGTGAAAATGTACTTCAAACTCTTGTGATCCGTGTACACCTCACAGTGATTTCCGATGAGAAAATGTCTCCATGTCTTCAACGCATGCACTACAGCTGCTAACTCCAAATCATGTGTAGCATAATTCTCCTCATGGGGTTTAAGCTATCGTGAAGCATATGAAACAACTCTTCCTTCCTGCATAAGCACTGCTCCAAGTCCTCGACGTGAAGCATTGCAGTAAACTTCATAATCCTTGCGCTGATCTGGCAGAATCAACACTGGTGATGTAACCAAACGTTTCTTTAACTCCTGAAAACTAGCTTCACATTCCTCAGTCCAATTGAACTTGGTGTCCTTCTTCAACAGCTCCGTCATGGGCTTAGCAATCCTCGAAAAATTCTCAATGAACCCCCGATAGTATCCTGCAAGTCCAAGAAAACTCCGGATCTCTCCAACTGATGTGGGTGATTCCCAGTTTGTCACAGTGACAACCTTGGTGGGGTCTACTGCTATTCCTTCTCCGGATATAACATGTCCGAGGAATCCAACTTCCTTCAACCAAAATTCACATTTGCTGAACTTGGCGTATAACTGATGTTCTCTGAGCTTCTCAAGTACCAAACGCAAATGCTCCTTATGCTCCTCTTCATTCTTGGAGTAGACCAAAATATCATCAATGAACACCACGACGAACTTATCCAAAAACTCCATAAACACCTTGTTCATCAGTTTCATGAAATAGGCAGGTGCGTTAGTTAGACCAAATGACATAACGGTATACTCGTACAACCCATACCTAGTGGTAAAAGCCGTCTTAGGTATATCCTGCTCTCGAATCTTCAACTGGTGGTATCCTGATCGCAGATCGATCTTGGAAAATACCTTAGCTCCTTGCAATCGATCAAACATATCATTGATCATCGGTAGTGGGTACTTATTTTTGATGGTCACTTCATTCAATCCTCGATAATCAACAACCATCCTTAACGATCCATCCTTCTTCTCCACTAGAAGCACTGGTGATCCCCAAGGTGACGAACTTGGGCGAATATAGCCTTTATCCAGTAACTCCTTAATCTGCTTCTTAATTTCTTCCAAATCCTTAGCGGGCATCCTGTATGGTCTCTTAGATATCGGCCCTGTGCCTGGCAAAAGGTCAATCAAAAACTCAATGTCTCTATCCGGTGGCATGCCTGGCAACTCTTCTGGAAATACGTCAGGGAAATCCTTCACCACTGGTACTTCCTCCTGTACAACTCATGATAAGGAATTCACCTGAGTCCTCTTCGGCACATGCCGGGATACATACTTGATCCTTCTTCCTTCTGGGGTGGTAAGCAAAATCGACTTACTAGCGCATTCAATGTTCCCTCCATACTTCGATAACCAATCCATGCCTAATATCACATCCAATCCTTGCGATTCCAATACTATTAGGTCTGAGGGAAAACACTACCCATATGCAGATGAGACAACCACAAACAATACCACTCAATCAATTCAAACAAGGCATACAATCAATCTAACTATCGTTACAAAGTGCTCGGACTATACTATATACATGGGGAAATACTACTACTGATTATGGTGGTCTACTAGAAATTTTGATCGGTCGAGTACGCCATGATATCTGCTCCAGCTTCATCAACAAATTCATCTTCACTGGGGTCCGAGTCGGTGTCGTTGATGATGATGTAGTTCTCTGGGCAAGTAGAATCGTCATCTTCTCCTCCTGGTGCTGGGTCTCCCATGAAAACTTCGATCTTCTTTATCAGGTCTTCATTCTTCTCCAGTAATGTTGCGATTTCCTCCTCATATCCATCGCGTGTAGACTTGATTTCTTCCTCCAGTTCCGTGATCTTGGTCAATGCCTTCTTCAGATCTATCATGCCTGCTCACATTTAGTTCTCCTAGCGACGAATGTGCTGGTTTAACTCCTGGATGAAAGCTGCAATTGATCAATCCTTCTTGGTGCTGATCATCTCCCATTGCTCATCTCGGCGCCCACAAATCTGATAAATAGTATCCTTAAGCTCCTTATGGTAAACTTCTCCAATGCGTCCCAAGTGATGTGGGCTGCCATGCTCTTTCCTAAACTCCAGGTTGGTGCATCAAAGGAAAACTCTATAGGCTCAGTGACTGGCATGAACGCCCTTCCTGGAACTTGAACTTGAATCATCCAGCGCTCCTCTTTTGCTAGTGTGGCGTTGTAGGTTTCGATGAAGCTTGGAATTCCGATGTTCAGGTATCTAGTGACTTCCTTCAAGTGGCGTCCAAATGGTGTATCTTCATCCGGTTGCATGAACTTGTTCCTTGCATCCGCCATTCCTAAAAGAGTAGAAAATGGAGAGGAGTCAGAAATGAGAAGAGAGTAGTGTTCTAGGGTTTAAGCTTAGTGGTCGTGTCCTACAGTCAGCGTGTGCTCTGATACCATCTTGTAGCAACCAGACCTCAAACAGTCTGATCTACTCTGCACGAGTGTCATCCCTGGATCAGTAATGCTGACACGCACAGTACTCGAAGGATTTATAACAGAGTAGCAATCACACACTTATTACATCGAGTGTCTCAAAAGAGAACTAAGTATGATAAATATGGCTTAAGGCCATCTAAAAACGATAACAGCGGAAGACTTGGAAGATAAGTGAGTCCATCAACTCCAACGGCATCACTGAGTATAAGACCACGACCAAAGGCACCTTACTCGTCGTCTGAAAAGTCTGCAACATGAAATGTTGCATCCCGAAAACGGGCCATCACATGGAATATGCTGGCAATATAACACATAGAGAGTA
This sequence comes from Aegilops tauschii subsp. strangulata, assembly GCF_002575655.3. Classification (NCBI taxonomy): domain Eukaryota; kingdom Viridiplantae; phylum Streptophyta; class Magnoliopsida; order Poales; family Poaceae; genus Aegilops; species Aegilops tauschii. The sequence continues at coordinate 143,920,540 of NC_053035.3, read as the reverse complement.
ATGAACAGAATAAGGCTATACTACATGCATATTTGGCTGGTGGAAAGCTCTATGGTTACAGTTTTTGCGAAAAGCCAATTTTTCCCTACTGCAAAGGAATAAAATTTTATTTCACTATCATGGTGGTTGTTGAACATTGAGATGGTTGACAGCATCTGAATCCCAATTAAGAACGTGATTAACCCAATCAAATTAACTTAAGTAACATGGTGATGAGATTCACATGATAATCCAAGAACTAGATACTCAAGATGTCCATAACCGGGGACACGGCTAACCATGATTAGTTTGTACACTCTGCAGAGGTTTGTGCACTTTTCCCCACAAGACTCGATCTCCTCCGTTGGGATTCTCGCACTACATGGTGTTTGAGAAACGGATGACCGAGACACAGTCTTTCAGAAGCATTAACTCTAACCCCGGGTAGACAGTACCAACCTACATCCCCTACATCTGCTAGCCTACCACTGGAAGAGGTCATGCAACCTACTCAACTATGCTAGAGCCCATAATAGCTTGCGGCTGCACATGGAAGTTTCTAGCATGAATAATCTTATGATCCCTTTGAGCCTGGGTGGCAGTCCATAGGATAATCACACGGAACCCCGGGATTTCCAAAATACAGGCAACACTGGATTCTCCAGGTGCCTCAATCCTCCCAGATGTGAGTTTAAGTTGCCACCTTAAGTTTAACCATTAATTAACAATCTCACAACTGTCATGGAAAGATCTCTCAAACCCAATCCATGTCTACTAGCATAGCATAGCAATATGAGCAAACGTAGAAGTAACTCCCAAAGGTTTGATAACAAAACAGGTAATAGGTACTACCTCATCTACTTCCCGATACCCACAATTTAATCAGATCCTAATCATGCAATATTTGAGGATTGGTCTAATGCAATAAAACTGGGTAGTAAAGAGGTATGATCAAAGTGTTACTTGCCTTGCTGATGATCCGTGAAACCTAGAGATTCGAAGTAGCAAGCGGCGCACTCCGGGTACTCTATCGCAAACAAACAAGCATACAATAAGCACTCATCTAATGCACCGGTAAAACTCAAATAAAAGATCTAACCAGAAAGTTCAACTTAAGAACTCCGGTTTGCAAAAAGAATCAAATCAAACGAAACAACGAAAGTCAAACGGCGAAGGAAACAAGCTTCGTTTACTAATCTGGATCTAAGTCAAATTTTACAGTAGCAAAAACTTGTTTGAGTTGGTTAAACGGAAAGAGAATTTCGAGACGAAACTCTAGGCGCTTGAATCGCCTGATTCTGATAAACGAGCGAAAAGTTATACTAGAACGAAAATCGGATCAGAAATCGCGATGTGGAATAATCGCGGAAAAATCCGAGAAAAAGAAAAACTGACGAACAGTTTATCGAACGAACGTTCGTTAACTATGACTAAACGATGAACGCATTCGTTAAAACGAACGAACGAGCGAACGCTCGCTAAAAAGACTAAACCGAAAAAAACCAAACCGATCTATATAAAAAAAATAAAAATAAACCGGGGTTTCTAAAAATCTGCACGGTTTTCCGGCGAAAACCGGTGCGATGGCTACCTCGGGTCTGGCGGGGTCGGGCGGCTCCGGCGGGGTTCGGGAGGCGGCGTGGGGCGGCGGGGCTGCGGGTCTGGGTGGCGGGTGGCGGCGGGGTCGACGGGAGGCGTCGGGCGGCGGCGTTCGGGCGTCGGGCGGCGGCTTCCCGCGGGGGCGGCGTTCGGCGACGTCGGCGGCGGTTGGTGGTGGGGTTCGGGGTGGGGTACTTATAGGTTCGGGGGGGGGGCGTCTGACTTGGAGAAGGGGGCGACCCCGGGCGGCGGCGGCGGCGTCGTCCCGGACTCCGGCGGGAGTCCGGCTCGGCCACGATTCGGGCGAGGCGGCGCGGCAGGTGGGCCGGCTGGGCCTTCGGCCCAGTTCGGTCCGCGGGCGATTTTTTTTTTAAAATTACGCCGAACTAAAATAAATCCTAGAAAAATAAATAAAAATCTAAAAATGCCAAAACAAATTTTTACCGTCTAATTAAAATAATTAGACCGCGATGAACATTTTCTTGGCCCTAAAATGCAATTTTGAAAACATGCAAATTTTTCTAATGCAAATAAAATGCAATAAAATCCAAAAAATCAAATATTTGATTTTAATATTTTCCCTCCAATATCTCAATTATTTTGGAGAAGTCATATTTTCTCCTCTCATATACTTTTATATGAAATATTTTTCGGAGTGAAAAATAATTAAAACCAAAATCCTCGTTTCATAATTTGATGAAAATCAAATATGAAAACCGGGAAATCCCCAACTCTCTCCGAGGGTCCTTGAGCTGCTTAGGATTTCGAGGATTTGCCAAAATGCAATAAAATATGCTATGCAATGATGATCTAATGTATAACATTCCAAATTGAAAATTTGGGATGTTACACTTTTTGAAGTCACTAAGCTCAATTAATAACTTAATAAAAAAGTTAGTGTACAGTGGCACCTAATTAAAAGTTGTCACGAGCGAAGAAATAATTCAACGGGTCCTACTTGTGCGTGTGTGCGTGTGCGTGTGTGTGTGTGGGTGTTTGTGTGTGTGGGTGTGTGAGAGAGAGAGAGACCCATCGGTCGATGCTCGTAAATACATCTTTCAGCCATATGCATTGATGATGCTCAGTAAAAACTTATATAGTTGACACAATCATATAGAACATCATAGCACACTGAACTTGCATACAATTTTTTTATGCAGGCAGCATAATCAGATTGGAAGCAGTGGATCGCTACGAGTAGGGCTATGTTGAAACCAACGAACTCGTACATAACGGTTCATCGTCTTTATCAATGACGGGGAAATATGTTGAATGCTGTGCAAAGAAAACAGACAAACAACACAATATATAAGTTCTGCTAGAACATTAAGTTGACGTACAACTCTTTCTAAAAAAAGTTCAGGTAAAAAATAGAACAGGTAACAATCAAATGTACTGGCACATCAGTGCTTCACACCCATAGCTCGGATTTAACCAGTATTTGACAAGATTCAGTTGTTACCTCAAATTAGAGCACATCCAGGCCGCCAGCCCTGCCTCTTCTCCCAAAGAAGCAGTGGCCTCCGCCGCGCGATGGAGTAGGCCCTGTGCCATCGATCATTCCGAGCAACATGGGGAAATTCTGACGTTGACTCCTGTAATGGACGTCGTCGACGGACCCGGGCACCAGCGGCGGCGGCAGGACTTCGATTAATGGATTGACCACTTCTTCGACATGCACGAACACTCGATACAGGTACATCCCTAACATGGTCCGCGGCGGCCTTGGTGGCGACGAATAGTACAACCCCGGTTCCTGCACCGGTATCTCAACACCAATCACCTTCGGTATGGTGGACGGCTTCTTCATCCATGCCATAACCGTTAGAGCCCAGATGTCTAGAGGAACAAACATACTTACGAGCTCACCTCCAATGTTGTTGATAAGCTCATTCATGGAATCGTTGTTCCAAGCACGTCGAGGCATGCCATGGAAGGTCAGCTTTGTTAAAAACTCAAGCTCAAAGGGCACCGAGCCCCATCCTGGGTGCCACCGATCAAAGCTCACCAGCGCGCCATCGCAGAACAAACGCCGGAAAGATTCGAACACACGACTGCAGTCGGAAGTTGTCCGGAACCTGAAGAAGAAATCAGCGGTGGCGGACAGACTTCGACAAGCAAGTCACTTATTTGGATGCCGTGTGCAATGCCAAGATCTTTGACAAGGTCGTCCGGCGAGACGGGAGGCCGGTCGCCGTTGATGGTTACCATCAGCACTTTGCCGGCAAAGTGGTCGTCAAGCGCCGCCATGCCATTGTTGAGCGACAGCACGCAACGCCCGAAGGCAGGACGGACCTCAGGATCTCCGGCTCGGAGATCCGTGTTAATCGGCGACATGATAGTGCGCTTGAGTACATGGAGTACAGATGGGGGATTTGGGGGAACTGGAGTAGGAATCGAGATTCCAGAGGTGGGGGAGGGGCGGGAGATTGGGGATGAAAAGGTAACATGAATTTCGAACACGTGCCAATATGCTCTCGGCGCGCAAGTGCATGAAAACACCGGTGGCGCCCACATGTCGGCCTAATATTCCCTATTCTTTTTTTAGAGCCCGGCCTTTTTTGAGGATCTTTTGAGAGCCCGGCCTGAGAGTCATAATTGACCTATTTGACATTGCATTACTACTCGACCCATATTCAAGGACACCTCACTGGCCCAAACAAGTGTACATCATCGAAAAGACACTAAGCTCAAATTATAACTTGAAAAAATGAGATATACTCTGAACACTGGAGAATGGTGATGCCCTCATTTAGCCCACCAGCAGTTCGAGACAATAAACAGTTCGAAACAACGATATATAAAACATTCAAACACTGACTAGTGACTACTATTGACATAAATAACAAGACATGATAGTTCATAAGAAGTCCTGCTACACCACCAAAACGCACCCATTTGCAGCACTCAGACTCTCGTGATCCAAACGAGAATGACATTCTAAATAGAGGCAACTATTACATAGTAAGAGTGACATAGACGAGGATGACCAAATGACAAGGAATATGCATAACAAAAGAGAGAACTACCCATCCAGAACAAGCAGCAAATACAACAAGTCATTCAAAGTGGGATGATCCAACACCATCATAATTTGTAGCCCCGGTTCAGCCACCAGTGATCCGGAGACACTAGTACTCGACCCTTTCGACGCAACAGCCCAATTACCTATCAACCTGAAGGCTTGAACCACATCATTGCCTGTCGGACTCGACACATCCAAGGATCAAAGTTAATCCAGATGCCTTTGTCATTCTCACCTTCTTTTGGCTGCAGGCTGTATCGTTGACAATCAAGGGAGTTTGCTCTCGAACTCCTAGGGCTTGCCGTGTAGACACAGTTTTCCATAGCAAACAGAGCCTCTCTGCCATCAAGGTCCTTGCCAACGGTGATCTCCTGGTTAATCGGATAATTGAGTCCGAGAAACAGAGAGTGTGAACCAAGGCTGTTTACCCGCCTCCAACTCAAAAATCCTGAAGGCCCCAACAAGCTGGTATCCTACTCATAGACGTAACAGCTATTGTCCGGATACTCACATATTTCACGGTGCTTGCATAGAGTGGGGTTTTTGCAATATAACTTTTCCAGCTCATGTGTCCGAATGATCATCAGTCTTTTGCCATCGTCTGATCGAGCGAGGAACCAGTTGTGCTTCCCTGTTTTTGGCAAAGGTGGTGTGATTACAAAGGGCAGTAACTGTAGGGACACTGCATCATATCAAAAAGGATAGGCATTGTTAATGTAAGATCAACATTGTTCAGAGTATGAGTAGGATAATGCAAGAAACAGCATTGATATGTCCCTGTTGGAATTGGGAGGAAAATACAGGGAAATGTATACTGGGTTCGAAAATATAGAAGTGCCATGCATGGTTATACTCATGTTATCTCACAATCGATTCTTCAGAGGAAACTACCATGTCATGCATGTTATGTAATCATGTTCTGTCCTCACAAACAAATTCTTCAAGGAAACTAACAGACCATGTATTGTTATATACTCTTATTCTGTGGGCAAAATTTTTGTGAGCATATTATTCTAGCCATTGATTGCTGAAGGGCGAACATAGGTATGTACACATGGTAAGCATTACATGATTTCACTACTTCCAAATATAGAGTTCTCCATATGCACATTACTTCCCTAATGTATGGTTAGATGAAACCAACAGTGTGATGCATTTTTCTACATCATGAAAATGAGGAAACTAAGATGGCCATTGATACACACTCATATTTAGTAGTATATAGATTACTATAAAATAAGGAGAATATCAATATCTTCCTAACCGTTTGATTATTCAGGTGTACAATTGGCTATAATGACATGGTCACAATCGCATGAATTAACTCATTCCAAATATAGCTGATTTACGACGTCTCTAATACATTTCCATAGTTCTACTCAAATTCTGCTCAAACAGGGATATGTCAATCATCACAAAAAGTTCAAACAGTGTCATGGCATCATCATTAACATCAGACGAAAACAACTTACTCGCGCCATCCCAGCAATACGTGGTGCCATCTGCTTTTTCGATCGCGTAGATGATGCCATTGTGTTCAATAGCATCACAAAAGTGTGTATCAGCTTTGACGACGATCCACTGTGAGCTGAGCTGTCTCTAGCTAAGGAAGGCACCGGCGGAAAGATAGGCGAGTCCCTTGTCGAACAAGGCAATTAGCTTGAAGTCTGCCTAATCGGCATGTCGTGTGGGCACTTGGCAGATTATAATCTTGTGCAAAACAAGGTGCGTCCAACTGACGACGTAATCTAGATGACTTGGACCGCAACGGTAAAACTCTATATCATGCAACGGAGGAAGGATAATCTCATGGGAGGTCTGTAAGTTCACGAGCACTAACTTTTTCCCGTCTTCTCTGACGGCAGCCATCCAGTGGGAGTTCATGCCGACCCAGTACATACCTGCAAGAAGTTTCAGGCGGTGGTGATCGGATCGTAGTCGAGGGAAATGATGTACAACGACCCACTACATACCTGCAAAGAAGTTTCGGCTAATGGAGGTCGGATTGAAGTCGAGGGGCATCATGTACGCCTCCGTATCATGGTGAGCAAATCTCGCAAGACCAGATAGCAGCAAGAAGGGTGTCTTGAAAAGCTTAGACCTTGCTTCGTCGATGGCCGTGTGCATGCCCCTCGAGCATGCAGCCAGCCGCAGGGCGCTCAACATATCCATACACGAACAACAGAGGTCGAGGACGTCACTGGGGAGATTGCTCCAATCGCGGCTCATATGGATGCTACGCGGTTCGCGTTCAGCCATGGTGGAGTTTGGAAGGTGGGGTTTTGGAGGGCTTGATTTATGGGGGAGAAGGCTCTCGGTGCTGGAGCAGCTAGCGAGGGAATAGTGGTACTGGGGGAGGCGAGCGAGGCGAGGGTACGCGGGGGCACAATGAGATGATGAAGAGTGACCTCAGGATCTCCGGCAAGACGGAGATGGTGATGGAGTGGTGCTAGGGGAGAGGGAGACAAGGCGAGGCATGCTATACAGTGGCAGTGACAGTGACTACACAGTGCACAAGGTGAGTATGACTTTGGTAACCCGGACACACCGCCTAGACTGGTGTCACCTCGGGCGTAGGGTCTTGTCACTTCACTGTGAGGACCGGATGAATAATAGTATTTTCACCATCAAGTGTACCACAGTTGTACTACTACTACTAGTAGTAGGAGTAGTAGGAACATGAGTAGTACTCCCGTGCTAGCATGCCTCTAGGTTCATTTCATCCTCTAGGTATCATCCATATTGCAAACAGAACCAAATTCTCGTGCATGCGGAAGCGCGAAGAAGGACTTTCCTTTTTTGAGGATAACCGCATATTCCTTAACTAGAGAATGTTGTGTCTCCCATGCACATGCTAATATCCATCTGAACCAGCTGTGACACATTTTTTTATCCATTTGCATAGGTCCCACCTGTCAGGAGGGGTGTAGAAATAAAAAGGAATCATAAAATGTCTCGCCACGGTGATTCGAAAGAGTGACCTCAACTAGCCAGTGGCACATGTAGCACTAGAAGGATGGGCATGTACAGGGACAAGCCCCACTCCTCAGTCTACCCGCGTAGCCTTTTCGTTTAGTCTACCTAGTCGTCTAATCAACTGCCTACAAGCCACTTCTCACATTTACTTCTCCATCGGGAACCGATTTTCCTCGGCTTCTTCACTACACCTTCATCTTCATTTGCATCCAAACCACACTGCATTCACATTGTTTTAACCTCTTCACATCCTCCTGGAGTAATTCCGAAGCCCCTTTAAATAATCATCTTCTTCAGTTAGACTAGCCATCTAATCCTAATTCTCCAAACCATAGCCCTCCGGTCCAGCGGTTCCAAATGCCGAAAGAGATCGAGATGCGTGTTTTTAGCGTCCAACATGTCCTCATCGAAGTCTCGTTGAGCATAGTTGCCACAGTCACTGACCACCCAAGGGTTGTTCGGAAGTGGATCAACAATGTATCCAAGTCCCTCCAAAAGGTGGAGATGAAGGTCATCGGTCTCGATGCAGAGTACACGGAGCGTGCCACTGGGAAGATCCAACGCGCCGCCGTCCTTCAGCTGTGCCTCGAAGATGATGTTTTGGTGTGCCACATTATACACACACCCTCCATACCAGGTGAGCTTCACGATTTCTTGTCTCGGGAGGACATATACTTGTGTGGGGCAGCCATCGCAGGGGACAAACAGAAGTTGGAGCCGTACAACCTTGATTTGAAAAGCATCGCTGACGTACAAAGCAAAATAAAAATTCCTGTAGAAGATTTTGATAAACCGACACCATCCCTTTTCGACGTAGCAAATTTTGTGCTCGGAACAAATCTTCAGAAGGGTGACGAGACACGGGCATTAAGGTCGTCTGGATGGGAGAATTATCCCTTGACGTACGAGCGGATAAAATATGCTGCCCTCGATGCCCATGTGAGTTTAGAGATAGCTGCAAGGTCTAGAGAGCTTGTTGCGAAGCCGTCTCCCACAGAAAATGAGAACAACAACAAGAAGAATAATAATAAGAAGAAGATGCTGCACCAGCAGCAGGGCATTATGGATGGTGAACTATTTCCTCTCTTGTAATTTTTTTTCCCTCTCTGTGTATATTGATATAGATGGACTATTTCGATGGTGTGCATGTCTTTGGAACAAGTAGTAGCATGGGTCCGCTTGACTATAAGGAACTATTTATCCGCCTAGCTTTCTCTACTACCCCTTCAAGTGATCGGTATGCAATGCATGTGTCCGTAGACATGACAGCTTGTCCATGGAAGTTCAACTACAGCGACCATCAAGTTTCATCCACTGGGACTCGCGATTCCCACGACGCCGCTCCAACCCATGGCACCACGTCCCCCGACGTGCACCTCACCCCACTTGGCCGCACCGCCCCTCTGCCTTTTTGTGCATGACATGTGGGCCAACTGAAATGTGGCGAGCATCTAGTTTCTACCACAGCCACACGCGATTCCCACGATGCCGCTCGAACCCATGACACCACACGTCCCCCGACCTGTGGCTCACTCCTCTCGGCCCCACTGCCCCTCTGCCTTTGGGAGCATTACATGTGGACCAGCCACCTATCGGGTCCACATGTTATTGACTCACAGGCAGGTGTCGTAAGGCGTTGAAACTTAGACCCGAGGGCCCCGAGAGGTAAATGTAACTCCTGCGCCAGGCCTTGTGGTGCTACCACTGCACGAACTCGTGGCAAACTCGAGATTTGTTTCTTTACTATACATGCGCGCAACGATTTAATGGACATTGTAATCTCAACATGTGATGGGGAGCTCTAAATTTCAATTTGGAACTTATAAAACGAAAAAAATCAAAACAAATAAACTAGGAGAGAGGGAGTATACCATAGGATGTGTCCCATACGAAACAAGTCCCCTGGTTTGTCACCGCGAAGATACGGTTAGAAAGGACCACAGTGTCTCCGTACTCGTACGGCAACAAATCGACCGCAGATAGCATTGTCCACCTTTGACCGCCATGCGCAAGGTTCGTGCTATCTTCTTCAATCTCACCGTGGTTCCATCGTACCAATTCAGGCGGTGGCCCGTTGCATGGCTGATCCCAATGTTGGACAAACGTTCTACGGGAACGGTGTCACTGTTGCAAATGTTGTGCAAATTGATGTTGGTACCCTCCCGCACATATGCAAGCCAATCTCCACTCGCACCAAGCCTAACCTGTTAAACAATGGGTAGGGGGAGAATTAGGAAATGGACACGGAAGTAGTCTTTAGAATGCATTTACTACGTGATCAAACTCATCTTACATGCTCATCGGACAAAATCCGAGTGCCCCTCAACGTCGGCATCTCAAGGGGCGTCAACTTGCAACTACGGCCACGCCACGCTGGAGAGACCCCCAAGGAAACATCCTCGTGCGTTGCACAGAACATCAAGATGCATTTGTATGAGTAGTTTATCTTGTGAGAGAAAAGGATGAACGAGGGAAGGCCTTATTTGCAAATGTGGAGAGCGGTGTAGGTTTCTTTTTGCAAAATTGCCACAGGTTTCTTCCTATCCATCAGATATAAAATCGAACGACCTATATTGCAGGGTGGTAGGCACATCATCATCACCAACTCTGTTTTTTTATAAGAGTAGAGACTAGCAAGATGCCCGTGCGTTGCACGGAACATCAAGATCTTGTGGGAGAAAAGGATGAACGAGGGAAGGCCTTATCTGCAAATGTGGAGAGGAGTGCGGGTAAATTGTCATAGTTTCCTTCCTATCCGCCGGATATAGATCGGACGACCTATATTGCAGGATGGCAGGCACACCATCATCACCAACTCTGTTTTTATAAGAGTAGAGATAGGCTATCCGATTTATATCCGATGGATAGGAAGGAAACTATGGCAATTTTGCAAAAAGATACCCACACCCCTCTCCACATTTGCAAATAAGGCCTTCCCTCATCCATCCTTTTCTCCCACAAGTAAACTACTCATACAAATGCATCTTGATGTTCCGTGCAACGCACGGGCATCTTGCTAGTATAAGAGGGGTGTGGGTATTTTTTTGCAAAATTGCCATAGTATCCTACCTATCCGTCAGATATAAATCAGACGGCCTATACTGCAGGATGGCAGGCACACCATCATCAACAACTCTGTTTTTTATCTATACCCCTATATAGTGTGCGACTAATTTTGAAAGATGGTCGTTGGATGAAGCCAATCCAACAATGCAGAGATGGCAAATCTGAGCACTACCGACCATTGGATATCATCTACATTTAACCAGATTCTTGCACATGTAGAATACTCCATGGTTGAACTAAAGCATAATGCAAAAATCTCAAAACACAAGCACTTCTCCTTTGTTCTAGAATCTTCCGTATCATAATTCCCAAAAAAAATTCCTAGATGAATTGCCATTATTTGTTTTTTACTTTATGCTTTACAACGCACAATTCCATGAATCTTAAAATAGATTACCTTTTTTTATAAAAGCTAATTGATTTTGAATGAGATGAACTATAAAAATTAAACGAACATCTACATCATGCATATATGACTCAAAGCTTACATGCTATAGTGTGGTGTTTATTCATAATTTGGTTGTCAAATCTAATGCGTGCAATGCACGTGTACCTTACTAGTAAGAGTAGAGTAGAGATAGAGATAGAGACTACTACTACCAATGTTCTACCACTGCCACACCCACACACGATTCCCGCGACACCGCTCCAACCCACGGCACGACGTCCCCCGACGCGCGCCTCATCCCTCTCGGCCCCACCGCTCCTCTGCCTTTGTGTGCATGACATGCGGGCCAGTTGAACTGTGGTGACCATCAACTTTCTACCACAGCCACACCCAATTGGACGCGGTTTGCCTGCTTCGCTCCTGTGCTCCGATCCGTACTCCCGCACCTTCAAATTTTCATCCAGCGGTTGTGACACATTTCGTCCCGGGCATCAATCCTCGGCTGGAGTACTTCTGTACTACAGGTAGTACCCGCCGGTGTGGCCATCTACGCCTCATAACGCCTCGACGCCCAGCTGTGGCACCCTTGCCACGGGCACGCCACCACCGGCCGGTTCATCTCGAACGAGTGAGTCATGAACCACGCCACCACCATGAGAATGACATGTGGGCCAGCCGCATTTATGGTCCGCATGACATTGACTCATAGGCCGGTGCACTAAGCCACTGAAGCTCGGTCCCATGGGCCCCGAGAGGGAAATGTAAGTCCTGCGGCAGGCCTTGTGGTGCTCCCGCAGTACGAGCTCGTGCCAAACCCGGATGATATTTTCTAACCAACTAGTATGGTATACGTGCATTGCACGCATTCTACTCTCTATATCTGTATATTTGTAAAAATACGGCCAGTGGACTTCATAATACGCTCATTGCGGTCAACATATACATTTTCCGGTGTTTATATAGTCACTAGCACACCCTGGCTGAGTATGTGTGGGCATGCACGTGTAGGTTGAGCACTTGAGCATGACCGTGTGTGTTTCGTCGTGTGCTCGGACATGCATGCATTAGGGCGTCGCGCGCGTTTTTGCGTCCATGTGTACGTGTGACTGTTGCATGCATGCACGAGGTTGTAGCCCATTACATTCACATGTTTGTAAGTCAATGCTTTGCCAAAACGTTGCATGCAAGGTTTAATCATTCGTTGTTCACGCATGCATTCCCGATATTAATACATTGATGAAGACAATTTCTTGAGGAAAACGAGCTCATGAATTGAGTACAAAGGGGACCAATAAGCCAGGACGGAGGGAGTACTAGTAGTGAACCAGAAGGAGGGAGTAGGTACTAGTAGAAAATAACAATGCGCAGTAACAAAATTCCTCTATGTGCATCCTGTCTACGTGTCTCTATATACTCTTATGAAAATAGAGTTGGTGATGATGATGTGCCTGGCATCCTGCAATATAGGCCGTCCGATTTATATCTGACAGATAGGAAGGAAACTATGGCAATTTTGCAAAAAGATACCCACACCCCTCTCCACATTTGCAAACATAAGGCCTTCTCTTGTTCATCCTTTTCTCCCACAACATAAACTACTCATACAAATGCATCTTGATTTTCCGTGCAACGCATGGGCATCTTGCTAGTTATGAATAAATAGCACTCTATCAACGAGCCCCATCAGACACCAAAATTCTTGGCTTCCATGCTACAGCTAGATCTTCCCCTCGTTTCTGTTTTCCAACCCGGTGGTGGGCGGGGTGCAGTTTGCCAATAGTCGGTTTGCTCAATGGTGGCCCCACATGAAAGTGAAAATGCTAGGCAACACGCCTTCCCTAGCTATGTGGCGTGCCGGACGGGCCATGGAGTACTGCCGCCGGGGCGTGTGGGGGTACGACGCGAACGCGGCAGACCTATTCCTCTTACTGGCAATGTGCCCGTGCGTTGCTTCGATTCCCGGGCGTGTGGGGGTGATACGTGAATGCGGCAGGCCTTTTTCTCTTACTGGCCTAGTACATCATAGTCGTTAGATGCATATCTGATGGTCAGAAATGACGGATGGCAGACACACCATCATCACTGTAACACCCCGAGAATCATGCTACAGTAACTCTCTGTGATTAAGCTAATCATGTTGCTAAACAGGGCTTGATCACATTTTAATCACATTTTTTTTTCAAACTCCTAATTCAAACTTCAATTAAAATTATAGTGGAAAATAAAAGTTTCAAAAATTTAAACAAAAATGTTCGGGCCATGCCAGAAATTGCACTAATAATTATTGTGGAGAAAACACATTTTTATAAAATGCCTAAATACTTTTAAATGAAATAAAACAGAAAAGAAAATAAATAAAAAGAAAAGAAAATGCAACAGAGAAGAAAACAGAACAAAAACAAAAAAAACAAAAAAAACAAAAGCCCCCCACTGGACCTGGCCCAACTGGGCCAACCTCCAGCCGCCCGAGTGGGCCGGCCCACCCCGCGCCCCCCTCTCACCTTATCCCCTCGCACCCCACCGACAGCCACCCCCACTCACCCCCCCGAAATATCTCCTCCTCCTCCCTCCCCCCGATCCAGAACGGGATCGAGAGGAGGCCACCGCCGCCGACCGCCCCCGCCAGCCTCGCCCTCGCCTCGCCGGAGCGCTGCCCCGCCAGCCTGCCTTCGCCAACTCGCCGGCCTGCACCCTGACACCGCGTCACCGTCGTCCTCGCCTCCTCCCCGCGCCCCGCTGCCAGACCACCTACGGCCATAGTGAGCACCGCCGCGCCTCGTCCTCCTCTCTCCCTCGCCCCCGCGCTCACTGCGCCCGCGCGACCACCGCGGCCGCCCTGGCCACCGGCCTCGCCTCGCCGTAACCTCTGCGGGCGAGCGCCCGCCCCACGGCCCCCCCTCCGTCGCCGTGCACTCGCCGACCCAGGCCCGAACGCGCTCACCGCACCCCGCCTTCCCCCTCCCCTCTGTCCTGCACGCGCTCCGGCCGCGCGCACGCATGTCGCCGACGGCCCACGCACGCCTGCGTTCGGCCACCACGACCCGGCCTCCTCCCCCTTCTCTCTGCCCCCCGTTCGACCCCCTCGCGCTCGCCCCTGCCGTCCGCCACGCGCTCACGGCGGCGGCGTGCTCGTCGCACCCTGACCGCGCGCCTCGCACTGACCCGCGGCCGCGTCGACCTCCCCCCGTGCCTCGTCCCGGCCGTCGGGCTCGGCCACGGCCAGCCCCCCCTCTGGTCCGGGGCCCTGCTCCGTCCAACCCCGCCACTACCTGCACCCCCGCGCCGCCCGCGGCCCTCCGCCGCCCTCCTGGCCGGCGTCGTGGGCGCCGGCGGCCTCGTCCACGGTCACGCCTCGGGCGTGTGCTCGCGAGCCCTCGCGGGTTCATCCCGCGCCCGCGCCCGTAACCCGCACCCGCATCGCCCCCTCTGGGCCGCTGCCAGGTGGGCCTCGCCCCACCTGAGCCACTGCCCACTGGGCCCGACCCCCTGGCCCAATGACAAACGGGCCCCAGCGCCCCAGAACGGTTTTTATAAAAAAATATATAAATAAAATAAATTAATAATAATAATAAGAATAAATTAATTAATAAAAATAATAAATAAAATAAAAATAAAAATAAAATAATAAATAAAATAAATTAATAATAATAAGAATAAATTAATTAATAAAAATTAATAAATAAATAAATAAAGAAAATAAAAATAAAATAATTTTAATTAATTAATTAATTAACTAAATTAATTAAGTTAATTAATCCTGTTCAATTTAATTAAACAGTAATTATTTAGCTAAGCACTAATTAATCTAAACAGTGAATGACAGGAGGGTCCCACTGGGCCCACATGTCAGTTTGACTTAGTCAACCCCTGTTGACTGCTGATGTCAGCATGACATCATGCTGATGTCATAAATCCAAATTTCGAATTAAATTAAATAATTAATTAAATTCCAGAAATTAATAAAATCTTTAGAAAATCATATCTTTTAATCCGTAACTCGGATTAAAATATTTTCAACATGAAAGTTGCTCAGAACGACGAGATGAATCCGAATACGCAGTCCGTTCATCCACCACACCTCCCTAACCTATCGAACTAACAACTTTCCCCCTCCGGTCCGTCTGTCCAAAAACGCGAAACATCGGGAATACTTCCCGGATGTTCCCCCCTTCGCCGGTACCACCTACTGTCGCGTTAGGACACACCTAGCACCGCTCATTGTCATGTCACGCATCGTCATGCTTATGTTTGCATTGTATTTACTGTTTCTTCCCCCTCTTCTCTCCGGTAGACTACGAGACCGACACTGCTGCTGCCCAGTTCGACTACGGAGTTGACGACCCCTCCTACTTGCCAGAGCAACCAGGCAAGCCCCCCCCTTGATCACCAGATATCGCCTATTCGTCTCTATACTGCTTGCATTAGAGTAGTGTAGCATGTTACTGCTTTTCGATATCCTATCCTGATGCATAGCCTATCTTTGCTACTACTGTTGTTACCTTTACCTGCAATCCTACATGCTTAGTATAGGATGCTAGATTTCCATCAATGGCCCTACATTCTTGTCCGTCTGCTGTGCTATGCTATCGGGCGGTGATCACCTGGGCGGTGATCACGGGTATATACTTATATACTACATACATGACACATGTGATGACTAAAGTCGGGTCGGCTCGTAGGAGTACCCGCAATTGGATCTTTGTGGCGGAGCGACAGGGCAGGTTGAGACCGCCTAGGTGAGAGGTGGGCCTGGCCCTGGTCGGCGTTCGCGGATACTTAACACGCTTAACGAGATCTTGGTATTTGATCTGAGTCTGGCCATTTGGTCTATACGCACTAACCATCTACGCGGGAGTAGTTATGGGTATCCCGGCGTCGTGGTATCAGCCGAAGCCTTCTTGACGTCAGCGACTGAGTGGCGCGCGCCGGATTGGACTGGAACGCCACTAGGCTAGGTCTGCTTCCGGCCGCGTACGCAACGTGCAGGTGTGCATAGGGCGATGGGCCCAGACCCCTGCGCGCATAGGGTTAGACCGGCGTGCTGACCTCTCTGTTGTGCTTAGGTGGGGCTGCGACGCGTTGATCTTACGAGGCCGGGCATGACCCAGAAAAGTGTGTCCGGCCAAATGGGATCGAGCGTGTTGGGTTATGTGGTGCACCCCTGCAGGGAAGTTTATCTATTCGAATAGCCGTGTCCCTCGGTAAAAGGACGACCCGGAGTTGTACCTTGACCTTATGACAACTAGAACTGGATACTGAATAAAATACACCCTTCCAAGTGCCAGATACAACCCGGTGATCGCTCTCTGACAGGGCGACGAGGAGGGGATCGCCGGGTAGGATTATGCTATGCGATGCTACTTGGAGGACTTCAATCTACTCTCTTCTACCTGCTGCAAGATGGAGATGGCCAGAAGCGTAGTCTTCGACAGGACTAGCTATCCCCCTTTTTATTCTGGCATTCTGCAGTTCTGTCCACTGATATGCCCCTTTACACATATACCCATGCATATGTAGTGTAGCTCCTTGCTTCCGAGTACTTTGGATGAGTACTCACGGTTGCTTCTCTCCCTCTTTTCCCCCTTCCCTTTCTATCTGGTTGTCGCAACCAGATGTTGGAGTCCAGGAGCCAGACGCCACCCTCGACGACGACACCTATGACGCTGGAGGTGCCTACTACTACGTGCAGGCCGCTGACGACAACCAGGAGTAGTTAGGAGGATCCCAGGCAGGAGGCCTGCGCCTCGTTCGATCTGTATCCCAGTTTGTGCTAGCCTTCTTAAGGCAAACTTGTTTAACTTATGTCTGTACTCAGATATTGTTGCTTCCGCTGACTCGTCTGTGATCGAGCACTTGTATTCGAGCCCTCGAGGCCCCTGGCTTGTATTATGATGCTTGTATGACTTATTTATGTTGTAGAGTTGTGTTGTGATATCTTCCCGTGAGTCCCTGATATTGATCGTACACATTTGCGTGCATGATTAGTGTACGGTCAAATCGGGGCGTCACAAGTTGGTATCAGAGCCGACTGACTGTAGGAATCCCCCTTTCCACACTCCTTGGCCGAAGTCGAGTCTAGACATTACAAAACTTTTACTAACATGGCTGTGTGTCTTACGGGCCCACGTCGCCATTGGGTGGTACTAGGATCTTTTACTCCTCGACCTTTACTCTGGGACTCTGAACTCTCTTCTACTCGGGTTAAACGAATTTACTAACTCTAACACTAGGATCCCGTGACCGCATTCACCCCAAAGTTGGATAAGCCATAGTTGTTTCTTGGAGTAGTATTTTGAACAATTCACACACTGTCATTTGACTCCTTTGAAACGTCTTTGCTTTCAGATGGAACCCACGAGGTAGGTCGTTCGCCACACGAGGGCCATTGGTGCCTCGGGATCACCTGCGGTGCTAGCTGAGATGATGACCTATCTGGGTTATCGCTGGCACCCTGAGTACACCGTCTACGAGGAGTACCAGGACTTTAACCAGGAGCAGTACCGTGCCATCGTCCACCTCTACTCTCGGGAGTATGACTCCACTACTGTGCTGCACACCGCACATGGAGTTGGTGTGACCATCGATATGGCTGTCCACGATGCTGCCTATGCTGCTCTGACACGTCTTCGTGGAGAGTATCGGGAGTTGGACACCTCCCCTTTCAGGCACATTGCTATTGCATCTGATGTTGGTGCGGAGGGATACTATACTGCTGCCTACTCCACTGTCACCCGAGAGCCCTTCTACCATCAGAACCTGGTTCTGCATGTTGATGGGCTGGATCGAGCTAACCGAGCTCTTCGCCACGAGATGTACACCACCCGTCAGCACCTTTACCGTGCTCTGACGCTGCTGCACCCCTTTGTCCGATCTGGACAGGTACCGCGTACTGCGATCTACCCAGCCAGGACTGTGATGCCCCACGATGTCGGTTGGCCAGAGGTGGGAGGCTACTCTCCCGCACTTGGTCCTCTTCTGCCACCTGAGCGTCGGGCTCTACACCTGAGTATCCACGGCCCCCAGTCTGCTGACGTGGAGGGCTATCCGTTGCCTCACTACCAGCTGTCGGGCTACGATTACCTCCACAGTACCTCTTGGGACTGATGTAGGATTGCTTGTAGTGTTAGATGCATTCGCCGCGAGCCTGTGTGCCGCCTATGTTGTTTTAGTCTATGTACTGAACTCTATGTACTGAACTCTATGCATGACCCCTTTTGTAAGTTATGCCGACTACTATGTAGTAGCTATCGTGCTCCTTTCGTTATGCATGTTTCATCATGAATGATTCTTGTCTTGCAAATATTTCTCAATGCTGAACTACCCCTGTTATATATTAGCACGATGGTTAGACCAGGTGGTCGTGGTCGTGGTGGCGATGCCCCACCACCACCTGAGTACATGGCTGGTATGATCCAACAGTTTGAACTGAACCGCCAGTTCATGGAAAATATGATGGCTCAGTTTCCTCGCCCCAATATGAACCAGCAGCCAGCCCAAGTGACTCTTCAAGATTTCATACGCCTCAACCCAACCATCTACCGCAGCTCAACTCAGCCTCTGGATGCTGATGACTGGCTCCATGACATCACCTATGAGATGGAGTCTGCTGATGTAGCCCCTGCCAGCTATGTCACCTTTGCTTCCTTCTTCTTGAAGGGACCCGCAGCTCAATGGTGGGACAGCCACAGACGTACTCTGCCAGCTGGAACAATCATCACCTGGCCAGACTTCCAAGATGCTTTCCGTGCCCGCTTCATTCCTCAGGGAGTCATGGACCGGAAGAAGCGTGAGTTCCGCAACCTCACCCAAGGCAACAAAACTGTTGAAGCTTATCAGCGGGAGTTTCTGGACTTGTCCCGCTATGCTGAAGAAGACATTGCAACTGATGCACGCAGACAGGAGAAGTTCCGTGATGGCCTTCAAGCTGACATCAAGCTCGCACTTCTAGTGCATGACTTTGCTGATTTCGCCACCTTGGTGAACAAGGCCATCAATGTCGAAACAGGTCTGCAGGAATACCAGAGCTCTCACAGGCGCAACCGTGACACGGGCTCATCTTCGGGCTCGCCCGCACAGAAGCGTAAGATATGGATCCTGAACAGCATGTACCGTCCAAATGCATCTGCCCCAAGGCAGACCTATGCTG
The DNA here is from genome assembly GCF_002575655.3 of Aegilops tauschii subsp. strangulata. Taxonomy (NCBI): domain Eukaryota; kingdom Viridiplantae; phylum Streptophyta; class Magnoliopsida; order Poales; family Poaceae; genus Aegilops; species Aegilops tauschii. Next base: position 143,901,361 of record NC_053035.3, on the reverse strand, counting down.
CACCTCGTCTGCCTCCACCACCATCTAGGCAGTCAAGACTTCCAGCTCCACCATCCCAAGCTCCTGTTCCCACTCCGAATAATGGCTTGTGCTTCAGGTGTGGTCAACCAGGACACCGTGCTAAAGAATGCAACCAGAACCAGAATCAACTGGCCCTTCCAGCAACTGGCCGTGGTAACAATCAGCCCCGCAACAACAATGCTAAGTCTTATGGTCGTGCTCATGCCAACCACGTTGATCTCAACGAAGCTCAAGACCAGCCTGCTACTGTGATGGGTACACTCCTCGTAAATTCAGTACCAGCATCCGTTTTATTTGATACAGGTGCATCGCATTCATTCATGTCAGAAGATTTTGCATACAAGCACGACGTTAAATGTGAGGAGATGAACACTTCGGTACTGGTCAAAACCCCCGTGGGACAGTGTCAAACCTCCTTGGTTGGCATCGATGTCCCCGTGGAAATCGAAGGGCTGGAATTCTATGCCTCTCCCATTATCCTGAAGTCGTCTAACATCGACCTCATTTTGGGTATGGATTGGTTGAAAGCGCATACTGCTTCTATAGTTTGCGCCACTAAAACCGTCCATCTGCTACACACTTCAGATGAAATAGTTGCTTACCAAGCTCATCTGGTGCAAAATGCCGAGGCAAGGCTCTATGCATTGAATGCATTGAACGCTGCACCACTCGAGGGCATTGAAAACATTCCCGTCATGCGTGAATTCCTCGACGTCTTCCCTGAAGAACTTCCAGGGATTCCCCCTGCTAGAGCTGTCGAATTCATCATCGACTTGAAACCAGGCACCACTCCTATAGCCAAGCGACCCTACAAAATGCCGCCGCATGAACTCCTTGAGCTTAAGGAGGAAATCGACAAATCTCTTCGCAAAGGATTCATTCGCCCAAGTTGCTCTCCTTGGGGAGCACCTTCTCTCTTTGTCAAGAAGAAGGATGGGACTAACCGATTGGTTCAAGACTACCGTCCTATAAACCAAGCTACCATTCAGAATAAATACCCCCTTCCTCGGATCAATGATCTGTATGATCAACTGGCGGGTTCGTCAGTGTTCTCTAAGCTCGACTTGAGGTTGGGCTACCACCAGATCCGTGTTCGCGAAGAGGATATCCCAAAGACCGCCTTCGTGACTCGCTATGGTTCATATGAGTACACCGTCATGTCTTTCGGTTTAACCAATGCTCCAGCCACCTTCTCTCGTCTGATGAACTATATATTCATGGATTACCTCGACAAGTTCGTCGTGGTTTATCTGGATGATATCCTGGTATTTTCCAAGAACGAAGAAGAACATGCTGAACATCTTCGACTTGTGCTGGAAAAGCTACGAGAGCATCAACTATATGCCAAGTTCTCCAAATGTGAATTCTGGCTACCGGAAGTAACCTATCTTGGGCATGTCATCTCTAAGGATGGTATTGTCGTCAACCCCGAGCGAGTTCAGGCTATTCTTGATTGGACTCCTCCCAAGAACGTTAAGCAAGTCAGAAGTTTTCTCAGTCTCGCCAGCTATTGCTGTCGATTCGTCGAGAACTTCTCCAAGATCGCCAGGCCTCTGACTAATTTGTTGCATAAGGGCGTCAAGTTCCAATGGACAGACAAGTGTCAGGATAGTTTCCAGGCACTCAAAGACAAGTTGACTTCTGCTCCAGTTCTAGCTCCACCTGATACTAAAAAGGACTTCGTCATTTACTGCGACGCTTCCCGTCAAGGATTAGGCTGTGTCCTAATGCAAGACCGCAAAGTGATTGCTTATGCCTCTCGGCAATTGCGCCCTCACGAAGAGAACTACCCAGTTCACGACCTCGAACTAGCTGCTGTCATTCATGCGCTGAAGCAGTGGCGACATTACCTTCTCGGTAATCGTTGCGAGATCTTCACTGACCACAAAAGTCTGAAGTATCTGTTTACTCAGCCCGATCTGAACCTCCGTCAACAGAGATGGATGGAGCTTGTTGCAGACTTTGACTTGGGTATTATCTATACGCCAGGCAAGGCTAATGTAATGGCTGATGCCTTGAGCCGCAAGTCTTATTGCAACCACCTCCAGGTTCACAAAGTTCAGCCCTCGCTTGTTGAAGAATTCAGGAAGCTGAACCTCCATATTGTTCCTCCGGGTGCACTCGCTCCCCCTCCTAAGGAGTTTGGCAAGGTGAACCTCCACGTTGTTACCCAGGGTTCCCTCAATACCCTAGTTGCTAAACCAGATCTCGAGGACAGCATCAAAAGGCTACAGAAGTATGACTCTGAAGCCCACAAGATTAAGCGCTACCTCGCAGAAGGAAAGCCCTCATTCTTCACCATTGCTGAAGATGGCACCTTATACTTCAAGGGCCGCCTAGTGGTGCCATGTGCAGAGAAAAACCTGGATATGACACAGGAAGTTATGAAAGAAGCTCATGATACGCCTCTATGTATCCATCCTGGTAGTACAAAGATGTACCAAGACATCCGTCAGAGATTCTGGTGGTCTAATATGAAGCAAGACATTGCTCGTTATGTTGCTGAGTGTCACGTTTGCCGTCGTATCAAAGCAGAACATCAAAGGCCTGCTGGAACTCTGCAACCTATCTCTATTCCTGAATGGAAATGGGACCATGTTGAGATGGACTTCGTCACTGGATTTCCCAAGTCACAGAAAGGTAATGATGCTATTCTTGTCGTCATTGACCGGCTTTCCAAAGTTGCACATTTTCTGGCAGTCAAAGAAACGATCACTGCTAGCCAGTTGGCAACGCTCTATATGTCCAGGATTGTTTCACTCCACGGTATTCCATTGGTTATCAGCTCAGACCGTGGCAGCTTATTCACTTCAAGATTCTGGGCAAGTTTCCAAGAAGCTATGGGAACTCATCTGTCATTCAGTACTGCGTTTCATCCTCAATCGCAAGGACAAGTTGAATGCGTCAACCAAGTTCTCGAAGACATGCTTCGAGTTGCGTTATTTCCATCGGCAAGAAATGGGAGGAATCTCTCCCGTATGCTGAGTTCTCTTATAATAATAGCTATCAAGCTAGTCTGAAGATGGCCCCCTTCGAAGTGTTATATGGATGAAAGTGCCGAACCCCTCTGAACTGGTCAGAAACTGGGGAACGTCCACTCTTCGGTCCGGATATTATCCATGATGCCGAAGAACAAGTCCGCATTATCCGTGAGAATCTCAAGACTGCTCAGTCACGTCAGAAGAGTCAGTATGACCGTCATCATAAAGACATGGTCTATCAACCTGGTGAAAAGGCTTATCTTCGAGTCACACCTATGAAGGGTGCTCACCGCTTCGGAATCAAGGGCAAACTAGCTCCTCGATATATTGGCCCATTCACTATTCTCGAAAGGCGTGGAAAAGTGGCATACCAACTGGAGCTACCGCCGAACCTTTCTCAGGTTCACGATGTGTTCCATGTGTCACAGCTCCGCCGTTGCTTCAAGGACCCAATCCGAGCTGTGGATCATGAAGTGCTCGAATTGCAGCAAGACCTCTCCTATAAGGAGCATCCGGTCCGCATTCTCGACCAAGCTGAACGCCGCACACGTCAGAAGGCGATCAAGTTTCTCAAAGTCCAGTGGTCGCACCATTCTGAAGATGAGGCCACTTGGGAACGAGAGGATCGTCTGCGCGAAGAATACCCCGCACTGTTTCCTTCTACCTCCTAAATCTCGGGACGAGATTTCTTGTAGTGGAGGAGATTTGTAACACCCCGAGAATCATGCTACAGTAACTCTCTGTGATTAAGCTAATCATGTTGCTAAACAGGGCTTGATCACATTTTAATCACATTTCTTTTCAAACTCCTAATTCATACTTCAATTAAAATTAAAGTGGAAAATAAAAGTTTTCAAAAATTTAAACAAAAATGTTCGGGCCATGCCAGAAATTGCACTAATAATTATTGTGGAGAAAACACATTTTTATAAAATGCCTAAATACTTTTAAATCAAATAAAACAGAAAAGAAAATAAATAAAAAGAAAAGAAAATGCAACAGAGAAGAAAACAGAACAAAAAAAACAAAAAAAACAAAAGCCCCCCCACTGGACCTGGCCCAACTGGGCCAACCTCCAGCCGCCCGAGTGGGCCGACCCACCCCGCGCCCCCCTCCCACCTTATCCCCTCGCCCCCCACCGACAGCCACCCCCACTCACCCCCCCGAAATATCTCCTCCTCCTCCCTCCCCCCGATCCAAAACGGGATCGAAAGGAGGCCACCGCCGCCGACCGCCCCCGCCGGCCTCGCCCTCGCCTCGCCGGAGCGCTGCCCCGCCAGCCTGCCTTCGCCTCCTCGCCGGCCTGCACCCCGACACCGCGTCGCCGTCGTCCTCGCCTCCTCCCCGCGCCCCGCTGCCAGACCACCTACGGCCATAGTGAGCACCGCCGCGCCTCGTCCTCCTCTCTCCCTCGCCCCCGCGCTCACTGCGCCCGCGCGACCACCGCGGCCGCCCTGGCCACCGGCCTCGCCTCGCCGCAACCTCTGCGGGCGAGCGCCCGCCCCACGGCCCCCCCTCCGTCGCCGTGCACTCGCCGACCCGGGGCCCGAACGCGCTCACCGCACCCCGCCTTCCCCCTCCCCTCTGTCCTGCACGCGCTCCGGCCGCGCGCACGCATGTCGCCGCCGGCCCACGCGCGCCTGCGTTCGGCCACCACGACCCGGCCTCCTCCCCTTCTCTCTGCCCCCCGTTCGACCCCCTCGCGCTCGCCCCTGCCGTCCGCCACGCGCTCACGGCGGCGGCGTGCTCGTCGCACCCTGACCGCGCGCTGCGCGCCCCGCACTGACCCGCGGCCGTCGGGCTCGGCCACGGCCAGCCCCCCTCTGGTCCGGGGCCCTGCTCCGTCCAGCCCCGCCACTACCTCCACCCCCGCGCCGCCCGCGGCCCTCCGCCGCCCTCCTGGCCGGCGTCGTGGGCGCCGGCGGCCTCGTCCACGGCCACGCCTCGGGCGTGTGCTCGCGAGCCCTCGCGGGTTCGTCCCGCGCCCGCGCCCGTAACCCGCACCCGCATCGCCCCCTCTGGGCCGCTGCCAGGTGGGCCTCGCCCCACCTGAGCCACTGCCCACTGGGCCCGACCCCCTGGCCCAATGACAAACGGGCCCCAGCGCCCCAGAACGGTTTTTATAAAAAAATATATAAATAAAATAAATTAATAATAATAATAATAATAAGAATAAATTAATTAATAAAAATAATAAATAAAATAAAAATAAAATAATAAATAAAATAAAATAATAATAATAATAAGAATAAATTAATTAATAAAAATTAATAAATAAATAAATAAGGAAAATAAAAATAAAATAATTTTAATTAATTAATTAACTAAATTAATTAAGTTAATTAATCCTGTTTAATTTAATTAAACAGTAATTATTTAGCTAAGCACTAATTAACCTAAACAGTGAATGACAGGTGGGTCCCACTAGGCCCACATGTCAGTTTGACTTAGTCAACCCCTGTTGACTGCTGATGTTAGCATGACATCATGCTGATGTCATAAATCCAAATTTTGAATTAAATTAAATAATTAATTAAATTCCAGAAATTAATAAAATCTTTAGAAAATCATATCTTTTAATCCGTAACTCGGATTAAAATATTTTCAACATGAAAGTTGCTCAGAACGACGAGACGAATCCGAATACGCAGTCCGTTCGTCCACCACACCTCCCTAACCTATCGAACTAACAACTTTCCCCCTCCGGTCCGTCTGTCCAAAAACGCGAAACATCGGGAATACTTCCCGGATGTTCCCCCCCTTCGCCGGTACCACCTACTGTCGCGTTAGGACACACCTAGCACCGCTCATTGTCATGTCACGCATCGTCATGCTTATGTTTGCATTGTATTTACTGTTTCTTCCCCCTCTTCTCTCCGGTAGACTACGAGACCGACACTGCTGCTGCCCAGTTCGACTACGGAGTTGACGACCCCTCCTACTTGCCAGAGCAACCAGGCAAGCCCCCCCCCTTGATCACCAGATATCGCCTATTCTTCTCTATACTGCTTGCATTAGAGTAGTGTAGCATGTTACTGCTTTTCGATATCCTATCCTGATGCATAGCCTATCCTTGCTACTACTGTTGTTACCTTTACCTGCAATCCTACATGCTTAGTATAGGATGCTAGATTTCCATCAGTGGCCCTACATTCTTGTCCGTCTGCTGTGCTATGCTATCGGGCCGTGATCACCTGGGCGGTGATCACGGGTATATACTTATATACTACATACATGACACATGTGATGACTAAAGTCGGGTCGGCTCATAGGAGTACCCGCAATTGGATCTTTGTGGCGGAGCGACAGGGCAGGTTGAGACCGCCTAGGTGAGAGGTGGGCCTGGCCCTGGTCGGCGTTCGCGGATACTTAACACGCTTAACGAGATCTTGGTATTTGATCTGAGTCTGGCCATTTGGTCTATACGCACTAACCATCTACGCGGGAGTAGTTATGGGTATCCCGGCGTCGTGGTATCAGCCGAAGCCTTCTTGACGTCAGCGACTGAGTGGCGCGCGCCGGATTGGACTGGAACGCCACTAGGCTAGGTCTGCTTCCGGCCGCGTACGCAACGTGCAGGTGTGCATAGGGCGATGGGCCCAGACCCCTGCGCGCATAGGGTTAGACCGGCGTGCTGACCTCTCTGTTGTGCTTAGGTGGGGCTGCGACGCGTTGATCTTATGAGGCCGGGCATGACCCAGAAAAGTGTGTCCGGCCAAATGGGATCGAGCGTGTTGGGTTATGTGGTGCAACCCTGCAGGGAAGTTTATCTATTCGAATAGCCGTGTCCCTCGGTAAAAGGACGACCCGGAGTTGTACCTTGACCTTATGACAACTAGAACTGGATACTGAATAAAATACACCCTTCCAAGTGCCAGATACAACCCGGTGATCGCTCTCTGACAGGGCGACGAGGAGGGGATCGCCGGGTAGGATTATGCTATGCGATGCTACTTGGAGGACTTCAATCTACTCTCTTCTACCTGCTGCAAGATGGAGATGGCCAGAAGCGTAGTCTTCGACAGGACTATCCCCCTTTTTATTCTGGCATTCTGCAGTTCAGTCCACTGATATGCCCCTTTACACATATACCCATGCATATGTAGTGTAGCTCCTTGCTTGCGAGTACTTTGGATGAGTACTCACGGTTGCTTCTCTCCCTCTTTCCCCCCTTCCCTTTCTATCTGGTTGTCGCAACCAGATGTTGGAGTCCAGGAGCCAGACGCCACCCTCGACGACGACACCTACGACGCTGGAGGTGCCTACTACTACGTGCAGGCCGCTGACGACGACCAGGAGTAGTTAGGAGGATCCCAGGCAGGAGGCCTGCGCCTCGTTCGATCTGTATCCCAGTTTGTGCTAGCCTTCTTAAGGCAAACTTGTTTAACTTATGTCTGTACTCAGATATTGTTGCTTCCGCTGACTCGTCTGTGATCGAGCACTTGTATTCGAGCCCTCGAGGCCCCTGGCTTGTATTATGATGCTTGTATGACTTATTTATGTTGTAGAGTTGTGTTGTGATATCTTCCCGTGAGTCCCTGATCTTGATCGTACACATTTGCGTGCATGATTAGTGTACGGTCAAATCGGGGCGTCACAATCACCAACTGAGTCTTTTATAGGAGTAGAGAAATGCCACAACTTACCTCACAGCCGTTAGATGCAGATCTAATGGTTAGAAACGACGGATGGCAGACACACCACCATCACCAACTAAGTCTTTTATAGGAGTAGTAGGAGTAGAGACAAATGTATAAATTGTAACATTTGGTTCTGCTCCTTGGCACGATCGATAGATAGAAATATCGATTGGAAACGCTAGGGCGGAGCTATTTCCGCCAGATAAGCAGGATACGTAGTAGCTTGGTTGGCGCATCGTCGGTTTGGTCACATGCGGCCCAACATGTTCTAGTGTTTCTAGCAAGATGCCCGTGCGTTGCATGAAGTTGATGGAAAAGGTAAGCACAACTTATAAATTGACAGATGGAGTACTAGTTACAGTGATGCATATAATTAAGCAAAGGGATCACACATGTCACTATTGAGTGGAATGAGAATGCAATAGCACAATAAGAATTAAGGCCACAATGATGCGATCGCAGTGGTGGTTATAGGAGGCAAGAAGAAAGATGCATCCATCAACGTACGACCTCCTCCTCCTCAACTTAGTGCGCCGGGCCACCGACCGGCGGCTAAGGAGCGGCGGCTTTTGTTGCGAGGTCAAGGTGCTTCTCAGCAAATGCATCCAAGGCTTCCAGCTGGTTGATGAAGGCCAACGTCGTAGCGTCCTCAATGGCCTTGTAGATACCTATGTACACGATTTGCTCGTACATGTGGATGTGTAGGTCGACGAATTCTTGCAAGGCGAGGCGCCTCACAATGAGTGCGACCTCCAGGTGGACATTCTTCGTGGCGTCGGCGGGCAGTCGCAGGGCCACCAGTGCTTGAAAGAGGTTCCGGCCATGGAGGCCGATTAGGGTGGCAGGCAATGAGGAGCCCGGGCGCGTGGGCTGGAGGAGTACGACGATGTTGTCCCCGAGCTTCTTGAGGACAGTGAACTTGTTGGTGGTGGCAACGATCATCTGGTCCAACTGAGAGTCGTAGTTGGCGTCGATGGCGTCCATCCACTAGCCGGTCGTGAACACCGTCTAGAGACGATCCTCGGTGACACGCCGCAGGCTGGCGTCGTGGACCATCTGGCACAGCCGGTTGCCACTCGCGCGCATCGCTGCCATGGGTCTGGAGTGAGCACTTTTGCGCTTAGTGTAGGTGCTTAGGCAAATGCTTAGGTGCGTACGATGTGGTAGATGCATTGGAATGGAGGGGCGCCTTTATATGAGTGCAAACTGCGTTGCATTCACATCGTGCAACCTCTTTTCCCGGTCCTCCTCCCATTACTTCCCTCATGCATGCACGATGCTAATTGAAAGAGGATGCATCATTGGCCGTTCAACATTTCGGGAACTGCTACCCCTCCCTTGTCTGCATTAAAGCCGTATCGGGAACTACGCCGCCCACTGTCAAATCGAATAGTATTGCGCCGCCTGCTGCACACTCGGCTGAACACGCCTCCTTGCCTCCATCAAAGCCCTCTATTAAACCCGCATGCAAACCAAGAAACCTACTCCAGCCACACTTCCGTTAATGAGCGGGCCGGAATTAAACGCAACACCGGCCGAGCTCCTCCCGTCCGCCCTCACTTTAAACGAGGCCAGACGCCGGCCAAGCTCCTACCGTCTGCTCTCTATGTAAATGAGGCCATACAGACAGTGGGCAAGAATCGCACCCCTCCGCCGCTCCCCCATCTCCTCCTTCACCATTTTCTCCACTCTTCCGATGGCTTCCGAGGAGCCGTTCTCCGGCATACTACCCGGCTGGGTGGCCCGCTGAGCCCTCCGGATATGTGCGAGGCCGCTCGGTGCTTCATCAACCTCTCTTGGCCCGACGGAGCCAGTTGCCGCCCCAATCCGGCGCGTGGTTCAGCAACTCGCCGCTCCAGTTCAGCTCGATGAGGAGTGGCGAGTTGCTCCACACCGGCACGGAGGCGAGCACGCCCGTACAGGAGTCGTGGTTGCCGTGTCGTAACACTCCACCAGTGTCTGCGGTGGACGCGCCTCCCGTGCCTGCGGCAACACCATGCAGGCAGAGATAGAAGCCGGGTGCGTGGAGAGCGACGAGTCGGTGGCCAGCTTCTCCGTGTCCGCCGCCATCATCGAGGAGAAGTAGAACACGGGAGTCCGCCGCCACTTGGGTCCTATGAAGGCCACCGCCGAGGCGATGACTGCGCATTCAGGTGGTTTCTTTGCTGCTTTGTCTCTTCCGAGGACCTTCGTCGACCCCACAAGTGTCTGCGGACATGAGGAAGACAAAGGGATCCGCGGGCGGCCATTTAGATTAGGTACTCCCTCTCCGTCTGGCGGGAAATTTTTGTTCTAAGAATGGATAAATTGGATGTATCTATAACTAAAATAAGTCTAGATACATCCATTTCTAGAACAAGTATTTCCGGATGGAGGGAGTATTAATTATACCAAGAGAGCCAAATTAGCACCGCTTAGTTCATGTAACTGTAATGAAATCCATCATGTTTATATGAAGATCCGGCTTTTTTATACGAAATCATGCATGCTTATATGAAAACAGTCCGTGTTTGCACGAATTTCATCTGGTTGGTTAGAGTTGTGAAAATGTATGCCGCTGGCGTTTGATGTCGCCCTCAGCGGAAGGAAGCGGGAGGAAATTTGCCGGCCTCCGTTGGAGATGCTCCAATCCATTTGAGTTAATTGCGTATATGATTCTCCCTCTATAAAACGTTAATTGCATGTACAATGTACACGTGACTTGCAGGGTGGCTACAGCTTCGTACAGAAAGTTAAAAAGAAACAAGTCCATCCTTAATGTTGTATTCTAAGTACTCTGTTGGTTCCACTGTCAGTACAGTAGCGAAAGAAGTATATATTAAATAAGTAATATATAACATAAAAATCTAAAGTTAAAGACAGAATTTGAGCTCAGGTCATCGCGTTGCGAGCATCAGGCGCTAACCAGTCCAACACATTTTTGTTGTAGACCATGCTAGAGATATATCTCCATGTCTACTCTTATACTCCATCTGTTCCTAAATATTTGTTTTTTTCTCAGATTTCAAATGGACTACCACATACGGATGTGTATGTAGACATATTTTAGAGTGTAGATTCACTCATTTTGCTCCGTATGTAGTCACTTTTTGAAATCTCTAAAGAGATAAATATTTAGGAACGGAGGGAGTAGAAAACAGAGTTGGTGATGATGGTGTGTGTGCCATCCTGCAAATGTAGGCCGTCGGATTTATATCTAATGGATAGGAAGGAAACTATGGTAATTTTGCAAAAAGATACCCACACCCCTCTCCACATTTGCAAATAAGGCCTTCCCTCGTTCATCCTTTTCTATACTCTTACTAGCAATGTGCCCGTGCGTTGCAACGGATCCAAAATACTCCCTCTGTCCAGAAATACTTGTCATCAAAATGGATAAAAAGAGATGCACCTAGAACTAAAATACATCTAGATACACCCGCTTTTATCCATTTTGATGACAAGTATTTCCGGACGGAGGGAGTATAATAATACATGTTCACGAACTTGAAAAAAAAACACTCTAGTTTGGTGTATATATCACTAAAAATATACTCGTATTAGGTTTCACTCAAAATATATTCCTTTTGGCTGTTTTGATGAGGTGGGGGAGGGATGTGGTTGGTTTCAAGATACTAAAGGGTTTGTGCAAATTGGAGTAGAGAATTGGCGTCTTGTTGCAAAAATGCCATGACTTACATAATAGTTGTTAGATGCAGATCTGATGGTCAGAAATGACGGATGGTAGACACACCATCACCACCAACAGAGTCTTTTATAGGAGTCTCTACTCTTATAAAAAACAGGGTTGGTGATGATGGTGTTCCTGCCATCCTGCAATATAGGCCATCCGATTTATATCTGACGGATAGGAAGGAAACTATGGAAATTTTGCAAAAAGATACCCACACCCCTCTCCACATTTGCAAGTAAGGCATTCCCTCGTTCATCCATTTCTCCCACAAGATACACTACTCATACAAATGCATCTTGATGTTCCGTGCAACGCATGGGCATCTTGCTAGTAGAGATAAAAAAGAGAGTTGGTGATGATGGTGTGCCTGCCATCCTGCAATATAGGCCGTCCAATTTATATCTGACGCATAGGAAGTAAACTATGGCAATTTTGCAAAAAGATACCCACACCCCTCTCCACATTTGCAAATAAGGCCTTCCCTCGTTCATCCTTTTGTCTCACAAGATAAACTACTCACATAAATGCATCTTGATGTTCCGTGCAACGCATGGGCATCTTGCTAGTCTCTCACGATATCTGTGTGTGTTTGAAAATGGAGTAGATAGATTACTATCAAGATCGAGGTGCCACCCTACTCCTTCGGTGTCGGGTAGTGTGTGTGTGTGTGTTTGAGAGAGAAGCCAGTCGATAGATTAGTATCAAGATCGAGGTGTCACCCTACTCCTTCGGTGTCGGGAAGTGTGTGTGTGTGGGTGGGTGGGGGGGGGGCAGTGACACTTACATATCTCTACTCTTATAAAAAACAGAGTTGGTGATGATGGTGTTCCTGCCATCCTCATGGGCATCTTGCTAGTAGGGAGAAGGAGTTTGTGTGACACATATCTATATTAAGGGATAGGTAGATAGGATGTGTGCGAGGCATACTTAAAGCACCACGGAGATAAAGAAACGGTGTGCATGCAAGTGATGGAAAAAACAAAGTGATAAACAATGTCTACGCGCGCGCGCGTTTGTGTGTGCGAGAGAGAGAGAGAGAGCGAAATCTCAAAACAAAAGGTGCTCTCCTGGAATCCCATTGTATGTATTCATATGGTTCCGGAACTCGAGTTAACCTTAGGCATATGTGTGAGAGACATAATTATCCTCTGAGACATTAGTGGCTGTGGGTGGGCAGAATTAAAGGGGTGGGCGTGTTTGACAGAGAGAGCGTGTGTGTTTCTGTGGGAGAGACTTGTAGGACGGGGTAGAAAGACGAATTCTAACCTTTATAGAGGGAGAGAAATACACGAAGTGCGCGTGTGTGATTACGATGCCCACGGGGAAATGAGATATGTATGCGTGTGAGAGAGATTGCACAATTCATTCACGTATCACTATCTAGCGATCGTGGACATGCATCGCTTGAACATAAATCAATATCTACTTCATATCGTGGCCAAAGGTACAATATCGATTCAATGCTATAAAGATTGGACACTCACATATCACATTTTTTTCTATCTAAATAAACCTTTTCAATTGTGCATGCCAAAGTTAGAGTGATGTTTCTTCAAACAACCAATGTAGCTATCATGTACATGCACCATTGTTACTCTTGCATTCAAATTCATTAGTCTTGGATGATTTAAGGTTCTACTATGAAGTAATATATGTAATATTCATATATGAATTCAATGGGTACGGAATTTATGAAATGGAGGTTATGTAATCATATGAGGTAACACTTTTAAGTAGCGGACTACAATATCCATTTCTTTTTGTGCGCCTCTACACTAACACGTCAATGCATTATGTTTAAAGTAAATAACCAATGGCACTAAATTATTTATTTACACGAGAAATACATAGGATGAGCATTTGATCCATTTTTTTGTGAACGCGCCTCTACACCCGTACGATTGGCCGCACCCGTGTGAACGTCGAAGTTATCGGTGCATCATCCCGAGTTATTGTCTTTTTTCTGGGGTGGACTTCACACCAGTTATTAACTGCTGACGCGTGCCCCGTGTACACAGTCTCGCATGACCTTCCCGCTAGCACGGTCCAAAATTAGTTGAAACTGGATACGAACGATCCCGCGGGCAGCAAAATCTCCTGCCTCCTTCTAAAATTTCCGCCACCTAGTCTTTAACATGCAAAACTCCCCTTTTGTCCTTGGTGCACGGAGAACAACAGTAACAATACCGCCCTCACCTACATAATAGGTCGGGGCTGCTTTGGTAACTTCCGGTTCCCCCCACCACACGGCACGCCATTTCCTCTCCCCCTCCCGCAAAAACGACTAACTCCACATCACCAGAGCATCTTACATGATGCCGTCCATACTTCATCGGCCTTTCTACCCCTCCCCTCTCGAAACCCTAGACTGCTCATCCACCGGCATACAAGAGCCCATTCACTGCCAGCCGCGTCCACCTCGCCGGATCTGCTTCTGCGGCCGCATCTACCCCTCCCACCTCCACTAGAAACAAGTAGACTGCTCATCCACCACTGTACCACAGCCCATTCAGTGCCGGCCTTGTCCACGGTGCCGGATCTGCTTCGCTGGTACTCTCGTCAATCGCAGCGCATCTGCAGCGGCTCATTCGTACTCCCCACCGGAGACGCTTCGTCCACACCCCCTGGAGCCGCCCCACCTACGCCCCCTCGACGGCCTCTGATCCTCTTCGCCGACACCTTCCTCAACCCTACCGAAGCCGCTTCGCCGACACCATCGTCAACCCTACCGGAGTAGCTTCGCCTATACCATTCTCAACTCACAAGTCCACGGCCACAGATCCGCTTCGTCGCACACTCATCCAACCTACCGGAGGAGCTTCTAACACCCCGTCCACGGCCGCATATCCACATCGTCGACACCATCCTTAACCCAACCACCGGAGCAGCTTCACCGACGCACTCGTCCACGGCCACAGATCCGCTTCGCCCACACCGTAGTCCACACTACCGGAGCCGCTCCACAAACACCCTACTTGATGGTTCTAGATCTCCTTACCGGACCCCGAGAAAGCCAATGCAGCATCATCATCCTTGACGTTTCTAACCTGATTCCCACCGTCTGGCAAGATGCCAAGCACCCGCCATGGCCTAGGTACTTCACCTTTAAACCCGTCCAGCATCACCTTCCCGATGTACTTCAAATATACTAACATGTCGTTGTTACCTGTTATGCAGCTGGCAAAAACTACAAGGACGATGTTTCTTCTGGATCTAACAGCTTGGCCAACCAAGATCCTGGACTGAGGCATTGCTATGATCTTGTAAGTGTGTCTCTCTCTCTCTTGTATTGCTGTGTGCCTGCCAGCGTTCTTTGCTAGGATTTTCGACCAGTAATCCCTTTGTTCAGACAATGATTTCTACTACTGGCTGCTAAATTAGATATGTAGATGTCATACATGATACTACCTCGTACCTCCGTTCCTAAATATAAGTCTTTCTAGTGATTCCACTATAGGCTACATACGGAGCAAAATGAGTGAATCTATACTCGAAAATGCATCTATATACATCTGTATGCGGTCCATACTGGAATCTCTACAAGGACATATATTTAGGAACAGTTACACAAAATCGTAGGTGGCATGTAGGAATTCCAGTGCACTACATTAGGCTCCCTTAGAGTGCCTGCTAGTCTAGCACACAGTGTCATGGCTAGTTTATGCTATGCACACAATCATTAATTGGTGGTTTAAATATGCGCAAGGGATATGCAATGTATTATCATGTAGAGATGTCTAAAATTAGCCGTGTCAACTTGCAGATAGGGTTACACAATGAAAAAGTACAAGATGTATGTGGCAATTTCATGGAACATCGCAAAAAAAGGAGAGGCAGCGGTGAGCCTATACAATGTGCTATGGTAGGTCACTCCTCCATTGCAATCATCCTGACATGTTATTTGTATGTCAGTTCTATTGGCCAAGTTTCTTAGGGACAGTTATTACGAGTTATCCTAAGAAAATAAGCACATGTGAATATAAGCTCCAGGTAATAAGCCAACCAGTTCTTTTCATTGCCTTCCTTTTCAGCTTATCTTTGGTATGATCAGTGAAAAGTCTAGATTGCATTATATTTTATCATTTTCTGCCCATATGAAAATTAATTTGACTTGCAAACATAATTTTTTTAACCCACTGCAGTAATTAATATGATAGGAAAACAGACCATCACTATTTGTTCAAAATGCAAATACAAACATACCATCTACTTGGCACAATCTACTTTGGTCAATATCTTCCATAGAGATCCCATTGCCTAATTTAAATGAAGAACGCATGACCCACATTTAAATGAAGAACAATTATTTATTGAAATTCGATGGTCCCAGTGGCTGGTTATTATCATATAGCAGCCACCTGAAAGCATCATATAGCAGCAGCAGCTCATAGCAACTCATCATACAGCAGCAGCAACAGTGTGCAATTCATCATATACCAGCAGCAGCTCATAGCAATTCATCATATAGCAGCAGCAGGAGCAGCTCATAGCAATTCATCATATAGCAGCAGCGGAAGCAGCTCATAGCAATTCATCATATAGTAGCAGTAGGAGCAGCTTATAGCAACTCATCATATAGCAGTAGCAGGAGCAGCTTATAGCAACTCATCATATAGCAGCAGCAGGAGCAGCTTATAGCAACTCATCATATAGCAGCAAGCAGCAGCTCATAGCAATTCATCATATAGCAGCAGCAGCTCATAACAATTCATCAATAGCAATGCATCATATAGCAGTAGCAGAAGCAACTCATAGCAATTCATTGTATAGTGGACCAGAATGAAAATTTGGCAAAAAATTAGAGGAGATCCTCACCTTGTTGGATGAGCTCATCCTTCAACAGCACCTCAAGGCCACGGCCTGTGAGGAGGGGAGGGGGAATAAGGTGCCTTCTGCCGTAGTGTGGCATCAGCCGTAGTTGTGCGGCGCCCACCGGAGTATTGCGTTGGACGGACCACAGTGGAGTAGCTGCTGGAGACCATGAGAATGAGGGGCGGCGCCAGACGGAGGAGCAGCCGGGGAGATATGGCCCTACCCGCCGGCCATGTAGCCTAGCTGGACAGAGCATCATCGAGGACCAAGCCAGATGGGACCATTGGCAACGGCTCGCTGGAGGAACCCTAGCGCTGCAGGCATTAGATCAAGGTAGAGGGAAAGGGGAGAGGAGATGCAAGCAGGCAGGGCAATTGCATTTTGAGTGTAATATAGGCAGACAACAGAGTCATTTCACTATTCCCCTTCCCTTCAATTTTTAGTGAGCTTCTACCTGAAACACCCCCTCCAAAGCGAAATAAGTTAAGCCCTAGCCCATAACTCAAAAATGACTTCTTTACATCTTTTATGGCTAATTTTGACAATAAGCTCTGAAAAGGCGGAATAGAACTGGCCCTTAACCTGCAATTCAATTCTGCGTGCAATAATGAATTACTCCTTCCTGCTATAGTGTACATTTAGGCATCATCATACATGGCATAACCTAATAAATGTGCATTCCATTGTAGAATCTGGAATATGCAATGTTTATGTTAGTTCATACGTAGCACATGATGTTTAAATGCCCCTTAAATCTGGTCAGTCAAGTGATCGTCTTTAAGCCTCCTTCTTTGCTTCTTTTCTTGATACATCTGTTCAATTGCTTGTTTGCATCAGCTAGCCATACCAGAACTGTTTGCTTTGATTACTTGCTATTCTTGACCTAACACTCTAACAGAGCTTGTCAACGATTTAAACACTAAGGGTTGCTGTAGTGGGGGCTTGTATAAGTCATAGGTGACATAAAGGTTTGGCTATACACTAAAGTAGGCTCTCCAAGAGTACTTGGAGATCCAGTTCGAAGGTATGCCTAGTTTTTACATGGTGCACACATAGTAAATGCTCATTTCATTGTGTGCAAGTGCAAGAGATGTGACATGTTTCATTTTGTGGTGTTGTTTTGTTATAATCTCATCCTTTTGTGTTGTTCACATACTGGAAAGTATGCATATTTATCTTCCAAGGAGACGAGTAACTAGTTTGTGTCACCTTGCAGAGGGGGTGCAATGAAGATAAGATTGAGGATTTCTAAGTACAAGATGTTAGGAAGGAGCCTTGCAAGAGAAGTAGGAGCAGCGCTGAGCCTGTTCAACCAGTTAAGGTAATTTTCATTGTATCCAACTCAACAGTTCAATTCCTTGTTTGTTTCAGGCATAGTTAATTTGCTCTTCTCAATTGCTTTATTTGTCCTCAGTTAATGAGATGGCCAAACAATGATGCCTGATGTTGGGTACTTGTATAACTATTAGTTGACATAATTAAAGGCCTTACCATTTAATTACTCTGGTGAAGTGTGCCCGAAGCTTTGAAGTCTATTAACCAACTATTACTGCATGAGGCTCACTATCTAGTTTATACTAGGCTAATGATTGCATAGCTTTGCTTGCTGTAGTAGGTTTGTATGAATCCCTCTGCTATTCATTATGCTCCCTAAGACTTTAATTGAGCTACAGAATGGCCAACTGCTTGCTTACTTATACGCAACTTGATGTCTAAATTTGTAACTTGTCGATGTTTTGGATTTGGCCCCAACATCACGTTCCTCTGGTGAACTAACAAAGATTTCTGTATGCACGATCCACAAACTACCATTTTTATAATTTTTAAAATATCACCTGCTTATGCTTCATGATGTGCAACATTATTGTTATTCCTGTTTTGCCATGTACAAAATAGTCTGTCTTGCTCGCTTCACTTTTGTAACTATATTTTTGCCCTAGTCATGTGTGCTTACAGAAACATTTCAGGATGAAGTGACATCAACACAAAGATCTGCGACCAGTGCGGCATGGCCGTTACCGAATGATTATGGATTGGAATTGGAATGTGCTGATGTTCTCGAGCATCAACTAGAGGTGGCAAGGCAACATGTACATGATTCTCAACGTACAATCAACAAGTTGAGACTGGACATGCAGGTATTAGATGTAGGAGTCAAAAAATGAGACAAGACACTGAGGTAACCATGAAGGAATTGGAGATTTTACAGACTGAAATTTGTACTACCTGAATCCGGCAAATCCTATTTTCTGAAGAGACTATAGTTCAAATGGTAAGTTCTATTGATGCGTGTCCATGATGTAGGAGATTTATTTGTCTAGTGTATGTAATTTGCTGTTTGTGTACGCTTTATTATCACTGGTGCCGAACTATAATGCCCAGTGGGTATATTCGGCTGTAATTTCTTTATGTATAGTGTAGGATTATTCTACGTTTCTATGCCTTATTCTTTTTATTGTATAGTGTATGTTTTTTAGAGGCGATAGTATAGAGTAGGATAATTCTTGAATATGCTATATCGTTGAAACGGGGGCCCACATGCCCAAACATTTCCTGGACGCCATACAAACGAACAAACATGTGTAGTCAAAGCGGGCCTTAATTGGGCTGGTCAAAATAATATTAAGTGGATCCCAAAAGACGTGGCCCACCATAACAGTGGCTCTTACCAGGCCGTTAACAGTCCAAAAGCTTGATAGGGTCGTATAAATGGAAATGGCCCGCGGGCCTCTAGCATGCCGAAATAGATGTCAATTTTGTCTCGGCCCTTTTACTTTATGGGCCAGTAATAGGCCGAACGTGTTATGGGGCATAGGAGGCCCAAATTACAAACTAGGCTTTTAACAGGCCGAAAGTCGCGCTAGGCTGAAATGATGCCCTGCGGAACGTGGCCCCCTAATGGACCTAAAGTCAAAGGCCCAACTGTTGTGCGGGCCGTTAACAGTTCGAGAGACAAAATGGGCAAGGAGTTGGCCCATTTACCGAATGGGCCGATTACAGGCCTAAAGTCACAGCGGGCTAGAATTGGTCCAACTGCAGAATGGGCTGAGAAAAGGCCGATAGATGTTCCGGGCCGTTAACGGGCTGGAACTGACGATGGGCCGCTAACAGGCCGAAAGAACCTCGGGCCGCAATTGGGCCCAAAGACGTAGAGGGCCGTTAATGGGCTAAAACTGACGATGGGCTGGAAATTGTCAAATGTATAATGGGCCTTTGATGGGCCGATTCTGTGTAACTTGTATGAGCCGTGCTTGTAAATGGGCCTGACTCAAGTAGGCCGGTAATGGGCCGGCCCGCTTATTTTGACAGGCTCGGGCTTTTAACCTGGATGGGCCAGTGTTGGGCCGGTACACGTGTCGACATATCATAGGCGCATCTCACCCATTGGATGAGTGACACCTGTGCCAACGTGGAGCTAACACGTGGTTCCATCGGCCAATGAGAATTTTACACGTGAAAAATCGTCATTGGGCGTGGCTGTTAGCGGGTTATCGGATCCAAAACCGGACCCGATAGCTTAACCGCGACCCGTTACGGTGGATGCCACGTGTCGGTCACCCTTGAGGAAAGCACTTCATGACGCGACATTTATCGTTATGGAAGTGAACACTTCTGCGATGATAATTTTTGTAATGCCATGGAACACTTCTACGCCATCACAGGTATGACTATCTTGATTCTGTCATAAAATTGTCATGGATATACATGCATGAAAGAAAACGTGACCTACTGTGACAAACACGTATCATCACGGAAGTGTCTTTTTTTTGTAGTGAGTACGACCGCTGGCAGGTCCGCTACCACGGCGCGGCGGCTAGGCTCAATTTCCCCTTCGGCACACATCCCGTCCACCTCATTCCGCCTGATCCAGGGGTGGTGAGCTCGGCTATGGCGCGGGAGGACCGCGAGGCGTGGGAGCGCCTCGAGGCCGAGGCCGCCGACGAGGCCTACATGCAAGAGCTCCGCCGGCAGCACCCGGAGCTCGTGGAGGCGGAGCGAGCGATCTTTGCCGGCGCGGAGGGCGGCGAGGTTATCGCGCTCTCCTCTGATGACGAGGTCAAAGGCGGCGAGGACGGCGGCACGGAGGGCGGCGAGGTTATTGCGCTCTCCTCTGATGACGAGGTCGAAGGCGGCGACGGTGCGGGGGCGGCGAGGTGGGCCCCGAGGACGAGGAGATCGACATCGACGAGTGGAGGAGTGCCTTCCCCAACGACCCCGACGACGGTACTGGCCCGGACCCGGCTCGCGGCACACCGTACATGACGAGGAAGGATTGGCTCGACCTCTACTTCGACCGAAAGTAGTTTAGCTTAGTTTCAATTTGTGTTTTATGTTTGGTAATGCAAAACTATCTATGTTTATGTTTGAATGCATGCTACTTTTGGTTGAACCTGCTTTGAACTTGATCAAATTGAAGTTTACAACCTTAAGTTTAGGGGATCGACTAGAAAGAGCCAAAAAATGCTGGAGTATATATATATCCACTAAGGGTTTTAGTCCTTTAACTTTTTAAGGATCGCCTAGAGATGTCCTTATGACTTGTTTATTTTAGTTCTTCACAATGTGATGCTCTATATGTGCAACTATTCGCCGTGCAGTTCAATTTCATCAATAACAGTTTCAACAATACCACTATGAATTACAATATTTGGTTGCTGTTAAGGATATTGCAGTTAACATGCCTTTTTGTTTTTCAATTGTTGTTTAGCAACATGCATTGTACTGAATGACTAAATATGCAATCCTAGGCTACATAGCAACAAGGAAGAGTGTTACCTTAATGTTCTGATGATGTCTAGATATACATGTAATAAAATCTTATATAATGGGTTGGATGGAGTGTTGTACTACATCATTTTTCAATTGTTGTTTAGCTTCTAATATTAACTTGGTGCTTTTAGGTACATATATCATTGCCAAAGATCCACACTTCGACCCTTTCTGCGTATGGGGCAATGAGATATTCATGAACGAGCATCAAGTGAGGAAACTGATAAAGATTGTTATTAAAATGGGTCGAAACATGTCAATCGAACTATTTGTTTACACTTTATGCAAGACAATAGTGAACTGCAGGATGGTAAGTAAGAACCCTGTAGCCTTCTTTTTACTGCCCGTAATGAGTTGTGTTAGATGACAATATCTGAATATTTTTTCTTTTCAAGTGGATCCTGAAGCAGTTTACTCAAGATTACCTCTCAAACTACATGATTGGCGGCCGGCCATCACAAGGGGTTGGACTAGAGTCTTGCATGCCTTCTGCATCCAGGAGAGCACAATAGGGCCATTCCGCTTCACCTTGTTCAGCAACTGGAATGTTTGTCGCCTCTTTCTTTTCCATTTGTAATAGTAAAAGTATAGAACCCTGGTACATCATTCTTTATTTGGTGCTTATGTAATTCTTAAACATATGTACCTGTGAATCGAATAATGCATTGGTTGTTTGAACCTGATGGATATGAATAAAGCTATAGCCTACTTTCAAGTTTAAATTAGGTACAATTTTAAATAGCAGCAATTAAATTAGGGCAAAATTACGTTGTGCAGGTCATTACGGCACACACGGTTGGTAAAACACTGCGATATACACCACAATCCGAGATGGTTCACAGAGAGGAAACGTTTGCAAGCATGCACACAGTTGCCGTTTGCAAAGCGTGTGTGATGTCAGACACTATCACATACGGTGTGGGAAAACTAAATGTGTGTGATTGTCTACCCATCGTACACGGTTTATAATCATGAACTGTTTGTGATGTGCCAGGCATCGTAGAACTCCCGTGCCTAGAATCTGCCTGGAAAACTCTTGTGCCTAGAATCTGCCTGGTTTTAGGCGGAACCACAAAACTCCGACTACGATGACAATGCGAGCACAAACGAGTAGCAAGGATGAAGCGTTTTGGATATTCGAGATATCGGAAACGGTTATATAGGGACAACTATATGCATCAAGGCTCCCTATCCCCGACGGTTTCTGGGTCGTGTGGGAAGGACCCCCTATCGCCCACACTCACTTGGCGACGGTTCCAAATGCCGTCGCGGAAAGGGGTTAAAAACCGTTTGTTTAGGACCGACGCGCACCGGTGTCTTTACCAGTGGATGTACATATAATACTTAGGTTGTCTGCCCAAAGAAGTTGCATATAAATAAGCTCACAGTAACATATCTTAGTGGAAACCATTGAGACATGAATGAGTAGACTCGTAAGAGGAAGTGCTAAGGATATTCTTGGAATAATCTAATAAGCTAGCAATACTCAAACTACATCACCGAAGGCATATCATGTGTAAAGAAACTATTTAAGAAAAACGGCCATCACCGGACTTGGCATATTCGATAGGGTGTACCTTAAAGAAGTTAGTTTTATAGTAATATGATGTAGAATGAACTTTTAGATTCGGCAAGTATAGATTGCTAAAATATATAAAAATATGGGATGCTCAGTTTAGCATCAACGTGCTTAGAGTTAAATTTCACAACAATTTTCAATTTTAGTTACGTTGTGGCTGTCATATGCACATACAAATAATTTTGTCACCTCACCATTATCAGTCAAGTGAATTCTCTGCCCAGTAATCAATCTCCTGTTGAATTTTTTCACCTCACCAAGATATAAATATGAATGTTTGTCGGCACTATCAGGACTACTACATAGTGAAATCATAAGCCCATAATGTTGACAAATTCTTTTGAGTTTGTAAAGATCCTACAAACCTTTCGTAGCTTTTATGCAATTTTATTTGAAAAAGCATAGCTTAAAGAACTTTTAATCATCACATGGTGCTAATGACCTGTAAATTTGGACAGACTATGTCAGGCTTATCACAAGTATCATACATGATGTAGAATGTAATTTCACTCATGTGATTCATAGACAGACCCGACACTTGTTTGGGTGTAAGAAAAAAAACTAGCTTATTAAAAGACCACAATTAGTATCATGCACTATTATTCTGCCCAAATATCATCGTGTACTCCCAGTGTTATGGACGTCTAGCTTATTTTGATGTTTCTTTGAGAGGTCACTACTGCAGGATGCTGCTAACGCGACACTACGATCAGAGACCCTTCGACGAAACTGTGTGCGATGCCATAATCACAAACAGTGGTGTAAAAAAACCGTCAAAAAAGGAGCAATACGTTTGCGATGGAGGATGCATCAAACACGGTTCAGATTTTAGTTGCGTGTGTGATTCAGGGCATACGGTTCAGTTAAATTAACCGTTTTCGATGAGGAGGAACAAAAGAAACGGGCAGCCAGATGAAGGTGTGTGCGATGTACAGCATACGGTTCACTCGGATGAACTGTTTGTGATTAGGCAACACAAAAGAAATGGTCAGCCAGATGAAGGTGTGTACGATATACGGCATGCGGTTCACTCGGACGAACTGTTTGCGTTGACACAAGAGAACAGAAACGGTTCAACTTAACAAGACGTGTGTGTTGTGCGATGGGATTGCATACAGAACAACAACATATATATATATATGTATATATACATACACTTATAAGGACATGCTTGCATAACCAAATTAAACATCCACTTACATAGGTGGCTACTACCACCATGGCATTTGCACACACCAAAGTAAACTATTACATGCATAATTACATAGGTGGCTACTACACACATGACATTTACGCACACCAATAAAGTAAATTATATATTACATGCATGATTAACTAGCACAAACGATCATCTGATCATCATCTACTTCTTGTGACGCTGCTTGCATTGCTTGTGGCTCGATCCGGGCTCGTCAATTTGGGTAACGAGGCACTTCCTCATGTCAATGATCCTCCTGTGCATCTCGTAGCATGTGTACACGCTCTTGGCTGCAAACCTGAGGTGAGGTTCATCAAGTTGCCGCATCCAGGCCCCGTGCCAGGATATGGAACTTGTTCTCTGGGCATCGTGCTTCATCTTTTCGTAGTAGGGGTCGATGATGGCCGAGGCGAGTTCGACCAGGGAGTCCTTCTTCATGCTACCCCAGACCGTGTGGGGTTCATGGATTTCGACAAGGTTCTTGCAAGCCAAGCCCGTAACACTGAGCGCTTTTACATCGTTGGTGGTATCCACCATGGCGAACTTGTAGTCAGTGCTGTTGACAAACCTGTTGAAACGGTCGCAAGGCTCTATGGCCATGTAGTAGTGGTAGATGAGGAGATGATGGCGCATGCACAACTAGGCGACGACAACCTTCTGATCTATGCCAAGACGACCGGCGGTGTACTGGAGTTCGATGCCGACCACCTTGTACTTGTCTCGAGTGAGCAACTGCTCAACGGTGTTGTAGTCGTCCACCACGGCCGGGTCGATGGTGTAGACCACCGAGAGATCCGTCTCCCTCCCGTGGGTCTCCACTCTATGCTCGCCGAACTCCATTGGAGCGCCGCCGGACATCCCATCTCTATGTGTCGTCGTGGGTGTGCTTGGTGTGTTGTGGGGCGTGATCGAAAGATTGAAGAGACTAAGGTTATAATGGCCATGGGAATTAAAGGGGAAGACGGACGACCAGGAATATCGGCAGGCCCTGATGGTAGTTCTAATTTGCAGCGCGTAACTCCAGTGTGCCGCACGTAACTTCATCACGTGGCAACGCGCACGGCGCAACCGCATGCATACGGGGCCCCCGACGTGATCGTGCGCACACCCAACCATTGGCAGAGCTTGCGCGGAGGGACGCGAGCAGAGCGCTCCGCGGTCGCCTCAACGGCGAGCAACCATATATATATATATATATATGCATATAGCAGTTGAACACGCAAGGAAAAGCTGTCCACAAGCCGAGCGCGCCGACGGACGCGAGCAGAGTGCGCCGCGGCGCCTAACGGCGGGATAGACCTTCATTCAAGCCAATCAAAATAAGACTGGAACGGACATGTCTGTATTGAGCAAACGGATCGCACATGTATGTATTGACTAGAACCAATTTATATGCACTAGAGCATGTGCATGTAGTTCAAATTTGAATTATGCACGTAAATGCATTGAAAATTCACTTAATGCATAAAAATGTCCAAACGTACCTCGAAAAATCACAAAAAACCAAACAACACTCCTGTTGTTCTATGTTGACACGAGAAAAAATTTGAAAGCAATTAGAGGCAATGGATATCGTTTTGTCCCCAAAGTTGGGGCGTTCCCTACCAAAACCATCATGCTTGTTGTGAGAAGCTCTGGTTTGTGAGAAGCATATACTCAAAGCTATCCCAAATGGGATAAAAACTTTACCACGCCATGTTGATGCCGCTCCATGATAGCATGCCAAGTTTCATGAATTTCAGACGAGTTTTGGATTTACTAGAATTGAAAAACCAGGTATCTCAATGTTTACGGACGAGTGACGGTGGCAGGGTGCTTGACATTCATTCCCATTTCTTGCATGGGAGCTAAGCATGCTCCCATGGACAAAGATTTGATTTTTCAACAAATTTATATGCACTTGAGCATGTGCATGTAGTTCAAATTTGAATTATGCACATAAATGCATTGAAAACTCACTTAATGCATAAAAATGTCCAAACGAACCCCGAAAAATCACAAAAAATAACACAACACTCCTATTGTTCTATGTTGACATGAGAAAAAAATTGAAAGCAATTAGAGGTAATGGATATCGTTTCGTCCCCAAAGTTGGGGCGTTCCCTACCGAAACCATCATGCTTGTTGTGAGAAGCTTTGGTTTGTGAGAAGCATATACCCAAACCTGCCGCAAATGGGACAAAAACTTTACCATGCCATGTTAATGCCGCTCCATGATAGCACACCAAGTTTCATGAATTTCCGACGAGTTTTGGATTTACTAGAATTTAAAAACCAGGTATCTAATTGTTTGCGCCCGAGTGACAGTCGCAGGGTGTTTGACATTCATTCCCATTTCTTGCATGGGACCTAAGCATGCACCAAAGGACAAATATTTGATTTTTCAACAAATTTATATGCACTGAAGCATGTGCATGTAGTTCAAATTTGAATTATGCACATAAATGCATTGAAAACTCACTTAATGCATAAAAATGTCCAAATGAACCCCGAAAAGTCATAAAAAATAACACAATACTCCAGTTGTTCTATGTTGACACGAGAAAATATTTGAAAGCAATTAGAGGCAATGGATATCGTTTCGTCCCCAAAGTTGGGGCGTTCCCTACCGAAACCATCATGCTTGTTGTGAGAAGCTCTGGTTTGTGAGAAGCATATACCCAAACCTACCCCAAATGGGACAAAAACATTACCATGACGTGTTGATGCCGCTCCACGATAGCATGCCAAGTTTCATGAATTTCAGACGAGTTTTGGATTTACTATAATTTAAAAACCAGGTAACTTATGTTTGCGGCCGAGTGACGGTGGCAGGGTGCTTGACATTCATTCCCATTTCTTGCATGGGACCTAAGCATGCACCCAAGGACAAAGATTTGCTTTTTCAACCAATTTATATGCACTGGAGCATCTGCATGTAATTCAAATTTGAATTTTGCACATGAATGCATTGAAAACTCACTTAATGCATAAAAATGTCCAAACGAACCCTGAAAAATCACAAAAAATAACCCAACACTCCTGTTATTCTATGTTGACACGAGAAAAATTTGAAAGCAATTAGAGGCAATGGATATCGTTTCGTCCCCAAAGTTGGGGCGTTCACTACCGAAATGATCATGCTTGTTGTGAGAAGCTCTGGTTTGTGAGAAGCATATACCCAAACCTGCCCCAAATGGGACAAAAACTTTACCACGACATGTTGATGCCGCTCCATGATAGCATGCCAAGTTTCATGAATTTCAGACGAGTTTTGGATTTACTAGAATTTAAAAACCAGGTATCTAAATGTTTGCGGCTGAGTGACGATGGCACAGTGCTTCAAATTCATTCCCATTTCTTGCATGGGACCTAAGGATGCACCCAAGGACCAAAGATTTGGTTTTTCAACCAATTTACATCCACCGGAGCATGTGCATGTAGTTCAAATCTGAATTCTGCAAATAAATGCATTGAAAACTCACTTAATGCATAAAAATGTCCAAACAAACCCCGAAAAATAACAAAAAATAACACAGCACTCCTATTGTTCTATGTTGACACGAGAAAAAAATTTGAAAGCAATTAGAGTCAATGTATATCGTTTCGTCCCCAAAGTTGGGCGTTCTCTACCGAAGCAATCATGCTTGTTGTGAGAAGCTTTGGTTTGTGAGAAGCACATACCAAAACCTGCCCCAAATGGGAGAAAAACTTTACCACTCCATGTTGATGCCACTCCATGATAGCATGCCAAGTTTCATGAATTTCAGACAAGTTTTGGATTTACTAGAATTGAAAAACCAGGTATCTCAATGTTTGCGGCTGAGTGACGGTGGTAGGGTGCTTGACATTCATTCCCATTTCTTGCATGGGACCTAAGCATTCACCCAAGGACAAATATTTGATTTTTCAACCAATTTATATACACTGGAGCATGTGCATGTAGTTCAAATTTGAATTATGCACATAAATGCATTGAAAACTCACTTAATGCATAAAAATGTCCAAACGAACCCAAAAAATCACAAAAAATAACACAACACTCCTGTTGTTCTATGTTGACATGAGAAGAAAATTGAAAGCAATTAGAGGCAATGGATATCGTTTCGTCCCCAAAGTTGGATCATTCCCTACCGAAACCATCATCTTGTTGTGAGAAGCTCTGGTTTGTGAGAAGCATATACCCAAACCTGCCCCAAATGGGACAAAACTTTACCACGCCATGTTGATGCCGCTCCATGATAGCATGCCAAGTTTCATGAATTTTAGACGAGTTTTGGATTTACGAGAATTTAAAAACCAGGTATCTCAATGTTTGCGGCTGAGTGACGGTGGCAAGGTGTTTGACATTCATTCCCATTTCTTGCATGGGACCTAAGCATGCACCAAAGGACAAATATTGTTTTTCAACCAATTTATATGCACCGGAGCATGTGCATGTAGTTCAAATTTGAATTATGCACATAAATGCATTGAAAACTCACTTAATGCATAAAAATGTCCAAACGAACCACGAAAAATCACAAAAAACGAAACAACACTCCTGTTGTTCTGTGTTGACATGAGAAAAAATTTGAAAGCAATTAGAGGCAATGAATATCGTTTCGTCCCCAAAGTTGGGGCGTTCCCTACCGAAACCATCATGCTTGTTGTGAGAAGCTCTTTTTTGTGAGAAGCATATACCCAAAGCTGCCCCAAATGCGACAAAAACTTTAACACGCCAAGTTGATGCCGCTCCATGATAGCATTCCAAGTTTCATGAATTTCAGACAAGTTTTAGATTTACTAGAATTGAAAAACCAGGTATCTCAATGTTTGCGGCCGAGTGACGGAGGTAGGGTGCTTGACATTCATTCCCATTTCTTGCATGGGACCTAAGCATTCACCCAAGGACAAATATTTGATTTTTCAACCAATTTATATGCACTGGAGCATGTGCATGTAGTTCAAATTTGAATTATGCACATAAATGCATTGAAAACTCACTTAATGCATAAAAATGTCCAAACGAACCCCAAAAAATCACAAAAAATAACACAACACTCCTGTTGTTCTATGTTGACATGAGAAGAAAATTGAAAGAAATTAGAGGCAATGGATATCGTTTCGTCCCCAAAGTTGGATCATTCCCTACCGAAACCATCATCTTGTTGTGAGAAGCTCTGGTTTGTAAGAAGCATATACCCAAACCTGCCCCAAATGGGACAAAAACTTTACCACGCCATGTTGATGCCGCTCCATGATAGCATGCCAAGTTTCATGAATTTTAGACGAGTTTTGGATTTACGAGAATTTAAAAACCAGGTATCTCAATGTTTGCGGCCGAGTGACGGTGGCAGGGTGTTTGACATTCATTCCCATTTCTTGCATGGGACCTAAGCATGCACCAAAGGACAAATATTTGATTTTTCAACCAATTTATATGCACCGGAGCATGTGCATGTATTTCAAATTTGAATTATGCACATAAATGCATTGAAAACTCACTTAATGCATAAAAATGTCCAAATGAACCCCGAAAAATCACTAAAAACCAAACAACACTCCTGTTGTTCTATGCTGACACGAGAAAAAAATTTGAAAGCAATTAGAGGCAATGGATATCGTTTTGCCCCCAAAGTTGGGGCGTTCCCTACCGAAACCATCATGCTAGTTGTGAGAAGCTCTTGTTTGTGAGAAGCATATACCCAAAGCTGCCCCAAATGCGACAAAAACTTTACCACGCCAAGTTGATGCCGCTCCATGATAGCATTCCAAGTTTCATGAATTTCAGACGAGTTTTGGATTTACTAGAATTGAAAAACCAGGTATCTCAATGTTTGCGGCCGAGTGACGGTGGTAGGGTGCTTGACATTCATTCCCATTTCTTGCATGGGACCTAAGCATTCACCCAAGGATAAATATTTGATTTTTCAACCAATTTATATGCACTGGAGCATGTGCATGTAGTTCAAATTTGAATTATGCACATAAATGCATTGAAAACTCACTTAATGCATAAAAATGTCCAAACGAACCGCAAAAAATCACAAAAAATAACACAACACTCCTGTTGTTCTATGTTGACATGAGAAGAAAATTGAAAGCAATTAGAGGCAATGGATATCGTTTCGTCCCCAAAGTTGGATCATTCCCTACCGAAACCATCATCTTGTTGTGAGAAGCTCTGGTTTGTGAGAAGCATATACCCAAACCTGCCCTAAATGGGACAAAAACTTTACCACGCCATGTTGATGCCGCTCCATGATAGCATGCCAAGTTTCATGAATTTTAGACGAGTTTTGGATTTACGAGAATTTAAAAACCAGGTATCTCAATGTTTGCGGCCGAGTGACGGTGGCAGGGTGTTTGACATTCATTCCCATTTCTTGCATGGGACCTAAGCATGCACCAAAGGACAAATATTTGATTTTTCAACCAATTTATATGCGCTGGAGCATGTGCATGTAGTTCAAATTTGAATTATGCACATAAATGCATTGAAAACTCACTTAATGCATAAAAATGTCCAAATGAACCCCGAAAAATCACTAAAAACCAAACAACACTCCTGTTGTTCTATGTTGACACGAGAAAAAAATTTGAAAGCAATTAGAGGCAATGGATATCGTTTTGCCCCCAAAGTTGGGGCGTTCCCTACCGAAACCATCATGCTAGTTGTGAGAAGCTCTTGTTTGTGAGATGCATATAATCAAAGCTATCCCAAATGGGATAAAAACTTTACCACGCCATGTTGATGCCGCTCCATGATAGCATGCCAAGTTTCATGAATTTCAGACGAGTTTTGGATTTACTAGAATTGAAAACCAAGGTATCTCAATGTTTGCGGACGAGTGACGGTGGCAGGGTGCTTGACATTCATTCCCATTTCTTACATCGGAGCTAAGCATGCTCCCAAGGACAAATATTTGATTTTTCAACAAATTTATATGCACGGGAGCATGTGCATGTAGTTCAAATTTGAATTATGCACATAAATGCATTGAAAACTCACTTAATGCATCAAAATGTCCAAACGAACCCCGAAAAATCACAAAAAATAACACAACACTCCTGTTGTTCTATGTTGACATGAGAAAAAAATTGAAAGCAATTAGAGGCAATGGATATCGTTTCGTCCCCAAAGTTGGGGCGTTCCCTACCGAAACCATCATGCTTGTTATGAGAAGCTTTGGTTTGTGAGAAGCATATACCCAAACCTGCCGCAAATAGGACCAAAACTTTACCACGCCATGTTGATGCCGCTCCATGATAGCATACCAAGTTTCATGAATTTCCGACGAGTTTTGTATTTACTGGAATTTAAAAACCAGGTATCTATTTATTTGCGCCCGAGTGACGGTCGCAGGGTGTTTGACATTCATTCCCATTTCTTGCATGGGACCTAAGCATGCACCAAAGGACAAATATTTGATTTTTCAACCAATTTATATGCACTGGAGCATGTGCATGTAGTTCAAATTTGAATTATGCACATAAATGCATTGAAAACTCACTTAATGCATAAAAATGTCCAAATGAACCCCGAAAAGTTATAAAAAATAACACAATACTCTAGTTGTTCTATGTTGACACGAGAAAAAATTTGAAAGCAATTAGAGGCAATGGATATCGTTTCGTCCCCAAAGCTGGGGCGTTCCCTAGCGAAACCATCATGCTTGTTGTGAGAAGCTCTGGTTTGTTAGAAGCATATACCCAAACCTACCCCAAATGGGACAAAAACATTACCGTGCCGTGTTGATGCCGCTCCATGATAGCATGCCAAGTTTCATGAATTTCAGACGAGTTTTGGATTTACTATAATTTAAAAACCAGGTAACTTAATGTTTGCGGCCGAGTGACGGTGGCAGGGTGCTTGACATTCATTCCCATTTCTTGCATGGGACCTAAGCATGCACCCAAGGACAAAGATTTGATTTTTCAACCAATTTATATGCACTGGAGCATGTGCATGTAATTCAAATTTGAATTTTGCACATGAATGCACTGAAAACTCACTTAATGCATAAAAATGTACAAACGAACCCCGAAAAATCACAAAAAAATAACACAACACTCCTGTTGTTCTATGTTGACACGAGAAAAATTTGAAAGCAATTATAGGCAATGGATATCGTTTCGTCCCCAAAGTTGGGGCGTTTCCTACCGAAATGATCATGCTTGTTGTGAGAAGCTCTGGTTTGTGAGAAGCATATACCCAAACCTGCCCGAAATGGGACAAAAACTTTACCACGACATGTTGATGCCGCTCCATGATAGGATGCCAAGTTTCATGAATTTCAGACGAGTTTTGGATTTACTAGAATTTAAAAACCAGGTATCTCAATGTTTGCGGCTGAGTGACGATGGCACGGTGCTTGAAATTCATTCC
Organism: Aegilops tauschii subsp. strangulata; assembly: GCF_002575655.3. Lineage (NCBI taxonomy): Eukaryota > Viridiplantae > Streptophyta > Magnoliopsida > Poales > Poaceae > Aegilops > Aegilops tauschii. The sequence goes on along the minus strand of NC_053035.3, from coordinate 143,869,337 downwards.
CATTTCTTGCATGGGACCTAAGGATGCACCCAAGGACCAAAGATTTGATTTTTCAACCAATTTGTATCCACCGGAGCATGTGCATGTAGTTCAAATTTGAATTCTGCAAATAAATGCATTGAAAACTCACTTAATGCATAAAAATGTCCAAACAAACCCCGAAAAATCACAAAAAATAACACAACACTCCTATTGTTCTATGTTGACACGAGAAAAAATTTGAAAGCAATTAGAGTCAATGGATATCGTTTCGTCCCCAAACTTGGGCGTTCTCTATCGAAGCAATCATGCTTGTTGTGAGAAGCTCTGGTTTGTGAGAAGCACATACCAAAACCTGCCCCGAATGGGACAAAAACTTTACCACTCCATGTTGATGCCACTCCATGATAGCATGCCAAGTTTCATGAATTTCAGAAAAGTTTTTTATTTACTAGAGTTTAAAAACCAGGTATCTCAATGTTTGCGGCCGAGTGACGGTGGCAGGGTGCTTGACATTCATTCCCATTTCTTGCATGGGACCTAAGCATGCACGCAAGGACAAATATTTGATTTTCAACCAATTTATATGCACTGGAGCATGTGCATGTAGTTCAAATTTGAATTATGCACATAAATGCATTGAAAACTCACTTAATGCATAAAAATGTCCAAATGAACCCCGCAAAATCACAAAAAATAACACAACACTGATGTTGTTCTATGTTGACATGAGGAAAAAATTGAAAGCAATTAGAGGCAATGGATATCGTTTCGTCCCCAAAGTTGGGGCGTTCCCTACCTAAACCATCATGCTTGTTGTGAGAAGCTCTGGTTTGTGAGAAGCATATACCCAAACCTGCCCCAAATGGGACAAAAACTTTACCACGCCATGTTGATGCCGCTCCATGATAGCATGCCAAGTTTCATGAATTTCAGACGAGTTTTGGATTTACTAGAATTTAAAAACCAGGTATCTAAATGTTTGCTGCTGAGTGACATGGCACGGTGCTTGAAATTCATTCCCATTTCTTGCATGGGACCTAAGGATGCACCCAAGGACCAAAGATTTGATTTTTCAACCAATTTACATCCGCCGGAGCATGTGCATGTAGTTCAAATCTGAATTCTGCAAATAAATGCATTGAAAACTCACTTAATGCATAAAAATGTCCAAACAAACCCCGAAAAATAACAAAAAATAACACAGCACTCCTATTGTTCTATGTTGACATGAGAAAAAATTTGAAAGCAATTAGAGTCAATGGATATCGTTTCGTCCCCAAAGTTGGGCGTTCTCTACCGAAGCAATCATGCTTGGTGTGAGAAGCTTTGGTTTGTGAGAAGCACATACCAAAACCTGCCCCAAATGGGAGAAAAACTTTACCACTCCATGTTGATGCCACTCCATGATAGCATGCCAAGTTTCATGAATTTCAGACAAGTTTTGGATTTACTAGAATTGAAAAACCAGGTATCTCAATGTTTGCGGCCGAGTGACGGTGGTAGGGTGCTTGACATTCATTCCCATTTCTTGCATGGGACCTAAGCATTCACCCAAGGACAAATATTTGATTTTTCAACCAATTTATATGCACTGGAGCATGTGCATGTAGTTCAAATTTGAATTATGCACATAAATGCATTGAAAACTCACTTAATGCATAAAAATGTCCAAATGAACCACGAAAAGTCATAAAAAATAACACAATACTCCAGTTGTTCTATGTTGACACGAGAAAAAATTTGAAAGCAATTAGAGGCAATGGATATCGTTTCGTCCCCAAAGTTTGGGCGTTCCCTAGCGAAACCATCATGCTTGTTGTGAGAAGCTCTGGTTTGTTAGAAGCATATACCCAAACCTACCCCAAATGGGACAAAAACATTACCGTGCCGTGTTGATGCCGCTCCATGATAGCATGCCAAGTTTCATGAATTTCAGACGAGTTTTGGATTTACTATAATTTAAAAACCAGGTAACTTAATGTTTGCGGCCGAGTGACGGTGGCAGGGTGCTTGACATTCATTCCCATTTCTTGCATGGGACCTAAGCATGCACCCAAGGACAAAGATTTGATTTTTCAACCAATTTATATGCACTGGAGCATGTGCATGTAATTCAAATTTGAATTTTGCACATGAATGCACTGAAAACTCACTTAATGCATAAAAATGTCCAAACGAACCCCGAAAAATCACAAAAAAATAACACAACACTCCTGTTGTTCTATGTTGACACGAGAAAAATTTGAAAGCAATTATAGGCAATGGATATCGTTTCGTCCCCAAAGTTGGGGCGTTTCCTACCGAAATGATCATGCTTGTTGTGAGAAGCTCTGGTTTGTGAGAAGCATATACCCAAACCTGCCCGAAATGGGACAAAAACTTTACCACGACATGTTGATGCCGCTCCATGATAGGATGCCAAGTTTCATGAATTTCAGACGAGTTTTGGATTTACTAGAATTTAAAAACCAGGTATCTCAATGTTTGCGGCTGAGTGACGATGGCACGGTGCTTGAAATTCATTCCCATTTCTTGCATGGGACCTAAGGATGCACCCAAGGACCAAAGATTTGATTTTTCAACCAATTTGTATCCACCGGAGCATGTGCATGTAGTTCAAATTTGAATTCTGCAAATAAATGCATTGAAAACTCACTTAATGCATAAAAATGTCCAAACAAACCCCGAAAAATCACAAAAAATAACACAACACTCCTATTGTTCTATGTTGACACGAGAAAATTTTTGAAAGCAATTAGAGTCAATGGATATCGTTTCGTCCCCAAACTTGGGCGTTCTCTATCGAAGCAATCATGCTTGTTGTGAGAAGCTCTGGTTTGTGAGAAGCACATACCAAAACCTGCCCCGAATGGGACAAAAACTTTACCACTCCATGTTGATGCCACTCCATGATAGCATGCCAAGTTTCATGAATTTCAGAAAAGTTTTTTATTTACTAGAGTTTAAAAACCAGGTATCTCAATGTTTGCGGCCGAGTGACGGTGGCAGGGTGCTTGACATTCATTCCCATTTCTTGCATGGGACCTAAGCATGCACGCAAGGACAAATATTTGATTTTCAACCAATTTATATGCACTGGAGCATGTGCATGTAGTTCAAATTTGAATTATGCACATAAATGCATTGAAAACTCACTTAATGCATAAAAATGTCCAAATGAACCCCGCAAAATCACAAAAAATAACACAACACTGATGTTGTTCTATGTTGACATGAGGAAAAAATTGAAAGCAATTAGAGGCAATGGATATCGTTTCGTCCCCAAAGTTGGGGCGTTCCCTACCTAAACCATCATGCTTGTTGTGAGAAGCTCTGGTTTGTGAGAAGCATATACCCAAACCTGCCCCAAATGGGACAAAAACTTTACCACGCCATGTTGATGCCGCTCCATGATAGCATGCCAAGTTTCATGAATTTCAGACGAGTTTTGGATTTACTAGAATTTAAAAACCAGGTATCTAAATGTTTGCTGCTGAGTGACATGGCACGGTGCTTGAAATTCATTCCCATTTCTTGCATGGGACCTAAGGATGCACCCAAGGACCAAAGATTTGATTTTTCAACCAATTTACATCCGCCGGAGCATGTGCATGTAGTTCAAATCTGAATTCTGCAAATAAATGCATTGAAAACTCACTTAATGCATAAAAATGTCCAAACAAACCCCGAAAAATAACAAAAAATAACACAGCACTCCTATTGTTCTATGTTGACATGAGAAAAAATTTGAAAGCAATTAGAGGCAATGGATATCGTTTCGTCCCCAAAGTTGGATCGTTCCCTATCGAAACCATCATCTTGTTGTGAGAAGCTCTGGTTTGTGAGAAGCATATACCCAAACCTGCCCCAAATGGGACAAAAACTTTACCACGCCATGTTGATGCCGCTCCATGATAGCATGCCAAGTTTCATGTATTTTAGACGAGTTTTGGATTTACGAGAATTTAAAAACCAGGTATCTCAATGTTTGCGGCTGAGTGACGGTGGCAAGGTGTTTGACATTCATTCCCATTTCTTGCATGGGACCTAAGCATGCACCAAAGGACAAATATTGTTTTTCAACCAATTTATATGCACCGGAGCATGTGCATGTAGTTCAAATTTGAATTATGCACATAAATGCATTGAAAACTCACTTAATGCATAAAAATGTCCAAACGAACCACGAAAAATCACAAAAAACAAAACAACACTCCTGTTGTTCTATGTTGACATGAGAAAAAATTTTAAAGCAATTAGAGGCAATGAATATCGTTTCGTCCCCAAAGTTGGGGCGTTCCCTACCGAAACCATCATGCTTGTTGTGAGAAGCTCTTGTTTGTGAGAAGCATATACCCAAAGCTGCCCCAAACGCGACAAAAACTTTACCACGCCAAGTTGATGCCGCTCCATGATAGCATTCCAAGTTTCATGAATTTCAGACGAGTTTTGGATTTACTAGAATTGAAAAACCAGGTATCTCAATGTTTGCAGCCGAGTGACGGTGGCAGGGTGCTTGACATTCATTCCCATTTCTCGCATGGGACCTAAGCATGCACCCAAGGACAAAGATTTGATTTTTCAACCAATTTATATGCACTGGTGCATGTGCATGTAATTCAAATTTGAATTTGGCACATGAATGCATCGAAAACTCACTTAATGTATAAAAATGACCAAACGAACCCCGAAAAATCACAAAAAATAACACAACACTCCTATTGTTCTATGTTGACACGAGAAAAAATTTGAAAGCAATTAGAGTCAATGGATATCGTTTCGTCCCCAAAGTTGGGGCGTTCCCTACCTAAACGATCATGCTTGTTGTGAGAAGCTCTGGTTTGTGAGAAGCATATACCCAAACCTGCTCCAAATGGGACAAAAACTTTACCACGCCATGTTGATGCCGCTCCATGATAGCATGCCAAGTTTCATGAATTTCAGACGAGTTTTGGATTTATTAGAATTTAAAAACGAGGTATCTCAATGTTTGCGGCCGAGTGACGGTGGCAGGGTGCTTGACATTCATTTCCATTTCTTGCATGGGACCTAAGCATGCACGCAAGGACAAATATTTCATTTTCAACCAATTTATATCCACTGGAGCATGTGCATGTAGTTCAAATCTGAATTCTGCAAAATAAATGCATTGAAAACTCACTTAATGCATAAAAATGTCCAAACAAACCCCGAAAAATAACAAAAAATAACACAGCACTCCTATTGTTTTATGTTGACACGAGAAAAAATTTGAAAGCAATTAGAGTCAATGGATATTGTTTCGTCCCCAAAGTTGGGCGTTCTCTACCGAAGCAATCATGCTTGTTGTGAGAAGCTTTGGTTTGTGAGAAACACATACCAAAACCTGCCCCAAATGGGAGAAAAACTTTACCACTCCATGTTGATGCCACTCCATGATAGCATGCCAAGTTTCATGAATTTCAGACAAGTTTTGGATTTACTAGAATTGAAAAACCAGGTATCTCAATGTTTGCGGCCGAGTGACGGTGGTAGGGTGCTTGACATTCATTCCCATTTCTTGCATTGGTCCTAAGCATTCACCCAAGGACAAATATTTGATTTTTCAACCAATTTATATGCACTGGAGCATGTGCGTGTAGTTCAAATTTGAATTATGCACATAAATGCATTAAAAACTCACTTAATGCATAAAAATGTCCAAACGAACCCCAAAAAATCACAAAAAATAACACAACACTCTTGTTGTTCTATGTTGAGATGAGAAGAAAATTGAAAGCAATTAGAGGCAATGGATATCGTTTCGTCCCCAAAGTTGGATCGTTCCCTACCGAAACCATCATCTTGTTGTGAGAAGCTCTGGTTTGTGAGAAGCATATACCCAAACCTGCCCCAAATGGGACAAAAACTTTACCACGCCATGTTGATGCCGCTCCATGATAGCATGCCAAGTTTCATGAATTTTAGACGAGTTTTGGATTTACAAGAATTTAAAAACCAGGTATCTCAATGTTTGCGGCTGAGTGACGGTGGCAAGGTGTTTGACATTCATTCCCATTTCTTGCATGGGACCTAAGCATGCACCAAAGGACAAATATTGTTTTTCAACCAATTTATATGCACCGGAGCATGTGCATGTAGTTCAAATTTGAATTATGCACATAAATGCATTGAAAACTCACTTAATGCATAAAAATGTCCAAACGAACCAGGAAAAATCACAAAAAACAAAACAACACTCCTGTTGTTCTATGTTGACATGAGAAAAAATTTGAAAGCAATTAGAGGCAATGAATATTGTTTCGTCCCCAAAGTTGGGGCGTTCCCTACCGAAACCATCATGCTTGTTGTGAGAAGCTCTTGTTTGTGAGAAGCATATACCCAAAGCTGCCCCAAATGCGGCAAAAACTTTACCACGCCAAGTTGATGCCGCTCCATGATAGCATTCCAAGTTTCATGAATTTCAGACGAGTTTTGGATTTACTAGAATTGAAAAACCAGGTATATCAATGTTTGCGGCCGAGTGACGGTGGCAGGGTGCTTGACATTCATTCCCATTTCTCGCATGGGACCTAAGCATGCACCCAAGGACAAAGATTTGATTTTTCAACCAATTTATATGCACTGGAGCATGTGCATGTAATTGAAATTTGAATTTGGCACATGAATGCATTGAAAACTCACTTAGTGCATAAAATGACCAAACGAACCCCGAAAAATCACAAAAAATAACACAACACTCCTACTGTTCTATGTTGACACGAGAAAAAATTTGAAAGCAATTAGAGTCAATGGATATCGTTTCGTCCCCAAAGTTGGGGCGTTCCCTACCTAAACCATCATGCTTGTTGTGAGAAGCTCTGGTTTGTGAGAAGCATATACCCAAACCTGCCCCAAATGGGACAAAAACTTTACCACGCCATGTTGATGCCGCTCCATGATAGCATGCCAAGTTTCATGAATTTCAGACGAGTTTTGGATTTATTAGAATTTAAAAACGAGGTATCTCAATGTTTGCTCCTGAGTGACGGTGGCAGGGTGTTTGACATTCATTCCCATTTCCTGCATGGGACCTAAGCATGCACCAAAGGACAAATATTTGATTTTTCAACCAATTTATATGCCCTGGAGCATGTGCATGTAGTTCAAATTTGAATTATGCACATAAATGCATTGAAAACTCACTTAATGCATAAAAATGTCCAAATGAACCCCGAAAAGTGACAAAAAATAACACAATACTCCAGTTGTTCTATGTTGACACGAGAAAAAGTTTGAAAGCAATTAGAGGCAATGGATATCGTTTCGTCCCCAAAGTTGGGGCGTTCCCTACCGAAACCATCATGCTTGTTGTGAGAAGCTCTGGTTTGTGAGAAGCATATACCCAAACCTACCCCAAATGGGACAAAAACATTACCACGCCATGTTGATGCCGCTCCATGATAGCATGCCAAGTTTCATGAATTTCACACGAGTTTTGGATTTACTAGAATTTAAAAACCAGGTATCTAAATGTTTGCGGCTGAGTGACGATGGCACGGTGCTTGAAATTCATTCCCATTTCTTGCATGGGACCTAAGGATGCACCCAAGGACCAAAGATTTGATTTTTCAACCAATTTACATCCACCGGAGCATGTGCATGTAGTTCAAATCTGAATTCTGCAAATAAATGCATTGAAAACTCACTTAATGCATAAAAATGTCCAAACAAACCCCGAAAAATAACAAAAAATAACACAACACTCCTATTGTTCTATGTTGACACGAGAAAAAATTTGAAAGCAATTAGAGTCAATGGATATCGTTTCGTCCCCAAAGTTGGGCTTTCTCTACCGAAGCAATCATGCTTGTTGTGAGAAGCTTTGGTTTGTGAGAAGCACATACCAAAACCTGCCCCAAATGGGAGAAAAACTTTACCACTCCATGTTGATGCCACTCCATGATAGCATGCCAAGTTTCATGAATTTCAGACAAGTTTTGGATTTACTAGAATTGAAAAACCAGGTATCTCAATGTTTGCGGCCGAGTGACGGTGGTAGGGTGCTTGACATTCATTCCCATTTCTTGCATGGGACCTAAGCATTCACCCAAGGACAAATATTTGATTTTTCAACCAATTTATATGCACTGGAGCATGTGCATGTAGTTCAAATTTGATTTATGCACATAAATGCATTGAGAACTCACTTAATGCATAAAAATGTCCAAACGAACCCCAAAAAATCACAAAAAATAACACAACACTCCTGTTGTTCTATGTTGACATCAGAAGAAAATTGAAAGCAATTAGAGGCAATGGATATCGTTTCGTCCCCAAAGTTGGATCATTCCCTACCGAAACCATCATCTTGTTGTGAGAAGCTCTGGTTTGTGAGAAGCATATACCCAAACCTGCCCCAAATGGGACAAAAACTTTACCACGCCATGTTGATGCCGCTCCATGATAGCATGCCAAGTTTCATGAATTTTAGACGAGTTTTGGATTTACGAGAATTTAAAAACCAGGTATCTCAATGTTTGCGGCTGAGTGACGGTGGCAAGGTGTTTGACATTTATTCCCATTTCTTGCATGGGACCTAAGCATGCACCAAAGGACAAATATTGTTTTTCAACCAATTTATATGCACCGGAGCATGTGCATGTAGTTCAAATTTGAATTATGCACATAAATGCATTGAAAACTCACTTAATGCTTAGAAATGTCCAAACGAACCACGAAAAATCACAAAAAACAAAACAACACTCCTGTTGTTCTATGTTGACATGAGAAAAAATTTGAAAGCAATTAGAGGCAATGAATATCGTTTCGTCCCCAAAGTTGGGGCGTTCCCTACCGAATCCATCACGCTTGTTGTGAGAAGCTCTTGTTTGTGAGAAGCATATACCCAAAGCTGCCCCAAATGCGACAAAAACTTTACCACGCCAAGTTGATGCCGCTCCATGATAGCATTCCAAGTTTCATGAATTTCAGACGAGTTTTGGATTTACTAGAATTGAAAAACCAGGTATCTCAATGTTTGCGGCCGAGTGACGGTGGCAGGTTACTTGACATTCATTCCCATTTCTCGCATGGGACCTAAGCATGCAACCAAGGACAAAGATTTGATTTTTCAACCAATTTATATGCACTGGAGCATGTGCATGTAATTCAAATTTGAATTTGGCACCTGAATGCATTGAAAACTCACTTAATGCATAAAAATGACCAAACGAACCCCGAAAAATCACAAAAAATAACACAACACTCCTATTGTTCTATGTTGACACGAGAAAAAATTTGAAAGCAATTAGAGTCAATGGATATCGTTTCGTCCCCAAAGTTGGGGCGTTCCCTACCTAAACCATCATGCTTGTTGTGAGAAGCAATGGTTTGTGAGAAGCATATACCCAAACCTGCCCCAAATGGGACAAAAACTTTACCACGCCATGTTGATGCCGCTCCATGATAGCATGCCAAGTTTCATGAATTTCAGACGAGTTTTGGATTTATTAGAATTTAAAAATGAGGTATCTCAATGTTTGCCCGTGAGTGACGGTGGCAGGGTGTTTGACATTCATTCCCATTTCCTGCATGGGACCTAAGCATGCACCAAAGGACAAATATTTGATTTTTCAACCAATTTATATGCACTGGAGCATGTGCATGTAGTTCAAATTTGAATTATGCACATAAATGCATTAAAAACTCACTTAATGCATAAAAATGTCCAAACGAACCCCGCAAAATCACAAAAAATAACACAACACTCATGTTGTTCTATGTTGACATGAGAAAAAAATTGAAAGCAATTAGAGGCAATGGATATCGTTTCGTCCCCAAAGATGGGGCGTTCCCTACCTAAGCCATCATGCTTGTTGTGAGAAGCTCTGGTTTGTGAGAAGCATATATCAAAACCTGCCCCAAATGGGACAAAAACTTTACCACGCCATGTTGATGCCGCTCCATGATAGCATGCCAAGTTTCATGAATTTCAGACGAGTTTTGGATTTATTAGAATTTAAAAACGAGGTATCTCAATGTTTGCACCCGAGTGACGGTGGCAGGGTGTTTGACATTCATTCCCATTTCCTGCATGGGACCTAAGCATGCACCAAAGGACAAATATTTGATTTTTCAACCAATTTATATGCCCTGGAGCATGTGCATGTAGTTCAAATTTGAATTATGCACATAAATGCATTGAAAACTCACTTAATGCATAAAAATGTCCAAATGAACCCCGAAAAGTCACAAAAAATAACACAATACTCCAGTTGTTCTATGTTGACACGAGAAAAAATTTGAAAGCAATTAGAGGCAATGGATATCGTTTCGTCCCCAAAGTTGGGGCGTTCCCTACCGAAACCATCATGCTTGTTGTGAGAAGCTCTGGTTTGTGAGAAGCATATACCCAAACCTACCCCAAATGGGACAAAAACATTACCATGCCGTGTTGATGCCGCTCCATGATAGCATGCCAAGTTTCATGAATTTCAGACGAGTTTTGGATTTACTATAATTTAAAAACCGGGTAACTTAATTTTTGCGGCCGAGTGACAGTGGCAGGGTGCTTGACATTCATTCCCATTTCTCGCATGGGACCTAAGCATGCACCCAAGGACAAAGATTTGATTTTTCAACCAATTTATATGCACTGGAGTATGTGCATGTAATTCAAATTTGAATTTTGCACATGAATGCATTGAAAACTCACTTAATGCATAAAAATGTCCAAACGAACCCCGAAAAATCACAAAAAATAACACAACGCTCCTGTTGTTCTATGTTGACACGAGAAAAATTTGAAAGCAATTAGAGGCAATGGATATCGTTTCGTCCCCAAAGTTGGGGCGTTCCCTACCGAAATGGTCATGCTTGTTGTGAGAAGCATATACCCAAACCTACCCCAAATGGGACAAAAACTATACCACGACATGTTGATGCCGCTCCATGATAGCATGCCAAGTTTCATGAATTTCAGACGAGTTTTGGATTTACTAGAATTTAAAAACCACGTATCTCAATGTTTGCGGCTGAGTGACGATGGCACGGTGCTTGAAATTCATTCCCATTTCTTGCATGGGACCTAAGGATGAACCCAAGGACCAAAGATTTGATTTTTCAACCAATTTATATGCACTGGAGCATGTGCATGTAGTTCAAATTTGAATTATGCACATAAATGCATTGAAAACTCACTTAGTGCATAAAAATGTCCAAACAAACCCCAAAAAATCACAAAAAATAAGACAACACTCCTATTGCTCTATGTTGACACAAGAAAAAATTTGAAAGCAATTAGAGTCAATGGATATCGTTTCGTCCCCAAAGTTGGGCGTTCTCTACCTAAACCATCATGCTTGTTGTGAGAAGCTCTGGTTTGTGAGAAGCATATACCCAAACCTGCCCCAAATGGGACAAAAACTTTACCATGCCATGTTGATGCCGCTCCATGATAGCATGCCAAGTTTCATGAATTTCAGACGAGTTTTGGATTTATTAGAATTTAAAAACGAGGTATCTCAATGTTTGCTCCTGAGTGACGGTGGCAGGGTGTTTGACATTCATTCCCATTTCCTGCATGGGACCTAAGCATGCACCAAAGGACAAATATTTGATTTTTCAACCAATTTATATGCCCTGGAGCATGTGCATGTAGTTCAAATTTGAATTATGCACATAAATGCATTGAAAACTCACTTAATGCATAAAAATGTCCAAATGAACCCCGAAAAGTGACAAAAAATAACACAATACTCCAGTTGTTCTATGTTGACACGAGAAAAAATTTGAAAGCAATTAGAGGCAATGGATATCGTCTCGTCCCCAAAGTTGGGGCGTTCCCTACCGAAACCATCATGCTTGTTGTGAGAAGCTCTGGTTTGTGAGAAGCATATACCCAAACCTACCCCAAATGGGACAAAAACATTACCACGCCATGTTGATGCCGCTCCATGATCGCATGCCAAGTTTCATGAATTTCACACGAGTTTTGGATTTACTAGAATTTAAAAACCAGGTATCTAAATGTTTGCGGCTGAGTGACGATGGCACGGTGCTTGAAATTCATTCCCATTTCTTGCATGGGACCTAAGGATGCACCCAAGGACCAAAGATTTGATTTTTCAACCAATTTACATCCACCGGAGCATGTGCATGTAGTTCAAATCTGAATTCTGCAAATAAATGCATTGAAAACTCACTTAATGCATAAAAATGTCCAAACAAACCCCGAAAAATAACAAAAAATAACACAACACTCCTATTGTTCTATGTTGACACGAGAAAAAATTTGAAAGCAATTAGAGTCAATGGATATCGTTTCGTCCCCAAAGTTGGGCTTTCTCTACCGAAGCAATCATGCTTGTTGTGAGAAGCTTTGGTTTGTGAGAAGCACATACCAAAACCTGCCCCAAATGGGAGAAAAACTTTACCACTCCATGTTGATGCCACTCCATGATAGCATGCCAAGTTTCATGAATTTCAGACAAGTTTTGGATTTACTAGAATTGAAAAACCAGGTATCTCAATGTTTGCGGCCGAGTGACGGTGGTAGGGTGCTTGACATTCATTCCCATTTCTTGCATGGGACCTAAGCATTCACCCAAGGACAAATATTTGATTTTTCAACCAATTTATATGCACTGGAGCATGTGCATGTAGTTCAAATTTGATTTATGCACATAAATGCATTGAAAACTCACTTAATGCATAAAAATGTCCAAACGAACCCCAAAAAATCACAAAAAATAACACAACACTCCTGTTGTTCTATGTTGACATCAGAAGAAAATTGAAAGCAATTAGAGGCAATGGATATCGTTTCGTCCCCAAAGTTGGATCATTCCCTACCGAAACCATCATCTTGTTGTGAGAAGCTCTGGTTTGTGAGAAGCATATACCCAAACCTGCCCCAAATGGGACAAAACTTTACCACGCCATGTTGATGCCGCTCCATGATAGCATGCCAAGTTTCATGAATTTCAGACGAGTTTTGGATTTACTAGAATTTAAAAACCACGTATCTCAATGTTTGCGGCTGAGTGACGATGGCACGGTGCTTGAAATTCATTCCCATTTCTTGCATGGGACCTAAGGATGAACCCAAGGACCAAAGATTTGGTTTTTCAACCAATTTATATGCACTGGAGCATGTGCATGTAGTTCAAATTTGAATTATGCACATAAATGCATTGAAAACTCACTTAGTGCATAAAAATGTCCAAACAAACCCCGAAAAATCACAAAAAATAAGACAACACTCCTATTGCTCTATGTTGACACAAGAAAAAATTTGAAAGCAATTAGAGTCAATGGATATCGTTTCGTCCCCAAAGTTGGGCGTTCTCTACCTAAACCATCATGCTTGTTGTGAGAATCTCTGGTTTGTGAGAAGCATATACCCAAACCTGCCCCAAATGGGACAAAAACTTTACCATGCCATGTTGATGCCGCTCCATGATAGCATGCCAAGTTTCATGAATTTCAGACGAGTTTTGGATTTATTAGAATTTAAAAACGAGGTATCTCAATGTTTGCTCCTGAGTGACGGTGGCAGGGTGTTTGACATTCATTCCCATTTCCTGCATGGGACCTAAGCATGCACCAAAGGACAAATATTTGATTTTTCAACCAATTTATATGCCCTGGAGCATGTGCATGTAGTTCAAATTTGAATTATGCACATAAATGCATTGAAAACTCACTTAATGCATAAAAATGTCCAAATGAACCCCGAAAAGTGACAAAAAATAACACAATACTCCAGTTGTTCTATGTTGACACGAGAAAAAATTTGAAAGCAATTAGAGGCAATGGATATCGTCTCGTCCCCAAAGTTGGGGCGTTCCCTACCGAAACCATCATGCTTGTTGTGAGAAGCTCTGGTTTGTGAGAAGCATATACCCAAACCTACCCCAAATGGGACAAAAACATTACCACGCCATGTTGATGCCGCTCCATGATCGCATGCCAAGTTTCATGAATTTCACACGAGTTTTGGATTTACTAGAATTTAAAAACCAGGTATCTAAATGTTTGCGGCTGAGTGACGATGGCACGGTGCTTGAAATTCATTCCCATTTCTTGCATGGGACCTAAGGATGCACCCAAGGACCAAAGATTTGATTTTTCAACCAATTTACATCCACCGGAGCATGTGCATGTAGTTCAAATCTGAATTCTGCAAATAAATGCATTGAAAACTCACTTAATGCATAAAAATGTCCAAACAAACCCCGAAAAATAACAAAAAATAACACAACACTCCTATTGTTCTATGTTGACACGAGAAAAAATTTGAAAGCAATTAGAGTCAATGGATATCGTTTCGTCCCCAAAGTTGGGCTTTCTCTACCGAAGCAATCATGCTTGTTGTGAGAAGCTTTGGTTTGTGAGAAGCACATACCAAAACCTGCCCCAAATGGGAGAAAAACTTTACCACTTCATGTTGATGCCACTCCATGATAGCATGCCAAGTTTCATGAATTTCAGACAAGTTTTGGATTTACTAGAATTGAAAAACCAGGTATCTCAATGTTTGCGGCCGAGTGACGGTGGTAGGGTGCTTGACATTCATTCCCATTTCTTGCATGGGACCTAAGCATTCACCCAAGGACAAATATTTGATTTTTCAACCAATTTATATGCACTGGAGCATGTGCATGTAGTTCAAATTTGATTTATGCACATAAATGCATTGAAAACTCACTTAATGCATAAAAATGTCCAAACGAACCCCAAAAAATCACAAAAAATAACACAACACTCCTGTTGTTCTATGTTGACATCAGAAGAAAATTGAAAGCAATTAGAGGCAATGGATATCGTTTCGTCCCCAAAGTTGGATCATTCCCTACCGAAACCATCATCTTGTTGTGAGAAGCTCTGGTTTGTGAGAAGCATATACCCAAACCTGCCCCAAATGGGACAAAAACTTTACCACGCCATGTTGATGCCGCTCCATGATAGCATGCCAAGTTTCATGAATTTTAGACGAGTTTTGGATTTACGAGAATTTAAAAACCAGGTATCTTAATGTTTGCGGCTGAGTGACGGTGGCAAGGTGTTTGACATTTATTCCCATTTCTTGCATGGGACCTAAGCATGCACCAAATGACAAATATTGTTTTTCAACCAATTTATATGCACCGGAGCATGTGCATGTAGTTCAAATTTGAATTATGCACATAAATGCATTGAAAACTCACTTAATGCTTAGAAATGTCCAAACGAACCACGAAAAATCACAAAAAACAAAACAACACTCCTGTTGTTCTATGTTGACATGAGAAAAAATTTGAAAGCAATTAGAGGCAATGAATATCGTTTCGTCCCCAAAGTTGGGGCGTTCCCTACCGAAACCATCACGCTTGTTGTGAGAAGCTCTTGTTTGTGAGAAGCATATACCCAAAGCTGCCCCAAATGCGACAAAAACTTTACCATGCCAAGTTGATGCCGCTCCATGATAGCATTCCAAGTTTCATGAATTTCAGACGAGTTTTGGATTTACTAGAATTGAAAAACCAGGTATCTCAATGTTTGCGGCCGAGTGACGGTGGCAGGTTACTTGACATTCATTCCCATTTCTCGCATGGGACCTAAGCATGCACCCAAGGACAAAGATTTGATTTTTCAACCAATTTATATGCACTGGAGCATGTGCATGTAATTCAAATTTGAATTTGGCACATGAATGAATTGAAAACTCACTTAATGCATAAAAATGACCAAACGAACCCCGAAAAATCACAAAAAATAACACAACACTCCTATTGTTCTATGTTGACACGAGAAAAAATTTGAAAGCAATTAGAGTCAATGGATATCGTTTCGTCCCCAAAGTTGGGGCGTTCCCTACCTAAACCATCATGCTTGTTGTGAGAAGCAATGGTTTGTGAGAAGCATATACCCAAACCTGCCCCAAATGGGACAAAAACTTTACCACGCCATGTTGATGCCGCTCCATGATAGCATGCCAAGTTTCATGAATTTCAGACGAGTTTTGGATTTATTAGAATTTAAAAATGAGGTATCTCAATGTTTGCCCCTGAGTGACGGTGGCAGGGTGTTTGACATTCATTCCCATTTCCTGCATGGGACCTAAGCATGCACCAAAGGACAAATATTTGATTTTTCAACCAATTTATATGCACTGGAGCATGTGCATGTAGTTCAAATTTGAATTATGCACATAAATGCATTGAAAACTCACTTAATGCATAAAAATGTCCAAACAAACCCCGCAAAATCACAAAAAATAACACAACACTCATGTTGTTCTATGTTGACATGAGAAAAAAATTGAAAGCAATTAGAGGCAATGGATATCGTTTCGTCCCCAAAGATGGGGCGTTCCCTACCTAAGCCATCCTGCTTGTTGTGAGAAGCTCTGGTTTGTGAGAAGCATATATCAAAACCTGCCCCAAATGGGACAAAAACTTTACCACGCCATGTTGATGCCGCTCCATGATAGCATGCCAAGTTTCATGAATTTCAGACGAGTTTTGGATTTATTAGAATTTAAAAACGAGGTATCTCAATGTTTGCGCCCGAGTGACGGTGGCAGGGTGTTTGACATTCATTCCCATTTCCTGCATGGGACCTAAGCATGCACCAAAGGACAAATATTTGATTTTTCAACCAATTTATATGCCCTGGAGCATGTGCATGTAGCTCAAATTTGAATTATGCACATAAATGCATTGAAAACTCACTTAATGCATAAAAATGTCCAAATGAACCCCGAAAAGTCACAAAAAATAACACAATACTCCAGTTGTTCTATGTTGACACGAGAAAAAATTTGAAAGCAATTAGAGGCAATGGATATCGTTTCGTCCCCAAAGTTGGGGCGTTCCCTACCGAAACCATCATGCTTGTTGTGAGAAGCTCTGGTTTGTGAGAAGCATATACCCAAACCTACCCCAAATGGGACAAAAACATTACCATGCCGTGTTGATGCCGCTCCATGATAGCATGCCAAGTTTCATGAATTTCAGACGAGTTTTGGATTTACTATAATTTAAAAACCGGGTAACTTAATGTTTGCGGCCGAGTGACAGTGGCAGGGTGCTTGACATTCATTCCCATTTCTCGCATGGGACCTAAGCATGCACCCAAGGACAAAGATTTGATTTTTCAACCAATTTATATGCGCTGGAGCATGTGCATGTAATTCAAATTTGAATTTTGCACATGAATGCATTGAAAACTCACTTAATGCATAAAAATGTCCAAACGAACCCCGAAAAATCACAAAAAATAACACAACGTTCCTGTTGTTCTATGTTGACACGAGAAAAATTTGAAAGCAATTAGAGGCAATGGATATCGTTTCGTCCCCAAAGTTGGGGCGTTCCCTACCGAAATGGTCATGCTTGTTGTGAGAAGCATATACCCAAACCTACCCCAAATGGGACAAAAACTATACCACGACATGTTGATGCCGCTCCATGATAGCATGCCAAGTTTCATGAATTTCAGACGAGTTTTGGATTTACTAGAATTTAAAAACCACGTATCTCAATGTTTGCGGCTGAGTGACGATGGCACGGTGCTTGAAATTCATTCCCATTTCTTGCATGGGACCTAAGGATGAACCCAAGGACCAAAGATTTGATTTTTCAACCAATTTATATCCACCGGAGCATGTGCATGTAGTTCAAATTTGAATTATGCACATAAATGCATTGAAAACTGACTTAATGCATAAAAATGTCCAAACAAACCCCGAAAAATCACAAAAAATAAGACAACACTCCTATTGCTCTATGTTGACACGAGAAAAAATTTGAAAGCAATTAGAGTCAATGGATATCGTTTTGTCCCCAAAGTTGGGCGTTCTCTACCGAACAACCATGCTTGTTGTGAGAAGCTCTGGTTTGTGAGAAGCAAATACCAAAACCTGCCCCAAATGGGACAAAAACGTGACCACTCCATGTTGATGCCACTCCATGATAGCATGCCAAGTTTCATGAATTTCAGACGAGTTTTGTATTTAATAGAGTTTAAAAACAAGGTGTCTCATTGTTTGTGGCCGAGTGACGGTGGCAGGGTGCTTGACATTCATTCCCATTTCTTGCATGGGACGTAAGCATGCACCCAAGGACAAAGATTTGCTTTTTCAACCAATTTATATGCACTGGAGCATGTGCATGTAGTTCAAATTTGAATTATGCACATAAATGCATTGAAAACTCACTTAATGCATAAAAATGTCCAAACGAACCCCGCAAAATCACAAAAAATAACACAACACTCATGTTGTTCTATGTTGACATGAAAAAAAATGAAAGCAATTAGAGGCAATGGATATCGTTTCGTCCCCAAAGATGGGGCGTTCCCTACCTAAGCCATCATGCTTGTTGTGAGAAGCTCTGGTTTGTGAGAAGCATATTCCCAAACCTGCCCCAAATGGGACAAAAACTTTACCACGCCATGTTGATGCCGCTCCATGATAGCATGCCAAGTTTCATGAATTTCAGACGAGTTTTCGATTTACTAGAATTTAAAAACGAGGTATCTCAATGTTTGCGCCCGAGTGACGGTGGCAGGGTGTTTGACATTCATTCCCATTTCTTGCATGGGACCTAAGCATGCACCAAAGGACAAATATTTGATTTTTCAACCAATTTATATGCACTTGAGCATGTGCATGTAGTTCAAATTTGAATTATGCACATAAATGGATTGAAAACTCACTTAATGCATAAAAATGTCCAAATGAACCCCGAAAAGTCACAAAAAATAACACAATACTCCAGTTGTTCTATGTTGACACGAGAAAAAATTTGAAAGCAATTAGAAGCAATGGATATCGTTTCGTCCCCAAAGTTGGGGCGTTCCCTACCGAAACCATCATGCTTGTTGTGAGAAGCTCTGGTTTGTGAGAAGCATATACCCAAGCCTACCCCAAATGGGACAAAAACATTACCATGCCGTGTTGATGCCGCTCCATGATAGCATGCCAAGTTTCATGAATTTCAGACGAGTTTTGGATTTACTATAATTTAAAAACCAGGTAACTTAATGTTTGCGGCCGAGTGACAGTGGCAGGGTGCTTGACATTCATTCCCATTTCTCGCATGGGACCTAAGCATGCACCCAAGGACAAAGATTTGATTTTTCAACCAATTTATATGCACTGGAGCATGTGCATGTAATTCAAATTTGAATTTGGCACATGAATGCATTGAAAACTCACTTAATGCATAAAAATGACCAAACAAACCCCGAAAAATCACAAAAAATAACACAACACTCCTATTGTTCTATGTTGACACGAGAAAAAATTTGAAAGCAATTAGAGTCAATGGATATCGTTTTGTCCCCAAAGTTGGGCGTTCTCTACCGAACAATCATGCTTGTTGTGAGAAGCTCTGGTTTGTGAGAAGCACATACCAAAAGCTGCCCCAAATGGGACAAAAACTTGACCACTCCATGATAGCATGCCAAGTTTCATGAATTTCAGACGAGTTTTGTATTTAATAGAGTTTAAAAACCAGGTATCTCAATGTTTGTGGCCGAGTGACGGTGGCAGGGTGCTTGACATTCATTCCCATTTCTTGCATGGGACCTAAGCATGCACCCAAGGACAAATATTTGATTTTTCAACCAATTTATATGCACTGGAGCATGTGCATGTAGTTCAAATTTGAATTATGCACATAAATGCATTCAAAACTCACTTAATGCGTAAAAATGTCCAAACGAACCCCGAAAAATCACAAAAAATAACACAACACTCCTGTTGTTCTATGTTGACATGAGAAGAAAATTGAAAGCAATTAGAGGCAATGGATATCGTTTCGTCCTCAAAGTTGGATCGTTCCCTACCGAAACCATCATCTTGTTGTGAGAAGCTCTGGTTTGTGAGAAGCATATACCCAAACCTGCCCCAAATGGGACAAAAACTTTACCACGCCATGTTGATGCCGCTCCATGATAGCATGCCAAGTTTCATGAATTTCAGACGAGTTTTGGATTTACTAGAATTTAAAAACCAGGTATCTCAATGTTTGCGGCTGAGTGACGGTGGCAAGGTGTTTGACATTCATTCCCAGTTCTTGCATGGGACCTAAGCATGCACCAAAGGACAAAGATTGTTTTTCCAACCAATTTATATGCACCGGAGCATGTGCATGTAGTTCAAATTTGAATTATGCACATAAATGCATTGAACACTCACTTAATGCATAAAAATGTCCAAACGAACCACGAAAATCACAAAAAACAAAACAACACTCCTGTAGTTCTATGTTGACACGAGAAATTTTTTGAAAGCAATTAGAGGCAATGGATATCGTTTCGTCCCCAAAGTTGGGGCGTTCCCTACCGAAACCATCATGCTTGTTGTGAGAAGCTCTTGTTTGTGAGAAGCATATACCCAAAGCTGCCCCAAATGGGACAAAAACTTTACCACGCCAAGTTAATGCCGCTCCATGATAGCATTCCAAGTTACATGAATTTCAGACGAGTTTTGGATTTACTATAATTTAAAAACCAGGTAACTTAATGTTTGCGGCCGAGTGACAGTGGCAGGGTGCTTGACATTCATTCCCATTTCTCGCATGGGACCTAAGCATGCACCCAAGGACAAAGATTTGATTTTTCAACCAATTTATATGCACTGGAGCATGTGCATGTACTTCAAATTTGAATTATGCACATAAATGCATTGAAAACTCACTTAATGCATAAAAATGTCCAAATGAACCCCGAAAAATCACAAGAAATAACACAATACTCCTGTTGCTCTATGTTGACATGAGAAAAAAATTTGAAAGCGATTAGAGGCAATGAATATCGTTTCGTCCCCACAGTTGGGGTGTTCCCTACCGAAACCATCATGCTTGCTGTGAGAAGCTCTGGTTTGTGAGAAGCATATAGCCAAACCTGCCCCAAATGGGACAAAAACATTACCACGCCATGTTGATGCCGCTCCGTGATAGCATGCCAAGTTTCATGAATTTCAGACGAGTTTTGGATTTACTACAATTTAAAAACCAGGTATCTCAATGTTTGCGGCCGAGTGACAGTGGCAGGGTTCTTGACACTCACTCCCATTTCTTGCATGGGACCTAAGCATGCACCCAAGGACAAAGATTTGATTTTTCAACCAATTTATATGCACTCGAGCATGTGCATGTAGTTCAAATTTGAATTATGCACATGAATGCATTGAAAACTCACTTAATGCATAAAAATGTCAAAACGAACCCTGAAAAATCACAAAAAAGAACACAACAACTCCTGTTGTTCTATGTTGACACGAGAAAAATTTGAAAGCAATTAGAGGCATTGGATATCGTTTCGTCCCCAAAGTTGGAGCGTTCCCTACCGAAACCATCATGCTTGTTGTGAGAAGCTCTAGTTTGTGAGAAGCATATACCCAAACCTACCCCAAATGGGACAAAAACATTACCATGCCATGTGGATGCCGCTCCATGATAGCATGCCAAGTTTCATGAATTTCAGACGAGTTTTGGATTTACTACAATTTAAAAACCAGGTATCTCAATGTTTGCGGCGAGTGACGGTGGGCAGGGTGCTTGACATTCATTCCCATTTCTTGCATGGGACCTAAGCATGCACCCAAGGACAAAGATTTGATTTTTCAACCAATTTATATGCACTGGAGCATGTGCACGTAGTTGAAATTTGAATTATGCATATAAATACATTGAAAACTCACTTAATGCATAAAAATGTCCAAACGAACCCTGAAAAATCACAAAAAATAACACAACACTCCTGTTGTTCTATATTGACAAGAGAATTTTTTTTGACAGCAATTAGAGGAAATGGATATCAGTTCGTCCCCAAAGTTGGCGCGTTCCCTACCGAAACCATCATGCTTGCTCTGAGAAGCTCTGGTTTGTGAGAAGCATATACCCAAACCTGCCCCAAATGGGACAAAAACTTTACCACGCCATGTTGATGCCGCTCCATGAGAGCATGGCAAGTTTCATGAATTTCAGACGAGTTTTGGATTTAGTAGAATTTAAAAACCAGGTATCTCAATGTTTGTGGCAGAGTGACGGTGGCAGGGTGTTTGATATTCATTCCCATTTCTTGCATGGGACCTAAGCTGTCGGGACCCCGATTCTAAGTCACACCGATCTAGCATGTAAGACCTCATATCACTTTGCAGCCTCACGCACGGTACTCCCACGGGTGTCGCCTTACCATGGCCCGGGACCGTTTGCGCCTTTTGGCTCACGTATATGACAATGTCGCTAGCATCCATATGACAGAGAACCCGGGCCAACATGGCTAGTCGTGAACCCAAAGCGGCACTAACGTATGGGGACAGGCATACATGAATCAACATTGAACGTGTCGGTCAGCAGCGTGTGAATCCGGGCTGTAGCACTGGGCTAACAGGACTCCGGGAACCCGGGCTGTAGCAGGCTAGGCAGGACTCCGGATGTCACCGCGTGACATTTCCCCGAAGGGACAGACACAGGAACGATGTGAAACACATGCCGGCCAGTCAAGTGTCCAGAGCAGTAGTGCTGGGCTAGCAGGACTCCGGTGAACCGGGCTGTAGCGGACTACTATGGCTCAAGGAGGCACTAGACTACATTTCCCCATAAGAGAGGCTGCCAAGGATAAACCACTAGATTGTCGGATCCCACACATAGCAATACACGTTACAGGTACACATAACATGCAAGTATGTGCTGTACAACATGGCATCACAACATAACGCGAACTCATATAGATAAAAGGCCCAGAAGAGCCACATAGCATTAAGTACAAACAGGGGTCACATGACCCATCATTCAGAGCATACAAGCAACGGAAGCATTACATGTCTGAGTACAGACAACCACAAAAGAAAAAGGCTGAGAAGCCTGACTATCTACAAGACCCTCCCAAGGGTGCAAGATCGTAGCTGAGGTACAAGCTACTCGTCGAAGTCCAAGCGGAACTACTAGTAAGACCGAAGTCTCCGCTGCAAAAACATAAATAAAGCAACATGAGTACAAAGGTACTCAGCAAGACTTACATCAGATCCTATCATACATGCATTTGTATCAAGAAGGTAGTGTGGGGTTTAGTTGCAGCAAGCCAGCTTTGACTCAGTGGCTATCCTGTTCTACGACTACGAGAAACTTCTTTGAGGTAAGAAAGCGCACACGAGTCCACTCATCACCACCTCAATACACCACTATGGATCCATTCCCGTCTCACTACGAGAAGCCATCCATAGCACTCACACTTATCTTGAGCATTTTAGAGTATCCACTTCAAGTTGTCTATGTACCACGTAAGCATCCAAGAAGTCCATAACCGAGGAAACGGCTATTCGAATAGATCATGATAACCCTGCAGGGGTGTACTGCGTCACACACGCTCTCACCACTTACCGCCATGTACATGTCATGTACCTCGGCAACCTTCAAGCGGAAGCCTGGCGAGGGTGTCGGCCACGACCTGACTAACCACGCAAGACTCTAGTCCAGGTTTATCGCCTATTCGGGTTCCATCCGCAAGGAGATCCGGCCGGGGTGTCGCTCACGGCCCCAAACGATGTGTGCAGGGTTCCCGAGCCCACCATCCGGGTGCCACTTGGTACACCAGGCCACGTGTGCCTAGTCTGTCCCAAGCCCACCCTGCCGGGTGCCACTCGGTAGAAAAATAGCACCACCTACAAACACCAGAAACTAGTTGCTACTCCTGGACAGAGACCAAGTTGGTTAATAAGTCGAGAGGGGTCGAGTTACCGGAACCCAATGTGTGGTAGTAGCTAGTCATTGGACAACTTACACAGAACTCGGTTCTTAAGGACGGTCCCAATGAGACAACCCACCATGTACTCCTACATGGCTTCTCACCGCTACCTTTACCAAATCGTGTTCACACGCTTAACTCTCGGCACCAGAACATATCGTAACACTCCAATTCATTCCCAATGAACTAGACCTGACACAACTCTAAGCAATAGCAGGCAAGGCATGGTAGGAACACAACATGGCTCAATCAACTCCTACACATGCTAGTGGGTTTCAACTATTTACTGTGGCAATGACAGGTCATGCAGAGGAATGGGTTCAACTACCGCAGCATAAAGTAGCAGTTGGATCATTGTTGTCCTAATGCAGTGAAAGAGAGCAGGAGCGAGAGAGTAGGTTTGTATTGGAATGAACAAAGGGGGTTTGCTTGCCTGGTAGATCAACAGGGTGGCACTGCTCCTCAGACAGGTACTCTGGAACACTCTCTGGAGCAGGACCTATCGAGAGGGAACGGTGTCGACAGTCAAAACACAATCATATGCAACAATATGATGCATGAATATGGCATGAATATGTGATGTATTTGAGCCAATGCATTTAGCATTCAACTTGGAAGAGATCCAAGGTTCAAATGCAACTCTAATTTAAGTCCTTATATATGCCATTTATATGTTTTCACTTATACAGTAGGTATAAGTTGGTTTGTCATGCCTGAAACTAGTACAGATGGATATATTGCATTTTTCTGATAATTTTTCATATATAAATTATTTAAATCTGAGCTACGGTTGAATTTCTATGAATTTTAGAAGTTTTGAACATTTTCTGGAATTTCCTGATTTAATTTAAATCCAGAAAGTCCTTTACTGCGTCAGCATGACGTCATCGCTGCGTCAGCAGGTCAACGGTGCTGACCTGGTCAACCTGACGTGTGGGGGCCACACGTCAGTGTCATACGTTTTAAACAGAGGGTTTAATTTGTTCTAATTATAGGATTAGGCGCAGGGGCCCACTGTCAGTGTCACAGGGGGGGTAATTAGTGCGGTTTGACCCGGGTTGACCGGCGGTTAGTCGCCGGCGAGGCCGAGCGCGGCGGAGCTCGTCGGGTTCGTCGCTCCGGCGACCATTTGGGCAGCGGAGGCCACCTACGCGAAGCCCAGGCTCGCGCGCATCCAGTGGGACACGCGGAAGACCGTGGGGTGGTCGGAGCTCGCCGGAGCAAGGCTCACGGCGGTGGCCGGAGTTCGGCCAAGGCGGGCGCAGTGCTGCGGTGCAAGGGGGCGTGAGCGGAGAGGCGCTACGGCCTCCTGGCGTCACCAGAAGCACGGTGACGCGCTCGGTTGCGGCTGCGGTGGCCAGGGCGGCGGTGGTGACATGGACGGCGGCGAGGAGCTACGGCCATGGTGAGGGTCGGGGCTACAGCGCGGGAACGGAGAAACGGAGAGAGGGGAACGGGGCAGGAGCTCACGGTGGACTCGACGGCGTCGTCGGAGAGCTCGGGACGCACTGGAGACGGTGGGGCCGCGAAGACGATCTCCGGCGGCCGGAGTTGAGGACGACGGCGATGGAGGCGCTCCAGGGCGTTCCGGCTTGCGTGGCTCAGCGGAGGGGTTCAGCGTGAGGAGGCGGAGCTCTGGGACACGACGGAGGTGCGAGGGGATGGCGGGGAGCGCGGGGCAGCGAACGGCGGCGACCGGCGCGTTCGGGCGTCGCGGGAGAGAGCGGGAGAGAGGCGCAGGAGAGAGGGAGTGAGGCCTGGAGGGGTCGTGGCGTTGTCCAGGCGACCGAGGCGTCGAGGGAGGGGAGGGCAGGCAGGCAGCTGCCGTGGCGCGCATGCGCGCGGCGTGCGGCGACCACGCGCCCTGTCCCTCTGGCGCGAGGAGGGGGACGACTGGCGCTGGCCAGTCAGCTGGGCTGGCCTGCTGGGCCGGGCCAGGCCGCACAGTGCCAGGCCGCAGGTAAGCTCCCTTTTCCTATTTCTTTTTCTTTTCTAATTTTCTGACATTTGTTTGGTTTAATAAAAATACTAAACCATTTTATTTACTTATGCCAATTTTTATTGGGGCTAGTGGTATTATTCCAGAACTCCTCAACAAATGGCATAATTTTTGGACAATATTATATATATAACAATATATATCCAAAGCAAATAATTACTGCATTAATTCCAAATGCCCAACATAAATATTTATGATCTCCTAAAAATATTGGTTTGGTTTTTATCTCTGTCCAATATTTTCAGAGAGCAACATGAACATTTTCTTGGACCCTTTTGGAGCAATTTTTATCTGGGACATTTCCAGAAATGATTCTGAGGGTTTCACAGATCCCCATTTCAAATTTAAATGAAATTTAGACATGATGCACACATGACTAGCTAGTCTAGGTCATACCAGAACTAGGGACGTGACAACTCGCCCCCACTTGAAAGAATCTCGTCCCGAGATTCAGGGGTCGATGGAAAGAAGGTGGGGTACTCCAGTCGAAGACGATCTTCTCGCTCCCAAGTAGCTTCTCTCTCAGAATGATGAGACCACTGAACCTTGAGAAACTTGATGTTCTGACGTCGGGTGACACGCTCTGCTTGATCAAGAATGCGAATAGGGTACTCTCGGTATGTGAGGTTATCTTGGAGATCAAGCGTTTCATGGTCCACTCCGCGGATGGGATCCGAGAAGCAACGCCTGAGTTGAGAGACGTGGAAGACATCATGGACTCGATAAAGATGTGGGGGTAGTTCTAACTGGTAGGCAACCTCTCCTCATTTAGCGAGAATGCGAAAAGGACCAATGTAACGAGGAGCCAACTTGCCCTTGATACCGAAACGATGGGTACCCTTTAGGGGGGTAACCCGAAGGTAAGCCTTGTCGCCAACTTCATAAGCCACTTCCTTATGACGACGGTCATACTGGCTCTTTTGACGAGACTGGGCTGTTTTCAAATTCTCACGAATGATGCGAACTTGCTCTTCTGCTTCCTGGATCATGTCCGGTCCAAAGAATTGTCTTTCACCGGTTTCTGACCAGTTCAAAGGTGTTCGACATCTTCGTCCATACAGAATCTCGAAAGGATCTTTCTTAAGACTGGATTGATAGCTATTGTTATAAGCAAACTCGGCGAAAGGTAGGCGTTTCTCCCAATCCATACCGAATGAGATAACGCAAGCTCTAAGCATGTCTTCGAGAATTTGGTTGACCCTTTCCACCTGACCACTTGATTGAGGGTGGAAAGCGGTACTGAAGGAAAGATGGGTGCCCATGGCAGTTTGGAAACTCTCCCAGAAATGAGAAGTGAAGAGGCTACCACGGTCTGAATTGATCTCTAGTGGAACACCATGAAGTGACACTATTCGAGAAATATATAAGTCAGCGAGCTGACTAGCAGTGATACTCTCTCGAACAGGTAGGAAGTGAGCCACTTTGGAAAGACGATCGATGACTACGAAGATAGCGTTATTCCCTTTCTTGGTCCTGGGAAAACCGGTGATGAAATCCAAATCAACTTTATCCCATTTCCACTCAGGAATGGCTAAAGGTTGAAGGGTGCCAGCAGGTCTTTGATGTTCTGCCTTAACACGACGACAAACGTCACAGTTAGCTATGAACTCAGCAATTTCTCTCTTCATCCTAGTCCACCAGAACCTCTGGCATAGGTCCTGATACATCTTAGTACTACCGGGATGAATCGTGAGAGGGGATTCATGCGCCTCCTTAAGGATCAATTGCCGAAGATGTTGCTTCTTGGGAACCACCAGACGGTTCTCAAAGAGAACAACACCTCGATCATCTATAGAAAAACTACCAGCAATACCCTTGGCAATGTTTCTCTTGATCCGGGTAATCCCCGTATCATGCTTCTGGGCTTCTATGATATGATCCACAAGAGTAGGCTTCGCCACCAGGGTAGAAAGGAATCCTTGAGGAGCAATGTGAAGATTAAGCTTACTGAATTCCTCATGGAGAAGTGGTTGGCCCTGCTGCAACATAAGATTGTTGCAATAGGACTTACGACTTAGTGCATCAGCCATGACATTGCCCTTGCCTGGGGTGTAGGTAATCCCTAAGTCGTAATCTGAGATCAACTCCAACCAACGTCTTTGCCTAAGGTTCAAATCTGGTTGGGTGAAAATATACTTGAGACTCTGGTGATCGGTGTAAATCTCGCAACGTTTACCGAGAAGGTAATGTCGCCATGTCTTAAGAGCATAGACTACGGCTGCAAGCTCTAGATCATGTGTAGGGTAATTCTCCTCATGTGGATGCAACTGTCGAGATGCATAGGCAATCACATGATGATCCTGCATAAAAATGCAGCCTAGTCCCTGTCGTGAGGCGTCGCAGTAGATAACAAAGTCTTTAGTGAAATCCGGTGGCACCAGTATGGGAGCAGAAGTCAGGCGTCTTTTCAGTTCCTGAAAACTGTATTCACACTATGGGGACCACTCAAACTTTTTATCTTTCTTGAGAAGTTCCGTGAGGGGTTTGGCTACTTTGGAGAAGTTTTCAACGAAGCGGCGACAATAACTGGCTAGACCAAGGAAACTCCTAACTTGTTTAACTGTTTCAGGTGGAGTCCAATCAAGAACGGCCTGAACTCTCTCAGGATTGACAGCAATGCCCTTACCAGAGATCACGTGGCCTAGGTAGGTCACTTCTGGCAACCAAAATTCGCACTTGGAGAACTTGGCATAAAGGCGGTGCTCTCTGAGTTTTTCTAACACAAGTCTAAGATGTTCGGCATGCTCTTCCTCGTTCTTCGAGTAGATAAGGATATCATCGAGGTAAACCACGACGAACTTATCTAAGTACTCCATGAAGATCGAGTTCATCAAGCGGGAGAAGGTAGCTGGAGCATTGGTTAGACCAAAAGACATGACGGTGTACTCGTACTGGCCATAACGAGTGACAAAAGCCGTCTTAGGAATGTCCCCGTTTCTAATCTTGATTTGGTGGTAGCCTAACCTCAAATCCATCTTGGAAAAGACCGAGGATCCAGCGAGTTGATCATACAGGTCATTGATCCTGGGGAGCGGATACTTGTTCTTTATCGTGACCAAATTAACGGGACGATAATCTACAACCATCCGGTCCGTACCATCCTTCTTCTTGACGAAGAGGACGGGGCAAGCCCAAGGAGAAGAACTAGGTCGGATGAAACCCTTTTGCAAGGACTCATCAAGTTGTTTCTTAAGCTCAGCTAGTTCTAAAGGTGCCATCTTGTAAGGTCTCCTAGAAATTGGGGCGGTTCCTGGGATAAGATCTATGACAAACTCTACATCCCTGTCAGGTGGAATACCTGGCAGTTCTTCTGGAAAGACATCCGGAAAGTCACGGACTACCGGGATATCTTCAAGGTCTGGAAGAGGACTGGCATTAAGAGAATAGAGTTGACGCTTTGCAACTCTGGTGGAAACAGTGACTAACCTGCCAGATGGGTGTGTGAGTTGAACAGACCTGGTGTAACAATCAATCTTGGCATGATGAGCTGTCATCCAGTCCATACCCAAGATGATGTTAATGTCTGTAGACTTGAGGGCTATAAGTGAGGCAAGGAATACAAGTCTGTCAACAAGGATTTCATTACCATGGCTTATTCTGGTAGTTTGCCATCTAGACCCTGGAGTTTGGATTTCAAGTGGAGTTGGCATATCACAAAACGACATGTCGTGCAAACGGGCATAGCCTTCAGAGATGAAGGAGTGAGATGCTCCAGTATCGAATAGAACCGAAGCTGGATGGCAATTGACAAGGAGTGTACCAAGAACGACATCCGGATCATCATGAGCGTCTTTAGCTGAGACGTGATGCACACGTCCACGCTCAGTGGGAGCTGACTTGACACTGATCATCTTGCGTGATGGCTTACCACTGCCAACAGACTTCTCAGACAGGGGTGGGGCATAGTTAGTTTGAGAGCATTCACGTGCATAGTGTCCTGGCTTCCCGCATGTGAAGCAAGTCCCTGAAGTTGGACGTGGACCTGCATTGACAAGCGGTCTACCAATAGGCCTGGGTGGAGCATACTGCTGGACTGGGTGAGGCGCCACATAAGATGGCCTCGGTGCATATCCAGGTGGAAGAGCGGAGTTCGGAACCCAAATCCGGCGCTTATGAGAACTAGAACCAGAGGAAGAAACCAAATCACGGGTGTGCTTACGAGACTCCTCGTATGTGAGCTGAGCTGTCTCCGCATTAATGGCCTTGTTCACAAGAGCCTGGAAAGTATTGCAATGGTGCAAGTGGAGATCACGACGCAACTTGGGGTTGAGACCCTTCCGGAACCTAGCCTGCTTCTTAGCGTCCGTGGACACTTCTTCTGTAGCATAGCGGGCGAGGTTCTCAAACTCTCTACTGTAAGCATCAACAGCCATCTTACCCTGGGTGAAACTACAGAACTCTTCTCTCTTGCGGTCAATGAGAGCCTGAGGAATGTGATGCTCGTGAAAAGCCTCAGTGAAATCTCTCCAGGTCGGTATCTGGCCAGCTGGAAACATAGCCTCATAGTTCTGCCACCAAAGACTAGCAGGACCTTCCAGGTGATATGCAGCATAAGTGACCTTGTCACCTTCAGCTACGTTCGCAGAACGCAACTTGTGTGTGATACTACGGAGCCAGTCATCTGCATCGAGTGGTTCAATGGAATGATGGAAGGTAGGTGGTTTCAAACCAATGAAATCATAGATGGTCGCTGACTCTTTGCACTGGGGTGCGGTGTTCTCCTCGATACGTGCTAACAAGCGGTTAGACTCGTGCTTGTTCCTCTCCATCTCTAACATAAACTCTGCCAACGAAGGCTGGTCGGGAGGATCCTCCTCATCCCTACCACCTCCGTGGTTCAGGCAACGAGCAACAGAACTTCGGTTAACTGACGACATCATGAGAAGCGGAACCAAGGACGAGGTCAACAACAACTATAGGATGCAACATGTAGCATAAGAAAATTTAGTACCTCTCAAACTCCTAGGACAAATTCGGCAGCATAACGGCAGTAAAATGCTCAAAATGAGACATTCCGCAAAGGGCAGGGTAGCACCATACTCAACATCGTCACTCAAGGTTCTGAGATATTACTAAACAGGCTACACTGGAGGTACTCAAACTGGGATATGACTCTGATCAACCAATCCTAAGAGACTACAGTGTAGTAACACGTGATCCTGATAGACAGAAGAGGAAGCCTAGTTCCTTAACCCCGTAGGAAAGATAGGATGACTCAGATCAGATGGGCATGAGGTAAAAGAAGTAAAAAGAGCCTTACGTTCCCTTCCACAATCAATTCCCTTACATAACTAAAGAATTTCTAGACTCAACTTCGACCAGGTTGGCTTGGAAATCCTACAGGCAGTCAGGCTCTGATACCAAAGCTGTCGGGACCCCGATTCTAAGTCACACCGATCTAGCATGTAACACCTCATATCACTTTGCAGCCTCACGCACGGTACTCCCACGGGTGTCGCCTTACCATGGCCCGGGACCGTTTGCGCCTTTTGGCTCACGTATATGACAATGTCGCTAGCATCCATATGACAGAGAACCCGGGCCGACATGGCTAGTCGTGAACCCAAAGCGGCACTAACGTATGGGGACAGGCATACATGAATCCACATTGAACGTGTCGGTCAGCAGCGTGTGAATCCGGGCTGTAGCACTGGGCTAACAGGACTCCGGGAACCCGGGCTGTAGCAGGCTAGGCAGGACTCCGGATGTCACCGCGTGACATTTCCCCGAAGGGACAGACACAGGAACGATGTGAAACACATGCCGGCCAGTCAAGTGTCCAGAGCAGCAGTGCTGGGCTAGCAGGACTCCGGTGAACCGGGCTGTAGCGGACTACTATGGCTCAAGGAGGCACTAGACTACATTTCCCCATAAGAGAGGCTGCCAAGGATAAACCACTAGATTGTCGGATCCCACACATAGCAATACACATTACACGTACACATAACATGCAAGTATGTGCTGTACAACATGGCATCACAACATAACGCGAACTCATATAGATAAAAGGCCCAGAAGAGCCACATAGCATTAAGTACAAACAGGGGTCACATGACCCATCATTCAGAGCATACAAGCAACGGAAGCATTACATGTCTGAGTACAGACAACCACAAAAGAAAATGGCTGAGAAGCCTGACTATATACAAGACCCTCCCAAGGGTGCAAGATCGTAGCTGAGGTACAAGCTACTCGTCGAAGTCCAAGCGGAACTACTAGTAAGACCGAAGTCTCCGCTGCAAAAACATAAATAAAGCAACATGAGTACAAAGGTACTCAGCAAGACTTACATCAGATCCTATCATACATGCATTTGTATCAAGAAGGTAGTGTGGGGTTTAGTTGCAGCAAGCCAGCTTTGACTCAGTGGCTATCCTGTTCTACGACTACGAGAAACTTCTTTGAGGTAAGAAGGCGCACACGAGTCCACTCATCACCACCTCAATACACCACTATGGATCCATTCCCGTCTCACTACGAGAAGCCATCCATAGCACTCACACTTATCTTGAGCATTTTAGAGTATCCACTTCAAGTTGTCTATGTACCACGTAAGCATCCAAGAAGTCCATAACCGAGGACACGGCTATTCGAATAGATCATGATAACCCTGCAGGGGTGTACTGCGTCACACACGCTCTCGCCACTTACCGCCATGTACACGTCATGTACCTCGGCAACCTTCAAGCGGAAGCCTGGGGAGGGTGTCGGCCATGACCTGACTAACCACGCAAGACTCTAGTCCAGGTTTATCGCCTATTCGGGTTCCATCCGCAAGGAGATCCGGCCGGGGTGTCGCTCACGGCCCCAAACGATGTGTGCAGGGTTCCCGAGCCCACCATCCGGGTGCCACTCGGTACACCAGGCCACGTGTGCCTAGTCTGTCCCAAGCCCACCCTGCCGGGTGCCACTCGGTAGAAAAATAGCACCACCTACAAACACCAGAAACTAGTTGCAACTCCTGGACAGAGACCAAGTTGGTTAATAAGTCGAGAGGGGTCGAGTTACCGGAACCCAATGTGTGGTAGTAGCTAGTCATTGGACAACTTACACAGAACTCGGTTCTTAAGGACGGTCCCAATGAGACAACCCACCATGTACTCCTACATGGCCTCTCACCGCTACCTTTACCAAATCGTGTTCACACGCTTAACTCTCGGCACCAGAACATATCGTAACACTCCAATTCATTCCCAATGAACCAGACCTGACACAACTCTAAGCAATAGCAGGCAAGGCATGGTAGGAACACAACATGGCTCAATCAACTCCTACACATGCTAGTGGGTTTCAACTATTTACTGTGGCAATGACAGGTCATGCAGAGGAATGGGTTCAACTACCGCAGCATAAAGTAGCAGTTGGATCGTTGTTGTCCTAATGCAGTGAAAGAGAGCAGGAGCGAGAGAGTAGGTTTGTATCGGAATGAACAAAGGGGGTTTGCTTGCCTGGTAGATCAACAGGGTGGCACTGCTCCTCAGACAGGTACTCTGGAACACTCTCCGGAGCAGGACCTATCGAGAGGGAACGGTGTCGACAGTCAAAACACAATCATATACAACAATATGATGCATGAATATGGCATGAATATGTGATGTATTTGAGCCAATGCATTTAGCATTCAACTTGGAAGAGATCCATTTGAACCAAAGGTTCAAATGCAACACTAATTTAAGTCCTTATATATGCCATTTATATGTTTTCACTTATACAGTAGGTATAAGTTGGTTTGTCATGCCTGAAACTAGTACAGATGGATAGATTGCATTTTTCTGATAATTTTTCATATATAAATTATTTAAATCTGAGCTACGGTTGAATTTCTATGAATTTTAGAAGTTTTGAACATTTTCTGGAATTTCCTGATTTAATTTAAATCCAGAAAGTCCTTTACTGCGTCAGCATGACGTCATCGCTGCGTCAGCAGGTCAACGGTGTTGACCTGGTCAACCTGACGTGTGGGGGCCACACGTCAGTGTCATACGTTTTAAACAGAGGGTTTAATTTGTTCTAATTATAGGATTAGGCGCAGGGGCCCACTGTCAGTGTCACAGGGGGGGTAATTAGTGCGGTTTGACCCGGGTTGACCGGCGGTTAGTCGCCGGCGAGGCCGAGCGTGGCGGAGCTCGTCGGGTTCGTCGCTCCGGCGACCATTTGGGCAGCGGAGGCCACCTACGCGAAGCCCAGGCTCGCGCGCATCCAGTGGGACACGCGGAAGACCGTGGGATGGTCGGAGCTCGCCGGAGCGAGGCTCGCGGCGGTGGCCGGAGTTCGGCCAAGGCGGGCGCAGTGCTGCGGTGCACGGGGGCGTGAGCGGAGAGGCGCTACGGCCTCCTGGCGTCCCCAGAAGCACGGTGACGCGCTCGGTTGCGGCTGCGGTGGCCAGGGCTGCGGTGGTGACATGGACGGCGGCGAGGAGCTACGGCCATGGTGAGGGTCGGGGCTACAGCGCGGGAACGGAGAAACGGAGAGAGGGGAACGGGGCAGGAGCTCACGGTGGACTCGACGGCGTCGTCGGAGAGCTCGGGACGCACTGGAGACGGTGGGGCCGCGAAGACGATCTCCGGCGGCCGGAGTTGAGGACGACGGCGATGGAGGCGCTCCAGGGCGTTCCGGCTTGCGTGGCTCAGCGGAGGGGTTCAGCGCGAGGAGGCGGAGCTCTGGGACACGACGGAGGTGCGAGGGGATGACGGGGAGCGCGGATCAGCGAACGGCGGCGACCAGCGCGTTGGGGCGTCGCGGGAGAGAGCGGGAGAGAGGCGCAGGAGAGAGGGAGTGAGGCCTGGAGGGGTCGTGGCGTCGTCCAGGCGACCGAGGCGTCGAGGGAGGGGAGGGCAGGCAGGCAGCTGCCGTGGCGCGCATGCGCGCGGCGTGCGGCGACCACGCGCCCTGTCCCTCTGGCGCGAGGAGGGGGACGACTGGCGCTGGCCAGTCAGCTGGGCTGGCCTGCTGGGCCGGGCCAGGCCGCACAGTGCCAGGCCGCAGGTAAGCTCCCTTTTCCTATTTCTTTTTCTTTTCTAATTTTCTGACATTTGTTTGGTTTAATAAAAATACTAAACCATTTTATTTACTTATGCCAATTTTTATAGGGGCTAGTGGTATTATTCCAGAACTCCTCAACAAATGGCATAATTTTTGGACAATATTTTATATATATAACAATATATATCCAAAGCAAATAATTACTGCATTAATTCCAAATGCCCAACATAAATATTTATGATCTCCTAAAAATATTGGTTTGGTTTTTATCTCTGTCCAATATTTTCAGAGAGCAACATGAACATTTTGTTGGACCCTTTTGGAGCAATTTTTATCTGGGACATTTCCAGAAATGATTCTGAGGGTTTCACAGATCCCCATTTCAAATTTAAATGAAATTTAGACATGATGCACACATGACTAGCTAGTCTAGGTCATACCAGAACTAGGGACGTGACATAAGCATGCACCCAAGGACAAAGATATGACTTTTCAACCAATTTATATGCACCGGAGCATGTGCATATAGTTCAAATTTGAATTATCAACATAAATGCATTGAAAACACACTTAATGGATAAAATGTCCAAACGAACCCCGAGAAATCAGAAAAAATAACACAACACTCCTGTTGTTCTATGTTGACACGAGAAAAAAATTGAAAGCAATTAGAGGCAATGGATATCGTTTCGTCCCCAAAGTTGGGGGCGTTCCCTACCGAAACCATCATGCTTGTTGTGAGAAGCATATACCCAACCTGCCCCAAATGGGACAAAAACTTTACCAGGCCATGTTGATGCCGCTCCATGATAGCATGCAAAGTTTCATGAATTCCAGACGAGTTTTGGATTTACTAGAATTTAAAAACCTGGTATCTCAATGTTTGCGGCCGACTGACGGTGGCAGGGTGTTTGACATTCATTCCCATTTCTTGCATGGGACCTAAGCATGCACCCATGGACAAAGATATGACTTTTCAACCAATTTATATGCACCGGATAATGTGCATGTAGTTCAATTTTGAATTATGCACATAAATGCATTGAAAACTCACTTAATGCATAAAAATGTCCAAACGAACCCCGAAAAATCACAAAAAATAACACCACACTCCTGTTGTTCTATGTTGACATGAGAAAAAAATTTGAAAGCAATTAGAGGCAATGGATATCGTTTCGTCCCCAAAGTTGGGGCGTTCCCTACCGAAACCGTCATGCTTGTTGTGAGAAGCATATACCCAAACCTGCCCCAAATGGGACAAAAACTTTACCACGCCATGTTGATGCCGCTCCATGATCACATGCCAAGTTTCATGAATTCCAGACGAGTTTTGGATTTACTAGAATTTGAAAACCAGGTATCTCAATGCTTGCGGCCGAGTGACGGTGGCAGGGTGTTTGACATTCATTCCCATTTCTTGCATGGGACCTAAGCATGCACCCAAGGACAAAGATATGACTTTTCAACCAATTTATATGCACCGGAGCATGTGCATGTAGTTCAAATTTGAATTATGCACATAAATGCATTGAAAACACACTTAATGCATAAAAATGTCCAAACAAACCCAGAAAAATCACAAAAAATAACACAACACTCCTGTTGTTCTATGTTGACACGAGAAAAAATTTGAAAGCAATTAGAGGCAATGGATATCGTTTCTTCCCCAAAGTTGGGGAGTTCCCTACCGAAACCATCATGCTTGTTGTGAGAAGCATATACCGAAACAAGCCCCAAATGGGATAAAAACTTTACCATGCCATGTTGATGCCGCTCCATGATAGCATGCCAAGTTTCATGAATTTCAGACGAGGTTTGGATTTACTAGAATTTAATAAACCAAGTATCTCAATGTTTGCGGCCGAGTGATGGTGACAGGGTGTTTGACATTCGTTCCCATTTCTAGCATGGGACCTAAGCATGCACCCAAGGACAAAGATTTGATCTTTCAACCAATTTATATGCACTGGAGCATGTGCATGTAGTTCAAATTTGAATTATGCACATAAATGCATTGAAAACTCACTTAATGCATAAAAATGCCCAAACGAACCCCGAAAAATTACAAAAAAATAACACAACACTCCTGTTGTTCTATGTTGACATGAAAAAAAATTTGACAGCAATTAGAGGCAATGGATATCGTTTCGTCCCCAAAGTTGGGGCGCTCCCAACCGAAACCATCATGCTTGTTGTGAGAAGCTCTGGTTTGTGAGAAGCATATACCCAAACCTGCCCCAAATGGGACAAAAACAATACCACACCATGCTGATGCCGCTCCATGATAGCATGCCAAGTTTCATGAATTTCACACGAGTTATGGATTTACAAGAATTTAGAAGCCAGGTATCTCAATGTTTGCGGCTGAGTGACGGTGGCAAGGTGTTTGACATTCATTCCAATTTCTTGCATGGGACCTAAGCATGCACCCAAGGACAAAGATTTAATTTTTCAACCAATTTATATGCACTGGAGCATGTGCATGTAGTTCAAATTTGAATTATGCACATAAATGCATTGAAAACTCACTTAATGCATAAAAATGTCAAAATGAACACCGAAAAATCACAAAAAATAACACAACACTCCTGTTGTGCTGTGCTGACACGAGAAAAAAAAGTTGAAAGCAATTAGATTAAATGGATATCGTTTTGTCCCCAAAGTAGGGGCATTCCCTACCGAAACCATCATGCTTGTTGTGAGAAGCTCTGGTTTGTGAGAAGCATTTACCCAAACCTGCCCCAAATGGGACAAAAAATTTACCACGCCATGTTGATGCCGCTCCCTAATGGCATGCCAAGTTTCATGAATTTCAGACGAGTTTTGGATTTAAAAGAATTTAAAAACCAGGTATCTCAATGTTTGCGACCGAGTGACTGTGGCAGGGTGTTTGACATTCATTCCCATTTCTTGCATGGGACCTAAGCATGCACCCAAGGACAAAGATATGCCTTTTCAACCAATTTATATGCACCGGATCATGTGCATGTAGTTCAAATTTGAATTATGCACATAAATGCATTGAAAACACACTTAATGCATAAAAATGTCCAAACGAACCCCGAAAAATCACAAAAAATAACACAACACTCCTGTTGTTCTATGTTGACACGAGAAAAAAATTGAAAGCAATTAGAGGCAATGGATATCGTTTCGTCCCCAAAGTTGGGGCGTTCCCTACCGAAACCATCATGCTTGTTGTGAGAAGCATATACCCAAACCTGCCCCAACTGGGACAAAAACTATACCAGGCCATGTAGATGCCGCTCCATGATAGCATGCCAAGTTTCATGAATTTCAGACGAGTTTTGGATTTACTAGAATTTAAAAACCAGGTATCTCTATGTTTGCGGCCGAGTGACTGTTGTAGGGTGCTTGACATTCATTCCCATTTCTTGCATGGGACCAAAGCATGCACCCAAGGACAAAGATTTGATTTTTCAACCAATTTATATGCACTGGAGCATGTGCATGTAGTTGAAATTTGAATTATGCACATAAATGCATTGAAAACTTACTTAATGCATAAAATTGTCCAAACGAAACCCGAAAAATAACAAGAAATAACACAACACTCCTGTTGTTCTATGTTGACATGAGAAGAAAATTGAAAGCAATTAGAGGCAATGGATATCGTTTCTTCCTCAAAGTTGGATCGTTCCCTACCGAAACCATCGTCTTGTTGTGAGAAGCTCTGGTTTGTGAGAAGCATATACCCAAACCTGCCCCAAATGGGACAAAAACTTTACCACGCCATGTTGATGCCGCTCCATGATAGCATGCCAAGTTTCATGAATTTCAGACGAGTTTTGGATTTACTAGAATTTAAAAACCAGGTATCTCAATGTTTGCGGCTGAGTGACGGTGGCAAGGTGTTGACATTCATTCCCAGTTCTTGCATGGGACCTAAGCATGCACCCAAGGACAAAGATATGACTT
Organism: Aegilops tauschii subsp. strangulata; assembly: GCF_002575655.3. Lineage (NCBI taxonomy): Eukaryota > Viridiplantae > Streptophyta > Magnoliopsida > Poales > Poaceae > Aegilops > Aegilops tauschii. Next base: position 143,830,735 of record NC_053035.3, on the reverse strand, counting down.
TTCAACCAATTTATATGCACCGGAGCATGTGCATATAGTTCAAGTTTGAATTATGCACATAAATGCATTGAAAACACACTTAATGGATAAAATGTCCAAACGAACCCAGAGAAATCAGAAAAAATAACACAACACTCCTGTTGTTCTATGTTGACACGAGAAAAAAATTGAAAGCAATTAGAGGCAATGGATATCGTTTCGTCCCCAAAGTTGGGGCGTTCCCTACCGAAACCATCATGCTTGTTGTGAGGAGCATATACCCAAACCTGCCCCAAATGGGACAAAAACTTTACCAGGCCATGTTGATGCCGCTCCATGATTGCATGCCAAGTTTCATGAATTCCAGACGAGTTTTGGATTTACTAGAATTTAAAAACCTGGTATCTCAATGTTTGCGGCCGAGTGACGGTGGCAGGGTGTTTGACATTCATTCCCATTTCTTGCATGGGACCTAAGCATGCACCCAAGGACAAAGATATGACTTTTCAACCAATTTATATGCACCGGATAATGTGCATGTAGTTCAATTTTGAATTATGCACATAAATGCATTGAAAACTCACTTAATGCATAAAAATGTCCAAACGAACCCCGAAAAATCACAAAAAATAACACCACACTCCTGTTGTTCTATGTTGACGTGAGAAAAAATTTTGAAAGCAATTAGAGGCAATGGATATCGTTTCGTCCCCAAAGTTGGGGCGTTCCCTACCGAAACCCACATGCTTGTTGTGAGAAGCATATACCCAAACCTGCCCCAAATGGGACAAAAACTTTACCACGCCATGTTGATGCCGCTCCATGATCGCATGCCAAGTTTCATGAATTCCAGACGAGTTTTGGATTTACTAGAATTTGAAAACCAGGTATCTCAATGCTTGCGGCCGAGTGACGGTGGCAGGGTGTTTGACATTCATTCCCATTTCTTGCATGGGACCTAAGCATGCACCCAAGGACAAAGATATGACTTTTCAACCAATTTATATGCACCGGAGCATGTGCATGTAGTTCAAATTTGAATTATGCACATAAATGCATTGAAAACACACTTAATGCATAAAAATGTCCAAACGAACCCCGAAAAATCACAAAAAATAACACAACACTCCTGTTGTTCTATGTTGACACGAGAAAAAATTTGAAAGCAATTAGAGGCAATGGATATCGTTTCTTCCCCAAAGTTGGGGAGTTCCCTACCGAAACCATCATGCTTGTTGTGAGAAGCATATACCGAAACAAGCCCCAAATGGGATAAAAACTTTACCATGCCATGTTGATGCCGCTCCATGATAGCATGCCAAGTTTCATGAATTTCAGACGAGGTTTGGATTTACTAGAATTTAATAAACCAAGTATCTCAAAGTTTGCGGCCGAGTGATGGTGACAGGGTGTTTGACATTCGTTCCCATTTCTAGCATGGGACCTAAGCATGCACCCAAGGACAAAGATTTGATCTTTCAACCAATTTATATGCACTGGAGCATGTGCATGTAGTTCAAATTTGAATTATGCACATAAATGCATTGAAAACTCACTTAATGCATAAAAATGCCCAAACGAACCCCGAAAAATTACAAAAAAATAACACAACACTCCTGTTGTTCTATGTTGACATGAGAAAAAATTTGACAGCAATTAGAGGCAATGGATATCGTTTCGTCCCCAAAGTTGGGGCGCTCCCTACCCAAACCATCATGCTTGTTGTGAGAAGCTCTGGTTTGTGAGAAGCATATACCCAAACCTGCCCCAAATGGGACAAAAACAATACCACACCATGTTGATGCCGCTCCATGATAGCATGCCAAGTTTCATGAATTTCACATGAGTTATGGATTTACAAGAATTTAGAAGCCAGGTATCTCAATGTTTGCGGCTGAGTGACGGTGGCAGGGTGTTTGACATTCATTCCCATTTCTTGCATGGGACCTAAGCATGCACCCAAGGACAAAGATTTAATTTTTCAACCAATTTATATGCACTGGAGCATGTGCATGTAGTTCAAATTTGAATTATGCACATAAATGCATTGAAAACTCACTTAATGCATAAAAATGTCAAAATGAACCCCGAAAAATCACAAAAAATAACACAACACTCCTGTTGTGCTATGCTGACACGAGAAAAAAAGTTGAAAGCAATTAGAGGAAATGGATATCGTTTTGTCCCCAAAGTAGGGGCATTCCCTACCGAAACCATCATGCTTGTTGTGAGAAGCTCTGGTTTGTGAGAAGCATATACCCAAACCTGCCCCAAATGGGACAAAAACTTTACCACGCCATGTTGATGCCGCTCCCTAATGGCATGCCAAGTTTCATGAATTTCAGACGAGTTTTGGATTTAAAAGAATTTAAAAACCAGGTATCTCAATGTTTGCGACCGAGTGACTGTGGCAGGGTGTTTGACATTCATTCCCATTTCTTGCATGGGACCTAAGCATGCACCCAAGGACAAGGATATGACTTTTCAACCAATTTATATGCACCGGATCATGTGCATGTAGTTCGAATTTGAATTATGCACATAAATGCATTGAAAACACACTTAATGCATAAAAATGTCCAAACGAACCCCGAAAAATCACAAAAAATAACACAACACTCCTGTTGTTCTATGTTGACACGAGAAAAAAATTGAAAGCAATTAGAGGCAATGGATATCGTTTCGTCCCCAAAGTTTGGGCGTTCCCTACCGAAACCATCATGCTTGTTGTGAGAACCATATACCCAAACCTGCCCGAAATGGGACAAAAATATTACCACGCCATGTTGATGCCGCTCCATGTTAGCGTGCCAAGTTTCATGAATTTCAGACGAGTTTTGGATTTACTACAATTTGAAAACCAGGTATCTCAATGTTTGCGGCCGAGTGACAGTGGCAGGGTTCTTGACACTCATTCCCATTTCTTGCATGGGACCTAAGCATGCACCCAAGGACAAATATTTGATTTTTCAACCAATTTATATGCACTGGAGCATGTGCATCTAGTTCAAATTTGAATTATGCACATGAATGCATTGAAAACTCACTTAATGCATAAAAATGTTAAAACGAACCCCGAAAAATCACAAAAAATAACACAACAACTCGTGTTGTTCTATGTTGACACGAGAAAAATTTGAAAGCAATTAGAGGCAATGGATATCGTTTCGTCCCCAAAGTTGGAGCGTTCCCTACCGAAACCATCATGCTTGTTGTGAGAAGCTCTAGTTTGTGAGAAGCATATACCCAAACCTACCCCAAATGGGACAAAAACATTACCATGCCATGTGGATGCCGCTCCATGATAGCATGCCAAGTTTCATGAATTTCAGACGAGTTTTGGATTTACTACAATTTAAAAACCAGGTATCTCAATGTTTGCGGCGAGTGACGGTGGCAGGGTGCTTGACATTCATTCCCATTTCTTGCATGGGACCTAAGCATGCACCCAAGGACAAAGATTCGATATTTCAACCAATTTATATGCACTGGAGCATGTGCACGTAGTTGAAATTTGAATTATGCATATAAATACATTGAAAACTCACTTAATGCATAAAAATGTCCAAACGAACCCCGAAAAATCACAAAAAATAACACAACACTCCTGTTGTGCTATGCTGACACGAGAAAAAAAAGTTGAAAGCAATTAGAGGAAATGGATATCAGTTCGTCCCCAAAGTTGGCGCGTTCCCTACCGAAACCATCATGCTTGCTGTGAGAAGCTCTGGTTTGTGAGAAGCATATACCAAACCTGCCCCAAATGGGACAAAAACTTTACCACGCTATGTTGATGCCGCTCCATGAGAGCATGCCAAGTTTCATGAATTTCAGACGAGTTTTGGATTTAGTATTTAAAAACCAGGTATCTCAATGTTTGCGGCCGAGTGACGGTGGTAGGGTGTTTGACATTCATTCCCATTTCTTGCATGGGACCTAAGCATGCACCCAAGGACAAAGATATGAATTTTCAACCAATTTATATGCACCGGAGCATGTGCATGTAGTTCAAATTTGAATTATGCACATAAATGCATTGAAAACACACTTAATGGATAAAATGTCCAAACGAACCCCGAGAAATCAGAAAAAATAACACAACACTCCTGTTGTTCTATGTTGACACGAGAAAAAAATTGAAAGCAATTAGAGGCAATGGATATCGTTTCGTCCCCAAAGTTGGGGCGTTCCCTACCGAAAGGATCATGCTTGTTGTGAGAAGCATATACCCAAACCTGCCCCAAATGGGACAAAAACTTTACCAGGCCATGTTGATGCCGCTCCATGATAGCATGCAAAGTTTCATGAATTCCAGACGAGTTTTGGATTTACTAGAATTTAAAAACCTGGTATCTCAATGTTTGCGGCCGAGTGACGGTGGCTGGGTGTTTGACATTCATTCCCATTTCTTGCATGGGACCTAAGCATGCACCCAAGGACAAATATATGACTTTTCAACAAATTTATATGCACTGGATAATGTGCATGTAGTACAATTTTGAATTATGCACATAAATGCATTGAAAACTCACTTAATGCATAAAAATGTCGAAACGAACCCCGAAAAATCACAAAAAATAACACCACACTCCTGTTGTTCTATGTTGACATGAGAAAAAAATTTGAAAGCAATTAGAGGCAATGGATATCGTTTCGTCCCCAAAGTTGGGGCGTTCCCTACCGAAACCATCATGCTTGTTGTGAGAAGCATATACCCAAACCTGCCCCAAATGGGACAAAAACTTTACCACGCCATGTTGATGCCGCTCCATGATCGCATGCCAAGTTTCATGAATTCCAGATGAGTTTTGGATTTACTAGAATTTGAAAACCAGGTATCTCAATGCTTGCGGCCGAGTGACGGTGGCAGGGTGTTTGACATTCATTCCCATTTCTTGCATGGGACCTAAGCATGCACCCAAGGACAAAGATATGACTTTTCAACCAATTTATATGCACCAGAGCATGTGCATGTAGTTCAAATTTGAATTATGCACATAAATGCATTGAAAACACACTTAATGCATAAAAATGTCCAAACGAACCCCGAAAAATCACAAAAAATAACACAACACTCCTGTTGTTCTATGTTGACACGAGAAAAAATTTGAAATCAATAAGAGGCAATGGATATCGTTTCTTCCCCAAAGTTGGGGAGTTCCCTTCCGAAACCATCATGCTTGTTGTGAGAAGCATATACCGAAACCAGCCCCAAATGGGATAAAAACTTTACCACGCCATGTTGATGCCGCTCCATGATAGCATGCCAAGTTTCATGAATTTCAGACGAGGTTTGGATTTACTAGAATTTAATAAACCAAGTATCTCAATGTTTGCGGCCGAGTGATGGTGACAGGGTGTTTGACATTCGTTCCCATTTCTAGCATGGGACCTAAGCATGCACCCAAGGACAAAGATTTGATCTTTCAACCAATTTACATGCACTGGAGCATGTGCATGTAGTTGAAATTTGAATTATGCACATAAATGCATTGAAAACTCACTTAATGCATATAAATGCCCAAACGAACCCCGAAAAATTACAAAAAAATAACACAACACTCCTGTTGTTCTATGTTGACATGAGAAAAAATTTGAAAGCAATTAGAGGCAATGGATATCGTTTCGTCCCCAAAGTTGGGGCGCTCCCTACCGAAACCATCATGCTTGTTGTGAGAAGCTCTGGTTTGTGACAAGCATATACCCAAACCTGCCCCAAATGGGACAAAAACAATACCACACCATGTTGATGCCGCTCCATGATAGCATGCCAAGTTTCATGAATTTCACACGAGTTATGGATTTACAAGAATTTAGAAGCCAGGTATCTCAATGTTTGCGGCTGAGTGCCGGTGGCAGGGTGTTTGACATTCATTCCCATTTCTTGCATGGGACCTAAGCATGCACCCAAGGACAAAGATTTAATTTTTCAACCAATTTATATGCACTGGAGCATGTGCATGTAGTTCAAATTTGAATTATGCACATAAATGCATTGAAAACTCACTTAATGCATAAAAATGTCGAAACGAACCCCAAAAAATCACAAAAAATAACACAACACTTCTGTTGTGCTATGCTGACACGAGAAAAAAATTGAAAGCAATTAGAGGAAATGGATATCGTTTTGTCCCCAAAGTAGGGGCATTCCCTACCGAAACCATCATGTTTGTTGTGAGAAGCTCTGGTTTGTGAGAAGCATATACCCAAACCTGCCCCAAATGGGACAAAAACTGTACCACACCATGTTGATGCCGCTCCCTAATGGCATGCCAAGTTTCATGAATTTCAGACGAGTTTTGGATTTAATAGAATTTAAAAACCAGGTATCTCAATGTTTGCGACCGAGTGACGGTGGCAGGGTGTTTGACATTCATTCCCATTTCTTGCATGGGACCTAAGCATGCACCCAAGGACAAAGATATAACTTTTCAACCAATTTATATGCACCAGATCATGTGCATGTAGTTCAAATTTGAATTATGCACATAAATGCATTGAAAACACACTTAATGCATAAAAATGTCCAAACGAACCCCGGAAAATCACAAAAAATAACACAACACTCCTGTTGTTCTATGTTGACACGAGAAAAAAATTGAAAGCAATTAGAGGCAATGGATATCGTTTCGTCCCCAAAGTTGGGGCGTTCCCTACCGAAACCATCATGCTTGTTGTGAGAAGCATATACCCAAACGTGCCCCAACTGGGACAAAAACTATACCAGGCCATGTTGATGCCGCTCCATTATAGCATGCCATGTTTCCTGAATTTCAGACGAGTTTTGGATTTACTAGAATTTAAAACCCAGGTATCTCTATGTTTGCGGCCGAGTGACTGTTGCAGGGTGCTTGACATTCATTCCCATTTCTTGCATGGGACCAAAGCATGCACCCAAGGACAAAGATTTGATTTTTCAACCAATTTATATGCACTGGAGCATGTGCATGTAGTTGAAATTTGAATTATGCACATAAATGCATTGAAAACTTACTAAATGCATAAAATTGTCCAAACGAACCCCGAAAAATCACAAAAAATAACACAACACTCCTGTTGTTCTATGTTGACACGAGAAAATTTTGAAAGCAATTAGAGGCAATGGATATCGTTTCGTGCCCAAAGTTGTGGTGTTCCCTACCGAAACCATCATGCTTGTTGTGAGAAGCTCTGGTTTGTGAGAAGCATATACCCAAACCTGCCCCAAATGGGATAAAAACTTTACCATGCCATGTTGATGCCGCTCCATGATAGCATGCCAAGTTTCATAAATTACAGGCGAGTTTTTTATTTACTAAAATTTAAAACCAAGTATCTCAATGTTTGCGGCCGAGTGACGGTGGCAGGGTGTATGACATTCATTCCCATTTCTTGCATGGGACCTAAGCATGCACCCAAGGACAAAGATTTGATTTTTCAACCAATTTATATGCACCAGCGCATGTGCATGTAGTTCAAATTTGAATTATGCAAATAAATGCATTGAAAACTCACTTAATGCATAAAAATGTCCAAACGAACCCCGAAAAATCACAAAAAATAACACAACGCTCCTGTTCTTCTATGTTGACATGAGAAAAAACTTGAAAGCAATTAGAGGAAATGGATATCGTTTCGTCCCCAAAGTTGGGGCGTTTGCGACCGAAACCATCATGCTCGTTGGAAAAGCTCTGGTTTGTGAGAAGCATATATCCAAACCTACCCCAAATGGGACAAAAACTTTACCACGCCATGTTGATGCCGCTCCATGATAGCATGCCAAGTTTAATGACTTTCAGACGAGTTTACAATTTTACTAGAATTTAACAACCAGGTATCTCAATGTTTGCGGCCGAGTGACGGTGGCAGGGTGCTTGACATCCATTCCCATTTCTTGCATGGGACCTAACCATGCACCCAAGGACAAAGATTCGACTTTTCAACCAATTTACATGCACTGGAGCATGTGCATGTAGTTCAAATTTCAATTATGCACATAAATGCATTGAAAACTCACTTAATGCATAAAAATGTCCAAACGAATCCCGAAAAATCACAAAAAATAACACAACACTCCTGTTGTTCTATGTTGACATGAGAAAAAATTTGAAAGCAATTAGTGGCAATGGATATCATTTCGTCCCCAAAGTTGGGGCGTTCCCTACCGAAACCATCATGCTTGTTGTGAAAAGCATATACCCAAACCTGCCCCAAATGGGACAAAAACTTTACCACGCCATGTTGATGCCGCTCCATGATCGCATGCCAAGTTTCATGAATTCCAGATGAGTTTTGGATTTACTAGAATTTGAAAACCAGGTATCTCAATGCTTGCGGCCGAGTGACGGTGGCAGGGTGTTTGACATTCATTCCCATTTCTTGCATGGGACCTAAGCATGCACCCAAGGACAAAGATATGACTTTTCAACCAATTTATATGCACCAGAGCATGTGCATGTAGTTCAAATTTGAATTATGCACATAAATGCATTGAAAACACACTTAATGCATAAAAATGTCCAAACGAACCCCGAAAAATCACAAAAAATAACACAACACTCCTGTTGTTCTATGTTGACACGAGAAAAAATTTGAAATCAATAAGAGGCAATGGATATCGTTTCTTCCCCAAAGTTGGGGAGTTCCCTTCCGAAACCATCATGCTTGTTGTGAGAAGCATATACCGAAACCAGCCCCAAATGGGATAAAAACTTTACCACGCCATGTTGATGCCGCTCCATGATAGCATGCCAAGTTTCATGAATTTCAGACGAGGTTTGGATTTACTAGAATTTAATAAACCAAGTATCTCAATGTTTGCGGCCGAGTGATGGTGACAGGGTGTTTGACATTCGTTCCCATTTCTAGCATGGGACCTAAGCATGCACCCAAGGACAAAGATTTGATCTTTCAACCAATTTACATGCACTGGAGCATGTGCATGTAGTTGAAATTTGAATTATGCACATAAATGCATTGAAAACTCACTTAATGCATATAAATGCCCAAACGAACCCCGAAAAATTACAAAAAAATAACACAACACTCCTGTTGTTCTATGTTGACATGAGAAAAAATTTGAAAGCAATTAGAGGCAATGGATATCGTTTCGTCCCCAAAGTTGGGGCGCTCCCTACCGAAACCATCATGCTTGTTGTGAGAAGCTCTGGTTTGTGACAAGCATATACCCAAACCTGCCCCAAATGGGACAAAAACAATACCACACCATGTTGATGCCGCTCCATGATAGCATGCCAAGTTTCATGAATTTCACACGAGTTATGGATTTACAAGAATTTAGAAGCCAGGTATCTCAATGTTTGCGGCTGAGTGCCGGTGGCAGGGTGTTTGACATTCATTCCCATTTCTTGCATGGGACCTAAGCATGCACCCAAGGACAAAGATTTAATTTTTCAACCAATTTATATGCACTGGAGCATGTGCATGTAGTTCAAATTTGAATTATGCACATAAATGCATTGAAAACTCACTTAATGCATAAAAATGTCGAAACGAACCCCAAAAAATCACAAAAAATAACACAACACTTCTGTTGTGCTATGCTGACACGAGAAAAAAATTGAAAGCAATTAGAGGAAATGGATATCGTTTTGTCCCCAAAGTAGGGGCATTCCCTACCGAAACCATCATGTTTGTTGTGAGAAGCTCTGGTTTGTGAGAAGCATATACCCAAACCTGCCCCAAATGGGACAAAAACTGTACCACACCATGTTGATGCCGCTCCCTAATGGCATGCCAAGTTTCATGAATTTCAGACGAGTTTTGGATTTAATAGAATTTAAAAACCAGGTATCTCAATGTTTGCGACCGAGTGACGGTGGCAGGGTGTTTGACATTCATTCCCATTTCTTGCATGGGACCTAAGCATGCACCCAAGGACAAAGATATAACTTTTCAACCAATTTATATGCACCAGATCATGTGCATGTAGTTCAAATTTGAATTATGCACATAAATGCATTGAAAACACACTTAATGCATAAAAATGTCCAAACGAACCCCGGAAAATCACAAAAAATAACACAACACTCCTGTTGTTCTATGTTGACACGAGAAAAAAATTGAAAGCAATTAGAGGCAATGGATATCGTTTCGTCCCCAAAGTTGGGGCGTTCCCTACCGAAACCATCATGCTTGTTGTGAGAAGCATATACCCAAACGTGCCCCAACTGGGACAAAAACTATACCAGGCCATGTTGATGCCGCTCCATTATAGCATGCCATGTTTCCTGAATTTCAGACGAGTTTTGGATTTACTAGAATTTAAAACCCAGGTATCTCTATGTTTGCGGCCGAGTGACTGTTGCAGGGTGCTTGACATTCATTCCCATTTCTTGCATGGGACCAAAGCATGCACCCAAGGACAAAGATTTGATTTTTCAACCAATTTATATGCACTGGAGCATGTGCATGTAGTTGAAATTTGAATTATGCAAATAAATGCATTGAAAACTTACTTAATGCATAAAATTGTCCAAACGAACCCCGAAAAATCACAAAAAATAACACAACACTCCTGTTGTTCTATGTTGACACGAGAAAATTTTGAAAGCAATTAGAGGCAATGGATATCGTTTCGTGCCCAAAGTTGTGGTGTTCCCTACCGAAACCATCATGCTTGTTGTGAGAAGCTCTGGTTTGTGAGAAGCATATACCCAAACCTGCCCCAAATGGGATAAAAACTTTACCATGCCATGTTGATGCCGCTCCATGATAGCATGCCAAGTTTCATAAATTACAGGCGAGTTTTTTATTTACTAAAATTTAAAACCAAGTATCTCAATGTTTGCGGCCGAGTGACGGTGGCAGGGTGTATGACATTCATTCCCATTTCTTGCATGGGACCTAAGCATGCACCCAAGGACAAAGATTTGATTTTTCAACCAATTTATATGCACCAGCGCATGTGCATGTAGTTCAAATTTGAATTATGCAAATAAATGCATTGAAAACTCACTTAATGCATAAAAATGTCCAAACGAACCCCGAAAAATCACAAAAAATAACACAACGCTCCTGTTCTTCTATGTTGACATGAGAAAAAACTTGAAAGCAATTAGAGGAAATGGATATCGTTTCGTCCCCAAAGTTGGGGCGTTTGCGACCGAAACCATCATGCTCGTTGGAAAAGCTCTGGTTTGTGAGAAGCATATATCCAAACCTACCCCAAATGGGACAAAAACTTTACCACGCCATGTTGATGCCGCTCCATGATAGCATGCCAAGTTTAATGACTTTCAGACGAGTTTTGAATTTTACTAGAATTTAACAACCAGGTATCTCAATGTTTGCGTCCGAGTGACGGTGGCAGGGTGCTTGACATCCATTCCCATTTCTTGCATGGGACCTAACCATGCACCCAAGGACAAAGATTCGACTTTTCAACCAATTTACATGCACTGGAGCATGTGCATGTAGTTCAAATTTCAATTATGCACATAAATGCATTGAAAACTCACTTAATGCATAAAAATGTCCAAACGAATCCCGAAAAATCACAAAAAATAACACAACACTCCTGTTGTTCTATGTTGACATGAGAAAAAATTTGAAAGCAATTAGTGGCAATGGATATCATTTCGTCCCCAAAGTTGGGGCGTTCCCTACCGAAACCATCATGCTTGTTGTGAAAAGCTCTGGTTTGAGAGAAGCTATACCCAAACCTGCCCCAAATGGGACAAAAACTTTACCACGCCATGTTGATGCCACTCCATGATAGCATGCCAAGTTTCATGAATTTCAGATGAGTTTTGGATTTACTAGAATTTAAAAACCAGGTATCTCAATGTTTGCGCCCGAGTGACGGTGGCAGGGTGTTTGACATTTATTCCCATTTCTTGCATGGGACCTAAGTATGCACCCAAGAACAAAGATTTGATTTTTAACTAATTTATATGCACCGGAGCATGTGCATGTAGTTCAAATTTGAATTATGCACATAAATGCATTGAAAAGTCACTTAATGCATAAAAATGTCCAAACGAACCCCGAAAAATCACAAAAAATAACACAACACTCCTGTTGTTCTATGTTGACACGAAAGAAAAATTTGTAAGCAATTAGAGGCAATGGATATCGTTTCGTCCCCAAAGTTGGGGCGATCCTTACCGAAACCATCATGCTTGTTGTGAGAAGCTCTAGTTTGTGAGAAGTATATACCCAAACCTGCCCCAAATGGGGACAAAAACTTTACCACGCCATGTTGATGCCGCTCCATGATAACATGCCAAGTTTCATGAATTTCAGACGAGGTTTGGATTTACTAGAATTTAATAAACCAAGTATCTCAATGTTTGCGGCCGAGTGATGGTGACAGGGTGTTTGACATTCGTTCCCATTTCTAGCATGGGACCTAAGCATGCACCCAATGACAAAGATTTGATCTTTCAACCAATTTACATGCACTTGAGCATGTGCATGTAGTTCAAGTTTGAATTATGCACATAAATGCATTGAAAACTCACTTAATGCATATAAATGCCCAAACGAACCCCGAAAAATTACAAAAAAGTAACACAACACTCCTGTTGTTCTATGTTGACATGAGAAAAAATTTGAAAGCAATTAGAGGCAATGGATATCGTTTCGTCCCCAAAGTTGGGGCGCTCCCTACCGAAACCATCATGCTTGTTGTGAGAAGCTCTGGTTTGTGACAAGCATATACCCAAACCTGCCCCAAATGGGACAAAAACAATACCACACCATGTTGATGCCGCTCCATGATAGCATGCCAAGTTTCATGAATTTCACACGAGTTATGGATTTACAAGAATTTAGAAGCCAGGTATCTCAATGTTTGCGGCTGAGTGCCGGTGGCAGGGTGTTTGACATTCATTCCCATTTCTTGCATGGGACCTAAGCATGCACCCAAGGACAAAGATTTAATTTTTCAACCAATTTATATGCACTGGAGCATGTGCATGTAGTTCAAATTTGAATTATGCACATAAATGCATTGAAAACTCACTTAATGCATAAAAATGTCGAAACAAACCCCAAAAAATCACAAAAAATAACACAACACTTCTGTTGTGCTATGCTGACACGAGAAAAAAATTGAAAGCAATTAGAGGAAATGGATATCGTTTTGTCCCCAAAGTAGGGCCATTCCCTACCGAAACCATCATGCTTGTTGTGAGAAGCTCTGGTTTGTGAGAAGCATATACCCAAACCTGCCCCAAATGGGACAAAAACTGTACCACACCATGTTGATGCCGCTCCCTAATGGCATGCCAAGTTTCATGAATTTCAGTCGAGTTTTGGATTTAATAGAATTTAAAAACCAGGTATCTCAATGTTTGCGACCGAGTGACGGTGGCAGGGTGTTTGACATTCATTCCCATTTCTTGCATGGGACCTAAGCATGCACCCAAGGACAAAGATATAACTTTTCAACCAATTTATATGCACCGGATCATGTGCATGTAGTTCAAATTTGAATTATGCACATAAATGCATTGAAAACACACTTAATGCATAAAAATGTCCAAACGAACCCCGAAAAATCACAAAAAATAACACAACACTCCTGTTGTTCTATGTTGACACGAGAAAAAAATTGAAAGCAATTAGAGGCAATGGATATCGTTTCGTCCCCAAAGTTGGGGCGTTCCCTACCGAAACCATCATGCTTGTTGTGAGAAGCATATACCCAAACGTGCCCTAACTGGGACAAAAACTATACCAGGCCATGTTGATGCCGCTCCATGATAGCATGCCATGTTTCCTGAATTTCAGACGAGTTTTGGATTTACTAGAATTTAAAACCCAGGTATCTCTATGTTTGCGGCCGAGTGACTGTTGCAGGGTGCTTGACATTCATTCCCATTTCTTGCATGGGACCAAAGCATGCACCCAAGGACAAAGATTTGATTTTTCAACCAATTTATATGCACTGGAGCATGTGCATGTAGTTGAAATTTGAATTATGCACATAAATTCATTGAAAACTTACTTAATGCATAAAATTGTCCAAACGAACCCCGAAAAACCACAAAAATTAACACAACACTCCTGTTGTTCTATGTTGACACGAGAAAATTTTGAAAGCAATTAGAGGCAATGGATATCGTTTCGTGCCCAAAGTTGTGGTGTTCCCTACCGAAACCATCATGCTTGTTGTGAGAAGCTCTGGTTTGTGAGAAGCATATACCCAAACCTGCCCCAAATGGGACAAAAACTTTACCATGCCATGTTGATGCCGCTCCATGATAGCATGCCAAGTTTCATAAATTACAGACGAGTTTTTTATTTACTAAAATTTAAAACCAAGTATCTCAATGTTTGCGGCCGAGTGACGGTGGCAGGGTGTATGACATTCATTCCCATTTCTTGCATGGGACCTAAACATGCACCCAAGGACAAAGATTTGATTTTTCAACCAATTTATATGCACCAGCGCATGTGCATGTAGTTCAAATTTGAATTATGCAAATAAATGCATTGAAAACTCACTTAATGCATAAAAATGTCCAAACGAACCCCGAAAAATCACAAAAAATAACACAACGCTCCTGTTCTTCTATGTTGACATGAGAAAAAACTTGAAAGCAATTAGAGGAAATGGATATCGTTTCGTCCCCAAAGATGGGGCGTTTGCGACCGAAACCATCATGCTCGTTGGAAAAGCTCTGGTTTGTGAGAAGCATATATCCAAACCTACCCCAAATGGGACAAAAACTTTACCACGCCATGTTGATGCCGCTCCATGATAGCATGCCAAGTTTAATGACTTTCAGACGAGTTTTGGATTTTACTAGAATTTAACAACCAGGTATCTCAATGTTTGCGGCCGAGTGACGGTGGCAGGGTGCTTGACATCCATTCCCATTTCTTGCATGGGACCTAACCATGCACCCAAGGACAAAGATTCGACTTTTCAACCAATTTACATGCACTGGAGCATGTGCATGTAGTTCAAATTTCAATTATGCACATAAATGCATTGAAAACTCACTTAATGCATAAAAATGTCCAAACGAATCCCGAAAAATCACAAAAAATAACACAACACTCCTGTCGTTCTATGTTGACACGAGAAAAAATTTGAAAGCATTTAGAGGCAATGGATATCATTTCGTCCCCAAAGTTGGGGCGTTCCCTACCGAAACCATCATGCTTGTTGTGAAAAGCTCTGGTTTGAGAGAAGCTATACCCAAACCTGCCCCAAATGGGACAAAAACTTTACCACGCCATGTTGATGCCACTCCATGATAGCATGCCAAGTTTCATGAATTTCAGATGAGTTTTGGATTTACTAGAATTTAAAAACCAGGTATCTCAATGTTTGCGCCCGAGTGACGGTGGCAGGGTGTTTGACATTTATTCCCATTTCTTGCATGGGACCTAAGTATGCACCCAAGAACAAAGATTTGATTTTTAACTAATTTATATGCACCGGAGCATGTGCATGTAGTTCAAATTTGAATTATGCACATAAATGCATTGAAAAGTCACTTAATGCATAAAAATGTCCAAACGAACCCCGAAAAATCACAAAAAATAACACAACACTCCTGTTGTTCTATGTTGACACGAAAGAAAAATTTGTAAGCAATTAGAGGCAATGGATATCGTTTCGTCCCCAAAGTTGGGGCGATCCTTACCGAAACCATCATGCTTGTTGTGAGAAGCTCTGGTTTGTGAGAAGTATATACCCAAACCTGCCCCAAATGGGGACAAAAACTTTACCACGCCATGTTGATGCCGCTCCATGATAGCATACCAAGTTTCATGAATTTCAGACGAGTTTTGGATTTACTAGAATTTAAAAACCAGTTATCTCAATGTTTGCGGCCGAGTGACGGTGGCAGGGGACATTCATTCCCATTTCTTGCATGGGACCTAAGCTCGCACCCAAGGACAAAGATATGACTTTTCAACCAATTTATATGCACCGGAGCATGTACATGTAGTTCAAATTTGAATTATGCACATAAATGTATTGAAAACTCAGTTAATGCATAAAAATGTCCAAATGAACCCCAAAAAATCACAGAAAATAACACAACACTCCTGTTGTTCTAGGTTGACATGAAAAAAATTGAAAGCAATTAGAGGCAATGGATATCCTTTCGTCCCCAAAGTTGGGGCGTTCCCTACCGAAACCATCATGCTTGTTGTGAGAAGCTCCGGTTTGTGAGAAGCATATACCAAAACCTGCCCCAAAGGGGACAAAAACTTTACCACGCCATGTTGATGCCGCTCCATGATACCATGCGAAGTTTCAAGACTTTCACACAAGTTTTGGATTTACTAGAATTTAAAAACCAGGTATCTCAAAGTTTGCGGCTGAGTGACGGTGTCAGGGTGCATGACATTCATTCCCATTTCTTGCGTGGGACCTAAGCATGCACCCAAGGACACAGATTTGATTTTTAACCAATTTATATGCATTGGAGCATGTGCATGTAGTTCAAATTTGAATTGCAGATAAATGCATTGAAAACTCACTTAATGCATAAAAATGTCCAAATGAACCCCGAAAAATCACAAAAAATAACACAACACTCCTGTTGTTCTATGTTGACACGAGAAAAAAATTTGAAAGCAATTAGAGGCAATGGATATCGTTTCGTCCCCAAAGTTGGGGCATTCCCTACCGAAACCATCATGCTTGTTGTGAGAAGCTCGTTTTGTGTGAAGCATATACCCAAACCTTCCCCAAATGGGACAAAAACTTTACCACGCCACGTTGATGCTGCTCCATGTAGCATGCCAAGTTTCATGAATTTCAGTCGAGTTTTGGATTTACTAGAATTTAAAAACCAGGTATCTCAATGTTTGCGGCCGAGTGACGGTTGCAAGGTGTTTGACATTCATTCCCATTTCTTGCATGGGACCTAAGCGTGCACCCAAGGACAAAGATTTGATTTTTCAACCATTTTATATGCACTGGAGCATGTGCATGTAGTTCAAATTTGAATTATGCCCATAAATGCATCGAAAACTCACTTAATGCATAAAAATGTCAAAA
Organism: Aegilops tauschii subsp. strangulata; assembly: GCF_002575655.3. Lineage (NCBI taxonomy): Eukaryota > Viridiplantae > Streptophyta > Magnoliopsida > Poales > Poaceae > Aegilops > Aegilops tauschii. The sequence goes on along the minus strand of NC_053035.3, from coordinate 143,813,781 downwards.
TGAACCCTGAATAATTTCAATTCTTTTATGATCACTGCAGATAAAAGGTCTAGCAATTCAAACACCGTCTATGGCCACTTTGACCCTATTATGTAATTGAAATCAAGACGAAAAATCAAGTAGATCCCACACAGTTTATCATAACCAACCGTGTGAGATGCAGCACAAAATATCTTCGGACCGTGTCTGATGACACTTTGCGCGCCATTTTTTTGGCTCAAGCGATTCCAAATTTTCGGCTTCCGCGGAAATATCTACCTCCCCGCCCCCTCCCCCTTACCAAAAGCCACATTTCCCCCTTTCCGCCTTCCTTTCACGGTTGAAACCTTCACTCCTTGCTTGTAGCGCCGCCGCCTCCTCGCCGGCGACCCTCCTTCACGCTGCTCGGCCTCGCCTATCCAGGCAGGTAATCCACACCCGACCCCATCCTCCTCCTCCTTCCACATCCCACCTGCCCCGACCGTCGTCGCGAGCGCGACACCTTCCACCCAAATCACCGACCTCTGCACCAAATAAGCACTGGCATAAGCCATGGTGCACGCAGTATAGCCAGGACCTCAAGGAGCATTTGGCAGCGGAGAAGCAAATCGCGGCCGCACGCGCGGATGAGGTCGCGATGGCTGCCATTCATGCCGACCCCTAGATCTTGGAGGAGCACCTCGCCGTTGAGGCCACCGTTGATGCCTCGCGCGCCGACGCCGCGACGCGGTTGGCTGCTTTAAACGACAGTTCGTGGCATTTTCTCGAGGCAACCGTCGGTGCCTTCGATGAAGACTACGAGGTGTTTTCTCAGCGTGCACGTGCTTACCTCATCTCAAGAGCCAGCAGGTTGGTGCCTGGAGCGGCTCAGGCAACTCACCACTACAACGAGGGTACCAACGATGCGGAGGCCTTGCCCTCTGCCATGTCCAAGGAACCAATCGTCATCGATATCTCCGACAATGAGGAGTAGCTTGCCTTATTAGCTCACTATAAGGACCCATGTTCAGTTTGCTAGCTACTGCCTTTCCTTAACAAATTCTAGTGAATTGTGCTATCTAGTTTCACTATGCAATCTTCTGCTATAGTGTATATGTTCTATATGTCTTGCGATGTGGTGTTCAATTAACTGCTTGGTCCAATTCTGCAAATGTGATGTTCAATTCTTCAGGGTGCAATATTTCCAAGTTGTTAAGCATGCTTGGTTTTGTTAACTGTCTGATCTTCTATTAGGAGTATGTTATATTGTTCAATTGGTGTTTAGTTAACTGCTTGGTTCATTTGTTGTGGCTTGGTTCACTTATTGTGGTGTTTAGTTAACTGCTTGGTTCAATTCTGCAATGCGAGGTTCAATTGCTGTGGCTGCATTCTCTTATTGTATACCATGTGAGGAATAAATCGAATTTGACTATACTAAATACATGAGAAACAAATACAATTGCTATATTTCCAAGTTGTTAAGCATGCTTGGTTTGGATAAATGGATTTTCCATGTGGCTTGAATTAATCTGATGAATCTGCAATGTGCTTATTTTTCATCAACATATTTTACTGATAGCATGCGAACCCTTACTTAACCTGATGACTAACTACCTTATATGTGTTGCAAGAAAACAATGGGAAGCACTGAGGTTTACAAGATGGTACTAACTATTATACCTTGCCTTTTCTCATTCCTTTGCCTCGTTTCCAATATAGAGAAGATATTTATGCACATCCTTGTTTTCAGGGTTCACTGATGATTACCTCTCAAACCACCTCTGTGGTCAGGAGGCGAGGAAAGTTTTCATACAACACACACGGTTCAATATTGAAGTGTTCCTGAAGAGGTCGAAGGATGGACGGTCAATCATCCATAGGAACTGACCTAAAGTTGCAAAGACCTTCAACATGAATGAAGGCTCAATATTCGCCTTCTGCTTCAGCAGTTTTCCAAATGAGATGCATCTCTTTATGTACCGTCTATGATGCTAATTTCGAAAGGTTCTAGATGTTGCATGTGAAACTTGCTGCCGGTGCAGTTGTGTAATGGGGTAGCTGAGTGCTGAAGCTATATCATGTTGTACTCCGATGTATTTCAATTATTAAATCATGCTTCCTTAATATGGAAATGGAATATATTATGTGCTTAATATGAATGTCAATTAGATTAGTAAATGGATTATTAATAATAGGCCAATTAGCCCGCTAATTGGCCAATTAGCTTGCTAATTGAGTTTTCTTATTGCAAACGGTTAATGAGAAAACACCGTGGGCGATGACCTAAGGCAACGCACACAGTTTCTAGGAATAAACCGTGTTGGATCAATGAACAATCACACACGACATTCTCTTCAAAACTGTTTGTGTTACGCCACCTTGCGCAAACGTTTTCCTTGTCATGACTGTGTGGGATGTATATACGAACAAAAACGTTTAGTGGTGACTGACTGTGTGGGATGTACTTAGGACCAAAAATGATTTTGCCTGTATAATTGTATTTTTTTGAGCACTATTGTACGTATTTCTGTATTTGAGTGCTCGCCGGTCGCACACGACCTCATTTTGCCGAGCGTGTGTGCCAGGAGGGCATATCCCCAACGGTTTATGGGTTGTGTGGGAAGGACCCCCGTATCGCCCACACTCACTTGGTGACGGTTCCAAATGACGTCGTGGAAAGGGATAAAAAACCGTTTGTTTAGGACCGACGCGCACCAGTGGGTGTGGTATATATGTGGTTCTAAAGACATGCAAGAACCCATATCAAATGTGCTCCTTCAAAAATTGTCGGTACAAATATAAAGTCTTCGACATTCTCTAGAAAATATCTAGCAGTTGCATTAAAGGCAATAGAAAATTGGGGTGTACTATACTAGCAATGCTGGCACAAATCCTTCGTCTAAATCCGAGATATTACCAATAAATAAGAGATTTGGGTTGGTCTATGCATTTGAGTTGTTTCTCATTCAGTGGCAGTACTGAAAAACTACATGTTGTTTCAAAGTACTATTTGTATCCATAAAGCAGAGCAAATTTTGATCTAAAATACACTCAATTGAAGATTAAGAGCTGCATTACTCAGATCATGCTTGGCGACGGAATCAAGGTAATTTCACCATACCTTAACAGAAGTAAGTTACTCCACGAGCATACATGTAGATGAGAATAATGCTTACACTGTCCGCTTACCTACAACCAAAACTGACTACCCTGTTCTTTAATTTGTTCTCCGCTTGAAACTGAAACCGCACCAACTCATTCTATGAAGCCCCCTTAAGCATTTCAAATATTATGAATACCTAGACAGAACGTGCATATATACTATGGTGGTAAGATTCTAAGCTGACACCACATGATTTATTGCATATTTGATCAGCTATACACATCAAGTAACCGGCCATGTGTATGTGCAAATCAGTTTGCTTTTCTACATTGAATCATGCCTATGCAATTAACAAATTTCAAATACTAAGCTTCGACATTTACAGAAAAAATCTTGTTGAAACTTAACTACACCAAATCATTGTATGAAGATCCCTAAACATCTAAAATATTTCCAATACCAAGACATGTCGTGCATATATATACTATGGGACTAAGATTTTAAGTTCGGACACTATTTTATCAGCTACACGTACACCAACTAACTGGGCTTGTGTACGTCGAAATCAATTTGCTTTTCTACGATGAATCACGCATTTGCAGTTAGTGAATTGTGAATACCAAGCTTTGCCATCGAATAAAAAGCACCAAACAAAGCATATTTAAGTGAAAATCAAATCAACTTTGTACATCCAATGTAGGTGCCACCTAATGTGAAAACTGGAAGCAATTGAGCATGTCTTATGTACAACAAATCGTAGGTCTGCAATTAGTTAACTATCAGAACAACCACTTCAGTTAATTAATCGGTTCTTGTTTGGTGAACAATCCTGGAGCTTGTCTTGGAGCATGAAGGCGATCCACTATTGGCCAGAAATACTTCAGCTCGTACCCCAACTATCATCTCGTACATGTGCAGTAATTATTCCAAAACAAAATCTTCGTACTTGCAGATTTAAGGTAACTTTAATCGGATCTTTACTGGCCCCTCCCTCAACCTTGTTGCCAGTTTCCTCGCTGTATAAGTTGGGTTCTGATAGACTGAATCATGCATCTGCAGTTAGTAAATTATATGAATATCAAGCTTTGCCATCGAATGAAAAAGCACCGAAGAATTGAGCACGTGTAACTGAAAATCAAATCACTTTTCTACATCCAATCTCGGTGCCACCTAATGCGAGAAAAGCAAGCAATTGAGCAGTACAACAAATCATAAATCTACAATTAACTACCGGAACAACCACTATAGTTAATTAATGGGTTCTTGTTTGGTGAACAAACCTGGAGCTTGCGGGGAGCATGAAGGCAATGATACTATTGGCCAGAAATCCCTCAGATTGTTCCCCAATCATCATATCCTTACATGTGGTTGCGATTACTGATGAAATAACTAAATCTTCGTACTTTCAGATTTAAGGCAACTTTAAGTAGATCTTTTGTGGCCCCTCACTCAAGGCCTCAACCTTGTTGCCCCTTCCTTCACTGTAGAAGATGGGTTCTAGTTGTAGGTGTTTCCTCGTGCAGTACTAAGAATGTCGGCGTTCTGGGAACGGGGGTCCCCAGACTTGCCTGCTTGCGGCTCACGGCGTGGCTCTGCGAGCGGGCCCGTACGGCCCATCTTCACCAACAAGCATTCAAGACCCTCGCGAGGGGCCAAGCCTCGCGAGGCGGACAACACAAGACCTCCTCGGGAGCGGCCTCACCAGGTTGGCTCGCGAGGGGCGGAGAGATCAAGGCAAGGCAAACCTCGCAAGGTTCTCGTGACGTGAGCCATGACGATCAAGACCAGACAGGCGCCAGCGCGCACAGTGTCCTTGTTTCCTCTTTGGTGCTAAGGAAGCAAGCGCAGGCGAGCAGTACCGAGGCGTCAAGCGAATGTTTCCATATCGGTGCAACGAGACCAAGACCAGCAGGACGGCAAGACGGAGGTCACCATGGAGCCCAAGTCGGCGTCACCACTAGAGCCTTTTGCAGGCGAAGACTGCTTTTGTCAGGACAAGCTGTACTAGCTGCCCCTTTCAAATTGGCCGTTGTTGGATCCCTTCTCGCTCAATATTTGGGGAGAGGACCAGAGCCTCTATAAATAGGACTAGCCACCACAGTAGGAGGCAACTGATGTGATCTTTAGCCAACCCTTAGCCACACAATGAGCACAAGAACACCTCAACCTCAGGAGTCTGTTATTCCCCTTGTACTGTTCATCCATAGCCCAAGAGGCAATCCATCAATCACACATTGGAGTAGGGTATTACACCACAAGGGTGGCCCAAACCAGTATAAATCTTGTGTCCTTTGTGTTGCGAGTTCGTCGAGTTAGTCCTTGAGATCGTAGCAAGCTAGGACACGGATCGGTAGGGGGAGATCTTCGTGCGCACCCCAGAGTTCGAACCTAAAGGGTTTTGCCGGAACCCGTGACCCGACATTTGGCGCGCCAGGTAGGGGTGCGCGTAGCTTTCCTTCTGTCGATCTGCGCTCCGCCACCACCGCGCTCCACCCTCATGGCATGCGTCCCGCTCCCGGCTCCGATGGCTGACGCCGCCGACGGGGCCATGGGGTTCCGAGCCCTGGCCCCCGCTTGCGACAGGTGCAGTGGCCGCCCAAGTTCAAGCCGCAGATGCCGCCGCGCTACGACGGCGCGGCGGACCCGTCAGCTTTCCTGCTAGCATACGAGGAGGCTGTCCTCGAGGCTGGGGGTGACGACAAGGTCATGGCCAACTGGCTTCCCATGGCCCTCACTGGCGCGCCGCGCACCTGGCTGCTCAACCTCCCCGAATCCACGGTGGCATCTTGGGAGGAGCTGTGCGGCCTCTTCACTGCGCGCTACGCGGCACCGCCGCACCACGCAGTCACGGCCCTGCTAGGCGGCTCTCAAGCACCGCCTTTAGATCGCTATATCAAGCCGTTCCTTCGCCAGATCGGCGCCGCTTACAAGCGCTCGGGGGCTCCGCCGGGCCGGGCAACGCCCGAGGCCGACCTCACCTTCGACTCAGAAGACCACCACGTCACCACCGCCGGCTCGGGTATGCTCCCGATGCTTTGCACGCCCACCATTTGCAACGTGGCTCACCAAGACCCTCATCGACGGCGGCGCCGGCCTCAACGTGCTCTCCGTGGAGGCCTTCAGCCTTCTTCACGTACCGCTCGAGCGGCTCCGCCTCAGCAAGCCTTTCTCAGGAGTTGGCGGCGGCACCGCCCACCCCTTGGGGCAGATCTGCCTCCCTGTCACCTTCGGCACGCGTGACAACTACCGCACCGAGCTGGTCAACTTCGACATCGCCCGCATCGGCCTCCCGTACAACGCCATCCTCGGGTACCCAGCTCCGGCTCAGTTCATGGCAGCGACCCATCCGGCCTACAACCTCATGAAGATGCCTGGAAGCAAGGGCGTCCTCACCATCAAGGGGTACGCCAAGGAGGCCCTAGTGGCGCTCAAGCTTGCCCTCAAGACTGCCGCGGCGGCACAGCCCGTCGGCGCGGGCGCCTCCGAGGCCATGGGAGCCGCACCAGCCAAGAAGAAGCAGCTGTTCACCCAAGATAAGGCGGAAACCAAGCAGGTGCCGGTCGATGAGGACGGGTCCTCAGGAGCCACCTTTACCATAGATGCTGACCTCGACCCAGACCAAGAGGAAGCATTGGTGATGTTCTTGCGCGCAAACAAGGAGATATTCGCATCGGAACCCAAGCAGTTGGTGGGGGTCCCGAGAGAGGTGATTCAGCATCACTTAAGGGTGTGCCCCAATGTACGCCCTGTGAAGCAGCGAGCGAGACGGCAGTCCACGGAAAATCAGGCCTTCATTGTCCAAGAAACCCGCAAGTTAGAGGCGGCGGGTGCCATTCGCGAGGTTCGGTACCCCGAATGGCTGGCAAACCCCATCGTTGTGCCGAAGAAAGGCGGGAAGGAGCGAATGTGGACTTCACCAACCTCAACAAGGCCTGCCCCCAAGATCCGTTCCCGCTTCCACGCATCAACCAAATCGTCGACTCCACCACCGAGTGCGACCTGCTGTGCTTCCTGGATGCGTTCTCAGGGTATCAGCAGATCAAGATGGCGGTAGAAGATGTAGAGAAGACCACCTTCCTGACCCCGTGTGGGGTGTACTGCTACACGTGCATGCCTTTTGGACTACGTAACGCGGGCGCGACCTTTCAGCGGTTGATGCACATCGCCTTAGGGCGGCAGCTCAGGAGAAACGCGGAGGCCTACGTCGACGACATTGTGGTGAAGTCTCGAGAGGCGAGAACCTTGATCCAAGATCTGGAGGAGACTTTCGCGAGCCTGCGCCAGGTGAACTTGCGACTTAACCTGGAGAAGTGCGTGTTCCGTGTCCCTTCTGGCAAGCTGCTAGGTTTCCTCGTGTTCCACAGAGGGATTGAGGCGAACCTAGAAAAGATCAAGGCCATTGAAGACATGAGCCCACCACAGACCCTCAAGGAAATGCAGAAGCTGGCTGGCCGGGTGACTGCTTTGGGGCGCTTCATCTCCAAGCTGGGGGAGCGCGCCCTACCCTTCTTCATGCTGATCAAGAAGAAGGGCCCGTTCGAGTGGACCCCGGAGGCCGACCGAGCTTTTCAAGACCTCAAGAGATACCTGACCAACCCTCCGGTGATGGTGGCGCCACGCCCCTCGAGCCCCTAGTGCTTTATCGTGCCTCCACCCCGTACTCCGCCAGCGCGGCTCTGGTGGCGGTTCGGGAAGAGCGCCAAGCCAAAGGCGCGTCGCACCGAGCTACGTCGCCAGCCGAGATGACGCAAGATCAGGAAGGCGCCGCAAGAGCCGTAGCAGCAACAGAGGACCAAGCCCGGCAGGACGACGTCGCCGAGATCCCGACAAGCGATCAAGCGTCGGGAGTTCCACTACCTCAGGAGACGCCCCGACTTCCGCAAGACACGAGCCTCACCAACGCGCTAGCTCTCATCGAGCACCCGGTGTATTTCATCAGCACGGTGTTGCGGGACACAAGGGCATGATATCCCATGCCTCAGAAGCTCTTACCCGTGCTCTTGGTGGCCTCGCGTAAGTTGCGGCACTACTTCCAGGGCGACCCCATCAAGGTCGTCTCAGCCTACCCATTGGAGAGAGTGCTCAGGAGCCCCAATTCTGCTGGAAGGGTCGGTGAGTGGAACATCGAGTTGCAGGCATTCCAGTTGGAGTTCAGCACTACCAGGGTCATCAAGGGAGCCGCGCTCGCTGACTTCGTGGCAGAATGGACGGATGCCCCGACTCTTGAAGTAGGTGAGGACCAGTCCACCTCGCCGGGAAGTGAAGCGCCTGACGGCTGGGTCATGTATTTTGATGGCGCCTTCGCGCATCAGGGCGCGGGGGCTAGAGCAGTACTCATCTCGCCCACCCAAGACAAGCTCTACTATGCTGTGCAGCTCTGCTTTCAGCAGTGCGAGAAGGTCTGCAACAACATCGCAGAATACGAAGGCCTCATAGCTGGCCTGAAGGCTGCGGTAGCTCTGGGGGTGAAGCGCCTCACCGTTAGGGGCGACTCGCAGCTCCTCGTCAACTTCTCCAACAAGGTATACGAGCCAAAGGACGAGCACATGGAAGCATACCTCACGGAGGTGCGCAAGATGGAGAAGCAGTTCCTGTGCCTGGAGTTGCAGCACGTGCCCCGTGGCACCAACAAGGAAGCTGACGACATCGCCAGGAGGGCATCCAAGCGGCAGCCACAAGACCTGGCGTCTTTGAGGAGCAGCTCTTCAAGCCATCAGCGACACCACCACTTTCAAGGACAGCTCAGCCTCGGGAGGAACTTCCGTAGCCGCCTGCCACAGGAGCCCCGGCCTGTGGCCCGACTTCGAGAGCACGCCTACTCTTGGCGCTCGAGCCCCAGGAGGGATGCTAGACCAAGGAATTTAAGGAATACCTGATGCAAGGGGTGCTGCCGGAGAAGGAGGAGGATGCGGAGCGCGTGGCCCGGCAAGCCACGACATACTGCATTCGGGACGGTGAGTTGTACAGGAAGCGACCAAATGACGTTTCACTGCATTGCATCTCTAGGGATCAAGGGAAGGACTTGCCATCTAACATACACGCCGGGGATTGCGGGCACCACTCGTCATCACGGACCCTTGTCGGCAAGGCATTCCGCAGCGGATTCTACTGGCCCACAGCGCTCAACGACGCAACTGAGCTGGTGAAGTCCTGTGAAGCCTGCCAGTTCCACGCCAAGCAGATCCATCTGCCGGCTCAGGGCCTCCAGACCATCCCACTCACATGGACGTTCGCGGTTTGGTGCTGGATATCTTGGGCCCATTCCCTCGAGCACCTGGGGGCTACCGCTACCTCTACGTCACCATTGACAAGTTCACACCAAGTGGGCGGAGGTGGAAGCCGTCCGCACCACCCCAGCGGGCTCCGCCGCCAAGTTCATCAAGGGTCTCGTGAGCCGTTTCAGGGTCCCCAACCGCATCATCACTGATAACGGCTCACAATTCACTTGTAATCTCTTCAAGACATACTGTGCTAACCTTGGAACGCAGATCTGCTACGCTTCGGTGGCGCACCCAGGAGCAATGGTCAGGCCGAACGCGCCAACGCAGAGGTCCTGAGGGGCCTCAAGACCAGGACCTTCAAGAAGAAGCTTGAGGCCTGATGAAAGGGCTGGTACGACGAGCTCTAGTCCGTGCTGTGGTCCATCCGCACCACCGCCACCAAGCTAACGGGCAAGACCCCGTTCTTCCTCGTCTGCGGAGCAGAAGCGGTCCTCCCTCACGAGGTCAAGCATCGCTCCGCATGGGTCCTGGCGTTTGATGAAGCACAGTAGGACGCCACGCGGGGGATGGACCTCGTGCGGGAGGAGGAACGCCGCCGCGAAGCCGCACTGCGGGCAGCAAGGTATCAGTAGGCGATGCGGCCATACCACTGCCGCAACATCCTTTCCAGGACGCTCGAGGCGGGTGACCTCGTCCTGAGGCAGGTCCTCTCCAAGGAAGGGCTGCATAAGCTCTCACCCATGTGGGAGGGCCCGTTCAAGGTCGTCCATGTCTCCAGGCCTGGCGCCGTGCGCCGGGAGACATAGGACGGGGTACCCATCCAGAACGCCTGGAACATCCAGCACCTCCGGAAGTTCTACCCATGAAGAAAGGCCCAGTGCCTATGAAGAAGGCCCGGTGCCTGTGAAGAAGGCCCAGTGCCCGTGAAGAAGGCCCAGTGCATGTGAAGAAGGCCCAGTGCCTGTGAAGAAAGGCCCAGTGCCTGTGAAGAAGGCCCAATGCCTGTGAAGATCGCCGCCCGTGACACTCTCACGTAATAACGAGTGGGGCTGTACACGCCCCGGAGTCTCAGGAGTGCCGCCCTCGGGCCTCGGGGCTCCCTCCCACGTCCTAGTGGCAGCACTTAGCTCCGCGCTGGTGAGAAGACTTGAAGACTAGACTAGGTGCCGGACGCGGCTTCTCATTTGCTTTCCGCAGTTGGCTCGCCTCCTTTTAATTGAAGTTTGCTTCTGTTGTTCCTTGCTGATTTGGTTCCGCCTCCTTTTGCTGTTGTTCCCGACTCCAGTTTAACCTGTTCTCTCTCTCGCATACCTCGCGAGGAGGCTAGGCAGGTGCGCTCGCGAGCGTTTTTCCTTTTCTCTGCCTTCCGTCTGCCTTTTCGTGAGGCACCATCGTTCGAGCCCACAAGCTGGCCCATCTCCCTTAATCCGTGCCCCTCGGGTACCGCGATATGGAGCACTGGGTCAAGGCTCGGGAGAACAATAAGTCTCCTAGCGATCTTCCTAACGAATTTTTTGCAGTTCCTAAGCGCCCACTAAGTCAAGGAAGGCCTTGACAGGCACCTGGAAACAAGTGCCTCGTGAAGAGGAAGCTACCCCGAAAGTGCCAAGCTAAGTTGTCTCTACACAAAACAACGGCACAACACAGAAATGATAAGCATAACATAGTGATTAAGGAATCATGGTTCGATACACGCCCCTCCAGGGCCCATACTGGTTTCTTTTTTGATATAGGAAGGAAAGGAAGAACAAGATAAAAGCAACGCCTGCCCCTGCAGTGGTTCACGGGGGCGGGCTCTTGGCGTCGTCCTGGGCTCAGCCAGACCCCTCCTTGCGCTTCACGAAGGCGCGGCGACAAGACGACGCGCTACCACCTTCGAAGCGGGTGCGGCGGTGTGGCGGCTGGTCGTAGCCACCACTCCTGGAGCTGTCACTGGGGGAAGAGCCACCGTAGCTGGACGAGACGCGGTCGGCACCAAAGGCGGGTTCGCCCTCATCCTCGTCTCGACGGTCGCCAAGGACGAGCACCTCCTCACCGTCGTTCACCTCGGGGTAGCACCCGGCGCGGCGACCATCTTCCCCAAACACCCTCACGTAGAGGGTCGCATCACCGTCATACTTGAAATGGAGGGTGCACCGCCTGCCTAGGCCACGCGCGCGGGCGAATGTCTGCCAACCGCGGGCCAGAGCTATGTTGCCCGCGACGGAGACCTCGACTGTAACCCAAGAAGCCCTTCTATAGCAACCGTCGGCTTGCAGCCAGAGCCCACCTGGACCGGAGGCTGGCAGCTCGTCGGCGAAGAAGCGCGGGAGCTGAAGCTAGTTGCTCGCTGGGTTCTCCGACCAGACGACGAACTCCGGTAGCACCTCCGCCGAGTGGAAGCGCGGCCGGGGAGGCCATGCAACCATGGCACGTCTCCCTTCATCGACATGGCTGCCATGACTGGAACGACCCCTACCACACGCAGCGGCGCCACTGCAGGAACGAGGGGGGCGCGGCGGGGGTCACGGTGTGCTTGCGGGGACGGCAACGTCCATGCTTGGTAGCCGGGGAGCCGGGCCCCTCGCGAGGGGCCTTCCCCTTCACCGCAGCAGAGAACCTCCTCGACGGCGCCATTGGTGTCGCTGCCGGCAATGGAGCAAAGGGAAGAAGCAAGCGGAATGGGAAGAGATGGGCGACGGGGGCTCCGCCCCCTCCCCTTTTATAGCAGGAGAAGGCCAACCAGCGCCCCCCCACGATCACAGGTAATGATGGCTTTTGCCTTACATGTCGCAGGGACTTGTCAAGTCGGGCAGTTGCCGAGGCAGCGTGGGGAAGCGGAGACGCCCATGTCCAATCAATCGCCATGCATCGACCAAGGCCGCAGGTTATTGGGGCCCGCGACGCTCCCCACTTGACCTTTGGCTTCGCCTCGAAGCAAAGCCCGAGCACGCCTTGGGCCTGGGGGCTACTGTCGGCGTTCTGGGAACGGGGGTCCCCAGACTTGCCTGCCTGCGGCCCATGGCATGGCTCTGCGAGCGGGCCCGTACGGCCCATCTTCACCAACAAACATTCAAGACCCTCGCGAGGGGCCAAGCCTCGCGAGGCGGACGACACAAGACCTCCTCGGGAGCGGCCTCACCAGGTTGGCTCGCGAGGGGCGGAGAGATCAAGGCAAGGCAAACCTCGCAAGGTTCTCATGACGTGAGCCATGACGATCGAGACCAGGCGGGCGCCAGGCCGGCACCAGCGCACACAGTGTCCTTGTTTCCTCTTTGGATCTAAGGAAGCAAGCGCAGGAGAGGAGTACCGAGGCGTCAAGAAAAGGTTTCCATATCGGTGCAACGAGACCAAGACCAGCAGGACGGCAAGACGGAGGTCACCATGGAGCCCAAGGCGGGGTCACCACCATAGCCTTTTGCAGGCGAAAACTGCTTTTTTTAGGATAAGCTGTACTAGTTGTCCCCTTTCAAATTGGCCGTTGTTGGCTCCCTTCCCGCTCAATATTTGGGGAGAGGACCAGGGCCTCTATAAATAGGACGAGCCACCACAGTAGGAGGCAACTGATCTGATCTTTAGCCAATTCTTAGCCACACACCGAGCACAAGAACACCTCAACCTCAGGAGGCTGTTCTTCCCCTTGTAATGTTCATCCATAGCCCTAGAGGCAATCCATCCACCACACACTAGAGTAGGGTATTACACCACAAGGGTGGCCCGAACTAGTATAAATCTTGCGTCCTTTGTGTTGCGAGTTCGTCGAGTTAGTCCGTGAGATTGTAGCAAGCTAGGACGCGGATCGGTAGGGGGAGATCTTTGTGCGCACCCCAGAGTTCCAACCTAAAGGGTTTTGCCGCAACCCGTGATCCGACAAAGAAGCCCTCTCCTTTTGTTATTGGAGTGCCGCACCCTACGAGTGGAACTCCATGAGGAAGATTCTTGGCATGCCCAACTTAAGAGCTCTGGTGCTGAAGGAGGACTATGGAGAGGTGAGACCCGTGGCTTCATGAAGCACAAGGGAGGGAGGCAGTCCATGAGGAAGCTGCGAGGTTGGCCGACGGCTGGTGTGAGATCCAACCTCACGAGTCACACATACGGGAGATAGAACGGTTGGAAACATGATTGTTCTTTTTAGGGTTTTTCTCCTCTTAGGTTTTTTCTAGAGAGATAAAAGAAACCATAAGGCTAGAGAGAAGTATGTCTCCTAATGGCAGTGGTGGGTAATTTTTTAAATAATCTAACTATTACGTGGATCCAATGGTGGTTATTTTATAATCAGTTAAATGAATGGTTGGATATATATAATTTTTATGGTAATTTCTAGTATATTTCTCTTTTTCTGGTGAGCCCGTAAATTACTTTTTATATATAAATAGATGTTTTGCATCTTTCATTTCAATAAAAATGTCAAGTATAGCCTTTACCATGCTTATTTTGCAAGTCTACATGTTGCTGTTTGAAAACAGAAAGTTTTCTATAATTGTATGAATTGTTCTGGAAAGTCAGAACCTGATAAAATCTTGAATTTTTTACACAATATGCTATGATAAATTTTCTACAGTATGGTAATTTTTCATAATTGTTGGAGTTAGAGAAGTATGAATCTTCTTGCATTCTTTACAGAGTGTCATGTTAGACAGACTGCTGTTATGTTTGCATTGTCTGCATATGTTTGCTTGTTTAATGATTCTATTTGAGGATAGGAGTATTAAATATGCAGAGGCATTTAGTATGCAATATTAAATAATAATTTTAGTGACTTGTTACACTAGAGAATATGATAAGGTTTTGCATTGGTTTATACTAACTTATCTCACGAGTTCTTGTTGAGTTTTGTGTAAAAGTTTTCAAGATTTACTGAAATCGTGATATAAAATGAATTTAGGAGACACAAAAGCTCAAGCTTTGGGATGCCCAATGCATCCGAAAATAATATTTCAAGAAGTCTCAAGCATCTAAGCTTGGGGATGTGTACCGCCTTTCTTCATCAACAATTATCGGTTAGTATCGGTTGAGCCTAAGTTTTTTCTTCTTCACATGATCTGTGCTATTGTTGGAATGTCATTTTGTTTTGTTTTGCTTGATTTTTTAATAAAATAATTATGATCTGAAAATTTTTAATTGAGAGAGAGAGAGAGAGTCCTCAAATAGCTAGCTATGTATTTAACTACTCATTTGATCTTCACATATATCTTGTTGGAGAAGTTTGTCCAACACTCTCATGCTTCACTTATATTATTTTGAGAGTTGATAATAGTGATGACAATTTGCACAAGCTATTAAATTTGTACCAAAGTGATGGATGTTCAAGAAGGATATAATAAAACTTTCATGTGGATCATTAGATATGAGAAGTTTGATTCCTTGTAATAGTTTTGCAATATGGAGATAATAATATGTGAGTCATGTTGGTGAGTAATTATTCTTTAGTAAGAATATTGGTGTTAAGGTTTGTGATTCCCTATGCAAGCACGAAAGTCAATAGTTATGCAATGAAATTACATCCTAGTGGTGCATTATTCGGTGTTAGTTATGCTTAATGCTCGTTTATGAGAATTCTTATTTCTTGGTTGGTTGCTTCTCAATCTATTTGCTAGCCTTCATTTGTACTAAGTTGGAATACTACTTGTGAATACAAAATCCTTAAACCCAGTTTTGCCATATGAGTCCACCATACCTTCCAATATGCGGTATTTCCGTGTCATTCCAAGTAAATTTGTATGTGCCAACTCTAATTTTCAAAAGAAATTTTCTTTTTGTGTGCCTGTACCGCTCATGAAGCGGCATGGGGTGGCCAATATTTCTCGTGCTAGATGCGTTATTCTCAAGATGAGTGTTTATTCACTTGTCATTGCACGAGAGTGTGGCAAAGGTAATAGGGATGGCCAGTCCTGAAATGCAAAAAAAATTATTTATGTTGTTTAATAATAAATTCCTTGGAAATTGTTGGTATGGAAGGCACTCGTGGATATGGCTAGCCATGGATTGTGAAAGAATGGTGGAAAAAGGAATAAACTTTATTTTCTGTTTGGGAACCACCTATGATGTATCTAGCATGGAAAGTGTTGGGATTTCTCGGTCGTTTTCGTTGACGGGAAAAGTATGCCTCTCAAAACATTTTATCATTCAATTTAAGCTTTGAGCTCTGGAACCTCTACAAATCTCTGCTTCCCTCTGTGAAGGGCCTACCTATTTACTTTATGCAATTTTTAGTTTTATTTGACTCTCCATCTTCTCTTATAAATCACCAACTATGGAGCACTATGATCATACCTATGCATTGGATATAGCTAATATTCGAGTGTGTTTCATGAATGGATCAATGATTGAGCATAATGGGGTAGGGATAGCTTTGTTTAGCATTGATATTTTGAAAGACATGGTTGATTGATAGTATGCTAGAGTATTGATGACTTCATGTTAAATTATAGACTATTTCTTTGAATCATTCAAGTCCAAATGTCCATGCTACAAAAGAAAGAGTATCTGATGAATATGATAGGTAGCATTCCAGAAAAAATATATTTTCAATTGCTACTTTATCATGATGAGTTTTATGAGAAAGAGTTGCTGTTATGATGCTAGGAAAAGTGATTGAAATTATCATTGATCAAACTTATGCACTTTGCTAGTATTCACACTTCATAAATTATTTCTTCTATCATTTACCTACTTGAGGACGGGTAGGAATTAAGCTTGGGGATGCTGATACGTCTCCTACGCATCTATAATTTATGAAGTGTTCATGCCATGTTGACAACAATTTTATATAGTTTTGGTATGATTTGAATGGAACTATCCCAGACTCACGCTATTTTCAGCAGAACTACCGTGGTGTTGTTTTTTGTGCAGAAATAAAAGTTCTCATAATGCAACGAAACTTTTTGATGATTTTTTTGGAACAAAAGAGGCACTAGAAGCTTCGTGGCAGGACCAGAAGGTGAAGGAGGTTAGAACAACCCACCAGGGCGCGCTTGTGAGCTTGCCCGTGTGCAGGTGGGTTGTGGTCACCTCGAGTCCCATCTTCATGTGAAACCGACGCCAAAAGATCCTATAAATACAGAAAACCCCAGAAATAACCCTACATCAGAAGTTCCGCCACCGCAAGGCTCTGTAGCCATGAAAAACCAATCTATACCCAGTTCCGGCACCCTGCCGGAGGGGCAACTCATCACTGGTGGCCATCTTCATCATCCCGGCGGCCACCATGATGAGGAGGGAGTAGTCCACCCTCGGGGCTGAGGGTTTGTACCAGTAGCTATGTATTTAATCTCTCTCTCTCCCTCTCACGTGTTCTTGAGATGTCATGATCTTGATGTATCGCAGGCTTTGTTAATAGAGTTGGATCACATGGTGTTTTCCCCTCTCTATCTTGTGGTGAATTGAGTTTTCCCTTTGTGATTTCGTTCTTATCAGATTGAATACTTTTATGGATTTGAGAACACTTTATGTATGTCTTGCTATGAATACCCGTGGTGACAACGGGGTATCATATTGATTCACTTGATATATGTTTTGGCACTCAACTCGCGGATTCCCGAGGTGACATTGGGGTAATCTATGCATAGGGGTTGATGCACGTTCTTGTATTTCTTTCTTCGGTAGAAATCTTGGGGCACTCTTTGAGGTTCTTTGTGTTGGATTGAGAGTTATGAATCTGAAATTATTTGGTGTTATCTTAGTATGAACTCTTGATAGATTGATCAGAAAGGATAACCTGGTGTTATTTTAGTATGAACTCAGGATAGATCGATCAGAAAGGATAACTTGGTGTTATTTTAGTACGAACTCTTAGATAGATCGGTCGGAAAGAATAGCTTCGATGTGGTTTCATACCTGATACGTCTCCAACGTATCTATAATTTTTGATTGTTCCATGCTGTTATATTATCACTCTTGGAAGTTTTATAATCATTTTATATAATTTTTTGGTACTAACCTATTGACATAGTGCCAAGTGCTAGTTGCTGTTTTTTGCATGTTTTTTACATCGCGGGAAATCAATACCAAACAAAGTCCAAACACAGCGAAATTTTTTGTGGATTTTTTTGGACCAGAAGACAACCAATGGGCCGAAGAAGCGCCTAGGGGTTGCTCCGAGGGGAGCACAACCCACCAGGACGTCCCAGGAAGCCCAGGCGCACCCTGGTGGGTTGTGCCCACCTAGGGTGCCCCCTGGACCGCCTCTTTACTCTATAAATACCCCAATATTCCAGAAACCCTAGGGGAGTTGACGAAAATTAATTCCAGCCACCGCAGAGTCCAGAACCACCAGATCCAATCTAGACACCATGACAGAGGGGTTCACCACTTCCATTGGTGCCTCTCCGATGATGCGTGAGTAGTTCTTTGTAGATCTTCGGGTCCGTAGTTAGTAGCTAGATGGCTTCCTCTCTCTCGTTTGATTCTGAATACAATGGTCTCTTGGAGATCCATATGATGTAACTCATTTTGCGATGTGTTTGTTGGGATCGGATGAACTTCGAGTTTATGATTAGAGCTATCTTTTTATCCATGAAAGTTATTTGAATCTTCTTTGATCTCTTATATTCATGATTGCTTATAGCCTCGTAATTCTTCTCCTATATTTGGGTTTTGTTTGGCCAACTCGATCTATTTATCTTGCAATGGGAAGGGGTGCTTTGTAGTGGATTCGATCTTACGGTGCTTGATCCCAGTGACAGAAGGGGAACCGACACATATGTATCGTTGCTACTAAGCATAAAACGATGGGGTCTATTTCTACATAAATAAATCTTGTCTACATCATGTCATCGTTCTTATTGCATAACTCCGTTTCTCCATGAACTTAATACACGAGATGCATGCTGGATAGCGGTCAATGTGTGGAGTAATAGTAGTAGATGTAGGCAGGAGTCGGTCTACTAATCTTGGACGTGATGCCTATGTAATGATCATTGCCTGGATATCGTCATGATTATTTGAAGTTCTATCAATTGCCCAACAGTAATTTATTTACCCACTGTTTGCTATTTTTCTCGAGAGAAGCCACTAGTGAAACTTACGGCCCCTGGGTCTCGCCTTTGCGATCTATTCTCCCTTGCTTTTATTTTCAGATCTATTAAACCAAAAATACAAATATATCTTGCTGCACTTTATTTTATTTGGCGTTCGATCTATCAATCTACTACAATTTATTCACATCCGTTTGCCAATTTCTGCCGCCATTACCCGAAAGGGATTGACAACCCCTTTAATACGTCGGGTTGTGAGTATTTTTTATTGTGTGTAGGTGTCGTTTACATATTGTTGCTTGGTTCTCCTACTGGTCCGATAACCTTGGTCTCATCACTGAGGGAAATACCTACCGCCATTGTGCTGCATCATCCCTTCCTCTTTGGGGAAATACCAATGTATCTTCAAGCCGCATCAAAAGGAATTTATGCTGCTGTTGCCGGGGAGGATCTTCAACATATACCAGGTTCCTAATCACAAACCTTATCTCCTTGCAATTGACCTTATTTTCCATTTGCCTCTGGTTTTCCTCTCCCCCACTTCACAAAAATTTGCTGTTTTATTCGCCCTCTTTTTCGTTCCCCGTTTTCTTGCCAGATCTGTTTTTGAGTGCAATCTTGTTGCGTAGTCATCATGACTCAAGAGAACACCAAGTTGTGTGATTTCTCAAATACCAACAACAATGATTTTATTGGCACTCTGATTTCTCCTCCCGCCACTAGTGCGGAGTCTTGTGATATCAATACTGCTTTGCTAAATCTTGTTATGAAAGATCAATTTTCCGGTACTCCTAATGAGGATGCCGCATCCCATCTTCATACCTTCATGGAATTATGCGATCTGCAAAAGAAAAAAGATGTGGATGTTGGATGTGGGGTTCCGGCAAACCCTTAAGGTTCGAACACTAGGGTGCACGCGAAGTCTCTCCCTCTTACCGATCTTCGCTCTAGCTCGCTAAGATCTCGCGGATGAACTCGACGAACTCGCAACACAGAAAGACACGGGGTTTATACTGGTTCGGGCCACCGTTGTGGTGTAATACCGTACTCTAGTGTGGTGGTGGTGGATTGCCTCTTGGGCTGATGATGAACAGTACAAGGGAAGAACAGCCTCCCGAGGTTGAGGTGTTCTTGTGCTTGTGTAGTTGAGGATGATCTGAACTAGTTCGGGATTAGTTGCCTCTTACTGTGGTGGCTAGTCCTATTTATAGAGGCCCTGGTGCTCTTCCCAAATATCGAGTGGGAAGGGAGCCAACAACGGCGGGAAAATTTAAAGGGGGACAGCTAGTACAAGCTATCCTGACAAAAGCGGTCTTCGCCTGCGCTGGCCTCCTTAGCACCAAAGAGGAAATAAGGACGTTGCGCGCACCGGCGCCCGCCTGGTACCGTTCGTCATGGCTCACGTCACGAGAGCCTCGTGTGGTTTGCCTTGCCTTGATATCTCCGCTCCTCGTGAGCCTGCCTGGCTAGGCCACTCCAGAGGAGGTCTTGCGTCGTTCGCCTCACGAGGCTTGGACCCTCGCGAGGGTCTTGGGTGCCTTGTTGACGAAGATGGGCCGCACGGCCTGCTGCTTGGCCATGCTGTGGGCCGCAGGCAGGCAAGTCTGGGGACCCCCGTTCCCAGAACGCCGACAGTAGCCCCCGGGCCCAAGGTGTGCTCGGGCTTGGCTTCGCAGCGAAGCCAAGGGTCATGTTCGGAGCACCGCGGGCCCTAAAAGCCTGCGGCCTCGATCGACGCGTGGCGGCTGATTGGACATGGGCGTCTCCGCTTCCCCACGCTGCCTCGGAACTACTTGCCCTGACAGAGGCTGGCGCGGGCAGTTCTTTCCTTCATTGCTTCTTCCTTGCCTCTCTCCAGATCCCCTTTCTCGCTCTTTGCCGCCGCTATCTCCAGATCTGCTCCATCCTCGCTCTGCAACTGCCGCCCATGGCGCCGCGCAAGGTCAAGACTTCCTCAGCACCAGCTTGGTATGAGCCGGCCCTCGAGGTGCCCACCGTCACGGAGAAGAGCCTCGCCTCCGTGCGCCTGCTGACAGAGGGCGAGGGCAATGAGTGGGGGAAGACGGAACTCCAGCTCGCGTCCGACGAGCCAGAGCCTGAGGGGAGCACCTTCTTCCCCTTCTTCTCGAGCAGCGTTGCCATCGGGTTGGTTCCTCCCTTCTCTGATTTCTTTTATGAAGTCCTCGACCACTACGGGCTGCAGGCGTTGCATCTCCATCCCAAGTCTGTCCTCCTCCTGTCCATCCTTGCCTACTACTGTGAGGCGTACCTGGGCGTTATGCCATCCGTGGCGCTCCTTCGCCATTTCTTCTTCCTCCGCGTCAGCGGCGAGCACACCTCCGGGTGCGCTAATTTCATTACATGCGGCAAGGCTAACTCGATCTCGAGCACCGGGAAGAGGGCCGACAACATCCGATCCAAATTGGTCATGATGGATGCCTAGCGCGCCGACCCGCGTCTGGCGTTGCCGACAGCGGCGCCTCCTCCCAACGGGGGGTGTCCCAAGGCGGAGCTTGTCGATGAGCGGGCATCGTTGGTGTTGGGGAAGATGATGACCGACCGGAGGCCAGGCAACGCGAGGGCGGCCGAGGTAATGGGGGCGGTGCTCCTGAGGGAGTTCCTGACGCTGCGGATTGCCCCACTCCAGGCGCGCGCGCCCCCTCTGGGAGCTTGAAGAAGAGGAGAACAAGACCTGCCTGAGGCTAGCGGACCTGCCTGGCGATGAATGGGACGCCGTCTTGCGCCTCATAGTCGGGGACAACCAGGAGTACCCGCCTAGCGCTTTCGTTCCCCTATTCCAACACAGGGACCAGGAGGAATTTGTCGCCTCAGGCCGACCTTTGATGCACGCGGGCTGGTGCCGCCAACGCCTCCGGGAGTTCCTACGGCGCAGAAACCGGTGGAGGTGTTTTCTGGTGAGTCCCGCGGAGAGGGAGAAGAGGAGGAGGACTCGGAGAAGACTCTGGAAGAGGTGGGGGAGACTTCCCCCCCGAGCAAGGCCGAGATTCTCCGCGCCCTTCCTAATGATGCCGAGGCCGACGCCTTCCAAAGGGAGAGAGAGCAACGCCTCATCCCGATGAAGGGTAGGTCGTCGCTGGTAGCCCGTTGTGCCACCCCTGTCCTGGCGCCTCCTAGGGCGGGCTCCGGTTCTGTCTCTACTCCGCCTGGCGCTGCCGGAGCCCGAACGCCTGCTGCTCAGGTCCCGAAGCTGTCAGGCATCAAGCTTCCCAAGCGGTCGGTGGAATACATCGCAGTGGATCAGTAAGTGTCTTAAGCTTCGCCTTGTGCTTGTTTGTACTCGTTGTTTCCTAATGCTCGCCCCTGGTTGATCAAGCCGACATCTTCGGCGAAGAGGAGGAAGGAAGACGCAGCGGCCGTGCCTCCCACGGAGAAAGGAGGCAACAACGCCCGCATCTCCCTGGCCCAATCGTCCTCGCGGGGCCAAGAGGAGCATCGCCGCGTGGAGTCAGCCCCCATGGCCCCGCTGGCTCCGGAGGTGCCGGTACTTGGCGCGGCTGACGAGGTCCCAGCTACTCTGGAACCCGCGGTCTCCCAAGCCCTGGTGATGATGTCGCTTCCTCCCACTGCTGCATCTCCACTCCCTAGTCCTTCTGCTCTTGCTGCTATCTTGGAGCGTGCCCTTTCGGAGATGACCCAGCTGCAGGCGGATGTCCTGAGCGCGGACCCGCACCTAGTGGCTGGGCATCTGGAGCTGGCCTCTGGCTGGCTTCACTCCGACCTGGCAGTTCGCGCAGCGCTGGGCCATGCTGCTGCGGCTTCCGAGAAGGAGAAGCAAGGAGCCGCCAATGCTTTAGCCGATCGTGAGGCGGCGGTAAAGCACACCAAGGCCGCCCGTGACCACTGCCAAGTGTAGGAGGGCGAGCTGCAGAGCCTGCGCGACAAGTACGCCAAAGAGGTGCACTGCCGCCAAGCGAAAGAGGATGAGATGAAGGCTCGGGAAGAAGCCGTCAAGAACCGTGGTGCTGAGTTGGCGGAGCTGGGGAAGAAGCAGGCCGCGAAGCGCAACCGGTTGGAAGAGTTGGAGCTGAAGATGGGGACGAGGGTGGCCGATCTTGATGCCAAGGCGCGAGTCCTGGCGGAAGACCGCGTGGCCTTTGCCAATCTCGAGAAGATGTCTCGCAAGGCACTGAAGACGCTCTACGAGCACGGCCTGGAGAAGCCTCTGGACACCAACGAGGACGGCCCCGCCCAGCTGCTTCCTCTCGTGGTGAAGGCGCTTGAGGAGGTGGTTGATGGTCTCGGTCCCATGGCGGAGGAAGAGGCTCGCGTCCTGTCTTCAGCCGCGCTGACTCGCGTCTTTAGCCACCTGCACCTTCGCGACCCTAATGCTTGCCTTGACGAGCTGCTGGAGCCTGTAGCTAAAGATCAATACGAGGTGGCTGCCGCGGCCGTGCAGGATCAGGTGGGGGCCTTGCTGAGGAGGTTCCACGGCTTCGTCTCCGCTCCTTTGTCTAGCGTCGTCGACCTTGCGGCTGGTGGTGAAGACAAAACCGCTCACGAGGGAGCGCCTTCCGCAGGCGACGGCGACGTCTAGAGGTGACCCACGGCCATTCTTCCCATTCCATTCCCGCGACATGTATCAGGCTTTTTAATTTGGTACTGTGAGGACAATATGCTTGTAATATTTGCTTCGAGATTTCGTGATTTCCCTCCTATTTGCTTTGCGTTTTGCGTTGGCAGAGCCCGGCCCCGCGCATACGTCAACCGCCATTGGGCCGACCAGAGACCAGGACAAACCAAGGAGTGAGGGGCTACGTGACCAGTTAGGCTCCTGAGTCGCGATGCTCAGGAGTCCCCCTTGACGCGCAAACAGCATATAGGGAGAGTTCGTGGGGGTAGATTAATGTTTACGTCGGCAGGGCCCGGCCCCGCGCATACCTCAACCGCCATTGGGCCGACCGGAGACCAGGACGGACCAAGGAGTGAGGGGCTACGTGACCAGTTAGGCTCCTGCGCCGCGATGCTCAGGAGTCCCCCTTGACGTGCAAACAATTCCCATACCTGCCCTCGCCGAGGCCTCGGGAGGGGCGCGCGATGCCCAGGTCCGGGGGACCTGGTTAGATGGCGTGCGCTTGGGCGTGACCCGAGCGCAGCCCCCGTGCCCAGCCCCCATGCGCGGCTTTCCCGAGGGGAGGCGTTGCGGTAAGGCTGGGCGCTGAGCTCTGGGCTCCCTGAGGTTGGCACGACCGTGGGGTCGCCCTCAGTTGTTTATCACCAGCGCAGAGCATAGTGCTTCCGCTTGTGCATGGGCATAGCTGCTCCTCGGCAGTGTCGACAGCCAGTGCGGAGCATGGTGCTTCCACATGGGCGTGGGATGGGGGGCCCCTCCGGGAGGAGCCCCCGGGGCGTATACAGCCCCACCCTGACACGTGGCTTGCACGGCAGGGCTGCGAGGTGTATCTGGGCACTCGTGAGCCAGCGCGGGACTCACGAGGCCCTACCTCAAGGCGGGTTGCGCCTGGTCTTGATTCCTTGTGACTGTGTGTTCCTGCAAGGCAGTTAGATGCAAGCACTCTACGTCCTCAGGTCCCGGCCCTCGAGCGAGCTCAGCCGCCGCTGGTATGCCAGGTCGCGATGCCGTGGTCAAGGCCAGGGGTGAGGGCTGGAGAGCCAGTAAGAGCTCCTGAGACGCGATGCTCAGGAGCCCCCCTTTTAACGTGCAAGCGAATTTCATAGGACGAACAGGCCCGTGGCGGGCGGCAATCGAGGAGGCGATAGCCGTTGGCAGGTTAAGCATGAAGAGCAGATCGACTTGGATAAATGCAGGAAGATACACGCCACCAGGTCTGGCCCGAGCAGCTTAGGGATGATGCAGCCTGAGGGGCGCCCCCAACAAGGTAAGTTAAAGACTTAAGCAAAAGGGATACATGCCACAGGGACGGACCCATGTGGCCAGGGAATAATGCGGCCCGAGGGGTGCTCCTAGCTTAAACGAACTTGGAAGATGTCACCTGGTTCTGTAGATGAAGTAGAGTTGGTGCAGCTTAAGCCGCGCGTTGAAGGAATGGCTCCTCATGAGCCACCGGGACCCTGAGGCTCGGGAGGCTCTGGGGGTTCAGGAGGTTCCCTGAAGACCGTCTCCATCTCCTCCAGGATGGCGTGGAACCTGGCCTCCTGAGCCGCCAGGACTTGCCGCACGTTGCGCTGATAGGCCGACGCCACTCTTGGCAAGCCGGAGGGCATGCGAACGTAGCTGTGTGGTGGGCCCTCACAGCAGCCCACACGCGATGGCCAGAAGCGCTCCTGAGATGCGACCCTGTTGAGCCCTGGGATGTCGATGCAGACACGCAGCCCGGCATCCTCGCCTGGATGGGGAGCTGCGCCTTGTGAGCGGCTGTGGCCGCGCATGGCTCTTGCTTCTTGCAGTTCCTGGGTGGTCTTGGTGATGAACTCCTGGGTGGTGGGCACTCCTTGCCTTGTGCTCTCCCGAGGAAGGTGTGCCGTGAGGCACTCTTCCAAGTGGTGCCCAAGCGCCTCCCTCGTGAGGTTGGCAAGGTCTGAGGCTCTCCAGAAGAGAGCCCCCGAGCCCTGCCTGAGGAGGGCGCCGGGCGCGCTTTCCTATGTGGTGGAGGGAGGCGCCCCTGGAGCGGGCGCTGATCCTGACGAGGCTCGTGCCGCGACGCCATCTTCTTGGGGTCCTGTGCGGCGCGACAACTTCTTCTTGGGGATGGTCTTCGGAGGGCCTTCACTTCTGCTGTCGGGGTTGCCGATTGCTGCGGCTTGAAAGGCGCGCTCAAGGGAGCACACCGCATCCCTTTCTTCACACGGGACTGTGATGATTCCTCCGCTTCCTGGCATCTTGAGAACGTTGTAGCCGTGATGAGTGACTGCCATGAACTTGGCCAGGGTTGGATACCCGAGGATGGCATTGTACGGCAGGCGGATGTGCGCGACATCGAAGTCGATGAGCTCAGTGCGATAGTTCTTGCGCTCCCCGAAGGTGACAAGCAGGCGGACCTGCCCTATCGGTGCGGTGGAACCATCAGTCACTCCTGAGAAAGGCTTGGTTGGCTGGAGCTGCTCATATGGCACTTGGAGGTTGTCGAACATGTCGACGGATAGGACGTTGAGCCCTGCGCCGCCGTCGTTGGGAGTCTTGGTGACTTGCACATTGCTGATGACTAGGGAGCATAGCATAGGGAGGGCGCCAGCGGTGGCTGCGCACTTGAGCTGGTCTGCCGAGTTGAAGGTGATGTCACATTGGGATCACCTGAGCAGGCGCATGGCCTCGAGCTTGGGGAGCACCGCGTTCACCTCGCGAGCGAACTATTTGAAAATGCGCTGAGAGGCTGGGGCCTGGGCACCGAATGCAGGCGATCGCACGCGGCTCCTGGAAGCCCCCAGCCCCCTCGTCCTGGTGGTGGTCGTCGTTCCTTCTTGGTGGCGGCAGCGGGGGAAGACCGGCGTTACCCTGGGGGCGATCCTCACGAGGCGGGTCCCTCCAGGCGCCCTCACGAGGTTGGTCCTGCCAGCGGTGCTCACGAGGCCGGTCGCGCCACTCCTGGCGCGGTCCATGGTCATCCGAGCGTCCACCTCCGCGTCCTCCTCCGCGGCCGTAGCCCCGGTCGTTGCGCTTGGGGCGTCGACCGTAGCGTCCTTCCCATATGGCTCTGAGCTCTTGGCAGTCACTGGTGTTGTGGGTGTTCAGGTTGTGGAAGGCGCAAAACGGTCGACCGTTCTTGGATGACACGGGCTGATCTCTGCCTCGCTTGGTATCGGGCTCCGCTGCGAGCACCACTGCCTCTTTGCGCTTCACGTCCTTGGCCTTGGCCCCTCCTCAGCTCTTGCACACTTGGTCGCAAGGTTGAACAGCTCCTGAGATGTGCAAAGCTCCTCGCGGATAGCGAGCTCTTCCTTCATTTTGACGTCACGGACGCCGTCCGAGAACGCGGAGATGATGGCTTTGTCCGTGACCTTGGGAATCTTGAGGCGGGTGTTCTTGAAGCGCTGGATGTACTTCTGGAGGGTCTCTCCTGGCTGTTGCTTGATGCGGCATAGATCACCCGCGGCCGGTGGGCGGTTGCGAGTGCCCTGGAAGTTGGCAACGAAGTGGTCGCGCATCTCGTCCCAGGAGGAGATCAAGCCGTGCTACAGGTTCAGGAGCCAGGAGCGGGCCCCATCCTTGAGAGCCTTGGGAAACCAGTTCGCCATGTCTTTTTCATCGCCGTTGGCCGCTTTGATGCTCAGCTCATAGAGCTGCAGGAACTCCGCGGGGTCGGCGGTGCCGTCGTAGCGAGGAGGCAGATCTCGCTTGAACTTGCCTGGCCAGGCGATGCTACGTAGTTCGGGGGTGAAGGCGCGGCAGCCGGCCGTGGTCGCCGGGGCCCGCTTCTGAGGTGGAGCTCGGTCTTGGCGAGGTCCGCGCTGCGCCACTGCAGGCGGCACGCGGTCTTGACGAGGTGGCGCAGGGAGCGCCGATGCAGCTTCTCGCGGCCGCGGGATTTCTTGGCAGCTTCTTTCTTCACGCGCGGGCGCCGGGCACGGTGGATCACGCCGCGGAGGCGCGCGCCTTGGTGCCAAGGCACCGTTTTGGGGTTGAGGTGGTGGAGGCATGCCATGAGCCCCGTCGCCCGCGGCTGGTTGAGGGGGAGGCAGAGAGTGGGACGGTGCCGGAGAGACCCCTGCGGCGCGGACGAGCTCGGCGACGCGGTCGAGCCACTCCTCATAGAGGTCGTCGACGGGGTGGTAACGCAGGAGCTCATTCGCCGTGATGGGCGCGGCCCGTGCATCCATGGGAGCGCGGTGCGCGTGAGACGAAGAACCGGCAGGGGTAAGTGATGGAGTAGCGGTGCGGCTGTCTTGCCGCACCGAAGGATGCCTGCTGCTCATTCCCCGCCGGGCCGATGGCAGCGTTGGCGGCGGGAGACGGAGAACGACGAGGTGGCCTGCCTACGGGAGCCGTCTGAGCGACGCGGGCGGAGAGGGCAGCCCGACGCTCAGCTCGGGCACGGCGAGCATCCGCCATGGAAACGACGGAGCGATGGAGCAACGAATTGATGGAAGGGAAACTACGGCGCACCCCTACCTGGCGCGCCAAATGTCTGATGTGGCGTTCCGGCAAACCATTAAGGTTCGAACACTGGGGTGCGCGTGAAGTCTCTCCCTCCTACCGATCTACGCTCTAGCTCGCTAAGATCTCGCGGATGAACTCGACGAACTCGCAACACAGAAAGACATGGGGTTTATACTGGTTCGGACCACCGTTGTGGTGTAATACCCTACTCCAGTGTGGTGGTGGTGGATTGCCTCTTGGGCTGATGATGAACAGTACAAGGGAAGAACAGCCTCCTGAGGTTGAGGTGTTCTTGTGCTTGTGTAGTTGAGGATGATCTGAACTAGTTCGGGATCAGTTGCCTCCTACTGTGGTGGCTAGTCCTATTTATAGAGGCCCTGGTCCTCTTCCCAAATATCGAGCGGGAAGGGAGCCAACAACGGCGGGCAAATTTAAAGGAGGACAACTAGTACAAGCTATCCTGACAAAAGCGGTCTTCGCCTGCGAAAAGCCCTGGGGTGACGCCGTCTTGGGCTCCACGATGACCTTCGCCTTGCCGTCCTCCTGGTCTTGGTCTCGTTGCACCAATATGGCAGCCTTTGCCTGATGCCTCGGTACTCTTCGCCTGCGCTGGCCTCCTTAACACCAAAGAGGAAATAAGGAAGCTGCGCGCACCGGCGCCCGCCTGGTACCGTTCGGCATGGCTCACGTCACAAGAGCCTCGTGAGGTTTGCCTTGCCTTGATATCTCCGCTCCTCGTGAGCCTGCCTGGCTAGCCACTCCAGAGGAGGTCTTGCATCGTCCGCCTCGCGAGGCTTGGACCCTCGCGAGGGTCTTGGGTGCATTGTTGACGAAGATGGGCCGCACGGCCTGCTGCTTGGCCATGCTGTGGGCCGCAGGCAGGCAAGTCTGGGGACCCCCGTTCCCAGAACGCCAATAGTGGACAATGATGTTGTGAAGATGAAATTATTTCTGTTTTCTTTGCATGATTCTGCAAAAATTTGGTTCTCTTCTTTGCCTCACAATAGTATCGATTCTTGGAATAAGTGCAAAGATTCTTTTAGCACCAAGTATTTTTTGGCCACAAAAATTATTTTCCTTAGAACCCAGATCATGATTTTCAAGCAACATTGAACCATGTGTTATGAAACAGAAAAACCCTCGAGGTGGGTAGATATTTTGTAGGGATGCAGGCGAGAATGGGAACAAGAAACATCGCACACGGTCCGGAGATAACAACCGTGTGTTATGAACCAGAAAAACCCTCGAGGCGGGCATATATTTTTGAGAGGGGAAGCCTCGTGGAGCCCAATGTACTTTGCGGATGTGTGCGTGACAGGTGCACCGGCGTGGCACACGGTTAGTTTGAGTGAACCGTGTCAGTTGCGTCATCCGACTTGTCCAATTTTCATAAATTTGGCGAAAAATGACGCGGGAGAGGGTCAGAACACGAACACACTTGCATGTGGACCAAATTTATGTATCAAAAGGGTGGTTTGATTTTCAAATACCAAATGCAACTTCGATGTGGCACCTATCTCGCAAAGCGCACGGTATTTCTTGCCCCCACCCCCCTCGTGTCGGCACAAAGGGAATCCTAAGCCATGAATGCATGCCCCCTCCCCCCCAAGCGAGGTTCACCTAGAAAAGTGCGAAGTAGCTAGCAGCCCCCCTCCTCCCTCGTGTCGGCACGAAGGGAATCCTAAGCTATGAATGCATGCCCCCCAACCGAGGTTCATTCACCTAGCAAAGTGCAAAGTAGCTAGCAGCCCCCTCCCTCGTGTCGGCATGAAGGGAATCCTAAGCTAGGAATGCATGCCCCCCTCAACCGAGGTTCACCCTAGCAAAGTGCGAAGTAGCTAGCAGCCCCCCTCCCTCGTGTCGGCACGAAGGGAATCCTAAGCTATGAATGCATGCCCCCCAACCGAGGTTCACCTAGCAAAGTGCGAAGTAGCTAGCAGCCCCCCTCCCTCGTGTCGGCACGAAGGGATTCCTAAGCCATGAATGCATGCCCCCCAACCGAGGTTCACCTAGCAAAGTGCGAAGTAGCTAGCAGCCCCCCTCCCTCGTGTCGGCACGATGGGAATACTAAGCTATGAATGCATGCCCTCCCCCCCACGACCGAGGTTCACCCTAGCAAAGTGCGAAGTAGCTAGCAGCCACCCCTCCCTTGTGTCGGCACGAAGGGAATCCTAAGCTATGAATGGATGCCCCCCAACCGAGGTTCACCTAGCAAAGTGCGAAGTAGCTAGCAGCCCCCTCGTGTCGGCACGAAGGGAATCCTAAGCTATGAATGCATGCCCCCTCCCCCCAACTGAGGTTCACCTAGCAAAGTGCGAAGTAGCTAACAGCCCCCACCCCTAGTGTCGCCACGAAGGGAATCCTAAGCTATGAATGCATGCCCCCCCCAACCGAGGTTCACCTAGCAAAGTGCGAAGTAGCACCCCCCACACACACTTTCAGTCAGCGGGCCAGAGAGGCATATATCTCACCATGATGGATCGTAAAACGGACCAAGAATAATCCACCTTGGTCGTACAACCTCTCTCTTGTTGTTGGTCAAAGTGATGGCCGTCCATGCGACCCCGGAGATGGGCTAGCTCGCCAATAATCATGCATGTAGCTAGCCCCCAAAGACAACCACTGCATGCATGTCGCCCAAACATATATATGGATAGGTGTGTTTTTGAGTAACAATGGAACAACTTTGATGTGGCACCATGATTTCGAACTAGAAATCCCCACACTGAGTGAGGGTTTGGTTGACGATGCATATGTATGTTACACCACACTTCAAGCCAACGACAGGGATTCATGCATGCATGAGTGCATAGTATATGCGCTCAAACTTGATTAGGTCTGAATCTCACTGCTACCACTTGAGCATGCGTTGGTTTTCACTTGAAGAGGAAAGGGTGATGCAGCAAAGTAGCGTAAGTATTTCCCTCAGTTTTTGAGAACCAAGGTATCAATCCAGTAGGAGACTACACGCAAATCCCTAGTACCTGCACAAACAATCAAGAACCTTGCAACCAACGCGATAAAGGGGTTGTCAATCCCCTCACGGCCATTTGCAAAAGTGAGATCTGATAAAGATAACAAGATAAATATTTTTAGTATTTTTGTTGTATAGATTGAAAAGTAAAGATTGCAAAATAAATGGCTACATAAATAGCTAGTTTGCAGCAGATTAATATGACGGAAGATAGACCCGGGGGCCACAGGTTTCACTAGTGGCTTCTCTCAAGATAGCAAATTCTACAGTGGGTGAACAAATTACTGTCGAGCAATTGATAGAAAAGCACATAGTTATGAGAATATCTAGGCATGATAGTGAACATAGGCATCACGCTTGTGACAAGTAGACCGAAACGATTCTGCATCTACTACTATGACTCCACACATCGACCGCTATCCAGCATGCATCTAGAGTATTAACTTCATAGGAACAGAGTAACACATTAGGCAAGATGACATGATGTAGAGGGATAAACTCAAGAAATATGATATAAACCCCATCTTTTTATCCTCAATGGCAACAATACAATACGTGCCTTGCTGCCCCTGCTGTCACTGGGAAAGGACAACGCAAGATTGAACACAAAGCTAAGCACTTCTCCCATTGCAAGAAAGATCAATCTAGTTGGCCAAACCAAACTGATAATTCGAAGAGACTTGCAAAGATATTAAATCATGCATATAAGAATTCAGAGAAGAATCAAATATTTTTCATAGATAATCTTGATCATAAACCCACAATTCATCTGATCTCGACAAACACACCGCAAAAAGAATTACATTGAATAGATCTCCAAGAGAATCGAGGAGAACTTTGTATTGAGATCCAAAGAGAGAGAAGAAGCCATCTAGCTAATAACTATGGACCCGAAGGTCTGTGGTAAACTACTCACACATCACCGGAGAGGCTATGGTGTTGATGCAGAAGCCCTCCGTGATCGATTCCCCCTCCGGCGGAGCGCCGGAAAAGGCCCCAAGATGGGATCTCACGGGTAGAGAAGGTTGCGGCGGTGGAAATAGGGTTTCGTGGTGCTCCTGGATGTTTTCAGGGTATATGAGTATATATAGGCGACAGAAGTAGGTCGGTGGAGCCACAAGGGGCCCACAAGGGTGGGGGGCGTGCCTACCCCCTGGGAGCGCCCTCCTACCTCGTGGCTGCCTCGTTGCTTCCTTGATGTCCACTCCAAGTCTCGTGGATTGCGTTTGTTCCAAAAACGATCCTCGCGAAGGTTTCATTCCGTTTGGATTCCGTTTGATATTCCTTTTCTGCGAAACACTGAAATAGGCAAAAAATAGCAATTTGCACCGGGCCTTCGGTTAATAGGTTAGTCCCAAAAATAATATAAAAGTGCATGATAAAGACCATTAAACATCCAAGACAGATAATATAATAGCATGGAACAATAAAAAATTATAGATACGTTGGAGACGTATCAAGCATCCCGAAGCTTAATTCCTGCTCGTCCTCGAGTAGGTAAATGATAAAAACAGAATTTTTGATGTGGAATGCTACCTAACATAATTTTCTAAGTATTTCTCTTTATGGTGGCATGAATGTTCAGATCCGAAAGATTCAAGATAAAAGTTTAATATTGAAAAAAAAAATAATACTTCAAGCATACTAACCATGCAATTATGTCTTCTCAAAATAACCTGGCCAAAGAAAGCTTATCCCTACAAAATCATATAGTTTGGCTATGCTTCATTTTCGTCACACAAAAATGCTCTCATCATGCACAACCCCGATGACAAGTCAAGCAATTGTTTCATACTTTAGTAATCTCAAACCTTTTCAACTTTCACGCAATACATGAGCGTGAGCCATGGACATAGCACTTTGGGTGGAATAGAATATAATGATGGGGGTTGTGTGGAGAAGACAAAAAAGGAGAAAGTCTCACATTGATGGGGCTAATCAATGGGCTAGGGAGATGCCCATCAATTGATGTCAATGCAAGGAGTAGGGATTCCCATGCAACGGATGCACTAGAGCTATAAATGTATGAAAGCTCAACAAAAGAAACTAAGTGGGTGTACATCCAACTTGCTTGCTCACGAAGACCTAGGGAATTTGAGGAAGCCCATTGTTGGAATATACAAGCCAAGTTCTATAATGAAAAATTCCCAGTAGTATATGAAAGTGACAAAATAAGAGACTCTCTATCATGAAAATCATGGTGCTACTTTGAAGCACAAGTGTGGAAAAAAAGGATAGTAGCATTGTCCTTTTTATTTCTTTTCTCTTTTTTTGTCCTTTCTGTTTTTTTATTCTGGACAATGCTCTATTAATGATGATCATCACACTTCTATTTATTTACAGCTCAATGATTACACCTCGATACTAGAACAAAATATGACTCTATATGAGTGCCTCCGGCGGTGTACAGGGATAGGCAATGAATCAAGAGTGACATGTATATAAATTATGCATGGTGGCTTTGCCACAAATACGATGTCAACTACATGATCATGCAAGGCAATATGACAATGATGAAGCGTGTCATAATAAATGAAACGATGGAAAGTTTCATGGCAATATATCTCGGAATGGCTATGGAAATGCCAAATAGGGAGGTATGGTGGCTGTTTTGAGGAAGATATAAGGAGGTTTATGTGTGCTAAAGCATATCATATCACGGGGGTTGGATGCACAGGCGAAGTTTGCACCAACTCTCAAGGTGAGAAAGGGCAATGCACGGTACCGAAGAGGCTAGCAATGATGGAAAGGTGAGAGTGCGTATAATCCATGGACTCAACATTAGTCATAAAGAACTCACATACTTATTGCAAAAATCTACAAGTCATAAAAAAACAAGCACTACGTGCATGCTCCTAGGGGGATAGATTTGTAGGAAAAGACCATCGCTTGTCCCCGACCGCCACTCATAAGGAGGACAATCAAAGAAACACCTCATGCTTCAAATTTGTCACACAACGTTTACCATACGTGCACGCTACGAGACTTGCAAACTCCAACACAAGTATTCCTCAAATTCATAATTACTCAACTAGCATGACTCTAATATTACCATCTTCATATCTCAAAACAATCATCAAGTATCAAACTTCTCATAGTATTCAATGCACTCTATATGGAAGTTTTTATTATACCCATCTTGGATGCCAATCATATTAGGACTAATTTTATAGCCAAAGCAAATTACCATGCTGTTCTAAAGGACTATCAAAATAATATAAGTGAAGCATGAGAGATCAATAATTTCTATAAAATAAAACCACCACCGTGCTCTAAAAAGGTATAGGTGAAGTACTAGAGCAAAACTCTCTAGCTCAAAACATGTGACACCCGGATAATTAGGCTACAGTAATCCCACGTTAACGATGCCACTTCACCTCGGTTTCTGTTGCTAATCTCGCGTTGGATCAAAACTGTTCAAATTCAAATTTGAATTTTTGTCAAACCTCAAAAATTTTCAAACATTAAAACCAAAATGTACGGAGTGTGCCAATTAATGCCTAGGTATTTATTGTGAAAGAACCACATTTTTACAGAATGCCTAAATATTTTAAAATGAATTAAAACGGAAAAGGAAATAAATAAAAAGGAAAAGACAAAACAGAAAACTAAACTAACAATAAAATGAAAAGAAAAACCCTCCCCCCCAACTTGGCCAACCGGCCCAGCTGCTAGCCACGCCAGGCCGAACCGGCCGCCCCCTCACTCCCTTATCCCCCCGCACCCAAAACCCTAACCCAACCGCCCCACTTCCCCCACTCCTCCCTCTGCTCCCCACGATACAGATCGGATCGGGCACTCACGGCGCCCCTCGCCACGACGACCGCGTTGCCCACGCCGCCCCGCCGCTCGGCGCCGGAGCCACCTCGCCGGAATGCCTCCCCGTCTCCGATGCCTCACCCCGTCCTCCTCCCCGCACCCCACTGCCCTGTTCCCTGCGATCCATCATGAGCCCCGACCTCTCCTCTCCTCCTCTCTCGCACGCCGACCACCGCGACCTCGCTCGGCCAGCCACTGCCGTGCCCGCGCCGTCGCCCGCTGATGCTACTGCTCGCCGCCCCCCATGCGCATTGCCGCGCCCTGCTTGCCCCGCTCCGGCGACGTCCGCGTGGCCCATGGTTGCCTGTTGCCACTGCTTGCGCCGCCAGCGCGTGTGGTCACTGCCCTCCCCAACCATGCCTCCCCCCCGCTCTTTGCTGCTTCTGCTGTGCTGTGGCACTACCGCCACCACCACTACAGCCCCGCTGCTCGCCCGCCCCTGCTGCTGCCACCGCGCTCCGCCCTCGCCGTTGCCGCGCGCTGCTGCTTTGCTGCTAGCTCTGGCCGCCGGCGCCCAGCTGTGCCCGTTAACTCACCGCAGCTGCGCCTGACTCTGGACCCCTCCGTCGACTGCGACCCCGCTCCGGCCCGCTTTGCAGCTGCGTCCTACCCTCGCCTCGCCGCCCGCTCGACCCACTGGCAACGCCCCGCCTCCGGCCGCTGCACCGGCATGCAAGCCCTGAAACGCCCACGATGCTGCTATATCTCCCACGTGTCGAGGCACGACTTAGAGGCATAACCGCATGGTGGTTTTGTCACAAGAAGGGTCATCTTCACACAATCCCATGTAATGAACAAGAATGGGATAAAGAGTTGGCTTACAATCGCCACTTCACACAATACATAAATATGATCATACATCATCCAAAATACACACATATAGACCGACTACGGTCAAGATCCAAATGAAAATAAGACAACCCCAAATGCTAGATCCCCGATCGTCTCAACTAGGCTCCACTACTGATCATCAGGAAAAGACACATAGTAACGACCACGTTCCTCATCGAACTCCCACTTGAGATCGACCCCATCATCTGCACTGGCATCGTCTGCACCTGCAACTGTTTTGGTAGAATCTGTGAGTCACAGGGACTCAGCAATCTCACACCCGCGAGATCAAGACTATTTAAGCTTAAAGGGAAGGATGGTGTAATGAGGTGGAGCTACAGCGGCAATAAGCATATATGGTGGCTAACATACGCAAAAGAGAGCGAGAAGAGAAGCAACGGAACGGTCGTCATCTAGTAATGACGAAGAAGTGATCCTGAACTCCTACTTACATCATTCATAACTCAGACCGTGTTCACTTCCCGGACTCCGCCGAGAAGAGACCATCACGGCTACACACGCATTTGATGTATTTTAATTGGGTCAAGTGACAAGTTCTCTACAACCGGACAGTAACAAATTCCCATCCGCTCATAACCGCGGGCACGGCTTTCGAAAGATAATACCCTGCAGGGGTGTCCCAACTTAGCCCATCATAAGCTCTCACGGTCAACGAAGGATAAAACTTCTCCCGGAAAGACCCGATCAGTCTTGGAATCCTGGTTTACAAGACATTTCGACAATGGTAAAACAAGACCAGCAAAGCCGCCCGAATGTGCCGACAAATCCCGATAGGAGCTGCACATATCTCGTTCTCAGGGCACACCGGATGAACACTACGTACAGCTAAAACCAATCCTCGGGCTTCCCCAAGGTGGCGCTGCAAGTGGCTCTAGTTTGGACCAGCACTCAGAGGAACACTGGCCCGAGGGTTTAAATAAAGATGACCCTCGGGCTCGTGAAAACCCGAGGGAAAAGGCTTAGGCGGCAAATGGTAAAACCGAGGTTGGGCCTTGCTGGAGGAGTTTTATTCAAGGCGAACTATCAAGGGGGTCCCACAAATCACCCGACCGCGTAAGGAACGCAAACTCAGGGAACATAATCCCGGTATGACAGAAACTAGGGCGGCAAGAGTGGAACAAAACACCAGGCATAAGGCCGAGCCTTCCACCGAAACTACGCCCACATAACGGTGACGGGACGGGGTGTGGCTACAGTGCGGCCCACTACCCCCGAATCCCGAGGCAGGCGTGGCCACAGGACGCCGTACGGGTCGGCCATCTCCCGTCCGGTTCGGCCCTGTAGCCATGCTGGCCTGAACGTCATCCACGACAGATGCCAGTACGGCCCCCGGGCGGCGGGCCCCTTTAGCCAGAGAGAGACACGAAGGCGGCCCGGCCTCCCCCAGTCGGCCAGGGGTGTAGGCGGCCCCCGGAAGCCGGCTACTCCCCTCCCTCGAAGAACAGGCCACATTAAGGAGACAAGACAAGGTAAGGCTACAGTGAGAGCCCTTGAGGTGGCACACTGTAGCCAAGCTTACCTCGACGAAGCCCCCGTCATCAAGGGCAAGGCTACAGTAAACGGCCGCCGACAGGACCCCCTGGCGGTGGGGCCGGCCTGTCGACCAAGAGGCCGGCAGCCGGCGGGCCCCAATGGCCGGCGGAGAAGCCGGCGAGCACCGACCCTGACGATTGGGACCCGCGCCCAGCCGGATTACAATTGTACCCCCGGGGGGTAGGCCTATATAAACCCCCCGGGGCACCCATGCAAAGGGTTGGCTTCTTAGAGTTACACACACACCATATAGAGAGGGAAGTGAGAGCTAGCCTTGCTCTTCTTCTCCCTTGAACCCGACAGCTCTAGGAGCATTTGTAGCTACTCTTTCTGATCTAGTGATCATGCGGAGACCCCGCAGAGCAGGACTAGGGGTGTTATCTCCACGGAGATCCCCGAACCTGGGTAAGATTCGCCGGCGTGCATGTCTTCGCCTCATCCCGTTTCCAGGCACCGGCGACGTCTTACTGGCTCCCACCATGATAAGCCACCCGTTGGCATATGTCGCACCTACCA
Source organism: Aegilops tauschii subsp. strangulata (assembly GCF_002575655.3). Classification (NCBI taxonomy): domain Eukaryota; kingdom Viridiplantae; phylum Streptophyta; class Magnoliopsida; order Poales; family Poaceae; genus Aegilops; species Aegilops tauschii. Next base: position 143,776,817 of record NC_053035.3, on the reverse strand, counting down.
CCCGACATTTGGCGCCCACCGTGGGGCCAGGTGCACCGTCGTCCGGAGACCTGTTCTGGACGGGAACCCTTTTCGTCCCCCGCGAGCGCAGTCAGCCTGCTGCGCCCGATGGCGTTTGCCCCGACGCGCTGCAAGGCGTCGACGACGCCTGCGCAGCAAGCTGCCTCGCCGATCTGCTCGGCGAGGCTCGCATCTCCGACGAGCCCGCATCCGACGCAGGCACGGACTACCCCGAGAGCTGCCTCATCAGCCTCCTCGACCAACTTCACGTCTCCAGCGACCCTGCTGCAGACTTGGAGTCGGTCGGCTGCACCGACCCGATGCTCATCGATTCCGACATGGCATCGCTCGACGCCTACCCCTCCGACGTGGTGGTCTTCGACGATCCTCTCCCTCGAGCTGACAGTGGCAGCAGCGCTGTCACCGAAGTGTTGGTCATCAGCCACGTCGCCAACTCGGGCGAGAACGCCCACGACGCCCTGCAAGCGGCGATGCACGACCTATCCATCCCCATCCCGGCCGACGCCGACGCCGAGACCCTGGAGGCACGCCGCCTCGCCCTCGTCGCGGAAGGCCAGAAGATAGCCTCCATGAGACGCCTCACCGAGGGCCACCAGCGCGAAGTCGACCGCGCCGCCTTCGGCACGCCGCCGCCTAGCGGGCCGAGCTGAGCCGGCTTCGTCCAGAAGCGCGGCGCGGCTATCGCCAGCATGCTGGGGGCAGATCGCCCCGTCTACGCCACCCCGCTCGAGAATCTACGAGCCGCCCAGGCGGCCGCTGAAGAGCGAAATGGGCTGGGAGCCGATGAGCTCCCCTACATGAGAAGGCGGATCCAGCAACTGATCGACGCGGCTACAGAACGGCATGAAGCCGGCGCCCGTGCTGATAGTCATCCCCCGCGCCGGGAGCACGCCGCGACGTCCCGCTCGCCGACTGCGAGCGGCGCCCGCCAGAGGAAAGACAAGGAGCCGGCTGCTAGCCGCAGCCGAACTCGTATCACCATCGAGCGCGACACGGAAGGCCGCCCTCGAGCGGTGGAGTGCCAAGGAAATCCGCCTCCTCCCCCGCCTCGAAGGGAGAGACGTCTCACCCCGCCGCCCGTCACGCACCCGACTCTTGGTGACCGACTAGGCCGCCGAGAAGGAGTCGGCGAGAACGACGCCCGCCACCGGATCGACCGCCTTGCTCGATCCCTGGCGCTAGAAGAAGAAGACGATGTCGGCCCGCCATGCTTTGGCCCCTGCATCCGCGACGAGCCCTTCCCCAAAGGGTTCTCGCTCCCCAGAGACAAGCCCAAGTACAACGGCTCTGTGAAGCCGGAAGATTGGCTCATCGACTACTCCACTGCTGTCAGCATAGCCAACGGCAATCGGCGCGTGGCCATGAAGTACGTCCCCCTCATGCTGCAAGGCACGGCGCGCACCTGGCTCAACAGCCTCAAGCCCTACAGCATCAACAGCTGGCTGGACTTCACGGAAGTCTTCGTCCGCAACTTCACCAGCACGTACAAGCGGCCTCCCAAGCCTCGCCAGCTCTCCCTGTGCGTCCAAGGGCCCAATGAGTCGACCCGGGACTACCTCACGCGGTGGGCCGAGCTCCGCAACTCCTGTGAGGGGGTACACGAGGTTCAGGCCATCGAGTACTTCACCGCCGGGTGCCGAGAGGGCACCCTCCTCAAGCATCGACTCCTCTGCGACGAGCCGGCTACCCTCGACGAACTGCTGCTCATCGCGGATAAGTACGCCACGGCCGACTCCTCGATGAAGACCGAGCTCCGAGTGGACGCCTCTGGGAAGGTGCTCGCTCCAGCTCCAAAGACGTCGGCTGGCGACGCCAATCGGCGCCCCTACCAAAACGATCAGAAGCGCATGCACCCATGCCGCCTTCCACCAGTTGGCAGGTGGCCACAGTTGAAGATGAGCAGCCCGAAGAGCGGCCCGCTCCGAAGAAGAAGGGTGGCAGGCTGGCTTGGCAGCCGGCTTTCTCTTACGAGCAGACTCTCGACGCCCCCTGCAAGTTCCACTGCGGCGCAAAGCCGTCCAACCACACGCCCCGAAAATGCCACTGGCTCACGCGAATCTCCAAGGGCGAAGGGCTGGTGCCGCCTCCGCCTCCCGGCCCGCCGCCTCCAGCCCCTCAGCGGCCGGCGGCTCGGCTGGCAGTCAGAACCATTCAAGATAAGTTCCCTGAAGAGCACGCCGCCTACGTCGGCTTCACCAGCCAAGCCGAAGACAAGCGTAGTCGACGCCGTCAGCATCAAGAGGTCAACGCAATCGCCTCTAGCGCCCCCGAGTTCATGCACTGGTCAGAGAAGCCGATCAACTGGAGCCAGGCCGACCACCCAGAGGTGATGCCATCCCCTGGCTCCTATGCACTAGTGTTGGATGTCACCCTCGCGACGGAGAGGCAAGCCGCCCGATTCTCCCGTGTCCTGATAGATGGCGGAAGCAGTATCAATATACTGTACCGCGATACCATGGAGAAGCTGAACATCAAGGCGAAGCAGCTTATGCCAAGCCGAACCATGTTCCATGGTGTCGTCCCCGGCTTGTCTTGCTCCCCAATCGGCAAGATCAAGATGGATGTTCTCTTCGGAGACAAGGATCATTTTCGCCGAGAAGCGATCTGGTTTGAGGTAGTGGATCTGGAGAGCCCATACCATGCTTTGCTTGGCCGACCTGCTCTGGCCAAATTCATGGCTGTGCCCCACTATGCCTACCTGAAGATGAAGATGCCGAGCTCGAAGGGGATCATCACGATAGCCGGCGACTACAAGAAGTCCATCGAGTGCGCCATGGCCAGTAGCCGGTTGGCTGAGTCCCTCGTAGTAGCAGAAGAGAAGAAGATGCTGGAGCGGGTTGTGGCCATGGCCGGCAAGCAGCCGGCCCTGTCCCCCAACCCCAAAGATTGTGATGCGCAGGGCTCCTTCCAGCCGGCCAAAGAGACGAACAAGATACCTCTGGACCCGGAGAATCCGGAAAGGTTTGCTGTTATTGGGGCAAACCTGGACAGTAAATAGGAAGGTGAGCTCATCGACTTCCTCCGTGAGAATCGAGACATTTTTGCATGGTCCCCAAAAGACATGCCGGGTGTCCCGAAGGATTTCGCCGAGCACAAATTGCACGTCCGAGCCGACGCGAAGCCGGTCAAGCAGCCCCTTCGCCGACTGTCAGAAGAAAAGCGAAGAATCGTAGGAGAAGAGATAGCCCGGCTCCTCGCCGCTGGCTTTATCATGGAAGTATTTTTTCCAGAGTGGCTTGCCAACCCAGTCTTGGTATCGAAGAAGCACAACAAGTGGCGCATGTGTATAGACTACACCAGCCTCAACAAGTCCTGCCCCAAGGATCCATTTGTTTTGCCAGGGATTGACCAAGTGATAGACTCCACAGCCGGATGCGAGTTGTTGAGCTTTTTGGACGCCTACTCAGGGTACCATCAAATCAAGTTGGACCCAGCAGACCGCCTGAAGACTGCCTTCATCACACCATTCGGAGCTTTCTGTTACCTAACTATCACATTCGGCTTAAGAAATGCCGGTGCCACTTTTCAGTGTTGCATGCAGAAATGCCTCCTCAAGCAACTCGGCAGAAATGCCCACGTCTACGTAGACGACATTGTGGTGAAGACAGAGAAGCGCGGCACCCTGCTGGAAGACCTCAAAGAAACATTCGCCAACTTGCGCCGATTCCAAATCAAGCTCAACCCCGAGAAATGCGTGTTCGGAGTACCAGCCGGCCAGCTGCTGGGCTTTTTGGTCTCTGAACGCGGCATCGAGTGCAACCCTATGACGATCAAGGCCATCGAAAGGATGGAGATTCCCACCAAATTGCGAGATGTGCAGAAGTTCACCGGGTGCTTGGCCTCCCTAAACCGCTTTATCAGCCGGCTAGGAGAGAAGGCTCTCCCCCTGTACTGACTCATGAAGAAGTCCACTCACTTCGAGTGGAATGACCAAGCCGACCAAGCCTTCCATGAGCTGAAGAAGATGCTGACCACTCCACCTGTCCTGGCGGCACCGACTGAGAAGGAACCCATGCTCCTTTACATTGCCGCGACTAGCCGACTGGTCAGTACTGTTGTTGTGGTCCAGCACCCGGAAGAAGGCCGAGCCCAGCTAGTCCAGAGGCCGGTGTATTATCTAAGCGAAGTGCTATCTAGCTCAAAGCAGAACTACCCGCACTACCAGAAGATGTGCTATGGGGTGTACTTCGCCGCCAAGAAGCTGAAGCCTTACTTCCAAGAGCATCCCATCACGGTCGTGTGCACAGCCCCGCTGGCCGAGATCATAGGCAGCCGGGATGCATCCGGCCGGGTGGCTAAATGGGCCATTGCATTGGCACCATACACAATCTTCTACCAGCCCCGCACCGCCATCAAGTCCCAAGCACTGGCCGACTTCCTCGTCGACTGGGCCGAGACCCAGTACCTACCGCCGGCTCCCGACTCTACCCATTGGCGGATGCACTTCGACGGGTCCAAGATGCGCACCGGCTTGGGAGCCGGCATCGTCCTCACCTCTCCCAAAGGCGACAAACTCAGATACACGCTGCAAATCCACTTCGCCGCCTCCAACAACGTGGCCGAGTACGAGGCACTCATACATGGGCTCCGGCTAGCCAAAGAGCTCGGCATACGCCGGATCCTGTGTTATGGCGACTCAGACTTGGTGGTCCAGCAGTTGTCTGGCGACTGGGACGCCAAGGACGCAAACATGGCGAGCTATCGATTCCTCGTCCAGCAAATCAGTGGGTACTTCGAAGGGTGCGAGTTCCTTCACGTGCCAAGGGCCGACAACGACCAAGCAGATGCCCTGGCATGGATCGGCTCCACCCGACAGGCTATACCGACCGGCGTCTCCCTCCAGCGCCTCCTCAAGCCGTCCATCAAGCCGTCTCCAGAGTCAGACTCTATCTTCGTACCGCCTGTGCCTGATACAACCGGATCCGACTGGATGAACCCCGCAGGCGACACGGGGACTTCGACAACTGGCCCGAGAACTACCGTAGTCGCACCCAGCCCGGGGACTTCAGAACCCGGCCCGGGGACTGCAGCAGTCGGCCCGGGGACTGCAGCAACACAAGAAGCGGTGGCCGACTCCAACTCCACGCCACCCGACTCACCCACCCGAGTCATGGTGGCCGCATTAACAGAAGAAGAAGTCACTGCTCCATCATGGGCCCAGCCCATCCTCAAATTCCTAGTCAGCAGAGAGCTGCCAGCTGATGAGATCTCAGCAAGACTAGTCCAACGACGAGCCGGAGCATATGCAATAATCAACAGAGAGCTTGTCAAGCGCAGCGTCACTGGGGTCTTCCAGCGCTGTGTCGAGCCAGAAAAAGGAGTGGCAATCCTCAAGGATATCCATCATGGCGAATGCGGCCACCACGCAGCCTCAAGATCACTTGTGGCCAAAGCTTTCCGCCGCGGTTTCTTTTGGCCGACTGCTTTGGAAGACGCCAAAGAGATAGTCAAGAGCTGCAGAGGATGCCAAGTCTTCAGTTCCAAGCAACACCTGCCGGCTTCTGCACTCAAGACCATTCCCCTCACCTGGCCCTTTGCCGTCTGGGGACTGGACATGGTGGGCCCTTTCAAGACAGCCTGTGGCGGCTTGACACATCTGCTTGTCGCCGTGGACAAGTTCACAAAGTGGATCGAAGCGAAGCCAATCAAGAAGCTGAACGGGCCGACTGCCGTAACATTCATCACCGACATCAGTACTCGGTACGGCGTGCCGCACAACATCATCACCGACAACGGCACGAACTTTGCCAACGGAGCATTGGCACGTTTCTGCGTGACGCAGGGTATCCGACTGGACTTAGCGTCCGTTGCCCACCCGCAGTTAAACGGCCAGGTCGAGCGAGCAAATGGACTCATCCTTTCCGGCATCAAGCCCCGACTGGTTGTGCCACTGGAGCGATCGGCCGGCTGCTGGCTCGATGAGCTGCCGGCTGTCCTCTGGAGTCTGCGTACTACCCCCAACAAGTCAACCGGCTTCACTCCGTTCTTCCTTGTATATGGCGCCGAGGCTGTCATCCCAACTGACATCGAGTTCGACTCGCCTCGGGTCACCATGTACACGGAGGCGGAGGCCAAGGAAGCAAGAGAAGACGGTGTCAACCTACTAGAAGAAGGCCGGCTGTTAGCACTCAGCCGGTCTGCCATCTACCAGCAGGGGTTGCGCCGTTATCACAACCGCAAGGTCAAGCCAAGATCCTTCCAAGAGGGCGACCTTGTGCTCCGGCTGATCTAGCGAACAGCTGGCCAGCACAAGCTCTCGGCCCCTTGGGAAGGCCCCTTCGTCATCAGCAAGGCACTAGGCAACGACTCCTACTACCTGATCGACGCGCAAAAACCAAGAGCACGCAAGAGGGACGACTCCGGCAAGGAGTCGGAGCGACCATGGAACGCAAACCTCCTGAGAAGATTTTACAGTTGAAAGCAGTATGTATCATGCTACCCTTTTGTATTAAGTATGAAACAACAGGCCCCCCGAGGAGCACTCGGGGACTGCCTTTATTTTTCTATGAGTGACAAGTGTCATATCCATGAATGTATTATTACATTTGATTTCTTGTCTGGCACCGGGTTCGACTAATCGGCCCGGGGACTGGCCGCCTTAAGCTATATTAAAAGTTCTACCTGAAGTCAGACAAGTAGTGTGCCGGCTCCCGAGTCCTCTCTTGTTGAAAGTCGTAGCTCGAAGAACCGACTGTCCGACTAGCAAGAGACAAGGCAGAAAGGACGCCCACACGAAAAACGGCTAAGGACTAATGAACTCATATAGCGAAAAGACGGCCTCCAACCACGCTTGCCGGCTGTCAGAACAGCCGGCTGGCCGCCTTCCCAAACACTTAGCTATAATCCAACAAAGCTAGAGTACTTGCCCTCCCAATTGGCCAAGCACTTCTCCAGCCACAGATTGCAGAGCAACTGTCTGACTGGGGAGGCAGCAACCAAGGGAGGGCGGCAAAGGAAACAACAGAAGGATGAAAAGCAAAGAACGAGGAAAAGCCAAACGTATGCATAGTCATATATACATATAAAGCCCCCAACAGGCCGGCAATCGACATAGTTCGAATACACCCCCAGTGGGTGGAATAGTGTAAACTTAACAGAATATTGTTCCAAAAGTGACAAGACAGGAAAACAAAAGATAGCAGACTAGACTAAAGGTGCGACATGGGAGCCGGGTTGGTCGGTGGAGACGACGTCGCCGGCTGAAGGAGTGGCCGGTTGGCGGGTCTCAGCTTGATCACCACCAGTGGCAGGCGACGCACCCGCGCGTGACGTGATGCTCGAGGCACGGTCAGGCTGAGGCTGGCCGGCCGCCCCCCCATCCGGCCCGGCGTCTTCACCCTCCTCCTCCTCCTCTTCGCCCTCGTCGCTGGAGTCGATCTCCTCCGCCGAGTCTTCACCGTCTGCCGGGTTCAGCCCGAACCACTCCTCCGGCTGGGCAACACCGTTGTCATCTACCTCATGGGCGAAGGCGCTGGTGTCGGTGTAGTCGGCGATCGCCGAAGCCCGCCGGATGATAGCCGGCCGCGCCGGCTCCAGCTCCATGTCGGCCTGCTGCCGCCGGGTAGCTAGCTGATCCAGACTCAGGCCGGGATACCAGGCCTTGACGAACTCCAGCGCCCGCCTGGCACCGGACCGAGCCGCCGAAGCCTTCCAGGCTTCAAAGCGTCCGACCGCCACCTCCAGCCAGTCGGCAGTCCGACAGGGGGTGCGGGGAACCACTTCGCCAGGCCAGAGGGCGGCCAGCACCTGTGCCCCGGCACGTTGAAGACGGCGGAGCAGTCGATGAGCTGGCTGGAGGCGGGCCTGGATTGCCAAGAGCTGCTCCTCCGGCGACCGTCTAGCATTTGGCGCAATCTCAGCGCCAGCCTGCCTCCGTGCCTCGCGGCGGGCCTCGATGATCTGGTTGGCGGCGGTAGAGTAGCCAGGGAAGTACTCTGCGCAAGAAAGAAAGAGAAAGAAGAGAAAACACCAAGTCAGAAAATGAGCCAAAAGCGGCAGGCGACAAGAAAGGATGAAGAAGTAGGCGGCTTACCGTCAACCAAATCTTCGATCTGGCCATAGCCATTAATCAGAGTCTGCTTTGCTTCGGCCCAGCCAGCCGCCTCTGTCTCGTACTCGTCCTGGAGGGCGGCTTCGCTGTCCTGCACCGCCTTCAGAGCCGCCTTGTGGCTCTCTTCCTGGTCGGCCAACCTCTTGGCCAGGCGGTCACGTTCCTGCACCAAGGCGGCGAACTCGGCCTCCTTGGCACGAAGGGTAGCCTGAGAACCTCCCAGCTGCACCCTCAGGCTGGCGTTGGCTGTTGCAAGGACGGCAGAAAAAGAAGAAGCAATAAGAGGAAGTCGTCAAGGAAGATCCGACCCGACTGCTCAGCAGTCGGCCCGAATCTCGGGGACTACACCCAGTGGGTGCGCTGACGCGCCCCCACGTGAGATAAAGCACGACGCACTTACCCCGACTCTCAGTTAGGTCGGCTTTTTTCTGGGTCAGCTCCCGAGCCTGGGAGTTGAAGGCAGCTGCGCGAAGATTGTGGTAGTCCTGCAAGACAGTCAGAAGAGCAAAGTAAGAACAAGAATAGCAAAACTAGATCCACTAAGAAGTTCCAAGCCGCCTGCTCAGCAGCCGACTCGGAACTCGGGGACTACACCCAGTGGGTGCGCTGACGTGCCCCCACGGAAGAAACCAAGATCAAAAAGAAGCAAGATAAGAAGACTAACCCGGATGGCCGCCCGCGTCGCAAGGAACTCGTCGTTGTATCGCCTCAGCGCTGTACCCTGGGCCTGGAGCCGGGTCCGGATGTCCTGCGCGGCCACGTTCATCACGGCCGTCCCTCCGCCCGGCGTCCACCCCGAGGTGGCGCTGGCCGCCTCCACATCTTGGGTCGATGAGCTGGAGCCCGCGGCCGGCTGCGGCTCCGACGCAGCCTTCCCCACGCGCTGGCTCGGCGGCGTCCGGACCGCCAGCTCAGTCCTCACGGCTGGCTCGCCCCCCGCCGACTGCGCAGGCGGCAGATCAGGCCGGCCGCCTTGAGCCGCCCCAGTCGGCGGGGTCGGTACCGCCGCCCTCTCCAGGATGACGACGTCGTCGTCCCTCTCCAGCCCCGGCTGGTCACCGCCGGCTTCTCCTGGCGGGGGCTCCGGGGCCCCAGGCGCCGCGACGCGCAGTGGGGTGACCAGCAAGGCCCCCTCCTCCATCGCCACAGCCGCAGCCTCTGCTTGGGCCTTGGCCGCGGCGTCAGCACGCGCCTTCACCGCCTCCTCCTCCTGCGCCGCCTTGGCGGCGGCCGCCCTCAACGCCTCCGCCTCCCGCGCCTCCCGCGCGTTCCGCTCCGTCGTCGCCAGAAGATCGGCACGGGGGTCCACGCGGCGAGTGGTGCTCCCAGATCCTCCCGGCAACCCAACGACGGAGGCGGCAGCCGCCTGCTCGAGCGATAATGGAGCTCTGGTTGTTTGGAGAAAAAGACAAGGATTCAGGAGCCACTAGAGAAAGGAAAAGAGAATGCACGAAGGAGAGTGTACTTACGCCGACACCGTCTGCGGCTGCTTCACCGGCTTGCGAAAGCGAGCCGCCTTCGCGGCTACCTCCTCCCGCCTGGTCGCCGCTGCCCCGCCTCTGGGCTTCTTCGGCCGACTGCCGAATAGGCCCGGCGCGACACGACGCTTTTGCCCACCGCCCCGAGCAGGCGGCGCAGCGGAGGCACCCGCGCCGTCGCCAGACGCCGGCTGACGGCGTGGGACGACTTCAGCCTCGTCGTCGTCCGGCCAGTCGTCGAAGCTGACTCCAAGCCCGGAGCCGCCTGCTTCGCCGCCGGCTTGGCCACCGCCCACCTCGGTGTTGTCGTCCATAGTGGCCACCCCCAAGTCAGGGTCCTCTAGATCATGCTCCGTCCGGTCGGGGACGAATCGGCGCTCTGCGTCCGACCCGCCTGCAGGCCGAAGAAGAGGGCTCTGTCGAGACAAGCCGACTAGTCAGAGTCGGCCAAAAGGAACTCGGCGACAAAACTGAGAGAAGAGGAAGAGACAAGGAGAACATACCGTGGGCGGTGGATGGGCTCGGCAATATGGCTCCTTGCTGAACTGCCACTCTGCGGAGAGGTTGCAGTTCGCAAGGTAGTTCACCATATAGGCCACCTCGTCATGCGGCATGTCCTTGGTACACATCCGGCTTGGATCGAGCTGGCCGCTCATCTGACAGATCAGATGAGGGCGGCTTTGGAGCGGGAGTACCCGGCGCGTGACGAAGGCGGCCAGGAGGTCGGGCCCCGCCAAGCCCTCCGACTGGATCATCGCTCGCACTCGGGCGACGGCAGCGGTTCCAGCCGGCGTCAGCGTCACGGCCCGGTAGGACCACTGGGGCCACCTGCCTACCGGTGGGCCGGCTATGTAAGCCGGCAGATTGACGTAGTCGCCCTGCGGGGCGACGTTCTTCACGTAGACGTATGACTTCTGCCATAACTTCACCGACTGGATCAGCGTGATGACGGGGAAGGGGTTGTCGGCAGCCACCCTCCGCATCGCGATGAAGGCGCCACTCTGAGCCGGCACGCCCTGCATGCGCGTGCCCAGCTTGGACTGGAAGAACTCCTCGCAGAGCTCGAGGGTGGGGAGGACGCCGAGGTAGCCTTCGCACAAGGTGACGAAGGCAGACAACAGCACCACCGTGTTCGGGGTGAGGTGGTGCGGCTGGAGTTGGTAGAACTCGAGAAAGGAGCGGAAGAAGGCGCTCACGGGCAAGCCGATGCCGCGCAAGAAATGCGAGCGGAAGACTACCCGCTCGCCTTCCTCCGGCTCCAGCGTGATCTCCTTCGCCGGCGCAAGGCGGACCTCCACCATGTCCGCGCCAGGCAGCCGCCGCGTCTTGCCGAGGAACTCGACGTGATCCTCGTGGACGTTGGAGCCGTCCCAATCCCCGCCATACTGCATCGTGGCATGGGGCTGGCGAGAACGAGCGCGGCGGCGGAGGATCGAGCGGCGGAGCAGTGCGGCAGCGAGGCGCTGTTGCAAGAAAGGGCAGAAGGAAGAAGATGGCGGAAAGGGAAGGGGCGTGCGAGCGCCTGCCGCTCTCCCCCTCCCCCTACTTATAGCTTCGCGCAATGAAGTCGGGGAGGCGGGGCGTGGGGCGAGACGTGGGATTAACTGCACCCACTCCCCCACGCCTCACGATTATTACGCCCTAAAGACGTGCCAAAACCGTCGCAGGAAGGCGTGCGGGCGGTTTTGGGCCGCAAAGAATCCGCGCCTGGGCCCGGGCGTAGGCGTGGCGGGCCCCCGACCTGCAGCGACGTCCCATCGCGCGCGTGGGCTGGCAGGGTTTTTAGCCAAGAGAGACCACGTGGTTCACAGGCGGCAAGTGGCCGGCCCGCGACCCGGTGCACGCGCCGGCAGGCTCCCGCCCTCCGACTCCGAAATTTTTCGCCGAAACAGCGCACCCAACCGAAGCCGGCTCCCAGCTGCCGGCTCGTCAAGATATGAAGCTAATCGAGCTTCTCGACTCCCACCCAACCTCGAAGCTCAATCAGCTTCGGGGACTATTGTCGGAGTAAATGGCCACGGGTATCCTAACCGACTACCCCTGGCTCTTCAGAAATTATCAGACCATTCGACCCAGCTTCAGCAACCTCCCCCAAGATAGTTACGAGATGGCCGACTCCAGGAAGCCGGCCGTAGAGAAGGCCGACTCCCCAGAGCCGGCCATGAAGAGCGCCGACTCCAAGAAGCCGGCCAAGGCTGCACCCACCGAAACTACGCCCACATAACGGTGACGGGACGGGGTGTGGCTACAGTGCGGCCCACTACCCCCGAATCCCGAGGCAGGCGTGGCCACAGGACGCCGTACGGGTCGGCCATCTCCCGTCCGGTTCGGCCCTGTCGCCATGCTGGCCTGAACGTCATCCACGACAGACGCCAGTACGGCCCCCGGGCAGCGGGCCCCTTTAGCTAGAGAGAGAAACGAAGGCGGCCCGGCCTCCCCCAGTCGGCCAGGGGTGTAGCCGGCCCCCGGAAGCCGGCTACTCCCCTCCCTCGAAGCACGAGCCACATTAAGGAGACAAGACAAGGTAAGGCTACAGTGAGAGCCCTCGAGGCGGCACACTGTAGCCACGCTTACCTTGACGAAGCCCCCGTCATCAAGGGCAAGGCTATAGTAAACGGCCGCCGACAGGACCCCCTGGCGGTGGGGCCGGCCTGTCGACCAAGAGGCCGGCAGCCGGCGGGACCCACCAGTCGGCGGGCCCCAATGGCCGGCGGAGAAGCCGGTGAGCACCGACGCTGACGACTGGGACCCGCGCCCAGCCGGATTACAATTGTACCCCCGGGGGGTAGGCCTACATAAACCCCCCGGGGCACCGATGCAAAGGGTTGGCTTCTTAGAGTTACACACACACCATATAGAGAGGGAAGTGAGAGCTAGCCTTGCTCTCCTTCTCCCTTGAACCCGACAGCTCTAGGAGCATTTGTAGCTACTCTTTCTGATCTAGTGATCATGCGGAGACCCCGCAGAGCAGGACTAGGGGTGTTATCTCCACGGAGAGCCCCGAACAAGGGTAAGATTTGCGGGCGTGCATGTCTTCGCCTCATCCCGTTTCCAGGCACCGACGACGTCTTACTGGCTCCCACCATGATAAGCCACCCGTTGGCATATGTCGCACCTACCACCCGACACAAAGCAAAGATAGAAGTGATTTCGAGGGGTGGTCATCTTGCCTGCAAGGTTCTAAGAGTTGTCGAAAGCTTGATCCTCGTAAGCGTACTCAACAGGTTCCTCGTTCACGAACTCGTCTCCCGGCTCTACCCAAGACAAGAACACAAGCAACGGAACCACAATCAATCACGAGGAATGCACGAGCAACATGATGCAAAACATGTATGATATGCGAGATATGATATGCGATGCATATGCGTGCTCCGGAAGGAAAAAGATGAACAAGGAAGTAACTTGGCAATCCAAGCATGCCACTGGAATGATGAGATGATTTCGGTTGAAATCGATATAAAGATCACCGGAAACGGATGCACGGTTTGCAAATGGCAAGCAAAACAAGAATGGCAAGAATCTGCGATTAACACCAACATAGCACATAAAATGCAACAAGTAGCAATGCTACAGCACTCCAACATAGCAACAAAGCATATGGTAATAATCTACAGGAGATGCTTAACAAAAGATGAACACTGAGCTACGGCTAGTTCACAACATAACAAGCTCAAACAAGTATGGCAAAAGTGCAAAAGATAACAGGTTCACAGACTTGGGTGAAATTACTGGACATGGCAGAAAACAGCATCAGGTAGCAATGTTCAGAGCACGAAATCAACATGCTACAGGAAGTTAACATGGCAAAACAAGGCATGGAAGTATTCTACTAAATGCATATGACAAAAGTCCTTTACTGACCATAAGCCAAAAAGGAACAGAAGATATGATGGCAAGCATGTAAACATAGCAAGTTTCGTTAACAGGTTTCAGACTTCGCACAAAACAGAGCATGGCAGAAATAATAATATGAAGGCATGTTGGTGAGCTTGATGCACTCACCACAAAGCAATGCATGACAAAACAAGCACACCTACAGCAAGATGGCATGTTTATGAAGCTAACCATGGCAAGATCAAGAGCATATCATGTATGTATCAACTACAATAAGCTTGGCAAAATTGCATATCATGTTAAGAATCTGCCAGAAATATTTTATAGCAAAAGTAGAGCAAGATTAAGTCATGCTATGGCACTCTATAATTGCAAAAAAGGGCAGAAATGGATCAATTACAACAATATCTACAAAACATCCTTACTGAACATCTACAAAATATGCATGGATCTCTCTGTATCATCAAGTTTACATGGCAACAAAATAACAGCAGACAAAGACTTGGAGAAATCACCAAGTCCCTGAAATCAGAAACATTACGGGGCCTAGTTTGCATGCTTGTGCTAGTCACCACAGAGATCACAAAAATATATGGCATACACCCTTGGAAAGATGGCATGGCATACAACAAACCACATGTAGAGCTCATGCCCATAAGATGCACAGATTTAATGATACAAAAATGACAAATCTCCAAGTTCTGCTAAGAACCAGCAGATAACAGCAACTAGCCCTCTTGCAACAGAGATTTGGGCATCAAGATGGACTCTAATGAACATGGTGCAATTGAAAAAAATGTAGAGCATCACGAGACGAACAATTTGACATATTACACGTGCGAAACAGAGCTATGCACAGTGAGTTATGCAATGATGAACATGGGCAAATGCTGTAAAATATCCAAGACTTTAAATTCGGGGGGGGGGGGGGGGGGGGTCTCGGGTCAACCTCGCGTTAACCCAGATCGGATCGAGGCCGGTGTCGTCGGGCTCGTCTCCGGCGACGGGAGGAGAGGGGCGACGCGGCCGGCGGTCGGAGGAGATGAAGGAGAGGCGCGGGCGGCGCTGGGCTCGGCGGCGACGGCGAACGGCGGCGGGTCGGGCGACACGTGGCGGCCCCCGATTCGTCGGGCGGAGGCGGCGGACACGTCCGGCGGCGGGGAAAATTGTCCGGGCGCGAGGTGGAAGAAGGCTGGGGTTTGATCTGCGTGCGTTTTTCGGGAGGGTCACATATAAATAGGTAGAGGGAGCTAGGAGAGTCCAAATGAGGTGCGGTTTTCGCCCACATGATCGTGATCGAACGACCTACAGCTTGGAAGAGAGTTTGGTGGGTCTTGGGCTGGTTTTGAGGGGGGTTTTGCTGCAACACACAAATGGACTTTGCGGATGCCCGGTTAACCGTTGGAGTACCAAACGACCTCCAAATGGAAGGAAACTTGACCGGTGGTCTCCGGGTGGTATACTAAGGCCACTTGACAAGCCTCGGTCCATTCCGAGAACATTTGACACCCGCTCACGAAAGAAAACAAGAGGGGTGCACCGGAGGAGATAGGAGCGCCGGATTGCAAAACGGACAACGGGGAAACTGCTCGGATACATGAGACGAACACGTATGCAAATGCAATGCACATGATGACATGATATGAAATGCATGACATGAACAAAATACAAAACGAAAGACAAAACCCGACCAAGGAGGGAATATCATAACACATAGCCGAAAATGGCAATAGTCGGAGTTACAAATACGGAAAGTTACATGCGGGGTGTTACAACACTCCACCACTACGAGAGGATCTCGTCCCGAGATCTAGGACTGAAAGAACTCCGGATATTCGGAACGGAGATGATCCTCGCGTTCCCAGGTGGCTTCCCGGTCGGAATGGTGCGACCACTTCACTTTCAGGAATTTGATTGACTTGTTGCGAGTCTTGCGCTCAGTTTCTTCAAGAATAGCAACGGGGTGCTCATGATAAGACAAATCTTCTTGGAGGTCAATCTCTTCGAAGTTGATGGTGCGCTCAGGCGTCTTGAAGCACTTGTGGAGCTGTGAGACGTGGAACACGTCGTGCACGTTCGTGAAGTTGGAAGGAAGCTCAAGTTGATAGGCGAGGTCGCCTCTTTTCCCAATGATCTTGAAAGGACCCACGTATCTAGGGGCAAGCTTCCCTTTGATACCGAAGCGACGAGTGCCTTTCATTGGAGAGACGCGGAGGTAGACATGGTCTCCGATCTCGAAAGCCAAATCACGGTGCTTACTATCATAGTAACTCTTCTGGCGCGATTGCGCGGCTTTGAGATTATCACGGATGACTTTACACATTTCTTCAGCTTCAGTGATTAAGTCATTGCCATGAAGTTGGCGTTCACCAGTCTCTGACCAATTAAGAGGAGTACGGCACTTTCTGCCATAGAGAATCTCGAATGGGGCCTTGCCCGAACTTCCTTGGAAGCTGTTGTTGTAGGAGAATTCGGCATATGGAAGACAATCTTCCCATTTCATGCCAAAGGAAATGACACAAGCCCTGAGCATATCTTCAAGAATTTGATTGACTCGCTCGACTTGGCCACTAGTTTGAGGATGGAAAGCTGTGCTGAAGCGAATGTTTGTGCCCATGGCCTTCTGGAAGGAGTCCCAAAACTTAGAGGCGAAGATGCTTCCATGATCTGAAGAAATCAATTGTGGAATGCCTTGCAAAGAGACAATTCTGGAGGTGTATAGCTCTGCCAGCTGAGCTGTTGTGATGGATTCTTTGATTGCAAGGAAATGAGCCACTTTAGAAAGCTTGTCGATGACAACGAAGATAGCATCATTTCCGCGCTTGGACTTTGGAAATCCAGTCACGAAGTCCATTTCGATATGATCAAACTTCCATTCTGGGATAGCAAGAGGTTGGAGGAGACCAGCTGGTCGTTGGTGTTCTGCTTTCACTCTTCGACAGACATCACATTCATTCATGAACTGAGCAATTTCTCACTTCATTCGAGTCCACCAATACGACTGCTTGAGGTCATGGTACATCTTCGTACTTCCAGGATGAATGGAAAGAAGAGAATTGTGCGCCTCGTTCATAATGACTTTCCTTAGATCACCTTTAGGAACCACAATCCGGTCCTCGAAGAATAAAGTGTCTCTGTCATCAATGCGATAGCACTTGTATTTGGAAAGACCCTTGTCGATACCACGTTTCACCTTCTTCACCATGGCATCAAGGAGTTGTGCCTCATGAATTTGATCTTCCAAAGTAGGAGATACTATGAGGTTTGCAAGAAAGCCTTGAGGAACAACTTGGAGATTCAGCTTGCGGAAAGCTTCACAAAGATCCGGTTGGAAAGGCTTGAGAATTAAGCTTTTGCAATAAGCCTTCCTACTTAAAGCATCTGCAATGACATTGGCCTTGCCTGGAGTATATTCAATACTCGGATTGTACTCTTGAATCATTTCGACCCATCGAGTCTGCCTGAGATTGAGGTTGGGCTGAGTGAAGATGTACTTGAGACTCTTGTGATCGGTGAAAATGTCCACTTGTCTTCCCAACAAGAGATGTCTCCATGTTATTAATGCATGGACAACTGCCGCCAACTCAAGATCGTGAGTGGGGTAATTCTTCTCATTGGGCTTCAACTGACGAGAGGTATAGGCCACAACTTTCTTCTCTTGCATTAACACAGCACCGAGACCTTGGAGAGAAGCATCACAGAAAACTTCAAATGGCTTGGATTCATCAGGAGGAGTTAAGACAGGAGCTGTGACAAGTTTCTCTTTGAGAGTGTTGAAAGAAACATCACACTCAGGAGACCAGACATACTTCACATGCTTCTGGAGGAGGTTGGAAAGAGGCTTTGCAATCTTAGAGAAATTCTCAACAAATCTTCGGCAATAGCTTGCAAGACCAATAAAACTGCGGAGCTGCTTGACATTCTGAGGAGGTTCCCAATTCACAATTGTGGACACCTTCTCGGGGTTAACAGCGATGCCCTTGGCAGAGATGATGTGACCAAGGAAAAGAACTTCATCAAGCCAAAACTCACATTTAGAGAACTTCGCATAGATTTGATACTCTCTGAGCTTGTCGAGCACCAATCGCAAATGTTTGGCATGATCCTTCTTATTCTTGGAGAAGACCAATATATCATCGAGATACACCAGGACGAATTCATTGGTATAGGGGTTGAAGATGAAATTCATCATCCGAGAGAACACTGGAGGAGCATTGACAAGACCGAAAGACACGACAGTATATTTATAAGAACCAAAGCTTGTTCTGAATGCTGTCTTGGGAATATCTTCTTCACGAATGCGAATCTGATGATAACCCATACGAAGGTAAAGCTTGGAGAATACTTTAGCACCTTTGAGTTGCTCGAAAAGTTCATTGATGTTGGGAAGTGGATACTTGTTCTTGATTGTCTTCTTGTTCAATGGACGGTAGTCGACACAAAGTCGGTCCGTGCCATCCTTCTTCTTGACAAAAAGAACACCACAACCCCATGGAGATGAACTCGGTCTGATCAAACCCAGACGCTCTTGTTCATCGAGCTGTTTCTTCAATTCCTTCAGCTCGTTGGGTCCAAGCTTGTATGGACGCTTGCAAACGGGTTCGATGCCAGGCTCTAGTTCGATAACGAACTCAACTGGCCGATGAGGAGGCATACCCGGAAGCTCTTCTGGAAAGACATCTTGGTACTCACAAACGACTGGAATTTGAGAGATGGCATTCAATTCACCCTTCTCATTGAGAGAAAATAACCGAATGGTTTCATCACGAGCGGCATAAATGATAACATCCTCAGAAGAGTGTGTCAATTGAATCTCCCTGGCAGCACAATCAAGTTGAGCCTTGTGCTTAGAAAGCCAGTCCATCCCGAGAATAAGATCAATATCCGAGTCACCAAGAACAACTGGAGAAGACAGAAATTTATAGTTGCCCATCTAGATGGAAACATCCGGGACACAATTATTAGATGTCATTTGCTTGCCCGGAGACACAACCTTCAACGGGATAGGAATCTTTTCCGTCACAAACTCATGCTTGGCAACAAAAGGTCTTGAAATGAAAGAAAGCGATGCACCAGTATCAAAAAGAACTTTTGCGGGAATATCATTAACAGGAAGATTACCCATTATCACATCAGTAGATTCCTCTGCTTGATCTGCATTCATCATGTTCACCTTTGCAAACTTTGGATTATGCTTGACCACTGCATTGCTGGAAGATCTGACAGGAGGAGGAGGCGGAAGACGCCTTTGGTTGAAGCACTTGTTAGCATAGTGACCTTTCTGCTGACATTTGTTGCAAGTCACCTCTGAGAGTGGATGGTGATAAGGAGCATTGGACTTTGGAGCTTGATTTTGAGACTTGTTCTGATAGCCAGAGTTGGAAGAGTTTGAAGAACCATGGCCACCTTTGTTCTTCTGCTGGTAAGGCTAACGAAACGGAGGAGGAGGAGGCAACCAGAACTTCTGTTGCTTAGCTGCCACAAGTGAGGAAGAAGAAGACTGAACTGCGTCTCTGACTCTCTTCTTAGAAGCCTCACACTTGAGCTGAGCAGCCTCTTGCTTCAGTTCCATATTATAGAATTGATCAAACTGAGTAGGCTCAACAAGAACGAGAGCTAACTGCAGATCCTCTCTAAGGCCACCTCTGAAGTGATAGATCATGCTCTTTTCATCAGGAACGTCTTGTTTAGCGAAGCGAGCAAGTTTCTGAAACTGGATGTTGAATTGATACACAGACATGTTGCCTTGCTTGAGATTGCGGAACTCCTCACGCTTGCTCTCAACAACACTTTGTGGAATGTGGTGCGCTTTGAAGTCCCGACAGAAGTCAGTCCAAGTGATCACACGACCTCCTCTGGAATCTTTGTATTGCTGAAACCAATCAGCAGCTTGGTCCTTGAGCTGAAAAGAAGCGAACTTGACATAGTCCTCAGACCTGACATTGCTACATTCGAAATGCTTGTTGATTTCCATGAGCCAATCATCGGCATCCGTGGCCTCGGCACAGTAGCTGAAAGACTTGGGCTGATTTGCGAGAAACTGGTTGAGAGTAGCAAAGTGAGGCTGATTGTTGCCTTGACCTTGATTGCCTTGCCCTTGGGTGCGTTCTTGCAAGAGTTGCAGAATCATCTGAGCATTGGCGTTGGTGGCTGCCATGATAGATTGCCATGCCTCCGGAGGCGGAGGTGGTGGCGGAGGGTTCGCTTGACTCCCTTCATTGCGATCCGGATTCTGACGCGTTGGCGGAGCCATCCTGAAGAGGGTGACATCCGTTAGCATCTTGATAGATAAATAGATAAGTAGAATCAACGGATAGAAATTGCAACATATAGTCTTCACAATAAACATTCGAACGAGGATGAACGAATGAATTCTGTAGTAAATCATCACACTTCCATATGTTGAGAAGCCACCTGAAAAAGATATGGAATCAACATATGACTTCGAAGCAACTCGAATACCAGAATACAAAACAAAATAAAGTATTGGCTTGCAGAATAAGCTGGAACAAACATATGATAGAGGTTTCGTCCGAAGTTCTTGTGGTGGGGCCCACACGGGCTCAATCGTACAGCACCATCATGTACAAGGCTGTGCACATGACATACGAAGCGTCCCCGAGTCGGCATAGCCAAGGACTCTTTAAGACACTACGAGACCACTGTAAAATCAACCGTGTACAGGCGGACCCCAATCTCATATCATGCGTCTGTCGGAAAGATATCCTAAGGCTACTCGAATTCCCACTTATAAACTCCCGAAACTTTCTGGTTATGCAATCTGGTGTTGGGGATACAGGGGACACAAAATATATCACCCAAACTAGGAATCCCTAGATCCAGCTGTATCCATCCGTCAACACATAACCAAGAAACCTTCGGAAATCGTTTACCTCAACCTTCGAAAAGCATCCGTTATACAAGTTATGGCAATACTCCCGAACTCCCGCCCCAGTATTGGGTGGCGTCGAGGTGATCTCACCAACAACTGCATAAAAGAGATTTCGATGTCGGCGAAACTCAGGTATTCCAGAACTGCAATGATAAAATTGTGACGACAACACCTCGGAGCTCAACTCCCCGGGACACTGCCATAACAACTAAATGTCAGGAGGCACCAAGAACAATGTTCTCGTCACAAAACCATCGGAACGATTCCAAGATACCCGCGTGATCCTAAATTTTTTTTAGTGAAATTTGAGGAGAGAAGAGTCAAAACTTCTACGTCAGGAGACCTCACCAGAGCGACGAAGGGACTAAGGAGTAAAAAGAATCCTACTCTCCGATATATATAATCCTAAGACTCAAAACATTTTTGTTCTAGACTCAACAACGCCAGCGATTCGATCAAGCAGGGGGCTCCTATGTCGGGGATGGCTCTGATTACCAACCTGAAACGCCCACGATGCGGCTATATCTCCCACGTGTCGAGGCACGACTTAGAGGCATTACCGCATAGTGGTTTTGTCGCAAGAAGGGTCATCTTCACACAATCCCATGTAATGAACAAGAATGGAATAAAGAGTTGGCTTACAATCGCCACTTCACACAATACATAAATATGATCATACATCATCCAAAATACACACATATAGACCGACTACGGTCAAGATCCAAATGAAAATAAGACAACCCCAAATGCTAGATCCCCGATCGTCCCACTGGGCTCCACTACTGATCATCAGGAAAAGACACATAGTAACGACCACGTTCCTCATCGAACTCCCACTTGAGATCGACCCCATCATCTGCACTGGCATCGTCGGCACCTGCAACTGTTTTGGTAGAATTTGTGAGTCACGGGGACTCAGCAATCTCACACCCGCGAGATCAAGACTATTTAAGCTTAAAGGGAAGGATGGTGTAATGAGGTGGAGTTGCAGCGGCAATAAGCATATATGGTGGCTAACATACGCAAAAGAGAGAGAGAAGAGAAGCAACGGAACGGTCGTCATCTAGTAATGACCAAGAAATGATCCTGAACTCCTACTTACGTCATTCATAACTCACACCGTGTTCACTTCCCGGACTCCGCCGAGAAGAGACCATCACAGCTACACACGCAGTTGATGTATTTTAATTGGGTCAAGTGACAAGTTCTCTACAACCGGACATTAACAAATTCCCATCTACCTCATAACCGCGGGCACGGCTTTCGAAAGATAATACCCTGCAGGGGTGTCCCAACTTAGCCCATCATAAGCTCTCACCATCAATGAAGGATAAACCTTCTCCCGGAAAGACCCGATCAGTCTCGGAATCCCGGTTTACAAGACATTTCGACAATGGTAAAACAAGACCAGCAAAGCCGCCCGAATGTGCCGACAAATCCCGATAGGAGCTGCACATATCTCGTTCTCAGGGCACACCGGATGAACACTACGTACAGCTAAAACCAATCCTCGGGCTTCCCCAAGGTGGCGCTGCAAGTGGCTCTAGTTTGAACCAGCACTCAGAGGAACACTGGCCCGGGGGTTTAAATAAAGATGACCCTCGGGCTCGCGAAAACCCGGGGGAAAAGGCTTAGGCGGCAAATGGTAAAACCAAGGTTGGGCCTTGCTGGAGGAGTTTTATTGAAGGTGAACTGTCAAGGGGGTCCCATAAATCACTCGACCGCGTAAGGACGCAAACTCAGGGAACATAATCCCGGTATGACAGAAACTAGGGCGGCAAGAGTGGAACAAAACACTAGGCATAAGGCCGAGCCTTCCACCCTTTACCAAAAATATATAGATGCGTTAATTAAATAAGAGATATTGTGATATCCCAACATATCCATGTTCCGACATGGAACATACTTCAACTTCACCTGCAACTAGCAACGCTATAAGAGGGGCTGAGTAAAAGCGGTAACTTAGCCAAACAACGGTTTGCTAGGAAAGGATGGTTAGAGGCTGACATGGCAATATGGGAGACATGATATAACAAGTGATAGGTAACGCAGCATGGCAATAGAACGAACAACTAGCAAAGCAAAGATAGAAGTGATTTCGAGGGGTGGTCATCTTGCCTGCAAGGTTCTAAGAGTTGTCGAAAGCTTGATCCTCGTAAGCGTACTCAACAGGTTCCTCGTTCACGAACTCGTCTCCCGGCTCTACCCACGACAAGAACACAAGCAACGGAACCACGAGGAATGCACGAGCAACATGGTGCAAAACATGTATGATATGCGAGATATGATATGCGATGCATATGCGTGCTCCAGAAGGAAAAAGATGAACAAGGCAGTAACTTAGCAAACCAAGCATGCCACTGAAAAGATGAGATGATTTCGGTTGAAATCGATATAAAGATCACCGGAAACGGATGCACGGTTTGCAAATGGCAAGCAAAACAAGAATGACAAGAATCTGCGATTAACAGCAAGATAGCACTTAAAATGCAACAATTAGCAATGCTACAGCACTCCAACATAGCAACAAAGCATATGGCAATAATCTACAGGAGATGCTTAACAAAATATGAACACTGAGCTACGGCTAGTTCACAACATAACAAGCTCAAACAAGCATGGCAAAAGTGCAAAAGATAACAGGTTCACAGACTTGGCAGAAAACAGCATCAGGTAGCAATGTTCAGAGCACGAAATCAACATGCTACAGGAAGTTAACATGGCAAAACAAGGCATGGAAGTATTCTACTAAATGCATATGACAAAAGTCCTTTACTGACCATAAGCCAAAAAGGAACAGAAGATATGATGGCAAGCATGTAAACATAGCAAGTTTCGTTAACAGGTTTCAGACTTCGCACAAAACAGAGCATGGCAGAAATAATAATATGAAGGCATGTTGGTGAGCTTGATGCACTCACCACAAAGCAATACATGACAAAACAAGCACACCTACAGCAACATGGCATGTTTATGAAGCTAACCATGACAAGAGCAAGAGCATAACATGTATGGATCAACTACAATAAGCTTGGCAAAATTGCATATCATGTTAAGAATCTGCCAGAAATATTTATAGCAAAAGTAGAGTAAGATTAAGTCATGCTATGGCACTCCATAATTGCAAACAAGGGCAGAAATGGATCAATTACAGCAATATCTACAAAACAACCTTACTGAACATCTCCAAAATATGCACAGATATCTTTGTAGCATCAATTTTACATGGCAACAAAATAACAGCAGACAAAGACATGGAGAAATCACCAAGTCCCTGAAATCAGAAACATTACGGGGCCTAGTTTGCATGCTTGTGCTAGTCACCACAGAGATCACAAAAATACATGTCATACACCCTTGGAAAGATGGCATGGCATACAACAAAACACATGTAGAGCTCATGCCCATAAGATGCACAGATTTAATGATACAAAAATGACAAATCTCCAAGTTCTGTTAAGAACCAGCAGATAACAGCAACTAGCCCTCTTGCAACAGAGATTTGGGCATCAAGATGGACTCTAATGAACATGGTGCAATTGAAAAAAATGTAGAGCCTCATGAGGCGAACAATTTGACATATTACAAGTGCGAAATGGAGCTATGCACGGTAAGTTATGCAATGATGAACATGGGCAAATGCTGTAAAATATCCAAGACTTCAAATTCCGGGGGGGGGGGGGTCTCGGGTCAACCTCGCGTTGACCCAGATCGGATCGAGGCCGGGGTCGTCGGGCTCGTCTCCGGCGACGGGAGGAGAGGGGCGACGCCGCCGGCGGTCGGAGGAGATGAAGGAGAGGCGCGGGGCGGCGCCAGTGGCGGCGCACGGCGCGGCGGGCAGCACCGCCGACGGCCGTAGGCGAGGGGCGGCGGTGGCACGGCGGCCGGCGGCGGCGAGGCCGGGGAGGCGCGTGGGAGCGGCGACGGAGGGAGCCGGCGGGCGGCGCGGGAGCGGGCCGAGCCGCGGGTGGCAGGCGGCGGCGAACGGGCCCCGCGGGCCCGCACCGGCCTCGGCGGGCCTCGGCGGCGACGGCGAACGGCGGCGGGTCCGGCGACACGTGGCGGCCCCCGATTCGTCGGGCGGAGGCGGCAGACACGTCCGGCGGCGGGGAAAATTGCCCGGGCGCGAGGTGGAAGAGGGCTAGGGTTTGATCTGCGTGCGTTTTTCGGGAGGGTCACATATAAATAGGTAGAGGGAGCTAGGAGAGTCCAAATGAGGTGTGGTTTTCGCCCACACGATCGTGATCGAACGACCTACAGCATGGAAGAGAGTTTGGTGGGTTTGGGGCTGGTTTTGAGGGGGCTTTTGCTGCAACACACAAATGGACTTTGCGGATGCCCGGTTAACCGTTGGAGTACCAAACGACCTCCAAATGGAACGAAACTTGACCGGTGGTCTCCGGGTGGTATACTAAGGCCACTTGACAAGCCTCGGTCCATTCCGAGAACGTTTGACACCCGCTCACGAAAGAAAACAAGAGGGGTGCACCGGAGGAGATAGGAGCGCCGGATTGCAAAACGGACAATGGGGAAAATGCTCGAATGCATGAGACGAACACGTATGCAAATGCAATGCACATGATGACATGATATGAAATGCATGACATGAACAAAATACAAAACGAAAGACAAAACCCGACCACGGAGGGAATATCATAACACATAGCCGAAAATGGCAAGAGTCGGAGTTACAAATACGGAAAGTTACATGCGGGGTGTTACACGCTCGCCGCTGTTGGCCGGGACGACGCCCTACTCCCCGGCCTGCGCGGCTCGTCGCCGCACAGTCCACGGCCTCCTGCCGCCCGCTCCCCCACGGGTTGCCCGCGGCGCCCGGCTGCCTCGTCCCACTCGGGCGTGCTATGCCCGCTCCCCGTGTGCTCCCACCCGTTAGCACCGTGCCCGTTAAGGCCCCCGGGCCTATGACAAGGGGGCCCACCCCAGAACGTTTTTATTAAAATAATAATAATAATAATAATAATAATAATAAATAAATAAAAATATTAATTAATTAACTAAATTAATTGTGTTTAATTTAACTAATAACTAATTAACCTAATTAACTAATGTTAGTTAACTTAACTAATCTCTTAACTAAACTATTTAACCTGGTTAGTTAGTTAGCAGGCAATGACATGCGGGACCCACACGTGAGCGACCCAGTCAACACCTCTGTTGACTGCTGACATCATGCTGACGTCGTGCTGATGCAATAATGCTATTTTCAAAATAATTTAATAATAATAATTTAAAATTTGACTAAATCTTTTAAAATTAATATAAAATAAACCGTAGCTCGGATTGAAAAACTTTGTACATGAAAGTTGCTCAGAACAACGAGACGAATCCGGATACGTAGCTCGTTCATCCGCCACTCATCCCTAGCATAGCGAACACACAACTTTCCCCCTCCGGTTCATTTGTCCGAAAACGCGAAACACCGGGGATACTTTCCCGGATGTTTGCCCCCTTATGCCGGTATCACCTCCTACTGCATTAGGGCACACCTGGCACCGTTACTTGTCATGTCATGCATCGATATGCATTTGTTTGCATTGTATTCATTGTTTCTTCCCGCTCTTCTCTCTGGTAGACTACAAGACTGATGCCGCTGCTGCTGCCCCGATCGACTACGTTGTTGACGACCCCTCCTTGCCAGAACAACCAGGCAAGCCCCCCCTTGATCACCAGATATCGCCTATTCCTTCTCTCTACTGCTTGCATTAAAGTAGTGTAGCATGTTACTGCTTTCGGTTAATCCTATTCTACTGCATAGCCTGTCATTGTTCCTACAGTTGTTACCCTTACCTACAATCCTAAATGCTTAGTATAGGATGCTAGTATTCCATCAGTGGCCCAACATTCTTGTCCGTCTGCCATGATATACTACCGGGCCGTGATCACACGGGAGGTAATCACGGGTATATACTTACATACATATTATATGATACATGTGGTTACTAAAGTCAGGTCGGCTCGTAGAGTACCCGGAAGTGATTCCGATGTGGGGGTTGAAAGGACAGGTGGTTCCATCCCGGTAGTGGTGGGCCTGGGTTCTCGACGGCCCCCGACTGTTACTTTGTGGCAGAGCGACAGGGCAGGATGTGACCACCTAGGTGAGAGGTGAGCCTGTCCCTGGTCGGCGTCCGTGGTTCCTTCAAAATAACATGCTTAACGAGATCTTGGTATTTGATCTGCCTCTGGCCACTGGCCTATACGCACTAACCAACTACGCGGGAACAGTTATGGGCACTCGACGTCGTGGTATCAGCCGAAGCCTTCTTAACGTCAGCGACTGAGCGGCGCGCGCCGGGTTGGACTGGAACGCCTGCTCCTGTATAAGGGAGGCTAGGTCTGCTCACCGGCCGCGTACGCAGGTGTGCAATGGGCGATGGGCCCAAACCCCTGCGCGCATAGGATTTAGACCGGCGTGCTGACCTCTCTGTTGTGCCTAGGTAGGGCTGTGACGTGTCGATCTTCCGAGGCCGGGCATGACCCAGGAAAGTGTGTCCGGCCAAAGGGGATCGAGCGTGTTGGGTAATGTGGTGCACCCCTGCAGGGAAGTTTATCTATTCGAATAGCCGTGATCCTCGGTAACAGGACGACCCGTGGTTTTACCTTGACCTTGTGACAACTAGAACCGGATACTTAATAAAATACACCCTTCCAAGTGTCAGATATAACCTGGTGATCACTCTCACACAGGGCGACGAGGGGAGGACCGTCGTGTAGGATTATGCTATGCGATGATACTTGGTGAACTTACCATCTACTCTCTTCTACATGCTGCAAGATGGAGGCTAACAGAAGCGTAGTCATCGACAGGACTAGCTATCCCCCCTTATTCTGGCATTCTGCAATTCAGTCCACCGATATTGCCCCTTTACACAGATACCCATGCATATGTAGTGTAGATCCTATCTTGCGAGTACTTTGGATGAGTACTCACGGTTGCATTGCCCCCCCTTTTCCCCTTTCCTTTCTTCTCGGTTGCCGCAACCAGATGCTGGAGCTCAGGAGCCAGACGCCATCGTCGACGACAACTCCTACTACACCGAGGGTGCCTACTACTACATGCAAGCCGCCGTCGACGACCAGGAGTAGTTTAGGAGGATCCCAGGCAAGAGGGCTGCGCCTCTTTCGATCTGTATCCCAGTTTGTTCTAGCCATCTTATGGCAACTTGTTTTACTTATGTCTGTACTAAGATATTGTTGCTTCCGCTGACTCGTCCATGATCGAGCACTTGTATTCAAGCCCTCGAGGCCCCTGGCTTGTATTATGATGCTGGTATGACTTATTTTATTTTAGAGTTGTGTTGTGATATCTTCCCGTGAGTCCCTAATCTTGATCATACACGTTTGCGTGTATGGATAGTGTACGATTGAATCGGGGGCGTCACAAGTTGGTATCAGCGCCGACTGCCTGTAGCAGGGTTGTCCCTGTGTTTCAGGAGGCCCTAGGCGAATTTGCGGACATGGGCCCCTAAGTCCTAAGACCATATATATTTATGCGTGCGTGTGATACATAAACATATATCTATAACTTCATTTGCATAAAACTAAGAGTAATCTTTCAACCACACATCTTTATTTTTAGATTTGACTATAACAATTGTTGGCAATGTCGTATTATGACAGAAATACTAAAAGATAGCAAAATGAAATCAACATGACATGATTACCTCAAATAAAAACCAAATTCGACTGACTCCATCGACAACAATAATACTTCAGTGCTTCATAAAAAGTTCCTTTAGGCGTTTCTTGATGCAAAGTCATTAAGGATAATATTAAGAAAAGGTTTCTCCTTTTTTCAACACCCAACAAATGCT
This sequence comes from Aegilops tauschii subsp. strangulata, assembly GCF_002575655.3. NCBI lineage: Eukaryota > Viridiplantae > Streptophyta > Magnoliopsida > Poales > Poaceae > Aegilops > Aegilops tauschii. The sequence goes on along the minus strand of NC_053035.3, from coordinate 143,748,710 downwards.
TCTTAGGCAGCATGCTAGGCTAATGTCCTAAAATTTTAAATAAAAGAGAATATTAGAAATTGATACATCAGATGATCAGAACCCTAAACATGTACACAGTATGCCAAAGTATTAGGATGGTTGAATACATACTACATGAAAAATCTAAAACTTCATGCACAACGAAATTGAGTATGGTGGGATGGATCATGGATGAATACTAGAATACGTACTAAAGAAACTACTGAATCATGGATCAGGAACATGGATATGTAGTGTCCTGCGCTCGCATACATATATTTTTAATGCCGGATGGCTAGGTTGCCGGCATGGCCGCATGGCGCAACAGCAGGATCCTGGACTACTGCACGCAGCGGCGGCGACAACGAGCGCCCGAGGCGCCGAGAGCGCAAGCAACAGCCAACCAGACAACGAAGGCACAAGCGAAACGATGAGAATGAGATCTCCCAATTGATTTGTTTCACATGCGTACGTGTGCGCCTTGCGGCTGTGCCTTCCGTCTCGCGCGACGCTTCGCTACCTAGCTCTCTGATGGGCCTTTTTTTTCTTACCTAGTTTTCTCTGGGCTGTACTATATATTTATACTGCATTATAGGCCCCTCTCTGGCCTGGGCCCTGGGCCGTCGCCCCTTTGGCCATACCCTAGGGCCGGCCCTGGCATGTAGGAATCCCCCTTCCACACTCTTTGGCCGAAGTTGAGTCTAGTCGATGAAAACTGTTTTACTAACATGGTTGTGCGGCCCATGGGCCCACGTCGCCATTGGGTGGTATTAGGATCTTTTATTCCTCGTCTATACTATGGGACTCCGATCTCTCTTCTATTCTGTTTAAATGAATTTATTAAATCTAACATTAGGATCTCGTGATCACTTTCACCCGGAGAGCACCTTATTACCGATGGTCGTCTGCTGCACCAGAAGATTCCAAGGAAACTCTATGATGTTCTCTCGAGACTTTGTGCCATCTCTTTTGCAATTCCCATCCATCGATAAACCTTTATGGATAACCACGTACACTTGCCATTCATACAATTATTCCCCCTTGATCTTGTTATTATAAGATACCTCGAAATTCTCTCTATTGTTCCGAGAATACTTTGTGCCTACTGCCTTGCAGTTCTTTGCCACATGAATACCCCTATGGATAATTCCTCGCACTTACCAAGTATCCGCTCATCCCCAGTTGTTCAGGTGTTTCACAATAGTCTTCGAAATACTATTCGATCCTCCAAAAATCCTTATCAGCTTTATTGCTCTGCAAATACTTGTCTGCTTGCATTATGGATGCTTCCCATATGTCTGGAAATATTCATTAGTCTTCTTTGACGCCGTCATTTTGATCCTATTGGTCCAACATGAGTGCGAATGCACGCAATCATCGGTTGATCCTTTTAAATTATCTTTCCGGCTTAGATGTCATTTTGAACATGTGCTGGTTATCGACCAATCAAATTGCCGTCGATTATACCCCTAAGTCTATTCAACTTGTCCATTCTTAATCAGAGCGTTTGCTTCTGATCCCTTTATTTGGAAATCATAATTCCTTTGCATTTGAGCTTTTAATTAGACAGTTGTTTCTATAATCTGGTCTCCTTGTATTCTTTCTTTCTCTGGTTGAGTTCTGATGCTCACATCAGATCCCTCGAGGACCACCGGATCCTTTGTTGGATTTTATCCGACAGCGTCCTTCATATTCAATCACTTTGGAAGTTCTTTCCCTGATACATAATGCCATTAGTAAATCCTATTCTCTGATTTGACCAACCATGCTCTACTTTTGAGCTGGTGATATTTACTCTTGAAGCTCGTGGTTGAACTATGCCTTCCTTAATCTGTGTCAACCCGAAAGTTTTCACGGTTCATACTCCTCTGGTTATTCACCACATAGGTTTTCACACTCAAATCATTTTTAATAGAGCAGTGAATGAATGGTCATGCATTGGAGAAGTGGGAGTCGACCTTGAACTTTGTGTTCATGCCCATGGACACGATGTAGATCATATCAGGAAAGATTTTCTTAAATTAATTATTCCCTTGGTATAAGTTCATCTTATATCTGGGATCTGGCCTTTTGCAATCATGGTTCCGACCATATTGATATTCTTTGATTCCTTTTCTCGGAAAGGTTAAAGTACTTGTCTTCTGCAAATCAATACACCTGTCCAACCTTTATTTTGGAATCTTGATAATATCACAGAATCATGTTGCTTAATTATGAGCCTTCATCAAGTACTAATTACCACTGATTCCAATTTTCTTGGGCTCTGAGTTATGAAACACTCAAAGACACCGATAACTGAACCGAGTCCGCACTACTGTTCAACAACTCTTAGTAATCTTCTTTACGTACGAGTTTGTACCCGATCACGCCATTCCTAGCCTGTTTGGCTATATCATTGTCGTGGTGATTTTAACTGTGCTGCCTGGTCCTTATTCCCGGAGCACCACTTTCGACGATGAGCTAAGCTTACGCCGATTTTCCTCATCATATCATTTCGCCTTGAATAGCAAGCTTGATTTTGAGTTTGTGTCGTACCCATGGTTCCAATAACCTTTTGCTTCATAATTCCTTTGACTTGATGTTATCGCCAATCAATTACATCTTCATGAAATCTCTCGACAAATGTGTCGTGATCATCATCAGCATTCTGAGCTCTTCCACGATATCAATTGAATTCATGGTGAGAAATACCAGCCTTGCCCTTGATGATTTGTGTTATCATCGACCACATCCTTGTCTTCCGTCAACACAAAACGTGTTCATGTTTTGGATTGAATCTTGAGTTCCTTGCTATCCAGCATCTGTTCTTCTTCACCTTGGAGTATTACCATCTTTTATGTCAAGAAGGTCATGAGAATTGCTCCGCCTTTTAAAATTTCTTGGTATAGTGATACTTCTCACCATCACCATTCTTTCTTGGTCCCAATGTTGATTCTAACCGGAATGCCAACAAGTGAACGGTGCTGCTTGGATTCTGTACTCCTAGCAACCCTATTGCTTTGGAGTTAATGGTCGACAGTTCATTCTTAGACTATTGGATAACGAATCACCATTCTAACATTGATCATGCTATCTAATCCCACATTTCGGGTGCACCTTTCAACCAGTGTTTAATTATGCATGTTTTCCTTGAGCACACACCATTATATCATTTTCTTTGACTAATGTTATCTCCTTGTTCACATAATTGTGGAAATCCATGAATTATTTATTACTAAAAGGAACAAAAAGCAAGAAACAAAAATAAAATTGGGTTGCTTCCCAACAAGCGCTATCGTTTAACGCCCCTAGCTAGGCATAAAAGCAAGAATAGATGTAGGTATGGCCATAATGATAGGGCAAATCGTGAAAACTCATCTCATACTCCCTACGTTCAGCTGCGAGCTTTCTTTGCGGCAGGCAAAAATAATCAAAAGGGCTAGATTTAATACGACAAAAGTCCCCAAGATCAATCTCGGGAGGTATTGGTTCCTCCTTTGGCCCCTTATATTGCACTACCAATTCATCATTATAAGCATTCTTTTGGCAAAAAGTCATGAGCCTTTGTTCAAGAGAAAAACCTAACCCATTGTTCCGAATAGCAAAATCATCATTGAGTTCAGAAATTCTATAAACTAGAACATCGGTAGGAACCTTCTTTCTAAGGTTTTCATTGTAAGCAACATGATCTAAACATCGTAAACGCATTAAGTCTTCTTGATTAAAAAGGATAGCTTCTATGGGAGGACGACCATCGTCCACCCTATAATGCGCAAAAATTTCATTGGCCTCTTTCATTATAAATCTGAACTCATGTGCCAAAAACATAGTATCTGCTCGCTTAACAGGAGAATGCTCGATATTGGGAAACTCTAGAAAAATCCTTTGTATGAAAGGATGCAATGAATAAATTGTCTTTCAAGTTCAACTACGAGCAAAGATATAGCATCCGTAAGACTACTAGTTCTATGAAGAATAGACCCACCCATAGTGGGCAGGGTACCGGCACAAGTAGTGAAATCTTGAATAACTCCTTTTTCAATAATATTACCACTACCAATCCGAAACTTTTTAGTGTGTAAAATAGTAGGTTCTTCATGAGGATCATCAAAAGCATCAAAGTTTTCCATGTTATTACCACTATCCTTATCAATGATAACCTCACCAGTTTCAGACATGATGGCAGCAAATCGCACAAAGAGCGAGCACACAAAAAGTAAGCAAAAAGAGACGAACGAAAAAGGGTGAACAAAACGGCAAAGGTGAAGTGGGGGTGAGGAAAACGAGAGGAAAATGGCAAATAATGTAATGCGAGTGAGAAGAGTTTGTGATGGGTACTTGGTATGTCTTGACTTGTGTGTAGATCTCCCCGGCAACAGCGCCAGAAATCCTTCTTGCTACCTCTTGAGCATGCGTTGGTTTTCCCTTGAAGAGGAAAGGGTGATGCAATAAAGTAGCGTAAGTATTTCCCTCAGTTTTTGAGAACCAAGGTATCAATCCAGTAGGAGACTACACGCAAATCCCTAGTACCTGCACAAACAATCAAGAACCTTGCAACCAACGCGATAAAAGGGCTGTCATTCCCTTCACGGCCACTTGCAAAAGTGAGATCTGATAAAGATAATAAGATAAATATTTTTGGTATTTTTGTTGTATAGATTGAAAATTAACATTGCAAAATAAACGGCTACAGAAATAGCTAGATTGCGAGAGATTAATATGATGGAAGATAGACCCGGGGGCCATAGGTTTCACTAGTGGCTTCTCTCAAGATAGCAAATTCTACGGTGGGTGAACAAATTACTATCGAGCAATTGATAGAAAAGCGCATAGTTATGAGAATATCTAGGCATGATCATGAACATAGGCATCACGTCCGTGACGAGTAGACCGAAACGATTCTGCATCTACTACTATTACTTCACACATCGACCGCTATCCAGCATGCATCTAGAGTATTATCTTCATAAGAACAGAGTAACGCATTAGGCAAGATGACATGATGTAGAGGATAAACTCAAGCAATATGATATAAGCCACATCTTTTTATCCTCGATGGCAACAATACAATACGTGCCTTGCTGCCCTTGCTGGCACTGGGAAAGGACACCGTAAGATTGAACCCAAAGCTGTCACGACCGGTTTTTCAATAAAATAATTATTGAGAGACCAATCCCTTTTACGGACCAGCGAAGAAGAATTCCTTCTCACTGGTAGACAATAATCTTGGTCACAGAAGAAAAATACCAGGAGTACTAAATATAACACAAGGTTGAGCAGAGACTGCCCAACAATTTATTACAGGCACGCCGATAAAACAATACGGCGGAAAGGGTGGCAAACTTCTAACTCACAGTAATAACGGTGGTGGAAATATCATCGCGAAGCGAGTGATATGATTCCAGAATACTACAACTCATCGAGCGTGAGGCTCGAGAAGACTTATTGCGGGTGGCGGAAGCGTATACAATACAAGTGACCAATATCCGGGATCGCGCAGGACTGACTGGGACTCCTCTAGGCATCGGACACGCTATCAAACTCTTCATCCAAGAGATCACCTTCGTCAACATCTGGCCAAAACAACAAGCTAGGTGAGTACTATGAAAGTACTCGCAAGTCAGTTCGGACATAAGGTATAACAAATGTAAACATGAAGCACATGAATAAGTTAACCAGTGCGATTTGACATAAATAAATACTGGGTGCCAAGCGAGGGTCTGAATGACGCCTCGAGCGGAAACTGCAGAATAGTAATACTGGTGCCAAACGAGTGTCTGAAAGACTCCTCGAGCGGAAAATGCGAAATAATAATGCGGGTGCCAAACGAGTGTCTGAAAGACTCCTCGAGCGGAAAATGCGGAATAATAATGCGGGTGCCAAACGAGTGTCTGAAAGACTCCTCGAGAGGTAAATGCAGAATAATAATGCCACAGTCGGGCGTCAGGGCGACACCACATAAAGGGCTTATAACAGAAAGTAAAGACAGTGCATGCCGCAGTCGGACGTCTGAGCGACATCACATAAAGGGCTTATATCAAAAGTGAGAAACGAGTACACGCCACAGTCGGACGTCTGCGCGACGTCACCTAAAGGGCTTATATCACATCTCATTATTACAACAGTTCGAAGACATAAATTATCACAAGCATGAGACACAAAATAAAGTTAGTCCATCCACTGGAATAACAATAAATCTGAAGTTTTACCACTTGAGCTTGTTCACCGGGGACAAGTTTTTCACACGGATAGATATGGATATAATGTTTACACTACTGATCATGGATACGATGATTTGGAAGGAATTGACTCTGCAGAGTTTGTACTTAACCACAGCCAATGGATTTCAGTAGTCACGGGGACTAGTTCCGTCTGCGGTGTTTTGGAGGAAACACGTCTAACCAGTACACACCCAATTCAACCATCCAAAGCCAGGGATCACCCTCGGCGACGTTCAAGAAAAACCTTGAGATGGGGAGGCTACAACCTCGCGTAGCATGGGATCAAATTTATATACACGCGCTCTAAGGGGGTGCCCCCCTCTCGGTCCCAACCGGAAACACCCATGCCCCCTGACCGAATGACTGGCTTTAATCCTGGGCCAAGGTACCATCATCCCGGCCTCTCTGTTTGGTGTGTACACGGAAAGAGGTTACCAACTTACTAAACCGCATCCTGGCAATGAGACATGTGGTAGCACGGAAAGGGGAAGGGACGGTAACACGGCTCCAACCATGTTAACGTCGGAAAAGTCGGATGACGCAAGGCTGGCATGCTACAACAGTACCACCTTGCTGCCCTTCATGTCACCACATGATTAGGCCATCTCTCATCAGAGATCATCGCAACTTTGGAACATGCAGGAAAAGATCGATAACGTGGCTCCAACCACGTTAACGTCGAAGATAGTCGGATGGCGCAAGGCTGGCATGCTACAATAGTACCACCTTGCTGCCCTTCATGTCACCACATGATTTGGCCACCTCTCAACCGAGGTCATCGCAACTTTGGGACAACCGGGTCGTTGCCGTACAAGCAACGAGGTATTTATCGACACTCACATGCCACGCACGAACTTTCACATGAACATGCAAAACATCTGCCATATCAAATGTTCAAACATGCTTGCCTGGTTCGGAGAAGTCGGAATCTAGCTCGGCGAAGTTCGCGGCTCCGTCACCTCTCCCGGAACCTACGGCAAATCACGAAATGGGCACTAACGTGAAAACCAACACATACACAGAAACTTTTCCAATTATTTTTCAAATAAATCCCATAAAAAGCTAGACAAAATTTGAAGATTGTCACAAAAAGAATCACTCAAAAATACCTTTTTATTAAAAAGTTATAAAGGTTTCTGTCCAGGGACTTATCTGTAATGAAACAGAAAAGTTCCAGGGTTTTAACTGAGAAAACAGAAAACGCTTCGGCTGGGAATGCGCAAGCGCAAAGGAGGAAATGTATTTTGCCCGAAGGCGCCAACAAAAAACGGTTCGCGAATAAAAGAACAGAGGCTGACATGCGGGGTCCACATGTCAGGTTTGAAAAGCTCGCCGGCGCCCGAAGACTGCGGTGGACGCCGGCGTCGAACCACGGCGAGTTAGGAGAAACGGAGGGTACCAAGAGCTTCAGCGTCCTCTTCCGCGTCAGAGGGTGGTGGACTCGTCCAACGGGGAGCACTATGTCGACGGCGACACTTTCTCCGGCGGACGGTGGCTCGGGTGAGGATGGGGAACTCCGGTGGAGGGCTGCAAGCTTCAAATTGAAGTGCGGGTCAGAAAGAGGGATGCAAGGTGAGGCTACTGGCACGAGAATGGAGGCGGAGGGGCACACACGGGGGCGAATCGGGCTGGATCCCGTGGCGGGTCGCGGCGGCCGGAGTCGAGGAAGGAGACCTCCTCGGGGCTCTTCCAGTGGCTAGGCATGCTCTAGGGGGAGTGCAGGGCTGGTGGGTGCTCGAGTTGAAGCTCGGGGCCCCTATTTATAGGCAGATCGACGGGATGGCCGTGAACGGTGAATCTCCGGCGAGCGATTACGGCGGAGCAGTGGGTTGGCAGGGGGTTTGAGCGGTCGGGCAGCATCAGTGGATGTTACTGGACTCGATTTGCAGCTAAACGGGGTCGGTCTTGGCGTAATGGCGTCGGTCCACGGTGAGGTGACCGCACGGGCTCAACGGCGGCAGAGAGCGCACTCCGCGCCCTGCGGTTCACGACGAGAGCGGCAGCGCGTTCGGGGGAGTGGAAGGCCACGCGGCGAGCTCCGGTGGTTTGGGCGGCGCTGGGTGGCGTCGTCGGCGCCGTGTCTCCCGCTGGCGCCCGCAAAGCCGCCGCCGGCGTTGGTCACGGGGTGGCGCACCTTCTGCTGCTCGTCGCCGATGCCCGCAAGGTGCCAGGCACTCGTGCGGTGAAGGAACAAGGGGGCGAGGACGAGGAGCAAGGCGACGCGGTGGCACTGGCGAGATCGATGTCCATCTCTGAAGAAAACGACAGTGAGCACTGAACTGAATCTCTGAACTTTCTGAACTTTGACAAAGATAGTGCACTGCAGGTGTTCGACAGAAGGTTTTGGCTATGAGATAAATTTTTCTGGAGCTGTAACTTGGTGAGATGATCACTCAAAGCACCCAGGGGCTGCCTGAATTTACTTGTAATTTTTGGAGAAGGTTTTGAATGAATTTCACCAAATTTGCCAAATCTGGTCCAAACTTGCAGCAGGTGTAGTTTGAAATTTTTGAACTGAAGACTAGTGGATCTTCATGGTTCCAGGTTGAGGGTTCAAAGGACTAGGAGGGGAAAGAAGTTTGGTGGTAAAAGTCCAAACAGAAAATGGAGTTCCTTTGTAAATCCCCAAGTGGTAGAATAGAAGGCAGAAATTTGTTTGAATGAAATTTGGATGGGAATTATCACATGGGGAGGTTCAACTTGCTGGATTAGGTGTAAAACATGATCCAAAGATGAGGGAAGGATTTGGGGAGAGGATTTGCACAAATGTCATGGTAAGAAGGGAAAGTTGAAAGTGGTGAGGGACTTTCCAAAAGCCATAGTGCAAATTCAAAAAGATTTTCAGGAGTTATTTTCCCAAATGAAAAACATTTTGTTTTGAGTCCAAATGAAAAGGAAGAACTTCCAAGACCCAAACAAAACTTTTGCCATAAGGAAAAATATATGAGAGGGAGAGTTCTCTTAAAGAAAAATTTAAATTGCTCCCCTCAAGTCAAAATAGAAATCTTTTTTGAAAAATCCAAATAAAAACTTGGGTGTCACAACACCTACCCCCTTAGGAAAAATCTCGTCCTCGAGATTTCGGCTGATCCTCAAATAGATAGGATACTCTGCTCGGAGGAAATTTTCCCTCTCCCATGTGGCTTCATCCTCAGTGTGGTTGCTCCACTGAACCCTGAAAAATCTTGTCGTTTTCTGACGGGTCCTCCGTTTAGACTCTTCTAAAACCTTTACTGGCCTTTCTCTGTAGGTGAGATCTGGTTGCATATCAATGTCCTCATGAGGTACATGTTTTTCTGGATTGCTCACACATTTTCTTAACTGTGAGACGTGGAACACGTCATGGACGTCTGACAGCTCCTTGGGGAGGTCTAGTTGGTAGGCCACCGTGCCTCTTCGTGCCTTTACACAAAATGGTCCAATACACCTTGGGGCTAGCTTCCCCTTAATTTTGAACCGTTGCAGACCCCTCATAGGAGATACTCGGAGGTATACGGAATCACCGGGTTCAAAGCTGACCTCACGGTGCTTCTGATCATAGTAGCTCTTTTGGAGGCTCTGTGCTGTCTTGAGTCTGTCCCTGATTTGCTTAACTTTCTCCTCGGCCTCTTTGAGCATGTCTGGGCCGAAGATACGGCTGTCACCGGTTTCTGACCAATTCAATGGGGTACGACACCTTCGCTCGTACAACGCTTCAAAGGGTGCCATTTTCAAGCTGGCTTGGTAACTGTTGTTGTAAGCAAATTCGGCATACGGCAAACTCTCTTCCCAACTGGATCCATAGGTGAGTACGCAGGCTCTTAGCATATCCTCTAGGATCTGGTTCACACATTCCGTCTGTCCATCAGTCTGAGGGTGGTATGCTGTACTGAAAGCTAGTTGCGTTCCCAGAGCTTGTTGTAGGTGATCCCAAAATTTGGAGACGAATTGGGTGCCTCGGTCTGATATTATAGTCTTTGGGACTCCGTGCAAGCAAACTATATGGGAGAGATAGAGTTTTGCCAGTCTTTGTGTGGAGTAGGTAGTCTTCACAGGAATGAAGTGAGCAACCTTGGTTAGTCGTTCTGTGATGACCCAGATGGCGTCATTTCCACGCTGTGATCGGGGTAATCCGACAATGAAGTCCATTCCGATTTCATCCCATTTCCACTCCGGTATCCTGTTAGGCTGGAGTAGCCCTGCTGGCTTTTGGTGCTCGGCCTTGATGCGCTGACATGAATCGCAACAAGCAATGAATGTGGCTATATCTCTTTTCATACCGTGCCACCAAAATCTTTCCTGAATGTCCTTGTACATTTTGGTTCCTCCAGGATGGATCGAGTATGGAGCGGTGTGGCTCTCCGTAAGATCTGTTGCTTGAGTCCCTCAATGTTAGGTACGCAAAGTCTGTCTCGGTACCATAACGTCCCTTCACTGTCCGTGACGAATTCTGAAGTCTTGCTAAGGTTCATTTTCTTCTTTATGCCTTCGATACTGGGATGTCCCTGTTGAGCCTTCTTGATTTGTCCCACTAGGGTGGGTTGTATCTCCAGGTTCGATATGGTGCCCTCAGAGACTAACATCATGTTGAGCCGAGTGAACTCTCGCTGAAACTCAGGCCTCAAACTTTGCTGACCATCACTGTCCGGGCTGGGGTTTCGACTAAGGGCATCGGCCACTACATTTGCTTTCCTTGGGTGGTAGTGAATACCGACGTCATAGTCCTTGACCAGTTCCAACCAGCGTCGTTGGCGTAAATTCAGCTCTGGCTGTGTGAAAATATATTTGAGGCTCTTATGGTCTGTATATATTTCACAGCGATTTCCCAACAGAAAGTGCCTCCACTCCTTGAGTGCATGTATAACTGCTGCTAGCTCCAGGTCATGTGTTGGGTAATTTTCCTCATGTTTTCGCAGTTGCCTGGAGGCATATGCGACAACTTTGCCATCTTGCATTAGCACACATCCGAGACCTTTTCGGGACGCGTCACAATACACCTCAAAGCTCTTGTGTATGTCTGGCACAGTTAAGACTGGTGCGGTTGTCAGCTTTTTCTTGAGTTCTTGGAAGCTCTGCTCGCATGCTTCCGTCCATACAAATTTCTTGTCCTTCTTGAGTAACTGTGTTATAGGTTTTGCCATAGTGGAGAATCCTTCAATAAACCTCCTGTAATATCCGGCCATTCCTAGGAAACTCCGCACATCTGTAACATTCGCGGGTGGCTTCCAGTCCAGTATGGCCTTGACTTTTTCTGGGTCTACGGCCACGCCTTCTTGGTTCAATATATGGCCCAAGAAACCAACTTGTCTTAGCCAAAATTCGCATTTGCTAAATTTGGCGTACAACTGATGTTTCCTCAATTCTCCCAAAACAATTCTGAGGTGCTCAGCATGTTCTTCTGGTGTCCTTGAGTAAACCAGAATGTCGTCAATGAATACCACCACAAATTTGTCCATGAATTTCATGAATACTTTGTTCATGAGGTGGACGAAATATGCGGGGGCGTTCGTTAGTCCAAAAGGCATCACTGTAAACTCGTACAACCCATATCTGGAAGTGAAAGCTGTCTTGGGAATATCTTCCGTTCGTACCTTCAATTGGTGATATCCCGACCTCAAATCAATTTTCGAGAATACCTTGGCCTGTGCGAGCTGGTCAAACAAATCATTTATTCGTGGCATCGGATATTTGTTTTTGATGGTGACCATATTGAGGGCTCGATAGTCTATGCACAGCCTTAGTGTCCCATCCTTCTTTTTGGCGAACAACACAGGCGGACCCGATGGTGAGGAGCTGGCTCGAATAAATCCTTTGTCCAACAATTCTTTTATCTGCTTCTTTAACTCCACCAATTCTGAGGGTGCCATTCTATACGGCTTCTTATAAATGGGAGCGGTGCCAGGTGCTAGTTCGATGCTGAATTCGATCTCTCGGTCTGGTGGCATGCCTGGTAGTTCTTCCGGGAACACATCAGGGAACTCGCATACCACTGGCACTTTTCTTAATCCTGCGATGTCCATCTTGTTCAGTTTTGGTTTCTGTGATCGTGGCCTTTCTTGAGCGGAAACTCTTATAGTCTTGCCGTGATGGTGAGTGAGAATCACTTTCCGATTGAAACAGTCGATGAATCCTTTGTTGGTGGTTAACCAGTCCATTCCTAAAATGACATCCAGTCCTTTACTTTCCAACACGATGAGATTCGCGTGGAATGGTAGTCCTTCGAACTCAATGACCACTCCTTAGCAGTAACCCTGAGCAATTTGCTTATTTCCGGGGGACTTGATGATCATAGATTTTTCCAAGGGAAGTATCGGAAAACCGTGTTGTGAAACAAAACTCTTCGAAACAAACGAATGGGAAGCTCCAGAATCAAACAAAACCGTGGCAGGTACTGTGTTGACAGGGAACGTACCGAGCACGATGTCTGGGGCATTCTGTGCTTCTTCCCTGGTCACATGGTTCAGGTGACCCTTCCTGTGGTTGCTGCTGGGGTTGAAGTTGTTGCGCTTGGGGGCTGGATTGTTCCCACCATTGTTCGGCTTGGGTGCCGTGTCTCTTGGCTTCAGGCACTGTTTAGCATAATGCCCTTGTTGACCAGAAGCATAGCAGGTGACCCCTGGACGGTATGTGAACTCCTTGTCTCTGGCATGAAATTGTCCGACGGGTCTTGGCTCAGTAGTCGTGGATCTCCTTGCGTCTGTCCTTGGGCTCTCGGTCTTGCCTCGGTTGCTGCAGGCAAGAGTCGTCTTGTCCCTCTTCCGCTTGCGGATATCTTCCAGACTGCGGCGCTCATTCTCCAGGGTGATGGCCTTGTCCACCAGCGTCTTAAAATCCGGAAAGGTGTGTACAATCAGTTGGCATCTTAATGCTGGTGCCAGGCCGTCCAGGAATTTTTCCATCTTCTTGTTTTCTGTCATGTGCTCATCGTAGGCATAACGAGACAGTTGGGTAAACTGGCCGTTGTATTCTGTGACGGACATTCCTCTTTGCTTCAGGTCATCAAACTCTCTCTTCTTGATCTTTAGGATGCTCCTGGGAATGTGTGCCTCACGGAAGCCTTCCTTGAATTCTTCCCAGGTGATGTTGTGTTCCCTGGGGTGCATGTGTAGGAAGTTTTCCCACCATGCTGCGGCTGCTCCAGTAAGGTAGTGTGGTGCATAAAGCACCTTCTCATGATCTGAGCACTGAGCGATAATCAGTTTCCTTTCAATCTCGCGAAGCCAATCATCGGCTTCCAGTGGCCTGTCGGTGTGAGCAAAAGTTGAGGGGCGAGTCTTCTGTAACTCAGATAACTTGGAATGTGGTTGATAGGGTTCACGGTGGTTTCCCATATTGATGACATGGTTCATCATCTCCTGGTGCTGTTGCTGGCTTTGCTTGAAGAGACGGCATACTTGAGATAGTGCCGCTTCACTGTCCTGTTGGCTGGACTGACCCTGAGTGAAATTGTTGCTGGTCTGTGTTCCGTAAACCTCTTCTGGCTGATTGGGCATAGACCGAGTCCATGGGCGAGACATCTTTCCAGTCTGGGGTATCATTTGCAAAACCCATGAGAAAAACTGTGTAGCACAGGAAAACTCTTGCAAAGGTAATAATCAAAAAGGCTTCTAGGTTTTCAAAGAAACACAAATGATTTTCACGGAGAAGAAGTGCTTAACACAAATCTTACATGCGAAAGCAAACACAAGATACAACACTCAGGTTGTGCGTACACAATCCTGACATGTTATTAAAAACTAGCGTACTACTCCGGAAGGCAGCAAACACACCAACACAAACTAGCGTACAGATAAAAACAACACATCATACAAGCAGGCATAACACGCGGCTACTCGGTGCTCTTAGTCGGAGATGGTGAAGATCTCCTTCCCCTTGCCGATGGCAAGGCTCAGCGGTCCAGGAGAATCAACCTCCTCCTCTCTAGTTGGCTCCTGGCGTGCGACGTTGCGCGGCGGTGATGGTGCGGGGGCGACTGGTGGTAGAACGCGTGCGGCAGGCGGTGCGGCTTTGACTGGAGTAGGAGCGATGACTCGGTCGAACTCCTCAGTGGTAGGCAGACGGCGAGCAGTGGCCAAAACGGCCGGTGCATACGAGGCTGAAGACGAGACGAATGTCAGAGGCGGCGCTGTGTGGAGAAGCTCCTTCCTGCTGGCAGGACCGCCCCGGACTAAGTCCATGCGGGCAGCCACAAGATCATCTACGAGGTTGTCGAAAGACTCCTCCAGCGCCTTGAGATACTCCACAACCATTTCGATGGCTTCATCTCGTTCTCCCCGATGGCAGGCGAACGCATAGTGGCTGGTGTAGGGCACATGGCATGGGAGGTAGCGGTAGCGACGAGTCTTCATCGTAGGAAGGATGTCCCGAAGGCGAGCTATCGCCCCACGACCGGTTTTTCAATAAAATAATTATTGAGAGACCAATCCCTTTTACGGACCAGCGAAGAAGAATTCCTTCTCACTGGTAGACAATAATCTTGGTCACAGAAGAAAAATACCAGGAGTACTAAATATAACACAAGGTTGAGCAGAGACTGCCCAACAATTTATTACAGGCACGCCGATAAAACAATACGGCAGAAAGGGTGGCAAACTTCTAACTCACGGTAATAACGGTGGTGGAAATATCATCGCGAAGCGAGTGATATGATTCCAAAATACTACAACTCATCGAGCGTGAGGCTCGAGAAGACTTATTGCGGGTGGCGGAAGCGTATACAATACAAGTGACCAATATCCGGGATCGCGCAGGACTGACTGGGACTCCTCTAGGCATCGGACGCACTATCAAACTCTTCATCCAAGAGATCACCTTCGTCAACATCTGGCCAAAACAACAAGCCAGGTGAGTACTATGAAAGTACTCGCAAGTCAGTTCGGACATAAGGTATAACAAATGTAAACATGAAGCACATGAATAAGTTAACCAGTGCGATTTGACATAAATAAATACTGGGTGCCAAGCGAGGGTCTGAATGACGCCTCGAGCGGAAACTGCAGAATAGTAATACTGGTGCCAAACGAGTGTCTGAAAGACTCCTCGAGCGGAAAATGCGAAATAATAATGCAGGTGCCAAACGAGTGTCTGAAAGACTCCTCGAGCGGAAAATGCGGAATTATAATGCGGGTGCCAAACGAGTGTCTGAAAGACTCCTCGAGAGGTAAATGCAGAATAATAATGCCACAGTCGGGCGTCGGGGCGACACCACATAAAGGGCTTATAACAGAAAGTAAAGACAGTGCATGCCGCAGTCGGACGTCTGAGCGACATCGCATAAAGGGCTTATATCGAAAGTGAGAAACGAGTACACGCCACAGTCGGACGTCTGCGCGACGTCACCTAAAGGGCTTATATCACATCTCATTAGTACAACAGTTCGAAGACATAAATTATCACAAGCATGAGACACAAAATAAAGTTAGTCCATGCACTGGAATAACAATAAATCTGAAGTTTTACCACTTGAGCTTGTTCACCGGGGACAAGTTTTTCACACGGATAGATATGGATATAATGTTTACACTACTGATCATGGATACGATGATTTGGAAGGAATTGACTCTGCAGAGTTTGTACTTAACCACAGCCAATGGATTTCAGTAGTCACGGGGACTAGTTCCGTCTGCGGTGTTTTGGAGGAAACACGTCTAACCAGTACACACCCAATTCAACCATCCGAAGCCAGGGATCACCCTCGGCGACGTTCAAGAAAAACCTTGAGACGGGGAGCCTACAACCTCGCGTAGCATGGGATCAAATTTATATACGCGTGCTCTAAGGGGGTGCCCCCCTCTCGGTCCCAACCGGAAACACCCATGCCCCCTGACCGAATGACTGGCTTTAATCCTGGGCCAAGGTACCATCATCCCGGCCTCTCTGTTTGGTGTGTACACGGAAAGAGGTTACCAACTTACTAAACCGCATCCTGGCAATGAGACATGTGGTAGCACGGAAAGGGGAAGGGACGGTAACACGGCTCCAACCATGTTAATGTCGGAAAAGTCGGATGACGCAAGGCTGGCATGCTACAACAGTACCACCTTGCTGCCCTTCATGTCACCACATGATTAGGCCATCTCTCATCAGAGATCATCGCAACTTTGGAACATGCGGGAAAAGATCGATAACGTGGCTCCAACCACGTTAACGTCGAAGAAAGTCGGATGGCGCAAGGCTGGCATGCTACAACAGTACCACCTTGCTGCCCTTCATGTCACCACATGATTTGGCCACCTCTCAACCGAGGTCATCGCAACTTTGGGACAACCGGGTCGTTGCCGTACAAGCAACGAGGTATTTATCGACACTCACATGCCACGCACGGACTTTCACATGAACATGCAAAACATCTGCCATATCAAATGTTCAAACATGCTTGCCTGGTTCGGAGAAGTCGGAGTCTAGCTCGGCGAAGTTCGCGGCTCCGTCACCTCTCCCGGAACCTACGGCAAATCACGAAACGGGCACTAACGTGAAAACCAACACATACACATAAACTTTTCCAATTATTTTTCAAATAAATCCCATAAAAAACTAGACAAAATTTGAAGATTGTCAGAAAAAGAATCACTCAAAAATACCTTTTTATTAAAAAGTTATAAAGGTTTCTGTCCAGGGACTTATCTGTAATGAAACAGAAAAGTTCCTGGGTTTTAACTGAGAAAACAGAAAACGCCTCGGCTGGGAATGCGCAAGCGCAAAGGTGGAAACGTATTTTGCCCGAAGGCGCCAACAAAAAACGGTTCGCGAATAAAAGAACAGAGGCTGACATGCGGGGTCCACATGTCAGGTTTGAAAAGCTCGCCGGCGCCCGAAGACTGCGGTGGACGCCGGCGTCGAACCACGGCGAGTTAGGAGAAACGGAGGGTACCAAGAGCTTCAGCGTCCTCTTCCGCGTCGGTGGGTGGTGGACTCGTCCAACGGGGAGCACTATGTCGACGACGACACTTTCTCCGGCGGACGGTGGCTCGGGTGAGGATGGGGAACTCCGGTGGAGGGCTGCAAGCTTCAAATTGAAGTGCGGGTCAGAAAGAGGGATGCAAGGTGAGGCTACTGGCACGAGAATGGAGGCGGAGGAGCACACACGGGGGCGAATCGGGCTGGATCCCGTGGCGGGTCGCGGCGGCCGCAGTCGAGGAAGGAGACCTCCTCGGGGCTCTTCCAGTGGCTAGGCGTGCTCTAGGGGGAGTGCAGGGCTGGTGGGTGCTCGAGTTGAAGCTCGGGGCCCCTATTTATAGGCAGATCGACGGGATGGCCGTGAACGGTGAATCTCCGGTGAGCGATTACGGCGGAGCAGTGGGTTGGCAGGGGGTTTGAGCGGTCGGGCAGCATCAGTGGATGTTACTGGACTCGATTTGCAGCTAAACGGGGTCGGTCTTGGCGTAATGGCGTCGGTCCACGGTGAGGTGACCGCACGGGCTCAACGGCGGCAGAGAGCGCGCTCCGCGCCCTACGGTTCACGACGAGAGCGGCAGCGCGTTCGGGGGAGTGGAAGGCCACGCGGCGAGCTCCGGTGGTTTGGGCGGCGCTAGGTGGCGTCGTCGGCGCCGTGTCTCCCGCTGGCGCCCGCAAAGCCGCCGCCGGCGTTGGTCACGGAGTGGCGCACCTTCTGCTGCTCGTCGCCGACGCCCGCAAGGTGCCAGGCACTCGTGCGGTGCAGGAACAAGGGGGCGAGGATGAGGAGCAAGGCGACGCGGTGGCACTGGCGAGATCGATGTCCAAGTGGTAGAATAGAAGGCAGAAATTTGTTTGAATGAAATTTGGATGGGAATAATCACATGGGGAGGTTCAACTTCCTGGATTAGGTGTAAAACATGATCCAAAGATGAGGGAAGGATTTGGGGAGAGGATTTGCACAAATGTCATGGTAAGAAGGGAAAGTTGAAAGTGGTGAGGGACTTTCCAAAAGCCATAGTGCAAATTCAAAAAGATTTTCAGGAGTTATTTTCCCAAATGAAAAACATTTTGTTTTGAGTCCAAATGAAAAGGAAGAACTTCCAAGACCAAAGGCAGATCTTGGGTGAATCCAAACAAAACTTTTGCCATAAGGAAAAATATATGAGAGGGAGAGTTCTCTTAAAGAAAAATTTAAATTTCTCCCCTCAAGTCAAAATAGAAATCTTTTTTGAAAAATCCAAATAAAAACTTGGGTGTCACATAAGCACTTCTCCCATTGCAAGAAAGATCAATCTAGTAGGCCAAACCAAACTGATAATTCGAAGAGACTTTCAAAGCTATTAAAATCATGCATATAAGAATTCAGAGAAGAATCAAATATTGTTCATAGATAATCTTGATCATAAACCCACAATTCATCGGATCTCGACAAACACACCGCAAAAAGAATTAAATCGAATAGATCTCCAAGAGAATCGAGGAGAACTTTGTATTGAGATCCAGAGAGAGAGAAGAAGCCATCTAGCTAATAACTATGGACCCGAAGGTCTGTGGTAAGCTACTCACACATCACCGTAGAGGTTATGGTGTTGATGTAGAAGCCCTCCATGATCCATTCCCCCTCAGGCGGAGCGCAGCAAAAGGCCCCAAGATGGGATCTCATGGGTACAGAAGGTTGCGGCGGTGGAAATAGGGTTTCGTGGTGCTCCTGGATGTTTTCAGGGTATATGAGTATATATAGACGAAAGAAGTAGGTCAGTGGATCCACGAGGGGCCCATTAGGGTGGGGGCGCGCCTACCCCCCTGGGCACGCCCTCCTACCTCGTGGCTGCCTCCCGTTGCTTCCTGGCCGCCCACTCCAAGTCTCCTGGATTGCGTTTGTTCCAAAAACGATCCTCGCGAAGGTTTCATTCTGTTTGGATTCCGTTTGATATTCCTTTTCTGCGAAACACTGAAATAGGCAAAAAACAGCAATTTGCACTAGGCCTTCGGTTAATAGGTTAGTCCCAAAAATAATATAAAAGTGCATGATTAAGCCCATTAAACATCCAAAACAAATAATATAATAGCATGGAACAATCAAAAATTACAGATACGTTGGAGACGTATCACTCACCATGACCTATACTACGATAACACGAACCAAATGAAGAATCTGCCATGGTAACCTATCTTGTTGGTCAAGGTGATCATGGATGTCCACGCGGGCCCACGAATATATAGGCTTGTCGCCGATAACCACGCGAGGGAGTGTATCGTTCGAAGGCAACCACTACATGCATATGTATGGAGGTGATGCGTGCATGCATGTTTGAATACACAACATTGATGTGGCGCGTGTGTCAAAAATCATACACTAGCTCCCCACAGAGAGCATGATCGGTTCATGATGTGTCGTTGTACTAGCCACTTTGACTTGATGGGAGGGATTCATGTGTACACATGCATGTGTGTGTGCTCAAACTGTATCATGCATTTTATCCCAGAGCAAAAATAATAATCCCCTCCTAAGTCAAATTAACCTCTCTTGTTGTCAGGCAAAAAGTAGTGATGGAACAAGCGGGCCCACAGATGCAAAGTATCGATATCGCTGATAACCACTTAAGTGGGTGCGAGAGGACAACCACCACCGCTTTGCATGTGGGCCAAACATATATATGTTGAATACCCAAAATGCACAACTTTGATGTGCCACATGCCTCAAAAACCGTAAACTATGCACCACACAGAGTGAGGTTCATATCAAGCGTACTACATATGATGGTCCCCTTCCCCCCTCTCCACCGCATACTATAAGCTCCTGCCGTAATATATGTACAACCCAAAAGAATCCTCATCGATGGTGAAATTAATTAACCTCTCTCGATGAAGGTCAAAGTGATGCATGCATGCGTCGGCGATGGCTTCGTGGGCCCATAGATGGAAGCGTCACACATGAGTGTCCTAGCTAGGATATGCATGTGGCCCAAAAAGGTGTTGTGTGCTGTTTGAATAACCAATTTCACAATTTTGATATGGCACGTGCCTCGGTAACCAAAAAGTCCCGACATTGAGTGAGGTGTACTTGTTCACGGACGCGTACGTATAGTATATGCTAGTCCCCTCCCACCTCTTCGACGAGTACTATATACCACCATAACACAAACAACAAAGATTCTACCTTGCTGGTCAAATTAACCTCACTGCCGGCTCTTCATCAAAGTGATGGACGACGACCTCGCGGGCCCACAGAAAGCGTCACACACGAGTATTGAGTGTCCTGTAGGACAACCATCGACTGCATGTGGCCAAGACATTTATGTATGAAAGGGTTCTGTAATGTTTTAAATAATGATTTCACGACTCTGATGTGGCACCGGCCTGCCTAACTAAACGGCCAACCCACATGGTGGCTCACAACTCGTAGTGTACTACGAGCCTGCCACCCCCAGACGCACGCACACACACACACACACACACACACACACCGTGAATCCACCGCAACTACGATGCATGTTAAATTAATTATCCCGCGGTGACCATACATGTTACTAAAGGAGGGACATTTATTTTTCAAAAAAAACACCGAGATCATTAAGACGTTTTAGTACATTGATTGATTTTCTACGGGTATAATGTGCAAAAAACAAATTTGAGCTACATGCACACGTGACAGTGCACCTAAATGGATTGCAAAAACACATGTGTCTCACTGGGTGCATGTTTACTCCCCGTGCAACAAATTTCAAACATTGAGAATCTTGATTTTTAAATTCTAATACATCCTAAACTTATTTGAAGTTTATGAAAATTACCGTGTTGTCATATGGACACCAATACAAAGTGGCATTATACTTTTTTTTGTCAAATTTGAGACCAGTTTTGATGTAATCTTTATCTAATTACAGATGGGAGATTATTAATAATTGGGAACCAATATCCCAAACGGATTATTTATTCGAATCGTGAGCGTTAGACCAACAATGGATACGTGCCATGCTTCGGTTAAGCAATAAAGCGGCAACATTAATCATCCAAATAGAAAAACAATATACATGCCGCCACACAACCCGTGTGGCATGCGAGCAGGCGTGAGTTGACGGGACGCATGCGAGCAGTCCGCCGTGCAGGCAGACGAGGAGGCGTGCGTGCAGGTGTGTGACTTGACGGAGGTGTGCTCGCTGCGCAGTGTCATCGGGAGGCGTACGAGTAGCTGTGTGAAACTTTGGTAGGCATGCCAGCAGTCCGGTGCGCAGGCTCACCGGGAGGTGAGCCATCGGTTTGACCGCCGCCCACCTCTCTCCCACAACTCCCACTACTCCATATTAATGGTGCGCCCGAGCAGCCGCACCCCCCATCCTCGCTACGCACACACAAACCTCTCTCTCCGCTTGCATTCTTGACGCTGCTCTCAGTCCTCAAAGCCGACAGTGTATGAGGATGCCGCCGAAGCGCCCCATCGGAGGCAGTGGTGACCGGGGCTACTAAAGCACCGGAGCACGGCGTGGAGATGGAGACAGAGGTTGCCGTCACTGCCGGCGAGTTATCGCTGCACCCTGACGTCGTCGACAGCGTCGAGCTTCCATCGCTGGAGGCAGAGTTCCACACCGACTCCGATGACCACTCCGGCGACGACTCTGACGACAACGGACAGCTGGTTAGTCATCTATACCCATTTATGTGTCAAATAGATCATAGGATTTCTCTGGTTACTCCTGCCTCCCCCTTTTTGGAATTGAAATCCTATGGTTATGTTCTCCCAATCCATGAAATCTGAGCAAGTTTCGTTAGATCTATGTAGTGTATTGATTGTTTGAATGATACAGGTGATAAGTGATTAGTTGTTTCATATGTGCAAATGATTTCTGCTAGTAATCCGACTAGGATTAGTGTTCGTGCTAATAATTCCTAGCCAGGGCTTGACAATTGATTTTGAACGACCTACATATGTTTGTGCCATTATTTTCTTCAAGATTGGTCTGTACATAGACGAGTGTGCTTAAAAATCAAACCATAATCTCTGGATATGTATAAATAAATAGCCATAAATTCGTAATCCTACTTCACGGCATGTAATCATTGATTTGATGCCAAATTTGTTTTACTATTTGTATAGGTGCTGTCTGACGATGTGGACAGCGAGGGTGAAGATGGCCAGAGGAGGTACAAGAGGCAAATCCTAAGGGAGCTTTATGCGGGAATGCAAAATAGGCGTATTAGGACCTGGAACGGCGGCTATGGATGCCCATTTTGCCACCAGAAGCTTCATGACACGTATCTAAGTGTTCTGGCGCATGCAAGAGGATGGGCCGTTGGCTCCTTCAAGCAGAAGTATTCTCGCAGGGTGGCGCACGGCGTGTACGCCGAGTACCTGGAGAAGTTTCAGGATCGTGCCGGCTGCATGTGAGATGAGATGTGGGATGGATCGAACTATGTACGCTTGAGTATGCTTAATGACGGTTGAACTATGTACTTATGGTTGAACTATGCTTATGTACGTGTACGCTTATTATCTATGTCTGAGTATGTTAAATATTTCACCAAATTTTGGTAGAAATTACAACGGGGGACCAATAAACCAGAACGAAGGTAGTACGTCAATCACACATGGTTCCCAAAATTGGAACCGTGTGCAATGACTTCCATTTTGCGTGCTGCGTCAATCACACACGGTTCGCTCTAGCAAACTGTCGCCCCCAAAATTCTTTGTGGGACAGAAAACCCTCACCACCCAATTCAAAAAAGAAAAAAGAAAACCCTCATGATCCCCACGTCACAAAAACCCTCACCCCGCCCGCCACCCCCTGCCCCTCCGGTACATTCCCCATTCACACCTGCAGAAGCTCCTCCGTGTCTATGCCATGGCACCGCCTATCGCGGCGGCAAAGACTTAGCTCGATGCCTGCCGCCACCTCTAGGCTGCCGGCAAAGCCCACCGCATTTCGCCACTTCCGCTTGCCGCCGCCTATCGCCATCGACTTTCTTGACGCTGCTCACGGTCGACCCAGCTCCGCTCGGTTGGGTAATCTGCCGTACCGAGCGTTCTTTCTCATGGACGACAAGGTAACTAATTTAACGAGATATTATCTCATCTCTTATACCAGTTCATCTGCCTCCTTTAATCACCCGGCGGAAATCACCATGAATTCATTTTTATTCGAGCTGATTTGAGGGTTTTCTTTCATTCATAGAATGTAAAGTGGGCCGACACTTCAGGACTTTGCGACCGCCGCCAGATATTCCATATCTTCGTACCAGATAACTTGAGGCGCGCGGGGTATGTTGAATCTCACCCTAAATCGGTTGGCATGGCCTGCTTTCCTGAACATATTCTAAATATTGCTACATTTGGATAAAAGATGCCACATGCACCATATACGTCAAAGGGGATTTTCCCCCTCTTCTTTCTATATTAGGCAAATTAGTGATGTATTGTTCTTTCGATTACTCTCATATTTCCATGATATCATGTTTACCCTATCTGTTTAATTATAGATTATTGTCCTTCGATTTCAACTTCTGTAGATTTCTTTCAATTTGGGCCCATATTTGCATGTTACCATATTTTCTTTAATAATCCTACCATTTTCTGCGGAACATCCCTTGCTATGCAACCGATTATGTAGTGCACAATTTTTCCCTTTACATAGATCAAGGCTCCATGGATGTCATACTGCACACAAACCATGGATTTACAATCGTTGCTTCTGTAAGACTTGATGAACGTGGTGACTCCTATTTTGGCACTGGCTTTTGGAAAGAAATTGCAAAGTTTTATGTACTGAAAGCTGGCATTAAAATTGCACTGGACATAAAAGGGCCTGGTCATGAGATATATGCTAACTTCCCTGACAAAATCATCCGCCCAGACTTTTTTCGAAGTAAGTTTTCTTTTCAACTATCTGCATGTTGACTTACCCAGCAATCTCAAATGAATTGTGTAGTATTTAAGCAACCAATTGTTATTCGATTTTCTTATTATATTCCTACCTAATAACTTCTAGTTACCAATACACTTTTCTATTGCCCTATTTTAACTAAATATTCCCTGTACTCCCATTTCTATCAGAAAGCACCGCTGACAAGGAGACTCCGGTGGTGGAGAACGGGGCTGCCAACAAGCAGAGGCAGGCCAAGACTTCATCAGCAGCCTCCTCGATGATATGTTGAAAGTCATCATCTCCCTCCTCCCAATCAATATGGGGCGTGGACAACCCTCCTTTCCCGGCGGTGGTGCCCCCTATGGAACTCCAGCCCTCTCATCCTCATCGATACCCTCGAGCTCTGCCATGGCTGTCACAAAATCTTGGATGCGTCCTCCAAGATCCTCGACAGTCACCTTGGCCCAACCAAAGGCCTTAGAATGGGCAAGTTCCGTTCCAACGGCGAGGACCAAGCCAAGCTTGACGACTGGTTCCGATCCCCCGCCCTAGATTAGCTCAAGGAGCTCACTTTTGATGATGGGAATATGCGGTCGCTACCAACGTCCACACTCCGCCTCGCGCCAACGCTGCGCGTCGCCAAGTTCAGGAACTGCCATTTCCCGCCCCTTAATGACGCGCCCGCTCTTATTCTACCATGACTGAATCAGCTCGAGCTCGTCGCCGTCTGCCTCTCAAAGGGTGACATGGAGCGCCTACTCCGTGGTTGTACTGCACTTGAGTACCTTCGTCTTCAGGCGATCAATGGGTTGAGTACCTTCCACATCACCTCCATGACTCTCCGGACTATTTATGTGTGTTGCTGGTGCGGCAGGAAGACATCACAAGATGTGTACCACGGTATGGTCATTGAGGACACACCTGCACTTCAGAGATTACTTGTAGTTGATCAAGATGGTCCAACAAGAATCAATGTCATTTCTGCGCTGAAATTGATAGTGGTGGGCTACTCATCTGACAAATACTCCGAACTTGTTATTGGATCCACACCCGTTGAGGTACAATAGCCGCCTTCTACCTCTCCTTCTACAAATTAACATTATTTCTAATTTTAAATATGTTTGTTCGTCTGTCATTCAGAAAATGATTCTGACAAGCTTGACCCCAAAACTGCACACAGTGAAGGTCTTGGCACTAGAATCTATCGGCCCCGGCCTGGAGCAAGTTGTCAGTTTCCTGAGATGCTTTCCGTGCTTGGAGAAGCTATATATCGAGGTGATGTTCCTCTCCTGTTAAATGTTAACCATAAGGGAGTTCAATTTTTGACACCTTTTTCCAAGGTTACAATGACAATGTACTACTGAAGGTTCTTTTGGAGGATTTCAGTACATGCATGTCCTCCCCATATTGGTTGCTTGATCCATATGGTTACAATCAATAAGCATTTCTCCTTTGGATTCATATGTACTAGTTTTCTTAGGGAACTTTTCATCCACTCCAACCTCTTGTGAAGAAGGCTACATTTTTCTAGAATGTAATCAAATACCCATGTTAATCATGTCAGATCGAAGATGGCATGTTAGTGCATTTTACAAATCCTGCAAACCAAATAGCTAGGCCTGTAGTAATGTTCAAAACTGCATGTAGGCACTAACACGTTTTCTTCTTTTGCAGATAAGATTAGGCCCAATGGTGGATAATGTGATACAATATAACAATCACGTCGAATGCCTAGATCTGCATCTCTTAGAAATTACTTTGAACTCCTATCGAAGGACCTTACCGGAGATTATATTCGCCAGGTTCTTTGTTCTTAGAGCAAGGGTGCTGAAGGAAATGAGGTTTTCCCTACATTTATTTCGCAAAAATGAATGGTTTGTTGATTAGTGCCGGCGCCTGCGGCAGAATGGAGTAGGCTCCAAAAATGCTGAATTTCATTTTGGAACTTCAGATGACAGAGTAATCGGAAGTCATCGTGTCAAACCCATACATGACTTCTCAGTGGCTGACCCCTTTGCAATAATTGTGAGGTTTCGAAACCAGACTTAGAAGCGGTGATATTAGTATGAACCTCTCTGATATCCATGTTCAGCGGATCAGCGCGAGCGTTTGCAGCTGATGAGCTGAATTTCATTTCTAATATCAGTTTGAACCTTGTAATCTTCGAATTTGAGCCATATAACTCTGGAATTTGAACCTTGTCACATTTTGAGCTTTTGTGGTACAATCGTTGAAATGGCATCGTATGAGACTCGTATATTGCTAGCACTATTTTGACCTTAATATGCAATGGTCTTAGATTTTATTAACCATTCTCGAATCAGTTTACCTTGTCGATCTCACAACACACGATCTGTATAGCTAACTCGACTGCGATGATGCGATCTTTGACATTATTGCATACAGTTGGTTTTTTCCACCGTGTGCACTGTAGAGCGCAAAATTAATTATGGCACTCAAGTGTCCATCATCACCCTTCTGTGTAACTTTGACCTCATCACCCAAGGGTAAACTTATGACTGAAGTGATTCCACACACTTCGTTTTTACAAAGCTTTTTGCCAATAAACGCCCACGATTTGTCCCTCTTCTAGTCGACGCGTGGCCAAACTAGCCGGGTGAGAAGCTTGCACGGTAAACAGCGCGGTAGCACGGGAACAGGCTCACCGACGATACATTTGGCGCCTCTTCGAGCCCACGCGTGCGGTGTGGTGTTGTCAAGCGCGCACTGGAATCCTCCGCTATGAACGCCGTGATAAGACGTGACGATTACAGGCCGGCCGGCCCCCATTTATTACAGCGGCCATTTAACCTACCCTTGTGCCTCTTCAACCTTTCGATCGCGCCGCACCATTGCAAGAAGCACACCCACCACGAGAAATTCTTAGAGGGTATCCTGTGTGGCTCCAAATGTGCTCCGAGCAGCTGCCGACGACGAGCAGCAGTTCACCATGCGTGCCGTGGTGGACACCCACAAAAGGTTAATGGACCTCTCGGTGGTGTACACCAATGACCCGGTCTGGGAGGAGCACTCCGTCCACATCATGGAGCTGTTGCTTCCCGCGGAGAAGTAAAAGGTGGTCGGGTTCGACCTCGAATACACCCGTGCTCGTGCCGGGTCTCGTCCCAAGGTCGCTCTCGCCCAGATGTGCCTGCGCCACCACATCCTTGTCTACCACTACTGCCTGGCCACAAGGCCTTGCGAGCATTTCGCCAGGTTTGTCAACAGCCCCCACTACATGTTCGCTACGGTGGACATCACCAACAATGTGAAGGTGCTCGAGAATTCGGGCATCGCCTGCCAGAATCTTGTCGACATCCAGGGCCAATACAAGATCTGGGGCAGCAAGGAGCATGAGAAGGACTCACTGGTTCACCTCGCCGAGGCCATCATCTACCCCTACTACAGAGACATGAAGGATTCGTGCAACAAGGACAAGCATGCCTGACACTCGGCCTGGATGGAGAAACTCGACAAAGCTCACGTCGTGTATGCGGCCTAGGAGGCGTACACGAGCTACGATATGTATAGGAGGATCGTTGACATGAGGAAGTGCCTCCTTCCCCAAAACGGCCAAGGATCCAGCCGGAAGCAGAGCAATGGCAAGCATCGTCGCAACAATAAGTAGATGATTAGATCATCATTTCTCCTACTTTAGTATGCATGTAATTGCTTTCTTTGGTGTGTGGAAATGTTATGTGTGTAGTCACTTGTGTAATTGTACGCTTAATTTGGTTATGAAATGCTGTCTTTTTAAGTATATATGTTGATGCTCTATAGACAGAGCGTAGGTGTTGTGTGGACAAAGAAAATCACATCGCACACGGACTAAACAATGTAACCCGTCGGTGATGTTTTCATCAATCACTCACAATTGTATACCAGCAATCATTTGCTCACAACACACACGGCTTGTTAGCAGTAATCGTCTGTGTTGTTATCGGTCTTCGCACACGTTTTCGATTACAGACCTGTTTGCCTCGTATCACACACATCTTGTTCATTTGAACCATTTCTGTTCACATGTCTCAACACAAATAGTTCATCCGAGTGAACCGCATGCCGTATATCGCACACACCTTTGATCTGGCTGACCGTTTCTTTTGTGTTGCCTAATCACAAACAGTTCATCCTAGTGAACCGTATGCTGTACATCGCACACACCTTCATCTGGCTGCCCGTTTCTTTTGTTCCTCCTCATATCAAATGGTTAATTGAGCTGAACCGTATGCCCTGCATCGCACACGCAACTAAAATATGAACCGAGTTTGATGCATCCTCCATCGCAAACGTTTTGCACCTTTTTTGACATTTTTTTCACCACCATTTGCGATTATGGCATCGCACACAGTTTCGTCGAAGGGTCTCTGATTGTAGTGTCGCGTTAGCAATATTTTGTAGTAGTGATTACTCCGTTTCTCCATGAACTTAATACAATAGATGCATGCTGGATAGTGGTCGACGTGTGGAGTAATAGTAGTAGATGCAGGCAGGAGTCGGTCTACTAATCTTGGATGTGATGCCTATGTAATGATCATTGCCTGGATATCGTCATGATTATTTGAAGTTCTATCAATTGCCCAATAGTAATTTGTTTACCCACTATTTGCTATTTTTCTCGAGAGAAGCCACTAGTGAAACCTACGGCCCCCGGGTCTCTTTCTCACATTATTTGCCTTTGCGATTTATTTTCCCTTGCTTTTATTTTCAGATCTATTAAACCAAAAATACAAATATACCTTGCTACACTTTATTTTATTTGGCGTTCGATATATCAATCTACTACAATTTATTCACGTCCGTTTGCCAATTTCTGGCGCCGTTACCCGAAAGGGATTGACAACCCCTTTAATACGTCGGGTTGCGAGTATTTGTTATTTGTGTGCAGGTGTTGTTTACGTAGTGTTGCTTGGTTTTCCTACTGGTTCGATAACCTTGGTCTCATCACTGAGGGAAATACCTACCGTCGTTGTGCTGCATCATCCCTTCCTCTTTGGGGAAATACAGACGTAGCTTCAAGCCGCATCAATACCCTACCAACAATTTCTTTTTATGTTCACCGCTAGATAGGAACTTTGGAGTGATTCTTCATCGCATGTTGAGGGATGGTTATATGATCCAATTATATTAGCATTGTCGAGATATTTCACTAGAGAAAGTACGAACCCTAGGCCTCATTTTGAAGTATTGCAATGCCATTTGTGCTCCGTTTTATCAACTGCTACCTTGTTGTTTTTATTGTTCCTATTACAAAAATCAATATATACTATCATTTCTATGCTTGTATCACCATCTCTTTGCCGAACTAGTGCACCTATACAAATTACCATTGTATTTGGTGTGTTGGGGGCACAAGAGACTTTTTGTTATTTGGTTGTAGAGTTGTTTGAGAGAGACCTTCTTCATCCTACGCCTCCCACAGACTGATAAACCTTAGGTCATCCACATGAGGGAAAATTGCTACTGTCCAACAAAACTCTGCGCTTGGAGGCCCAACACGAGTCTACAAGAACAAGTTGTGTAGTAAACATCCACAACCACCAAGAAGGGGCTGTTGCAGCTGCCATCCACCTGCAGCCACATACCACGCAGATGGTAGCCTTCCATCACCCTGGAGAATGGACGGGGACGACGCAACGAGCTGCGCGGCCGATGGCGCAGTTCCACGATGAATTCGTTCATCGTGTCCTCCATATGGCCCTCCGCGTGAGGTGGTGTGGCTGGGGACGAAACGACGAGTAACTCCACTATGGCCGCCCCGACCCTGGACGCCGCCTTTTCTACGGCCACAGGCTGCGGACCTCACTCTGGCACTGGAGCAGGCCTTCGCAGCCGTGGCCAGAATGCGAGCGTCGTGACGGGGGGAACCTCTCGCGGCAACGATGCATGCACGAGCTCAACCCTTTCCCTTAACCATAGTGGCTGCACATTCAGGGGAGAAAGAAGAAGAAAGAGGCGATAGTGGCTGAGAGATTGGATTTGGAAGAGGTGAATGAGCACCGCTCTCCTCGGCCCCCATCTTTATAGGCTCTTTATAGGGAAGACGCGAGGGCTCTCATGTCAGTTATCTTCTGCCATGCGTGCCTACGCAGTGTTTGGGCCTAGCCCAACAACACCTCACAGGCGTGTGTGGCCCAGGCCCAGGGGCTCCTGTCGGTGTTTTAAGAATGGGGTCCAGAATACCCCCAGACTTATGCAGATGCAGTGGTAGCCTTCCCGACGGTAAGGCTTGACGGAGGATAACCAAAGACAAAGACAAGACTAGATTAACGAAGAAGCAAAGAAGATCTCTGGAGAGAGGGATCAGAAATACTGAAGATATGGCTCCACAGCCTGGCAAGATCCTTGCCGCGGAAAGCCGCCAAGACTCGAGCCCACTAAGCTCTGAGCCCGGCAAGGGTCCCACTACATTGCCACCGCTCCACCTCATCGATCAGGTTGTCACTTGTTGATTAAATGTCGAGCGGGCAGGTAGTTAGGTGAAACTTGTCTAGGCATGTGGCAACTCGCATCTGAAGATACAACTTTAATGACACCCGTCCAAGTGATGTGTCGAAGGAATAGAAGGTAGATGGGCGAATGGAACAGAAGGAGAGGCAACCTTGCAGGAGAGTTATATGCACAAGACACCTCACCATGCATTTAATGCATTTGTCCTAACTCGTCAGAGTTAGGTATTTAGCACTGTAGCCACTATTTACAGTTTAGAATTACCATTTTGCCACTGTGGTGACCCCTTAGTCTAT
Source organism: Aegilops tauschii subsp. strangulata (assembly GCF_002575655.3). NCBI lineage: Eukaryota > Viridiplantae > Streptophyta > Magnoliopsida > Poales > Poaceae > Aegilops > Aegilops tauschii. Next base: position 143,718,029 of record NC_053035.3, on the reverse strand, counting down.
AAAAGGATGCCCATGGCTACCTTAACAAAGGTCAAAGCCCTATCCATTCTACGCCCGTAGCTGCACCCCCCGAGCACCTTGTCGGATGTGTGCTCCTTATAGCTAGACTCATACACACAATAATTAAACAAAGTAGGAGTAGGGTTTTACGCTTCACAGCGGCCCGAACCTTGGTAATGTCAGGACCCCGATTCCAAGTCACATCGATCTAGCTGGTAACACCTCATATCACTTTGCGGCCTCACGCACGGTATTCCCACGGGTGTCGCCTTACCAAGGCCCGGGACCGTTTGCGCCTTTTGGCTCACGTATATGATAGTGTCGCTAGCATCCATATGACAGAGAACCCAGGCCGACATGACTAGTCGTGAACCCAAAGTGGCACTAACTTACGGGGACAGGCATACATGAATCAACATCGAGCATGTCGGTCAGCAGCGTGCGAATCCGGGCTGTAGCACTGGGCTAGCAGGACTCCGGTGAACCGGGCTGTAGCAGGCTAGGCAGGACTCCAGATGTCACCGCGTGACATTTCCCCAAAGGGACAGACACAGGAACGAAGTGAATCACATGCCGGCCAGTCAAGTGTTCCGGAGCAGTAGTGCTGGGCTAGCAGGACTCCGGTGAACCGGGCTGTAGCGGACTGCTATGGCTCATAGAAGCACAAGACTACATTTCCCCATAAGAGAGGCTACCAAGGATAAACAACTAGGTTGTCGGATCCCACACATACCAAGCATTTCAATCATACACACAATATGCTCGATATGTGCAAATACAACATGGCATCACAACAAGACTCTATGACTCAGAGTATTTAATCATTAGGCTCCGAGGAGCGAGATATTACAAACATGGGTCTCATGACCCAACATTCAGAGCATACAAGTCAAAGCACATGCGGAAGCTTAACATGTTTGAGTACAAACATCTACAAATGAAAAAGGCTGAGAAGCCTGACTATTTACCAGATCCTGCCGAGGGCACAAGATCGTAGCTGAGGTATCAAGCTAAACGTCGAGTCCACACGGAACTACTAGCGAGACTGACGTCTCTCTGCAAAACATAAAATAGGCAAACGTGAGTACAAATGTACCCAGCAAGACTTACATCAGAACTAGCTACATATGCATCGGTATCAACAAAGGGGGTAGTGGAGTTTAACTGCAGCAAGCCAGCTTTGACTCAGTGGCTATCCTGAACTACGACTGCAAGTAACTCTTTTGAGGTGGCGCACACGAGTCCACATATTCACCATTCAATACACCACTATGGATCTGCTCCCGTCTACCTACGAGAACGCCATCCATAGCACTCACGCTTATCTTGCGAGTTTTAGAGTATCCACTTTCACTTGTCTATGAACTATACAGGCAACCCAGAAGTCTTTTACCGCGGACACGGCTATTCGAATAGATGATGTTAACCCTGCAGGGGTGTACTTCGACACACACGCTCTCGCCACTTACCACTATGTACACGTCGTGTATCTCGGCAACCTTCAAGCGGAAGCCTGGCGAGGGAGTCAGCCACGACCTGACTAACCACACAAGTCTCTAGTCCAGGTTTATCGCCTATTGGGGTTCCATCCGCAAGGAGATCCGGCCGGGGTGTCACTCACGGCCCCAAACGATGTGTATAGGGTTCCCAAGCCCACCAAACGGGCGACGCTTGGTATACCCGGCCACGGTGCCTAGTCTGTCCCAAGCCCACTTGTACCGGGTGCCACTTGGTAGACTACTAACACTACCTACAAACACCAGAAACTAGTTGCAACTCCTGGACAGAGATCAGGTTGATTAATAAGTCGAGAGGGGCACTTAAGCATTCCAATGCGTGGTAGTAGCTGTTCATGGATCACAAACACAGAACTCAGTTCCTGAGGACAGTTTCAATGAGACAACCCACCATGTACTCCTACATGGCCTCTCACCGCTACCTTTACCAAATCGTGTTCACACACTTAGCTCTCAACAGTAGGACATGTTCACCGCATTCCAACTCATCCCCGATGAATCAGACCCGAATCAACTCTAAGTAGTAGCAGGCATGACAAACAAGCATGAAGGAGTAGGCACATCAGGGCTCAAACAACTCCTACTCATGCTAGTGGGTTTCATCTATTTACTGTGGCAATGACAGGTCATGCAGAGGATAAGGGGTTCAACTACTGCAGCAAGTAACAGATGAATCATTGTTGTCCTAATGCAGTAAAAGAGCAGGAGTGAGAGAGTGGGATTGTATCGGAATGAACAAGGGGGTTTTGCTTGCCTGGCACTTCTGAAGATATTATAGTTCTTCGTCGGTGTCGTCGAACTCATCGTCGGAATCACGACTATCGAGAGGGGACAATTACTGCCAACAGAGAGGAAACACAATCAATGCAATGCAACAATATGATGCATGGTCGTGACATGTCAAGAATGTTATGATTTACATTAATGCATCTAACAACAGTTTAAATGAAGTCCATATGAACCAAGGGTTCATATGCAAACTCCACATTTAGCATTTAAAATGTAATTATCATGTTTTCACCTATACAGCAGGTATAACTTAGTTTGACATGCATGAAAGTGATTCAGATGGATAGATTGCATTTTTCTGATAATTTTTCATATATAATTTGTTTCATTTGGAGTTACGGATTAATTTCTATGAATTTTAGAAGTTTTGGGCATTTTCTGGAATTTCCTGTATAAAAATAATTCCAGTAATTAAATTAATGCGTCAGCATTGCGTCAGGGTGACGTCAGCAAGTCAACAGTGGCTGGTCCAGGTCAAACCTGACCAGTGGGACCTACTGGTCAGTGACACAGAGTCGGCTACAGAGGCTGACATGTGGGACCCGGTCAAAGCTGACGTGCCCAAGTCAACGTTGACAGGCGGGCCCACTATGGTTAGTGCTAATCTAATAGAGAAATAAAACTAATTAGTTTAGGCACCGGGGCCCACATGGCAGTGGCTCTAGGGGTGGTTTAGCTGGGTCATTAGTGGCTAATGACGAGCCAAGTCATCAGTCGCCGGAGTTTTGCCGGCGACCATTTCGCGCGGCAGAGATCGTCGGGATCTCGCTACAGCCCACGGTTTGAGGCGGGGTTTGCTCCTACGGATTGCTGGCGCTCCCGCGCATCTAGTGGTGGTAGCAGCAGTAGCTGGGATGGCCGGAGGTGACGGCGGCGAGCACTTCCGCGGTGGCCGGAGTACGGGCACACTCGGACACAGCGTTTTGGTGCACGGGAGGACGAGCTGCGGGTTGCTACGGAGTCCTGCGGACTCGCTGAGCATGGGGGTGGGCTCGAATGCGTCGTGGATGCGCTCTAGCTACGGCGGTGCCATGGCCGGCGGCGGTGAGATCTCGGGCTCGGTCGGAAGACGGGGCTAGGGGACGAGAACGGAGGGGGAGAGCGAGGGGGAAGCAACAGGAGCTCACAGTGAACTCTATTGCGTCGTCGGAGAGGTCGGGAAAGCCCGGACGGTGACGAATCGAACGGGGCAGCGCTCGGAGCAGAGGAAGAAGACAACAACGATAGCGGCGCTGCGGGGCGCTCCAGCGTCATGTGGCTCAGCGAAGAGGACGGGGACGTCACGGCGGAGCTCGGGGGCGCGTCGGCGGCGATGGCTATGTTCGGTTTCGGGAGAGAGAGCGGCAGAGGCGGGGATGACACGGGGAAGAGGCGAGAGGGACCGGGGTGGCACGTGGCGTCGTCCAGACGCGTCGGGGAGGGGGCAGGTAGGCAGGGAGGAGCTGGCCTCCTCGGCCGCGCGCGTGCGAGCACGCAGCTGCTCCTACTGGCAGGAGGAAGACGACAGGAGGCGCCAGGTGGGCTGGGCCGGCTACAGGTAGGTGGCCAGGTAGTCCTCTCTCTCTTTTATTTCTGTTTTCTGTTTTCCTTTTCTGTTATTTGTTTTGATTTAGTTTTAAGCACTAAACCATTTTGCTTTCTTCTGATAATTTTGCAGGGACTGAAAGGATTATCCCAAAGCCCCTCACAATTTCTCAGAATTATTGGACACATATTCGATATATAGCAAATATAAATCCAATGCAAATAGTTATTGCATTAGCTTCAAATGCCCAAAATAAATATTTATGAGCTCCTAAAAATATTGGTTTGAATTTTAATTCTGGTCAATATTTTCATAGAGAAACATGAACATTTTCTTGGACCTATTTGAAGCAATTTTTATCTTGGTCTTTTTCAGAAATGATTTCTGAGGCTTTCACATGTCCCCATTTCAAATTCATTGAAATTTAAACATGATGCACACATGACTAGCTAGCCTAGAGCAAACCAGAACTAGGGATGTGACAGGTAAATACCGCGGGTTCTTCGCTGACACTGCTCTTTGTGCCTGTTGATTCCTCTAGTCGAACCGCAAAAGGATTGCCATGATCCCATACATGGTCGTACGCCACAACATATTTGAATGCCTCTGGCGATGTACGATGATGTGCAATGATCTAGCTTAACATGTATAAAAAATGATGGATGATGGTTGAGCCACAAATACTATGTCAGCTATATGATCATGCAAAGCAATATGACAATGATGATGTGTATCATCAAAACGAAATGGTGGAAGTTGCATGGCAATATATCTCAGAATGGCTATGTAAATTCCATAATAAGTAGGTATGGTGGTTGTTTTGAGGAAGATATAACACTACAAAAAAACTTTCGTGATGATACATGTTTGTCACAGTAGGTCACGTTTCCCGTCATGCATTTACATTTATGACGATTTTATGACAGAATCAAGATAGTCATACATGTGTTGTCGTAGAAGTGTTCCATAACAATAGTCAAATTATCATCACAGAAGTGTCCACTTCCATGACGATAAATGGCGCATCATAGAAAAGTTTTCGTCAAGGGTAACTGACAAATGGCATCCATTGTAACGGCTCACCGTTAAGCTATCGGGTCCAATTTTGGATCCGATAACATGTTAACAGCAATGACCAATGCCGATTTTCCACGTGTAAAATTCTCATTGGCCGAAAGAACCACATGTCAACTCCGCGTTGGGACAGATGTCATCCAACGACTCGACGGGACGCGCCTATGATATGTCGACACGTGGCTTGGCCCAACAGTGGCCCATTTAGGTCAAAAGGCCGGCCTGTTTGACTTTGTCAAAAGGTAGCGGCCGGCCCACGAAAAGCCTGTTAACGGCCTGTTCGCATATATCCCATTTGCAGCCTGCTAACTCACGACCCATTATGGCCTATCCGAATGAGGCAGAGTAGCGTCATCTGGGTCGCCCAATATGATTCGAGCCCGTTGTAACTTCCGGCCCATGTATGGCCCATGATGTCTTTCAGCCCATATGAGGCCCTTTGTAGCTCTGGCCCATTAACGGCCTGTGGTGAAACTGTCCCATAATGAACAGTATATCGCTTTATACCCATTAATGGACCATTATTCTGTTGGGACGTTTCTAGCCCGTGTTATCTTTCTGCCTTCTAAGGGATCATTTATTCTTGGGCTCATTTCCAGAATTCGATTACTTACGGTCAGTTATTGGCCTGCTCCGCTTGCAGGCCAAATTCAGCATGTGGTTACAGTCAACCCATTGCAAATATAGGGAAAAAGCAGCATATTGCATACACTGGGTGTCTAAATTGGCCGCTAGTGCAAATAAACGCGGCAACAAAACAGGTCCATAACTAAAACAACTTCAGAAGAGCTCAAGAAACGTTATTCTGGGTATCCACCATGCTGGCAATAAGCTTAGCAAGCTTATTAGCTTTCTGTTGTTTGGCGCTAAAATCCTCCAATGCTTGTTGTTGCACCAGAAAGTATGCATCTGAATTCTCCAGGGACTTCCTTAGTCCTTCGGCTTCTTGTCGTAGCACAACTGATCGATGTATTTCTGCATGTAGTTGAGACTCAAGAAACCTAACTGATTCAGATAGTGAGTTCGAAGAGCTTGTGCTTGCAGTAGTGGCCAATAACTCAAACACTACATCAAGACATGTCTTTGGGGTTGTCTCACTATCTTCAAGATAGTTTTCCTTAGTTGTTTTATCAGCTTTGTTGGAGACCAACAAGGATGTCTCACTATCCTGAACCTTGTGTGCATTACTTCCTTTACCATTGCTTAATAAGGTACTCTTCCCCAATATTCCGTCAATATTTTAAAAGAAGAAACAAGCAGACACATAACAGGTTTAGCATGTAGTATATGAAACTTGTTTTGGTGAGCCAGTTAAGTAGTAAGGTGGACATTATTAAACTACTAAGTCTCCTATTGCGAAGTAGTACATAATAAAAGCATCAAACAAACATATATCTATGTGCTATGGTCACTGCATTGTCTTGCCAAATCAAAATAGAGACATAGTTCAAATCATATCAGTTCAAGACAAAGCAGCATTGGAAGAATACAAGTGTGGGAAACTAGACGGCACAGCAATATTTTAGATGGGTACCATAGGTATACATGTACAACAACACTATTGGCTCTGTTGTGATGCTAGTAATGTGCATGATATGAGAAGACAACTATATACACAATTGAAATTGAAATCAACAGAGAAATTTAGAAGAGCAAATGCAATGATACAAGAGCAAATACAAGAGAAAATGCAATGATACAATCCCCATGTTGTGCCATTGGAGTTTCGATTGGATCTTTCAATTTTAAAATAAGTTTGTATGAGTAAATACAATGATACAAGAGCAAAGCGGTATGCACCATAGGAATGGAATCTTAAATGAGAATAGTTTTTTTCAGGTTTAAGAACTTGTTCTACACGAAAAGAGTACAGTAAGACGCAGACATATAGTACTTCAAAAAATGATCTCATAGCCCTTACCACAAGCATTCTTGGTTCTAGACCAGTATAGAACTAGGCGTTCCCAGTCGTCATCCCGTAAATGTGTCTGAGGAGAAAGTAAGGGAATTTGATGAGTTTCCTTGCCAGTGAAGTACATTTTCTTTAGGTAATTCCAATACTGCCATAAAGCATTCTTGAAGATAGCAGAGGTATTAGCACAGGTTACCTCATCCTGATTTTCCAAATCGGTCCTTCTCTATAGAGAAAAATGGGAACATTTGCTGTGCTATAACCAACATGGAGGTAGAAAGTATGGTACAAAGCAAAGTAACTTCCATGAATAATATTACTTACACATAAATCCTGGACGAACACTTACAACTGGCTTTTTCCTTCATATTTCGTATAATATCTCCATGATGGGAAGATACGCACATAGGATTTAAAAATATCAAATGTGATATATGCTAAACTATGAATGGCTGGTTGTTCTTCATCCATAGGTATAGGTGTACTAACTGGTGGAGTTGGGGTTCGCCGTGGTAGTCCTGGCGCTTTGGGCACTGGAGCTGCCTTACTAACTGCTCTTGTTTCAGAGCTCTGTGGTGGAGATGGTGCTATGTCAACTGGAACTGGGTTAATTTCTACTGGGGTTGGGGTTAGATTGGGTGAAGCTGGTTCTCTGTCCATCAGAGTAGGGGTACAATCTGCGAGAGGTTGGGTTATGTGTGGTAGGGCTGGTTCTTGTGCATGTACAACTAGGGTGCTATCTCCACCAAGAGGTAGCACCATTTTATTAGACGGATAATTAATTTTGTGCCCTTAGTTGTGTCCCCCTCGGCAGGTTTGCCCCTAGTTTCCGAAAACCATCGTTCTTGCCCGAACCAGTTTGGCAATCTTATGCTTTTGCGCTTCTGTCACGGTTCCCTCCAGTTAGTGCCATTTGACCACTACCGCTGCTAGTTTCTGGACACGGCTTGCCCCCGCTCGACCTAACCAACTCATTCCCACTCTCACTCTATTGTTCCCCATTCTCACTCTCTTTCCCCCGTTAGAAAACCTAGTCACCATTGGCAGCTCACCACTAGATCCACAGACCATCCCTCGCACCACATCCATTTCCAGGCGATGGGGGAGGATGGAGAAAACCTAGGTGGCGGCCGCCGCAAGAAGGGCACCGCATCGGCATGGAAGGGCACCGCATCTGACCGGGGGAGCGTTGAAGGCGGCTGTGGTGGCAGCCAGGGCAGTGAGGGCACCGCATCTGCCCGGGGGAGCGTTGAAGGCGGCTGTGGTGGCAGCCAGGGCAGCGAGGGCACCGCATCTGCATGTTAGATCCTGGCGGGGTAAGTTTCAGACTCAGATCTACTCAGCTACTACAAGCAGTGTTGACAGCAAGGTAATTTCTCCTGCAAAGAAAGCACCAGTAGCATCTGAAGCTCCACCACTGCCCCTATCCCACCTAAGAACACTAGAAGCAAGGCAAGGGAAGCTCCAAACCCAGCCAAGAACACCAGGAGCAAAAAATCAAAGTTCTAGATGTTTAAGTATTGTGCTCTATTTGTTTTGATGCTGGTATGAACTAGATGTTGATCTGTGTGCAATTGACTATGTGAACTTCTGAGTGCTTTATGCACTAGCTATTATGCACTTGATGTTTCTATGCTTAATGTTTGTTATGCACATTTCTGTGTGCTGCTTGCTGTTATCTCCTTTGTGCATCACTATTTTGTTGTTCAACTTCCTGTCATTCATTACATATGATTTGTTTAATCACATAATTGTCGTCGACGACATCGACGACAAATCTTCATCTACCATTCACAGTTGGTCTCATCACATAAGATTTGCCGTCGACGACGACGACAACAAATCTTCATCTACCATCCACATTTGGTCTCATCACATAAGATTTGTCTCGACGACGTTGACGACAAATCTTCATCTACCATCCACATTTGGTCTCATCACATAAGATTTTTCGTCAACAAAAAATCTTCATCTACCATACGAGTACAACTTCAACTAGGGTTACATCAGATAAAGTGACATCAATTCAACTTCAACTACAAAGTTACATCAAACAAAGTAGGGTTCCATCAACATCTTCACTTCAGATACATTGATAAACTACATCTACCATACCAGTACAACAAACATAACAATTCCAATGAACAGCAATGCCCAGACCAACATCATCTCATCTCTCTCTCTCTAAGTATCTTCTTCAAAGCCATGTTCTTCCTTGCCAGCTCCATGTTTTCCCTCTTCAGATGGTGACATTTGATCCAACTGTCTTCAACCTCTGCATGCAAGTCTTCAAAAGCAAGGGCAACACACAATGGAGGAGCCGGGTCAACCCAAACCATCCATTCACACTCTTCTGGTAACTAATTGCAAGTTAGAGTAATCAACATTAGAGAGTACAAATCAACAAAAACTAAATCTATCTCAAATTCACAAAAACTTACATCTAATGGACAACAACGGCGGCCATTGCTAGCTCCTCCCCATGATACACAGCGGGCAGGGACAAGGCCATGGCCAGGGCAGCAATGCTTCGACAAAAACTCCAAGCCGGAATAGGACTCGTCGGGAAGATAAAACTCCAAGGAATGTTGCACAATCCCGACCCCATCGACCTAAAACAAAGGTAAAATTTCCCCCAAATGTCACAAACCCTAGAAATCCCTAGATTCAAGTGGGATGGGGGTGGAGCAGCACGAAATCCCTAGATTCAAATGGACACCGTGTTACTTACCTCTCTGGTCGCTGGTGAGAAGTTGGACGAGCACGAGCTCGCCATGTGCATCGCTCCTTTCTCTCCTGCTTCCCGCTTCCCCCTCCAAACTTGCCGCGCCTTCCCTCCCTCTGTTTTTCATGCGAGCTGGCTGAGGATGAAGGGGTACTAAGGTGTAACGCCCCGGATCGGAAGCGCCAGGTGTCTGCCAGTTATTCGCCGTCCTTGCCATGTCATTTGCTTGCGTGTTGCATTTTGCCATGTCATCATCTGCATTGCATCTGCATGTTTTTCAAAACTTCCATCCGTTCGGGTTCCCCCGGTTCTCTCCGTTGTCCGTTCTGAGCCTAACCACACCCGCACGCGCCCGAGGCACCTTCGAAATATTATTTTATTAGTGGCAGAAAATGTTCTCAGAATGGGTTGAAAGTTGGCGTGCGGTCTTATTATAGTGTAGGTAGACCGCCTGTCAAGTTTCGTCGCATTCGGATCTCATTTGATTGCCCAATCGTTAAACTTGTAGTAGTACCGTTGCCGGTACCTTCGTCGGACGTTTTCGGTCTCCGGAAACTGTTGCCGGGCCTCTCTCTCTTCTCTCCTACAGCTCTTGGCCACACAGCCCCCCTGCAGCCCACCTAGACCTACCTAACCCCCCTCGCGATCGGATCCATCGGATCACGATCGGAGGCTCCGAATCTTCCTCAAACCCCCTAACCCTAGGCCCCCCTGCCTATTTAAACACCCCTAGTCCATTTTTGGACAAACCTTAGTCTAAACCTAGCCCTAAACCTTCCCCTACCTCTGTCCCGCCGCCACCCTCCTCGGATCCCGCGCCAAACCCCTTCCCCGCCGCCACGTCATCCGTCTGCCGTCCGTGCCAACCACCGTACGCCATGTCGGCCCGGACTCCCTCCACCTCCCGCAGGGTCCGACTGGACCCAGTTTGGGCCCTGGGAAGCCCATCCGGGCCCGGAGCCGCCGCGTGCCGCCCGAGCCTCCCGTGCCTGGGTGCCGCCCCGTGCCTCGCCCGACCCCTCCGCCTGGCGCCTCCCGAGATCCGGCCAGAGCCGCTGCCCCTCACCGGCGCCGCCCGCCGGCGCGTCTCTCCCGCGCCTCGCCGCCGCCTCCCTCGGCTTCCGTGCCGCCGGACCCCGCCCCGGGCCTCCGCCGCCACCTCGCATCGGCGCCCTGCCGTCGCGGATCTCCTCCTTTGCCCAGCTCCTCCCCGCCGGCGTTGACCCGTGCCCCGCGGCTCCTCCTGCCGCCGCCGCGACCGGGAGCGCCAAGCTCCGCCGCCGCCTCGGTCCACCTCTGGTCGCAGCCCCACCGCCGTCCTCCGCCCCCTCGCCAGCCTCTCCATCCTCTCTGGCCACCGTCGTCCTTCTCCGGCGGAGATCCGGCGAGATCCGCGGCCGCCTCGGGATCCGTGCCGCGGTCAAACCCCGAAGGTCGAACCCCCCCTCGTTTTTTTCCACTGTCATTTTTTCCTGTGATATTTTATCCCATGTTCATCGCATCATAACTTCGTGCTCGGTGCTCCGATTCATGCATATAATATATCGAAATGTTCGTCATGAGATGCTCTCCATTTTGTTCCATTGTGCCATGCTTGTTTGAGGTCATGTTGATGCCCAAATCATCGTTGCAAGAGTGCTATATGCTGTTAACTGCTGTCTGTTTACATTGCATTTTGTGTGTGCATCCTATGAGCATGAGCTTTACATGTGTTTTGAACTACATCATGCCATCTTTACAGTGGTGCTAGTCTTGTATTTTTAGGATCTCTGTGGTGACTAGCACAAGCATGCAAAGTAGCCTCCGTGATGTTGCTGATTTCTGTGACTTAGTGATTTCTCCTAAGTCTGAGTCTGTTATATTTTGTTGCCATGTAAACCTGCTGTCTCTATGAGTTCTATGCATAATCTGGAGATGTTCACTAAGGGTGTTTTGTTACACATGTTATGCTCTATCCATCCATTCCTTTGTTTGCATTTATAGCCTACTTTAGATTTTCTTAATCTTTCTCTACTTTTGCTATAAAATGTTCCTGGCAGATCCATGCACCCTATCACTATGCTATTGCCATGCTTAGCTTCATAATTATGCCTTCTTACTGCTGGTTACCTTGCTATGCCATGTATTGCTCTGTGGTGAGTGGTTCAAGCTCACGAACATGCCTACATATCGTTGTTTCTGCCATGTCCTGTTATTTTCACCAAGTCTGAATCTGCCATATTACTTGCTATGGTTACCTGGGTGCCATCATATCTTCTGTGCCTTTTTGGCTCATGTTCAGTAAGGGACTTTTATTCTATGCAAATAGTAGATTGATGCCATGCCTATGTTTTCCATGATATGTTCCTGCAGAATGTTGTTTGATAGCTCTAAACTTTGCAACCTGATGTTATTTCTGCCATGTCCAGTGATTTCTGCAAAGTGTGTGAATCTGTTATTATTTGCAATCTTGCCATGTCCTTTTGAGCATGTTCTAGTGATTTCTGGAGGTAGCTCAGTGATCATGTTTTGTCATGCTTTACCTATAAATCATGTCCATGCCTTTTGTTTTCATGTTCAGTTGTTGTAGCATATTGTTTTGACGCTTGCTAGATGCCTAGTTGCTGTTTTGAACAGATTGTTGATATGTCTTGTTTGGAGTGTATGTGTTGCACTGTTGCTCCGTCTTGAGCATGCTCTATATGAAACATGCTTAGTTTTGCATGTAGTTTCATGTTACCTTGTTGCATCCTTGTTTCGAGTGTGTTTGCTTGATGTTTGAATGCATTTTGCATCAATGCCATGTTTAACTTGTTTTGCTCATATCTTCTAGGCCGTAGCTCCGAATCTAATGAACTTTATATGTAACTCGACTAGAATTTCATGTAGATCATCATGGTGCTCTTTAACTTTCTGTTTAACAACTTTAACATAAGGTTCTGGACCAATTTTGAAACTTGCATATGAGGACTTACCGGATTTGTTATAGGTTAGTTCCGGCCTCATTTAAACTTGCTTTGATGTGTTGCTCTTGTATGCATCATCTCTTGTCATGAGTAGCTTCATGTAGCCTTGTCATGCATCATACCTGGTTGAGCATCATGTCTTGTTTACGTGTGGTGTGTTTACCATGTTGTGTGCTTCTTCTCGATAGTTCCCGTGTCGTTGCGATCGTGAGGATTCGTTCGTCTTCGTGGCTTCATCTTCTTCATGGACTCGTTCTTCTTTCTAGCGGGATTTCAGGCAAGATGACTGTCACCTTGGATCTCATTACTATCATTGCTATGCTAGTTGCTTCGTTCTATCGCTATGCTGCGCTACCTATCACCTGTTTATCAAGCCTCCCGAATTGCCGTGTCAGCCTCTAACCTTTGTCACCCTTCCTAGCAAACCATTGTCTGGCTATGTTACCGCTTTGCTCAGCCCCTCTTATAGCGTTGCTAGTTGCAGGCGAAGAAGAAGATTGCTTCTTGTTGGATTATGTTTATGTTGGGATATCACAATATCTCTTATTTAATTAATGCATCTATATACTTGGTAAAGGGTGGAAGGCTCGGCCTTATGCCTGGTGTTTTGTTCCACTCTTGCCGCCCTAGTTTCCGTCATACCGGTGTTATGTTCCTTGATTTTGCGTCCCTTACGCGGTTCGGTGATTTATGGGACCCCCTTGACAGATCGCTTTGAATAAAACTCTTCCAGCAAGGCCCAACCTTGGTCCTACCATTTGCCTACCACCTATTTCTTTTCCCTAGGGAGTCGCGCTCCCAAGGGTCATCTTTATTTAGCCCCCTCGGGCCAGTGCGTCTCCAAGTGTTGGTCCGAACCGAGCCGCCTGCGGGGCCACCTCGGGGAAATTCGAAGTCTGGTTTTACTCGTAGCCTGTCTCATCCGGTGTTGCCCTGAAAACGAGATATGTGCAGCTCCTATCGGGATTGTCGGCACATCGGGAGGTCTTGCTGGTCTTGTTTTACCATTGTCGAAAGGTCTTGTAACCGGGATTCCGAGACTGATCGGGTCTTTCCTGGAGAAGGAATATCCTTCGTTGACCGTGAGAGCTTATAATGGGCTAAGTTGGGACACCCCTATAGGGTATTATCTTTCGAAAGCCGTGCCTGCGGTTATGTGGCAGATGGAAATTTGTTAATATCCGGTTGTAGAGAACTTGACACTTGACCTTAATTAAAACGCATCAACCGCGTGTGTAGCCGTGATGGTCTTTTCTCGGCGGAGTCCGGGAAGTGAACACGATTTCTGGGTTATGTTTGACGTAAGTAGGAGTTCAGGATCACTTCTTGATCATTGCTAGTTTCACGACCGTTCCATTGCTTCTCTTCTCGCTCTCATTTACGTATGTTAGCCACCATACTTGCTTAGTCGCTGCTGCAACCTCACCACTTATCCTTACCATACCCATTTAGCTTTTCTAGTCTTGATACCCATGGTTATGGGATTGCTGAGTCCTCGTGGCTCACAGATTACTACAACACTAGTTGCAGGTACAGGTTATGCGATGATCATGACGCGAGAGCGATGTTTCTTGTTTTAGAGTTCTTCTTCTGCTTCTTCTTCGATCAGCGGATAGGTTTCAGGTCGGCAGCCTGGGCTAGCAGGGTGGATGTCGTTTGAGCTTCTGTTTGTGTTTCATCCGTAGTCGGATGTTGATCTTATGTATGATGTATTCTTGCGGCATGTGTATGCCTTGTATGTATCCCCATCTATTATGTAATGTTGATGTAATGATATCCACCTTGCAAAAGTGTGTCAATATGCGGTTCTATCCTTGGTGGGACCTTCGAGTCTCTTTAGGATAGTATCGCATATTGGGCGTGACATAAGGGTTAGCAGCAAGAGGGGTAAAAATGTCCAAAAACTAGCGCCGGTAGTGGTCAAACGGTGCTGACTAGACGGAACCGTGCCGGAAGGGCAAAAGCATAAGAAAACCAAAGTGAGTTGGACAAGAACGAGTGTTTTCCGAAACTTGGGGCAAACCTGCTGAGTGTGACACAACTAAGGGCATAAAATCAATTTTCCTTTATTAGAAGACCGTGTTTTTACTCAACTAGATACTGCCATCACGTCCTCCAATTCAACGGCTAATAAACAAGAAAGTAGTTGAATGTACATACCTTGTATGAGAGATAGATGCAATAGATAGTGTGGAGAAAAGAGTGCATGAAATACTTCACATATATATTATTTAACTAAAAAGGATAGCATGACATAATTTCAAATATATGATGTCTATCTAAACTCGATAGCATCGCATCACATAATTCAATGATATGATGACCAACTAATCAGGATGGCATGAGATAATTACATGGTGTCTTTAGTAAACAGGTTTGCATGACATAATTGACATACATGTTATCTAAGTAATCAGGATCGCACGATATAATTCACATATGTGATTTATATACTAAGAAGATGGCATTCGCATATATGATGTCTGAACTAAGAACATGGTGTTGAATATTGTGTATACGATGTCTAAACTATGCAATGCAAGACACCATATGCATGATATGAGCAATATAACCATGCCAAGTTAGAGCATACACCTCGGTGGGGGAATAGGACTGGTCATCTATTTCTGAATCCATCTTTGAGGAGCTATCTGGACCGAACAAGAGATTATTTTTCGACAGGTAGCACTGTCTGCTCTGAAGATATTTTTTCACTCTAGATTTTTGCATCACCCACTCAAACGGATGATTCATAGGAAGAGTAGTTGAATGTAGAAACACTGTCGACAAATGGAAATGTAATGAAGAAAAGGAATGGCCAGATATAATTCAAATATATGATGCCTGGCTAAACATGATGGCATTGCATATTTCACATATATTATGGCTGGCTAAAAAAGATGAGATTGCATAATTCCCATATATGATATAGAAACTAAAAAGGTGGCATTACAGAACATGTGTAAACTAAGCAGATGACATATATGATGTCGAAAGTAAGCACTTCAAGGCAACATATGCATGATATGACCAACATCATCATGCCAAGTTAGAGCAAACACCTCGGGGGGTAAATAGGAATGGTCAGCTATGTCTGAATCCACCTCTGAACAGATATCTTCCTCTGGATTACAATCTGGAGGAGGGGGAGGGTTTCCCATTGCACCCACCATGGAGCGATGTCTGCATGACATTGTATTGCCGTGCAAAACTCTTCCCTTTTACTCTACATGTTCAACATGACTATGTACAATATCTGACATGCATACGAAAAAATATAGTGAGATTATGTAAGGAGAGCATGCAGAAATCTAAAGTGATGGTAACAATCAGTGGATAGATCCAAAATAATGATAGTAGGCTGTGAAGGAAATATGCTCTAGAGGCAATAATAAAATTGTTATTTTATATTTCCTTATATATCATGATAAATGTTTATTATTCATGCTAGAATTATATTAACCGGAAACTTGATACATGTGTGGATACATAGACAAAACACGGTGTCCCTAGTAAGCCTCTACTAGACTAGCTCGTTAATCAAAGATGGTTAAGTTTCCTAACCATAGGCATGTGTTGCCATTTGATGAACGGGATCACATCATTAGTAGAATTATGTCATGGACAAGACCCATTCGTTAGCTTAGCATATTGATTGTTCCGTTTTATTGCTACTGCTTTCTTCATGTCAAATACATATTCCTTTAACTATGAGATTATGCAACTCCCAGATACCGGAGGAATACCTTGTGTGCTATCAAACATCACAATGTAACTGGGTGATTACAAAGATGCTCTAGAGGTATCTTGGAAGGTGTTTGTTGGGTTGGCATAGATCGAGATTAGGATTTGTCACTCCGAGTATCGGAGAGGTATCTCTGGGCCCTCTCGGTAATGCACATCATAATAAGCCTTGCAAGCAATGTGACTAATGAGTTAGTTACAGGATGATGTATTATGGAATGAGTAAAGAGACTTGCCGGTAATGAGGTTGAACTAGGTATGAAGATACTGGCGATCGAATCTCGGGCAAGTATCATACTGATGACAAAGGGAATAACGTATGTTGTCATTACGGTACGACCGATAAAGATCTTCGTAGAATATGTGGGAACCAATATGAGCATCCAGTTTCTGCTATTGGTTATTGACCGGAGAGGTGTCTTTGTCATGTCTACATAGTTCTCGAACCCGTAGGGTCCGCACGCTTAACGTTCGATGACGATTTTGTATTATATGAGTTATGTGATTTGGTGACCAAATGTTGTTCGGAGTCCCCGATGAGATCACAGACATGACGAGGAGTCTTGTAATGGTAGAGTGGTAAAGATTCATATATAGGACGATAATATTCACACATCAAAAGTGTTTTGGGGGTACCGGGTACATATCGGGTCACCGGAAGGGGTTCCGGGCATCCCCCCCGCAACTACATGGGCCTAATGGGCCAAGAAAGGGACAGACCAGCCCCTAGGGTGCTGGTGCGCCCCATGTAGGCCAAAATAAGGGGGAAGGAAAGAGGGGAAGATAGAAAGGGTGGGGAGCAATTCGGCCTCCCACTTCCTTCTCTCCTCCCTCCTCCTTCCATTCCACTCCAGATGAATATGGAAGGGGGGAGGCCAAATTGGGAGGCGCCCAAGTAGGATTCCTCCTACTTGGGGTGCCCCCTTGGCTGCCTCTCCTCCCCTCCAACCTATATATATGAGGGGGGGGGGCACAGCTAGAACACACATCAATAGTTGTTAGCCGTGTGCGGCGCCCCCCTCCACAGTTTACGCCTCCGGTCATATTCACGTAGTGCTTAGGCGAAGCCCTGCGCGGATCACTTGACCATCACCGTCACCACACCGTCATTCTGACGGAACTCTCCCTCGACACTTTGCTAGATCAAGAGTTCGAGGGATGTCATCGAGCTGAACGTGTGTAGAACTAGGAGGTGCCGTACGTTCGGTGCTTGATCGGTCGGAATGAGAAGAAGTTCAACTACATCAACCGCGTTGTCAAACGCTTCTGGTATCGGTCTATGAGGGTCCGTGGACACACTCTCCCCCTCTCATTCTATGCATCTCCTAGATAGATCTTGCGTGAGCGTAGGAATTGTTTTGACATTGCATGCTACGTTACCCAACAGTGGCATCCGAGCCAAGTCTATGCGTAGATGATATGCATGAGTAAAACACAGAGAGTTGTGGGCGGTGATCATCATACTGCTTACCACCAATGTCTTATTTTGATTCGGCTGTATTGTTGGATGAAGCAGCCCGGACCAACCTTACATGACCACGTTCATGAGACTGGTTCCACCGACAGACATGCAACTAGTTTTGCATAAAGGTGGCTGGCGGGTGTCTGTTTCTCCAACTTTAGTTGAATCGGATTTGACTACGGCTGGTCCTTGTTGAACGTTAAAACAACAGACTTGATAAATCACCGTTGTGGTTTTGATGCATATGTAAGAACAGTTCTTACTGGAAGCCCGTAGCAGCCACGTAAAACTTGCAACAACAAAGTAGAGGACGTCTAACTTGTTTTTTAGGGCATGTTGTGATGTGATATGGTCAAGACATGATGTGATATACGTTATTGTATGAATGATCATATTTTGTAAAAGGTATCGGCAACTGGCAGGAGCCTTATGGTTGTCGCTTTATTGTATGAAATGCAAACGCCATTTAATTTCTTTACTTTATCACTATGCGTTAGCAATAGTTGTAGAAGCAATAGTTGGCGAGACGACCACGACGCTGTGATGGATATCAAGGTGTCCAGCCGGTGACGATGGAGATCATGACGGTGCTTTGGAGATGGAGATCAAAGTCACAAGATGATGATGGACATATCATGTCACATATTTTGATTGCATGTGATGTTTATCTTTTATGCATCTTATTTTGCTTAGTACGGCGGTAGCATTATAAGATGATCCCTCACTAAAATTTCAAGGTATAAGTGTTCTCCCTGAGTATGCACCGTCGCGATAGTTCATCGTGCCGAGACACCACGTGATGATCGAGTGTGATAAGCTCTACGTCCACATACAACGGGTGCATGACAGTTTTGCACATGCATAATACTGGGTTACACTACTGGAAACAGGATATTTGCCGTCAGCCAGCTCTTTGCCGCCAGCTAGCTGATGGCAAAGAAGGTCTTTGCCATGAGCATACAGAAAGCTGACGGCAAAAAACGAGCGAACGACAAAGAGCTTGTTTGCGGTCAGCTAGCTCTTTGTCGTCCGCTAGCAGACGCCATAGAAGCTTTGTCGTCTGCTAGCGGACAGCAAAGAGGGAGGGTGGCCCCCACGGGCCCGCGCCCCCGACACCCCCGACCCCCCGTCGCCCCGACGCCCACGCTGTCCGCGCCACCCCGACGCCCCCGGCGCCCCTGCCACCCCGACGCCCTCGCCGCCCCGACCCCCCGTCGCCCCGCATCCCCAACATCCTCGCCGCCTGCGCCACCCCGACGTCCTCGCCACCCCGACGCCCTTGTCGGTGTCAAAACCGGCGGATCTCGGGTAGGGGGTCCCGAACTGTGCGTCTAAGTCGGATGGTAACAGGAGGCGGGGGACACGATGTTTACCCAGGTTCGGGCCCTCTCGATGGAGGTAATACCCTACTTCCTGCTTGATTGATCTTGATGATATGAGTATTACAAGAGTTGATCTACCACGAGATCGTAGAGCTTAAACCCAAGAAGCCAGCCTATGGTATGATTGTTGTTGTCCTACAGACTAAACCCTCCGGTTTATATAGACACCGGAGGGGGCTAGGGTTACACAGAGTCGGTTACAAGGGAGGAGATCTACATATCCGTATTGCCAAGCTTTCCTTCCACGCCAAGGAGAGTCCCATCCGGAAATGGGACGAAGTCTTCAATCTTGTATCTTCATAGTCCAACAGTTCGGCTAAAGTATATAGTCCGGCCGTCCGAGGACCCCCTAATCCAGGACTCCCTCAGTAGCCCCTAAACCAGGCTTCAATGACGATGAGTCCGGTGCGTAGATTGTCCTCGGCATTGCAGGGCAGGTTCTTCTCCAAATTCTAAGTACCTGTTGAGTAGTGTCCGGCTTCCCATAAATGTTGCACTCCTTGGCTTCCGTGCCTAATAATGGCTATCTTCCACGTGTCGAGCGAATGCGAGAAGCCAGGGCATTTTTTGATTTGCCACCCTAGCCATGTGAGTAAACCGTCTATTAAAGAGACGGGGATTCTTAGATCCAGATCACACCATCCTCCCACAGCGAGTATCCATCGGAGCGCGCCTGGCAAAATCCATTCCAGCATGGCCGGCCATCGCAGCTCCTCCTCTCGCTTCCGTAGCCCTAAGCCCGGCGATTGGAAGAGGTGTTCCGTCCCTCACAGCCAATTAGTAGAGTTACAGACCCAGAGATTTCTCCCTCCAGCGTATATGGTTCCCGTTCGAGCCGGGCTCACCACCTATAATGGCGGGGAGAAAGCGGAGAGCTCCCCCAATCCATCCACGGGGGAACGGGTATGCCTTGTCCCTTTTTACTAAGAGGACTTGGATTCCCAATTCAACCGTTCATCCGCGGGCTCCTGGAGTTCTACGGCCTCCAGTTGCATAACTTTACCCCCGCTTCCATCCTACAGATCGCTGGCTACGTCGCCCTTTGCGAGCTGGTTCTGGGCTACGAAGCTCATTTTGAGCTATGGCGGAGGCTATTCTGCCTCGTGCCCCGTACACAGAAGGGGTCACTATATCAAGTGGGCGGAGCCGAAATATGGCGCATCGCCGGTACCGGATACCTGTCCGGTACACCGAAGAAGACGTCCGAAGACTAGCCTTCAGAGTGGTTTTATATGGAAGACGTCCCCCTTCCGGATCCTATTCGGATGGGCCTTCCTGAGTTCGACAACGCCCCTTTGATGAAACGCTGCAGCTGGCGCCCTCGGAGCCCCCAGGAGGAAGATAACGGGGAAGTCCTTTATCTGATGGGCTGGATAGATATGTTGGCCAAATCAGGATTGACCATAACCGATGTTATGTCCATATGTATAATGCGGGGGGTGCAGCCACTTCAATATCGGGGACAACCCATGTGGCACTTCAATGGGGAAGACGACGCCACCCGCTGCGGTCGTAAAGGTCCGGACTCCGTCCCTGCCCTAGCGAAGATACTGTCCGATTCGTATAAAGGAGAAGAAGAGGAGTTCGCCCGTATCAAGCCACGTGATGGATTCTCCATGTACAACCCCCCAAGCTGGGTGAGCTGCTTCTTTCTACTCCAGTCCTTTCCGCAGTCTTTGTCATAAGTATTTACCTTGTTATTTCATAACAGGAACTGCGAAAAGCCGTGAGGGAGGTCCACAGCCCGTCTCCACAACCAGAGGACCCTTACCGGCCCCTCGACCCCGGACTCGAAGAAGATCCGGACACATTTGTGGAGCTCATCGATAGAACGTTCTATCAGTTGAGCTACGATGGTACCTTGGTGGCCATCATAGCCGATTATCCTGGACTGCTCCCCGCGTCGCATGTAAGTAAAACCGGAGCCCTAACTTCCAAGAAGGATCCCTTTTTCTGTACTTCACCTACCCCACACATATGGTGTTTTATAGGGAAGGCCCTCGGGACGCCATGCCGAACCCGCAGTGACCCGCCAACAAGGGGCACCGGAGCTAGGTAGGCTTAAAAGGAAGGCGATCAGGACTGAGACGCCGTCGCAGAGGTACGAAAGAGAACCCCGCTCTGTGGTGGTCATCTTTTTTAAAATATCATAACGCCCATATTTCCTGGTAGGAAAAACGCTCGCCTGACTATATACGGAGAGGCTACCGGTCATGCCTCCACCAGTCGAGCTCTAGAGCCGGACATAGAGGGGGACGCTAACATGGGGCCAACGCCGGGTGTTCCTCCTACAGAGGATGCAGATAGGCTATCCGCTACAAATTCCGAAGTGGAGAGCGCCATGAATCACAGGCGCTGCCGTGCCGTACTCCGTGACGCTTGTTTCTCCCAAGAGGCATTTGATGCCTTCAACTCAGGAGACGCGTACATCCGAGCTGCTCAAAGTGGTCTTGCCAGAGCCACGGACCAGTATGTAAAATATATACGGGTAATGAAATCTAATAATTATATATATCAGTAGCCCGTGAGACTTGAAACAGTTGACACAACTGATTTAAGGATCATTATTTGTGCAGGTTCTTACAGAGAAGAATACCCAATTGTCTCAAGAGCTAGAAGAGTGCAAAGCCCAGCTACGGGCCGTAGTTGCCACGCTGAAGGAGTCCGAGAAGGCCCCCTCTGGTAACACTTGTCTCCATTGCTAAGAATGACAGGTACCAGATAGTATGCGACATGCATGCAAATCTAACAATAGATTCTGTAGATGACTCCGGAGTGAATCCGGAGGCCGTGATAGGGAATGAGCCGCATGCCCAATGACAGCTAAATGCTGGTGAGCGCGTGCTTAAAAAGGTTAGGCAGGAGAAAAACAATCTCCAAGATGCCAATATCCAGCTGGGCGTGGAACTGAAAGATGTTCAGGCCCAGCTTACTGACTCCGTGAAGGAGAATAAGAGGCTTCGACGTGGCATTTTTAGTAAGTGCTTGAACGAACTGTTTATAGAGTTCGGCGAAGAAACCGGCTAACAGAGTTATATCTATAGGTATGCGGACGGGTCTTCCCGCAGAGGAAATGCCTGGGTCTGCAGGTGATCTTCTGCCAGAGCTCTCACAACTGCACGAACAAGTTCGGCGGGTGATGCAGGGCATTGCCCAAGCCTTGTGGCCATCCGCCTCCCTGCCAGGAGGCATGGGGGAGCTCGTAGAGAAGCTCAAGGGAGCGCGACGGCACTTCCGGTTATGGAAGATATCAGCCTGCCGACATGGTGCAAGGGAAGCCTGGGCCATGGTGAAGACGCGATATACCAAGGCTGACCCAAACCACATGGCCGAGGTCGGACCTGTGGGGCCTGATGGGAAAGAGATCCCCATCAGTTTGGTGTATGACCAAGTAGAATTAGCCGCAAAGTATTCCCAACAGGATTGTACGCTAGACAGCCTGTTGGATGGTGTAGAAGAAGAATTTAGTCAGTCTAAGTGACTGTGTACTTCACGTGACATGTATTGTCCCTAGCCGGATTGTAAATCATTTGTCATGGCGGACCTTTTCGCTTCAACCTCTGGACCCGACAGTCCGGAGTGTATCCGAATACCCGCTCAGTAAAAACCGAGGTATGCGTGGAAACCAGGCGTAGGGGTCATATGTGCTTGAACAGATAAGTACCCAACTAGCTATGTTATATTACATGGATAGTAAGAAACATCTTCCAGGGAGAATAGTTCCGTTAAGGGTTCCTTTCCCTGGGTGCGCATGCCTTAATGTGCATGTCCGAACTGCGAAAAGAGACGCAGGCTATAAACATCTGGGGGCATATATTAAAGTAAATAAAAGTCATCTTTTGTTCACCGACCGAGTATTCCCTTAAGAACGCTAGCTTTCGGCTTCACCCAGTCTGAGGTACACATCCGGCTAACCCGACAATAACAATCGCAGAGGTGCTCCCGTTATGCCCTAGCCGAATTAATGGGAACGTAGGGCATAAACACAAGAGCCAGGCAACCCAGCTTGGCCAATACTTACGTCATATCGATGCATATAATGGCGAAAAAAGGTACATGTGGAAGAATAACGCATGTGTGGGGCATAGAGCCCATAGAATAGTTATATTAAGCTTCTGTATAAGAAGCCCCCAGGTATAATGAGCGCGGTTAGCGCGTCAAGATTGTGTAGTCAAGACACAATTTAGCCTTTTAAGGCCTTGAAGAAAAATGAAAAAAGAAAGATATAAAAGACAGATAACGGATATGTAAAAAATTGACGGAGGTAAGGAGACGAACATAGAGTCCGGCACTAGGCGTAGAACCTTCGGAGTCTGGCTACGTTCCATGGGTTTGGCTCGAGTCGATTATCCAATGCATCCCGCAGACGGTACGCTCCACCGGTCAGAACTTGGTCAATAATGAAGGGACCTTCCCATTTGGGCTTGAGCTTGTTCTTTTTCTTCTCCGGTAGGCGTAGAACGAGTTCGCCAACGGTATAGGTTTTGGCCCGTACTTCACTGCTTTGATACATTCGAGCCTGTTGCTGATAGAATGCGGAACGGGCTTTTGCCACGTCACGCTCCTCCTCCAGGGCGTCCAAACTGTCCTGTCGATCAAGCTCGGCCTCTTTTTCTTCATACATGTGCACTCGAGGTGAGCCATGAATTATGTCGCAGGGGCAGTACCGCCTCTGCGCCGTACACCATAAAAACGGTGTGTATCCGGTAGTGCGATTCGGCGTGGTCCGCAGCCCCCATATTACGGAGTCGAGCTCCTCTACCTAGTGCGTGTTTGATTCCTTTAAGGACCGCACTAATCTGGGTTTAATGCTGCTCATGATAAGACCATTTGCTCGCTTGACTTGACCGTTAGTTTGCGGGTGATAGACAAAAGCATAATCGAGCTTGATGCCCATGTTGCTGCACCAAAGTTTTACCTCGTCAGCTGTAAAGTTCGAGCCGTTATCGGTGATGATGCTGTGGGGGACGCCATAACGATGTACAACCCCAGATATGAAGTCTATCACTGGTCCGGATTCAGCCGTTTTAACTGGTTTGGCTTCTATCCATTTGGTGAATTTGTCCACCATGACCAATAGGTATTTTTTCTTATGGTTTCCCCCTTTGAGGGGTCCGACCATATCAAGCCCCCAGACCGCAAAGGGCCTAGTAATGGGGATTGTTTGGAGAGCGGTAGGCGGCATATGGCTTTGGTTTGCCAAAAGCTGGCAACCGACGCAACGTTGAACAAGGTCCTGTGCGTCTGCTTGGGCCGTCGTCCAATAGAAACCTATATAGAAGGCCTTGCTTACAAGGGCCCGGGCTGCGGCGTGGTGGCCGCCGAGTCCAGCATGGATTTCTGCCAAAAGTTTCCGCCCTTCCTCTTCGGAGATGCACCTTTGAAGGACTCCGGTAGTGCTTTTCTTATAAAACTCTCCCTCGTGGACCTTGTAGGCTTTGCAGCGTGCCTCATTTTGGTCCTCGGGTAGTTCCTGCCTAGTTAGGTAGGCCAGGAATGGTTCTGTCCACGGGGCGATGACGGCCATTATCACGTGGGCTGAAGGTGTTATTTCGGTGGCAGAGCCTCCGATTGTGTCAGAGTGTTCGGTATCTGGTGTTGTGGCCGGGTCCGGACTATTGTTACCGGTGTCCCCTTCCCATACCACGGATGGCTTAAACAGCCTTTCCAAGAAGATGTTAGGTGGGACAGGGTCGCGCTTAGAGCCGATACGGGCGAGGATATCCGCCGCCTGATTGTTTTCCCGAGCCACATGGTGGAATTCAAGCCCCTCGAACCGAGCTGACATTTTGAGGACGGCGTTGCGATAAGCCGTCATTTTCGGATCCTTGGCGTTGAAGTCTCCATTTATTTGAGATATTGCGAGGTTCGAGTTCCCACGCACCTCCAGGCGTTGAATGCGCATGGAGACTGCCATCCGGAGACCATGTAACAAGGCCTCGTATCCGGCTGTGTTGTTGGAGTCTGTGTATAGTATTTGGAGTACGTATTGGACTGTATCTCCGGTGGGGGACGTCAGGACGACGCCAGCCCCCAGACCAGCCAGCATTTTAGAGCCGTCGAAGTGCATAATCCAATTGGAGTACGCGCCGTACTCTTTAGGGAGTTCGGCTTCTGCCCATTCGACGACGAAATCAGCCAGTACTTGAGACTTAATGGCTCGTCGTGGTTTGTATATTATGTCGAACGGGAGGAGCTCAATAGCCCATTTAGCAATCCGGCACGTGGCCTCGCGGTTGTTTATTATGTCGTTGAGTGGCACTTCAGAGGCCACCATAATTGAACACTCTTGAAAGTAGTGTCGTAGTTTCCAGGATGCCATGAAGACCGCATATGCTATCTTTTGATAATGTGGGTATCGTGATTTGCACGGAGTGAGGACAGTGGATACATAGTATACTGGCTTTTGAAGCGGGAATTTATGTCCGTCCATCTCTCGTTCGACGATGATCACTGCGCTTACAACTTGGTGTGTTGCCGCTATATATAGCAGCATTGGTTCGCCGACGTTAGGTGCGGCCAGGATTGGGTTTGTGGCCAAAATGGCTTTTATTTCTTCTAATCCGGCCGTGGCCGCGTCCGTCCACTCAAAGTGTTCGGTGCGTCGCAGGAGGCGATAAAGAGGTAGTGCCTTTTCTCCTAATCGGGAGATGAAGCGGCTTAAAGCAGCCACGCATCCAGTTAGTTTCTGGATTTGCTTGAGGTCCGTTGGGATGGCCAACTGTGACAGAGCTCGAATTTTAGCCGGATTTGCTTTGATTCCTCTGTTGGAGACGATGAAGCCTAAGAGCTTTCCGGCGGGCACGCTGAAGACGCATTTTTCCGGGTTGAGCTTAATGTCGTATGTTCGGAGATTGTCGAACGTGAGCCTCAAGTCGTCTATTAAGGATTCGACGTGTCTTGTTTTAATGACCACATCTTCTACGTATGCCTCCACTGTTTTGCCAATCTGTGTCTCCAAGCATGTCTGAATCACGCGTTGATAGGTTGCACCGGCGTTTTTGAGCCCAAAAGGCATGGTGTTAAAACAGAAGGGGCCGTATGGAGTGATAAATGCTGTTGCGGCTTGATCGGACTCCGCCATCTTAATTTGGTGGTATCCGGAGTATGCGTCGAGGAAGCACAATGCGTCGTGTCCTGCGGTAGCGTCGATAATTTGATCGATGCGAGGGAGGGGGAAGGGATCCTTTGGGCAAGCCTTATTAAGGTCCTTGAAGTCGACGCATAGGCGCCAGGATTTGTCCTTCATTGGTACCATCACCAGGTTTGCTAGCCAGTCCGGATGTTTTATTTCTCGAATGAATCCGGCCTCCAGTAACTTGGCTAGCTCCTCTCCCATGGCTTGTCTCTTAGGCTCAGAGAAGCGCCGGAGAGTTTGCTTGACCGGCTTGAATCCCTTTAGGATGTTAAGGCTATGTTCGGCCAGCCTGCGTGGGATTCCTGGCATGTCTGAAGGATGCCAGGTGAAGATGTCCCAATTCTCGCGCAAGAACTCCCGTGCGTACGACATCTACTTTGGGTTTTAACTGTGCCCCGATGGATGTTGTTTTTGTAGGGTCCGTTGGATGGACTTGGAATTTGACTATTTCATCCGCTGGTTTAAAAGAGGTGTACTTGGATCTTTTATCGAGTATCACGTCGTCCCTGTCCATTGTGGAGCGCAGCGCAGTTAATTCCTCGGCCGCGAGGGCTTCGGATAACGCCTCGAGGGCCAGTGAGGCTGTTTTATTTTCGGCGCGGAGTGCTATGTCCGGATCACTAACTAGAGTGATGATTCCATTGGGTCCGGGCATTTTGAGCTTCATGTACCCGTAATGGGGTATAGCTTGGAAGATCGTGAATGCCTCCCGCACTAGAAGGGCGTGGTATCCTCTATTGAACGGGGCCACTTGGAATGTGATTTCTTCGGCCCTATAATTCTCCGATGTGCCGAATACCACATCTAGTGTGATTTTGCCAGCACACGTGCCTCCCGACTAGGGATGATTCCTCTGAAGGTCGTGCTGCTTTGCTAAATGCGGCTTCTGTCTATTTCCATTTTTCGAAGGGTCTCCTCATAGATGAGGTTTAGTCCGCTGCCGCCGTCCATGAGCACTTTAGTAAGCCGGAAGCCGTCCACAATTGGACTAAGGACCAAGGCGGCTGGTGCTCGGGCTGTTCGGAATTTAGGTTCGTCACTGGCGTTGAAGGTGATAGCCGTGTCGCTCCATGGATTTATTACTACTACGTGGCAGACTTCGGCGAGGCTGCGGAGTGCTCACTTACGCCTATTATTTGAGGCGAAGGTCTCGAAGACTGTCAATACTGTATTGTTGTTTTCCACGAGATGGTGCTCTGTGGTATTGTTGATGAGGATATCCTCACCGCTCTTGGCCACCTGCCGGAGTACCCAACATGCTCTAAGGCAGTGTGTTGGTATGGTATCGTTGTACTGTGAATTTTGCATGGCCCATTAAGCCATCCCTCCAATACGGTTCCACGCCCTGTAGTGGGCTTTTGCTTCTTTGTAATTGGGTCGGGCGACTTACAAGAGTGCACCCTTTTAGTTCGGACTGGGGGTTTTGTCAGAGCCGGAGGATCCCAAAATTTTGTTTGGGTTTTCCAGGCGCTTTCCATCGCACAGTACTTCCGTACTATGGCCGCCAAGTCAGCGAAGTGTGCTATGTCACGGCGACTTATGGCGTTGAGGATTCCCTTGTCCGTGCAATTATTGCAAAAGAATGTAATTGCGTCCTCCTCTCGACAGTCCTTGACCTTGTTCATTACAAGGAGGAATCTGGCCCAATAGTGGTGTACTGTCTCCTGGGGCACTTGTCTAATGTGGGAAAGATCGCTTATATCTGGGTGGGTGGGTGGGTTTAAGTCCGAACCCTGACCCGATCTGAGACCCAGGGGCGTAGGAGTTTCCGATCTTGGAAGTTCTGGCTCCGGGATGTTGCCCAATAGGTCTGGCCCGCTGCCTGATTCTAGGTTCAGGGTTTGGGCGATGTCGTCCCGTAGACGGTATCCGGCTCGGGAGCTCGGGAATCCTGACATAGTTTGTCCTAAAGATAGAGGAAGAATCGCCACATTGCTCCTCCACCACCGCTATCTGATGGGTGACCGGCGGAGAGTTAACCTTCCTTTGGTCGGGTTTAAGCCCAATCCGATCATAGTCCATAGCGACTCTGTAACACCCCGGATGTAACTTTCCATATTTGTAACTCCAACTCTTGCCATTTTCGGCTATGTGTTATGATACTCTCTCCGTGGTCGGGTTTTGTTTTCCATTTTGTTTTTTGTTCATGTCATGCATTTCATATCATGTCATCATGTGCATTGCATTTGCATGCGTGTTCATCTCGTGCATCCAAGCATTTTCCCCGTTGTCCGTTTTGCAATCCGGCGCTCCCATCTCCTCCGGCGCACCCCTCTTGTTTTCTTTCATGAGCGGGTGTCAAACGTTCTCGGAATGGACCGAGGCTTGTCAAGTGGCCTTGGTATACCACCGGGAGACCACCGGTCAAGTTTTGTTCCATTTGGAGGTCGTTTGCTACTCCAACGGTTAACCGGGTAACCGCAGATGCCTTCTGTGTGTACCAGCAAAACCCCCTCTCTAAACAGTCCAAAACCCACCAAACTCTCTTCCACGTTGTAGGTCGTTCGATCACGATCGTGTGGGCGAAAACCGCACCTCATTTGGACTCTCGTAGCTCCCTCTAGCTATATAAGTGCATCCCTCCCGTATAACAATCGCAGACGAAATCCTAACCTCGCCCTCCGGTACCGCCAGACATTTCTTCCACCGACGGACGTGTCCGTTTCCACCGCCACGTGTCGCCTCCGGATTCGCCGCCGCTGCGCCCACTTCGCCGTCGCCGCCGGCCCGCCCGAGCCCGCGGGAAGCCCTCCCGGCCCGCGAGCCCGAGCCGACGCCCTCCTCGCCGCGCCGCCGAACCGGCCGGCCCCGCCGTCCTCACCGCGCCGCCGCACCGGCCGGCCCGTTCTCCTCGCCGCACCACCGCACCTCGCCGGCGCCGCCGCACTCGCCGCCGCCTCGCGCCTCGCCGTCGCGCCCCGCCGCCGCGGACGCCGCCCGCGCGCCCGGCGCCCTCCCCGGCCGCCGCCTTCCTCTTCTCTCCCATCGCCGGCCCGAGCTCGAGCTTCTCAGACCTCGATCCAGTTTGACTAAAGGTTGACCCGAGATTCCCCCCGAAATTTCCTGTCTTCAAGATTTCACAGCATTTGCACCTGTTCAACGCTCCATAACTCTCTGCATATAGCTCCGTTTCGCGCGTGTAATATATTGAATTGTTCGTCTCATGATGCTCTACATTTTGTTCCATTGCACTATGTTCATTAGAATCCATCTTGACGCCCAAATCTCTGTTGCAAGAGTGCTAGTTGCTGTTATCTGCTGGTTCTTAGCAGAACTTGGAGATTTGTTATTTTTGTATCTTTTAATCTGTGCATCTTATGGGCATGAGCTCTACATGTGTTTTGTTATATGCCATGCCATCTATCCAAGAATGTATGCCATGTATTTTTGTGATCTATGTGGTGACTAGCACAAGCATGCAAGCTAGGCCCCATAATGTTTCTGATTTCAGGGACTTGGTGATTTCTCCGAGTCCTTGTCTGCTGTTATTTTGTTGCCAGGTAAACTTGATGCTATAGAGAGGTGCATGCATATTTTGGAGATGTTCAGTAAGGATGTTTTGTATATGTTGTTGCAATTGATCCATTCCTGCCCTTGTTTGCAATTATGGAGTGCTATAGCATGACTCAATCTTGCTCTACTTTTGCTATAAAATATTTCTGGCAGATTGTTTACGTGTTATTCAATTTTTCCAAGCTTATTGTAGTTGTTCCACACATGCTATGTATTTGCTTTTGTCATGGATAGCTTCATAAACATGCCATCTTGCTGTAGGTATGCTTGTTTTGTCATGCATTGCTTTGTGGTGAGTCCATAAAGCTCACCAAGATGCCCTCATGTTATTGTTTCTGCCATGCTCTGTTTTCTGCCAAGTCTGAAACCTGTTAACGAAACTTGCTATGTTTACATGGTTGCCATCATATCTTCTGTTCCTTTTTGGCTTATGGTCAGTAAGGGACTTTTGTCGTATGAATTTGGTAGAACACTGCCATGCCTTGTTTTTCCATGTTAAGTTCCTGTAGAATGTTGTTTTCGTGTTCCGAACATTGCTACCTGATGCTGTTTTCTGCCATGTCCAGTAATTTCACTAAGTCTGTGAACCTGTTATCTTTTTCACTTTTGCCATGCTTGTTTGAGCTCGATGTGTTGTGATCTAGCCATAGCTCAGTGTTCATCTTTTGTCAAGCATCACCTGTAGATTCCTGCCATATGCTTTGTTGCTATGTTGGAGTGCCGTAGCTTTGTTACTCGTTGCATTATAAGTGCTATCATGCTGTTAATCGCAGATTCGTGTCATTCTTGTTTTGCTTGCCATTTGCAAACTGTGCATCCGTTTCCGGTGATCTTTATATCGATTTCGATCGAAATCATCTCATCTTTCCAGTGGCATGATTGGTTTGCCAATTTACTACCTTGTTCATCATTTTCCTTCCGGAGCACGTATATGCATCGCATATATTATCTCGCATATCATACATGATTTGCATCATGTTGCTTGTGCATTTCCCGTGATTGATTGTAGTTCCATTGCTTGTGTTCTTGTCTTGGGTAGAGCCGGGAGACAAGTTCGTGAACGAGGAACCTGTTGAGTACGCTTACGAGGATCAAGCTTTCGATAACTCTGAGAACCTTGCAGGCAAGATGACCACCCCTCGAAATCACTTCTATCTTTGCTTTGCTAGTTGTTCGCTCTATTGCCATGCTGCGCTACATATCACTTGCTTTATCTTGTCTCCCGTATT
Source organism: Aegilops tauschii subsp. strangulata (assembly GCF_002575655.3). NCBI lineage: Eukaryota > Viridiplantae > Streptophyta > Magnoliopsida > Poales > Poaceae > Aegilops > Aegilops tauschii. The sequence goes on along the minus strand of NC_053035.3, from coordinate 143,687,074 downwards.
GCCATCTCAGCCCCTAACCATCCTTTACTAGCAAAACGTTGTTTGGCTAAGTTACCGCTTTTGCTCAGCCCTTCTTATAGTGTTGCTAGTTGCAGGTGAAGTTGAAGTTTGTTCCATGTTGGAACATGGATATGTTGGGATATCACAATATCTCTTATTATATTAATGCATCTATATATTTGGTAAAGGGTGGAAGGCTCGGCCTTATGCCTCGTGTTTTCTTCCACTCTTGCCGCCCTAGTTTCTGTCTTACCGGTATTATGTTCCTTGAGTTTGCGTTCCTTACGCGGTTGGGTGATTTATGGGACCCCCTTGACAGTTCGCCTTGAATAAAACTCCTCCAGCAACGCCCAACTTTGGTTTTACCATTTGCCACCTAAGCCTTTTCCCCCGGGTTTTTGCGAGCCCGAGGGTCATCTTTATTTTAACCCCCGGACCAGTGCTCCTTCGAGTGCTGGCCCAAACCGAGCGATGTCCGGCGCCCCCTGGGCAACCAGGGTCTATGCCAACCCGACGTCTGGCTCATCCATTGTGCCCTGAGAACGAGATATGTGCAGCTCCTATCGGGATTTGTCGGCACATTCGGGTGGCTTTGCTGGTCTTGTTTTACCATTGTTGAAATGTCTTGTAAACCGGGATTCCGAGACTGATCGGGTCTTTCCGGGAGAAGGTTTATCCTTCGTTGACCGTGAGAGCTTATGATGGGCTATGTTGGGACACCCCTGCAGGGTTTTATCTTTCGAAAGCCATGCCCGCGGTCATGAGGCAGATGGGAATTTTTTAATGTCCGGTTGTAGAGAACTTGTCACTTGACCCAATTAAAATACATCAATTGTGTGTGTAGCCGTGATGTACTCTTCTCGGCGGAGCCCGGGAAGTGAAAACGGTTTGAGTTATGTATGACGTAAGTAGGAGTTCAGGATCACTTCTTGGTCATTTCTAGATGACGACCGTTCCGTTGCTTCTCTTCTCGCTCTCATTTGCGTATGTTAGCCACCATATATGCTTAGTGCCTGCTGCAGCTCCACCTCTTTACACCATCCTTTCCTATAAGCTTAAACAGTCTTGATCTCGCGGGTGTGAGATTGCTGAGTCCTTGTGACTCACAGATTCTACCAAAACAGTTGCAGGTGCCGACGATGCCAGTGCAGATGATGGGATCGACCTCAAGTGGGAGTTCGATGAGGAACGTGGTCGTTACTATGTGTCTTTTCCTGATGATCAGTAGTGGAGCCCAGTTGGGACGATCGGGGATCTAGCATTTGGGGTTATCTTATTTTCATTTGGATCTTGACCGTAGTCGGTCTATGTGTGTATTTTGGATGATGTATGAATTATATTTATGTATTGTGTGAAGTGGCGATTGTAAGCCAACTCTTTATCCCATTCTTGTTCATTACATGGGATTGTGTGAAGATGACCCTTCTTGCGACAAAACCACTATGCGGTTATGCCTCTAAGTCGTGCCTCGACACGTGGGAGATATAGCCGCATCATGGGCGTTACAGGTTGGTAATCAGAGCCATCCCCGACTTAGGAGCCCCCTGCTAGATCGAATCGCTGGCGTTGTTGAGTCTAGAACAAAAATGTTTTGAGTCTTAGGATTATATATATCGGAGAGTAGGATATTTTTTACTCCTCAGTCCCTTCGTTGCTCTGGTGAGGTCTCCTGACGTAGAAGTTTTGACTCTTCTCTCCTCAAATTTCACAAAAAAAAAATTTAGGATCACGCGGGTATCTTGGAATCGTTCCGATGGTTTTGTGACGAGAACATTGTTCTTGGTGCCTCCTGACATTTAGGGGTTGTGGCAGTGTCACGACCGGTTTTTCAATAAAATAATTATTGAGAGACCAATCCCTTTTACCGACCAGTGAAGAAGAATTCCTTCTCACTGGTAGACAATAATCTTGGTCACAGAAGAAAAATACCAGGAGTACTAAATATAACACAAGGTTGAGCAGAGACTGCCCAACAATTTATTACAGGCACGCCGATAAGACAATACGACGGACAGGGTGGCAAACTTCTAACTCACGGTAATAACGGTGGTGGAAATATCATCGCGAAGCGAGTGATATGATTCCAGAATACTACAACTCATCGAGCATGAGGCTCGAGAAGACTTATTGCGGGTGGCGGAAGCGTATACAATACAAGTGACCAATATCCGGGATCGCGCAGGACTGACTGGGACTCCTCTAGGCATCGGACGCGCTATCAAACTCTTCATCCAAGAGATCACCTTCGTCAACATCTGGCCAAAACAACAAGCCAGGTGAGTACTATGAAAGTACTCGCAAGTCAGTTCGGACATAAGGTATAACAAATGTAAACATGAAGCACATGAATAAGTTAACCAGTGCGATTTGACATAAATAAATACTGGGTGCCAAGCGAGGGTCTGAATGACGCCTCGAGCGGAAACTGCAGAATAGTAATACTGGTGCCAAACGAGTGTCTGAAAGACTCCTCGAGCGGAAAATGTGAAATAATAATGCGGGTGCCTAACGAGTGTCTGAAAGACTCCTCGAGCGGAAAATGCGGAATAATAATGCGGGTGCCAAATGAGTGTCTAAAAGACTCCTCGAGAGGTAAATGCAGAATAATAATGCCACAGTCGGGCGTCGGGGCGACACCACATAAAGGGCTTATAACAGAAAGTAAAGACAGTGCATGCCGCAGTCGGACGTCTGAGCGACATCACATAAAGGGCTTATATCGAAAGTGAGAAACGAGTACACGCCACAGCCGGACGTCTGCGCGACGTCACCTAAAGGGCTTATATCACATCTCATTATTACAACAGTTCGAAGACATAAATTATCACAAGCATGAGACACAAAATAAAGTTAGTCCATCCACTGGAATAACAATAAATCTGAAGTTTTACCACTTGAGCTTGTTCACCGGGGACAAGTTTTTCACACGGATAGATATGGATATAATGTTTACACTACTGATCATGGATACGATGATTTGGAAGGAATTGACTCTGCAGAGTTTGTACTTAACCACAGCCAACGGATTTCAGTAGTCACGGGGACTAGTTCCGTCTGCGGTGTTTTGAAGGAAACACGTCTAACCAGTACACACCCAATTCAACCATCCGAAGCCAGGGATCACCCTCGGCGACGTTCAAGAAAAACCTTGAGACGGGGAGGCTACAACCTCGCGTAGCATGGGATCAAATTTATATACGCGCGCTCTAAGGGGGTGCCCCCCTCTCGGTTCCAACCGGAAACACCCATGCCCCCTGGCCGAATGACTGGCTTTAATCCTGGGCCAAGGTACCATCATCCCGGCCTCTCTGTTTGGTGTGTACACGGAAAGAGGTTACCAACTTACTAAACCGCATCCTGGCAATGAGACATGTGGTAGCACGGAAAGGGGAAGGGACGGTAACACGGCTCCAACCATGTTAACGTCGGAAAAGTCGGATGACGCAAGGCTGGCATGCTACAACAGTACCACCTTGCTGCCCTTCATGTCACCACATGATTAGGCCATCTCTCATCAGAGATCATCGCAACTTTGGAACATGCGAGAAAAGATCGATAACGTGGCTCCAACCACGTTAACGTCGAAGAAAGTCGGATGGCGCAAGGCTGGCATGCTACAACAGTACCACCTTGCTGCCCTTCATGTCACCACATGATTTGGCCACCTCTCAACCGAGGTCATCGCAACTTTGGGACAACCGGGTCGTTGCCGTACAAGCAACAAGGTATTTATCGACACTCACATGCCACGCACAAACTTTCACATGAACATGCAAAACATCTGCCATATCAAATGTTCAAACATGCTTGCCTGGTTCGGAGAAGTCGGAGTCTAGCTCGGCGAAGTTCGCGGCTCCGTCACCTCTCCCGGAACCTACGGCAAATCACGGAACGGGCACTAACGTGAAAACCAACACATACACAGAAACTTTTCCAATTATTTTTCAAATAAATCCCATAAAAAACTAGACAAAATTTGAAGATTGTCAGAAAAAGAATCACTCAAAAATACCTATTTATTAAAAAGTTATAAAGGTTTCTGTCCAGGGACTTATCTGTAATGAAACAAAAAAGTTCCAGGGTTTTAACTGAGAAAACAGAAAACGCTTCGGCTGGGAATGCGCAAGCGCAAAGGAGGAAACGTATTTTGCCCGAAGGCGCCAACAGAAAACGGTTCGCGAATAAAAGAACAGAGGCTGACATGCGGGGTCCACATGTCAGGTTTAAAAAGCTCGCCGGCGCCCGAAGACTGCGGTGGACGCCGGCGTCGAACCACGGCGAGTTAGGAGAAACGGAGGGTACCAAGAGCTTCAGCGTCCTCTTCCGCGTCGGTGGGTGGTGGACTCGTCCAACGGGGAGCACTATGTCGACGGCGACACTTTCTCCGGCGGACGGTGGCTCGGGTGAGGATGGGGAACTCCGGTGGAGGGCTGCAAGCTTCAAATTGAAGTGCGGGTCAGAAAGTGGGATGCAAGGTGAGGCTACTGGCACGAGAATGGAGGCGGAGGAGCACACACGGGGGAGAATCGGGCTGGATCCCGTGGCGGGTCGCGGCGGCCGGAGTCGAGGAAGGAGACCTCCTCGGGGCTCTTCCAGTGGCTAGGCGTGCTCTAGGGGGAGTGCAGGGCTGGTGGGTGCTCGAGTTGAAGCTCGGGGCCCCTATTTATAGGCAGATCGACGGGATGGCCGTGAACGGTGAATCTCCGGCGAGCGATTACGGCGGAGCAGTGGGTTGGCAGGGGGTTTGAGCGGTCGGGCAGCATCAGTGGATGTTACGGGACTCGATTTGCAACTAAACGGGGTCGGTCTTGGCGTAATGGCGTCGGTCCACGGTGAGGTGACCGCACGGGCTCAACGGCGGCAGAGAGCGCGCTCCGCGCCCTGCGGTTCACGACGAGAGCGGCAGCGCGTTCGGGGGAGTGGAAGGCCACGCGGCGAGCTCCGGTGGTTTGGGCGGCGCTGGGTGGCGTCGTCGGCGCCGTGTCTCCCGCTGGCGCCCGCAAAACCGCCGCCGGCGTTGGTCACGGGGTGGCACACATTCTGCTGCTCGTCGCCGACGCCCGCAAGGTGCCAGGCACTCGTGCGGTCCAGGAACAAGGGGGCGAGGACGAGGAGCAAGGCGACGCGGTGGCACTGGCGAGATCGATGTCCATCTCTGAAGAAAACGATAGTGAGCACTGAACTGAATCTCTGAACTTTGACAAAGACAATGCACTGCAGGTGTTCGACAGAAGGTTTTGGCTATGAGATAAATTTTTCTGGAGCTGTAACTTGGTGAGATGATCACTCAAAGCACCCAGGGGCTGCCTGAATTTACTTGGAATTTTTGGAGAAGGTTTTGAATGAATTTCACCGAATTTGCCAAATCTGGTCCAAACTTGCAGCAGGTGTAGTTTGAAATTTTTGAACTGAAGACTAGTGGATCTTCATGGTTCCAGGTCGAGGGTTCAAAAGACTAGGAGGGGAAAGAAGTTTGGTGGTAAAAGTCCAAACAGAAAATGGAGTTCCTTTGTAAATCTCCAAGTGGTAGAATAGAAGGCAGAAATTTGTTTGAATGCAATTTGAATGGGAATAATCACATGGGGAGGTTCAACTTGCTGGATTAGGTGTAAAACATGATCCAAAGATGAGGGAAGGATTTGGGGAGAGGATTTGCACAAATGTCATGGTAAGAAGGGAAAGTTGAAAGTGGTGAAGGACTTTCCAAAAGCCATAGTGCAAATTCAAAAAGATTTTCAGGAGTTATTTTCCCAAATGAAAAACATTTTGTTTTGAGTCCAAATGAAAAGTAAGAACTTCCAAGACCAAAGGCAGATCTTGGGTGAATCCAAACAAAACTTTTGCCATAAGGAGAAATATATGAGAGGGAGAGTTCTCTTAAAGAAAAATTTAAATTGTTCCCCTCAAGTCAAAATAGAAATCTTTTTTGAAAAATCCAAATAAAAACTTGGGTGTCACAGGCAGTGTCTCGGGGAGTTGAGCTCCGAGGTGTTGTCGTCACAATTTTATCATTGCAGTTCTGGAATACCTGTGTTTCGCCGACATCGAAATCTCTTTTATGCAGTTGTTGGTGAGATCACCTCGACGCCACCCAGTACTGGGGCGGGAGTTCGGGAGTATTGCCATAACTCGTATAACGGATGTTTTTCGAAGGTTGAGGTAAACGATTTCCGAAGGTTTCTTGGTTATGTGTTGACGGATGGATACAGCTGGATCTAGGGATTGCTAGTTTGGGTGATATATTTTGTGTCCCCTGTATCCCGAACACCAGATTGCATAACCAGAAAGTTTCGGGAGTTTATAAGTGGGAATTCTAGTAGCCTTAGGATATCTTTCCGACAGACGCATGATATGAGATTGGGGTTCGACGTCTAGTGGTCCGCCTGTACACGGTTGGTTTTACAGTGGTCTCGTAGTGTCTTAAAGAGTCCTTGGCTATGCCGACTCGGGGACGCTTCGTATGTCATGTGCACAACCTTGTACATGATGGTGCTGTACGATTGAGCCCGTGTGGGCCCCACCACGAAAACTTCGGACGAAATCTCTATCATATGTTTGTTCCGGCTTATTCTGCAAGCCAATACTTTGTTTTGTTTTGAATTGTGGTATTCGAGTTGCTTCGAAGGCATATGTTGATTCCATATCTTCTTTCAAGTGGCTTCTCAACTTATGGATGTGTGATGATTTACTATGGAATTCATTCGTTCATCTTCGTTCGAATGTTTATTGTGAAGACTATATGTTGCAATTTCTATCCGTTGATTCTACTTGTCTATTTATCTATCAAGATGCTAACGGATGTCACCCTCTTCAGGATGGCTCCGCCAACGCGTCAGAATCCGGATCGCAATGAAGGGAGTCAGGCAAACCCTCCGCCACCACCTCCGACTCCGGAGGCATGGCAAGCTATCATGGCAGCCACCAACGCCAATGCTCAGATGATTCTGCAACTCTTGCAAGAACGCACCCAAGGGCAAGGCAATCAAGGCAATCAAGGTCAAGGCAACAATCAGCCTCACTTCGCTACAGTCAACCAGTTTCTCGCAAATCAGCCCAAGTCTTTCAGCTACTGTGCCGAGGCCACGGATGCCGATGATAGCTCGTGGACATCAACAAGCATTTTGAATGTAGCAATGTCAGGCCTGAGGACTATGTCAAGTTTGCTTCTTTTCAGCTCAAGGACCAAGCTGCTGATTGGTATCAAGAATACAAAGATTCCAGAGGAGGTCGTGTGATCACTTGGACTGACTTCTGTCGGGACTTCAAAGCGCACCACATTCCACAAAGTGTTGTTGAGAGCAAGCGTGAGGAGTTCCGCAATCTCAAGCAAGGCAACATGTCTGTGTATCAATTCAACATCCAGTTTCAGAAACTTGCTCGCTTCGCTAAACAAGACGTTCCTGATGAAAAGAGCATGATCTATCACTTCAGAGGTGGCCTTAGAGAGGATCTGCAGTTAGCTCTCGTTCTTGTTGAGCCTACTCAGTTTGATCAATTCTACAATATGGCACTGAAGCAAGAGGCTGCTCAGCTCAAGTGTGAGGCTTCTAAGAAGAGAGTCAGGGACGCAGTTCAGTCTTCTTCTTCTTCACTTGTGGCAGCTAAGCAACAGAAGTTCTGGTTGCCTCCTCCTCCTCCGTTTCGTCAGCCTTACCAGTAGAAGAACAATGGTGGCCATGGTTCTTCCAACTCTTCCAACTCTGGCTATCAGAACAAGTCTCAGAATCTAGCTCCAAAGTCCAATGCTCCTTATCACCGTCCACCCTCAGAGGTGACTTGCAACAAATGTCAGCAGAAAGGTCACTATGCTAACAAGTGCTTCAACCAAAGGCGCCTGCGTCCTCCTCCTCCTGTCAGATCTTCCAGCAATGCAGTGGTCAAGCATAATCCAAAGTCTGCAAAGGTGAACATGATGAATGCAGCTCAAGCGGAGGAATCTACTGATGTGATAATGGGTAATCTTCCTGTTAATGATATTCCTGCAAAAGTTCTTTTTGATACTGGTGCATCGCTTTCTTTCATATCAAGACCATCTGCATTTAAGCATGAGTTGGTTTATCAAGATTTGCCTTGACCGTTATCAGTTGTCTCTCCGGGTAAATTCATGAATGCAAGCTCCATGGTTCCGGATGTTTCCATCAAGATGGGAAACTATAAATTTCTGTCTTCTCCAGTTGTTCTTGGTGACTCGGATATTGATCTTATTCTCGGGATGGACTGGCTTTCTATGCACAAGGCTCAACTTGATTGTGCAGCCAGGGAAATTCAATTGACACACTCTTCTGAGGATGTGATTATTTATGCCGCTCGTGATGAAACCATTCGGTGTTTTTCTCTCAATGAGAATGGCGAATTGAATGCCATCTCTCAAATTCCAGTTGTTTGTGAGTATCAACATGTCTTTCCAGAAGAGCTTCCGGGTATGCCTCCTCACCGGCCAGTTGAGTTCGTATCGATCTTGAGCCGGGCACTGAACCCGTTTGCAAGCGTGCATACAATCTTGGACCCAACGAGCTGAAGGAATTGAAGAAACAGCTCGATGAACAAGAGCGTCTGGGTTTGATCAGACCGAGTTCATCTCCATGGGGTTGTGGTGTTCTTTTTGTAAAGAAGAAGGATGGCACGGACCGACTTTGTGTCGACTACCGTCCATTGAACAAGAAGACAATCAAGAACAAGTATCCACTTCCCAACATCAATGAGCTATTTGGGCAACTCAAAGGTGCTAAAGTATTCCCCAAGCTTGACCTTCGTATGGGTTATCATCAGATTCGCATTCGTGAAGAAGATATTCCAAAGACAGCATTCAGAACAAGCTTTGTTTCTTATGAATATACTGTCGTGTCTTTCGGCCTTGTCAATGCTCCTCCAGTATTCTCTCGGATGATGAATTTCATCTTCAACCCCTATACCAATGAATTCGTCCTGGTGTATCTCAATGATATCATGGTCTTCTCCAAGAATAAGAAGGATCATGCCAAACATTTGCGATTGGTGCTCGACAAGCTCAGAGAGTATCAATTCTATGCGAAGTTCTCAAAATGTGAGTTTTGGCTTGATGAAGTTCTTTTCCTTGGTCACATCATCTCTGTCAAGGGCATCGCTGTTAACCCCGAGAAGGTGTCCGCAATTGTGAATTGGGAACCTCCTCAGAATGTCAAGCAGCTTCGCAGTTTTCTTGGTCTTGCAAGCTATTGCCGAAGATTCGTTGAGAATTTCTCTAAGATTGCAAAGCCTCTTTCCAACCTCCTCCAGAAGCATGTGAAGTATGTCTGGTCTCCTGAGTGTGACGTTGCTTTCAACACTCTCAAAGAGAAACTAGTCACAGCTCCTGTCTTAACTCCTCCTGATGAATCCAAGCCATTTGAAGTTTTCTGTGATGCTTCTCTTAGGTCTCGGTGCTGTGTTAATGCAAGAGAAGAAAGTTGTGGCCTATACCTCTCTTCAGTTAAAGCCCAACGAGAAGAACTACCCCACTCACGATCTTGAGTTGGCGGCAGTTGTCCATGCATTAATAACGTGGAGACATCTCTTGTTGGGAAGACAAGTGGACATATTCACCGATCACAAGTCTCAAGTACATCTTCACTCAGCCCAACCTCAACCTCAGGCAGACTCGATGGGTCGAAATGATTCAAGAGTACAATCCGAGTATTGAATATACTCCAGGCAAGGCCAATGTCATTGCAGATGCTTTAAGTAGGAAGGCTTATTGCAACAGCCTAATTCTCAAGCCTTTCCAACCGGATCTTTGTGAAGCTTTCCGCAAGCTGAATCTCCAAGTTGTTCCTCAAGGCTTTCTTGCCAACCTCATAGTCTCTCCTACTTTGGAAGATCAAATTCTTGAGGCACAACTTCTTGATGCCATGGTGAAGAAGGTGAAACGTGGTATCGACAAGGGCCTTTCCAAATACAAGTGCTATCGCATTGATGATAGAGACACTTTATTCTTCGAGGACCGGATTGTGGTTCCTAAAGGTGATCTAAGGAAAGTCATTATGAACGAGGCGGACAATTCTCTCCTTTCTATTCATCCTGGAAGTACGAAGATGTATCATGACGTCAAGCAGTCGTATTGGTGGACTCGAATGAAGCGAGAAATCGCTCAATTCGTGAATGAATGTGATGTCTGTCGAAGAGTGAAAGCAGAACACCAACGACCAGCTGGTCTCCTCCAACCTCTTGCTATCCGAGAATGGAAGTTTGATCATATTGAAATGGACTTCGTGACTGGATTTCCAAAGTCCAAGCGCGGAAATGATGCTATCTTCGTTGTCATTGACAAGCTTTCTAAAGTGGCTCATTTCCTTCCAATCAAAGAATCCATCACAACAGCTCAGTTGGCAGAGCTATACACCTCCAGAATCGTCTCCTTGCACGGCATTCCACAATTGATTTCTTCTGATCGTGGAAGCATCTTCACCTCTAAGTTCTGGGACTCCTTCCAGAAGGCCATGGGCACAAACATTCGCTTCAGCACAGCTTTCCATCCTCAAACTAGTGGCCAAGTCGAGCGAGTCAATCAAATTCTTGAAGATATGCTCAGGGCTTGTGTCATTTCCTTTGGCATGAAATGGGAAGATTGTCTTCCATATGCCGAATTCTCCTACAACAACAGCTTCCAAGCAAGTTCGGGCAAGGCCCCATTTGAATTCTCTATAGCCGAAAGTGTCGTACTCCTCTCAATTGGTCAGAGACTGGTGAACGCCAACTCCTTGGCAATGACTTAATCACAGAGGCTGAAGAAATGTGTAAAGTCATCCGTGATAATCTCAAAGCCGGGCAATCGCGCCAGAAGAGTTACTATGATAGTAAGCACCGTGATGTGGCTTTCGAGATCGGAGACCATGTCTACCTCCGCGTCTCTCCAATGAAAGGCACTCGTTGCTTCGGTATCAAAGGGAAGCTTGCCCCTAGATACGTGGGTCCTTTCAAGATCGTTGGACAAAGGGGCGACCTCGCCTATCAACTTGAGCTTCCTTCCAACTTCGCGAATGTGCACGATGTGTTCCATGTGTCACAGCTTCGCAAGTGCTTCAAGACGCCTGAGCGCACCATCAACTTCGAAGAGATTGACCTCCAAGAAGATCTGTCTTATCATGAGCACCCCGTTGCTATTCTTGAAGAAACTGAGCGCAAGACTCGCAACAAGTCAATCAAATTCCTGAAAGTGAAGTGGTCGCACCATTCCGACCGGGAAGCCACCTAGGAACGCGAGGACCACCTCCGTTCCGAATATCCGGAGTTCTTTCAGTCCTAGATCTCGGGACGAGATCCTCTCGTAGTGGTGGAGTGTTGTAACACCCCGGATGTAACTTTCCATATTTGTAACTCCAACTCTTGCCATTTTCGGCTATGTGTTATGATATTCTCTCCGTGGTCGGGTTTTGTTTTCCGTTTTGTTTTTTTGTTCATTTCATGCATTTCATATCATGTCATCATGTGCATTGCATTTGCATACGTATTTGTCTCATGCATCCGAGCATTTTCCCCGTTGTCCGTTTTGCAATCCGGCGCTCCCATCTCCTCCGGCGCACCCCTCTTGTTTTCTTTCGTGAGCGGGTGTGAAACGTTCTCGGAATGGACCGAGGCTTGTCAAGTGGCCTTGGTATACCACCGGTCAAGTTTCGTTCCATTTGGAGGTCGTTTGGTACTCCAACGGTTAACCGGGTAACCGCAGATGCCTTCTGTGTGTTCCAGCAAAACCCCCTCTCTAAACAGCCCAAAACCCACCAAACTCTCTTCCACATTGTAGGTCATTCGATCACGATCGTGTGGGCGAAAACCGCACCTCATTTGGACTCTCCTAGCTCCCTCTAGCTATATAAGTGCATCCCTCCCGTATAACAATCGCAGACGAAACCCAAACCTTGCCCTCCGGCGCCGCCGGACATTTCTTCCACCGACGGACGTGTCCGTTTCCACCGCCGCCGCCACGTGTCGCCTCCGGATTCGCCGCCGCCGCGCCCACTTCGCCGTCGCCGCCGGCCGCCCGAGCCCGCGGGAAGCCCTCCTGGCCCGCGAGCCCTAGCTGGCGCCCTTCTCACCGCGCCGCCGCACCGGCCGGCCCGTTCTCCTCGCCGCCGCCTCGCCGCACCACCGCACCTCGCCGGCGCCGCCGCACTCGCCGCCGACTCGCGCCTCGCCGTCGCGCCCCGCCGCCGCGGACGCCGCCTGTTGAGGATGTAGACCTTAGAGTCACCCGCCAGGAGGGGCCGGGTTACTCGTACGGTCGTTGCCAGAAGCCCGGAGCCAAGTTTTAAGACGATGGGCCAGAGATGGGCTGAGACCCGGATATGGCTTAAGGCCCGTAGTTACAATCATTATTATAGTAGAACTTGTAGTATAAGGCAAGTGTAGTTTAGAGTCCGAGCCGGACACTCTTATGAGCCGGCCGGGACTCTAAGGGCTGCTGGGCGTGTTCCTCCCTATATAAAGGGACGACCCGACAGCGGTTTAAGGGCGACAACAATCTCATCGAGAGCCGGGCATAGCTGTTTAGCTCCTGGCGATCGTAACCCTAATCAATATCACCTCAAACTGGACGTAGGCTTTTACCTTCACCGTAAGGGGCCGAACCAGTATAAACCCTCGTGTTCCTTGACCCGCATAACCCCTTCAAGCTTCCTAGTTGCGATGGCTCCACGACTAAGTCCTAGCTCAAGGACATCTGCCGTGACAATTCCACGACAGTTGGCGCCCACCGTGGGGCCAGCACACGGTGGATTTGAGTTCTTGAAGGGCAGCTTCGAAGGGCTCAAGGGATACGCCGTGGGCCGGATGACCAAGAGTCGTCGCGGCAAGCTCTAGATCGATGATGCGGACTGGGGCCCCGACGCCGGCTCAATTGAGTACGGGTACCGGGTCCCCTTCGGCGGAATTCATGTCTTCATTGGCAAGATTGGTGAGCCGGGCCCCGAGCCGGATCTCTGCGCCGATCTCGTCGAAACGGCTCAGCGCGCACGATCCGCCCGGGCCCGGCCTGCCTTAAGGCGCGTTTTTGTGGGATGCATCCATGGAGGGCCCTCTGATCCATCCGGGTCTGGTGATGAGGCGGCCACCGGCTCTGACGGCGAGTCAGCCACTGATGAGTCAAACTCGTTGTACCAACTTCAAGATGGCAGGCTCATGGGTTGTTCCGATGGTGACAGTATTCTGGACCTTTTTGAGCCGCCAAGTCAGGTTGGAGTTTTTATGGCTGGTGCGCAGCCTGTTCAGAACCCCGCTGCTGGATCGGGAAACCTGGTGCCTTCTCTGGCTCAGGTGCTGATGGATCTCACGGAGAAGATGACGGCCCTGTTAACCGCCACGGTTGACCCGGCGGATCAAGCCCAGCATGATGCGGAGGTGGCACAGTTGAAATTGGATATGATAAAAGCTAAAGAGGATCTTGCAGCAGAAGGAATCAGGCTGGCTGCGGAGCGGGCGGCTCTCGATGCCCAGACTCAGCTGATTCAGGCGCAGTCCTTCCAACTCACGATGGATCAGAACGCGGCCAATGAGGTCATGAGAAGGAGGCATCAAAAGGCCCAGTCCCGACTCCCGCCGGTTTACGATCCACGCAACCTCTTCAACACACCAGGTGCAGGGTCTAGTAACCCGCCAGGAGTCATAGCACCCGGGTCAGGATCCCTTATTCTGCCGCGAGTAATGGGGCCTCCCCAGGTGCCCCCTGCCCTGCCTCAGTATGTGCCAATACCCCCGGGTCATTATAATAACCCGCTGGAGAACATGGTCGCTGCGGCGGCATGGCTGGCGGCCCTACCAGTTGACGGTGACTCTCCGACGGCTATCGAGACCCGCCGGGTCAGGGAACTCCTTCAAACAGCACTGGCGCAGCAAGAAGCGTACTCCTACAGCCGGGACATGATCCACTCGACTGCTCGTCCAGGCCAGAACCCAAGTTACAGCCGGCACATGGTCTCGGCAACCGGCTCAAGCAACGTCCGACGCCATGACCCGCCCCCTGGCCATGGCCCGGCTCATAATGGAGCCTTTTACGCAGCGGACCAAGCACGGCAAGAGGCGGAGCAAGCACCTCAATTGATGGCTTACCAGACCCCCCGGCTTACCCGACGACTTCCGTTGATGTGGGTATCCCTACCAGGACCGGGGGTGTTCCTTGTTTAGTGCCAGCTATCCGTAATGAACGTCTGCCTAAGGACTTCAAGGGCCCTAGGAAGGTGCCTAACTATACAGCTGACTTACAACCCGGGGCCTGGATTGAGAGTTATGAGATGGCTATGGAGCTACTGGAGGTCAGTGAGGCGGCCATGGCCAAGTATTTCACCATGATGTTAGATGGAACTGCCCGTACGTGGTTGAAAGGGCTACCACCGAATTCCATTGGGTCTTGGGCTGAGCTGAAAGCCCGGTTCATCCAAAACTTCAAAGATACCTGTAGGCAGTCTATGTCAATTGTGGATCTGACCAACTGTAAGCAGCAGGAGGGTGAATCCACGACCCGTTGGGTTCGCCGGGTCAAGGAGATCATACATTCATCGGATAAGATGGATGCCGGCTCTGCAGTCTTAATGTTGGAACAAAACTATCGCTTTGTGCCCCTAAAGATGAAACTTGGGCGGCTTAAACGTGACTGCACTGATATGGGTACACTAATGGCGGTTCTTGTCAAGTACGCCGATTCCGATGGTACCAAGGATCCCCCTTCAGATGATGAAAGGACAGGGAAGGGAAAGAAGAACGGCAATGGCAAGGGTCCTCAGTTTAACCCGGGGAACCAAGGAGGAGGCAAGCGCAAGGCCGATGGCAGCCTAGAGTTCGTAGCAAACGCGAGCTCCCAAGGTAACAACCAGCGACGCAAGGGGAGGCCCCCTCCCCAAGACGCCGGGTCAGGACCTTCTCTGGAGCAGCTGTTGAATGAACCTTGTCCGAGACACGGCTCTAGTGAGAAGCCAGCGACTCATCTGTGGAAGGATTGTGCAATCATGAAGGCCTTTAAAAAGTACAATGGCCCGGGTGGCGGCTCAGGTGCCGGCAGCTCAGGCGCCGGCGGTTTTCATGGCCCGGGGGGCGGCTCAAATTCTGGCCCTCAGGGCGGTCAAGGGGGCTTTAATCAACAGTCTGGCCAAGGTCATCAACAGCAGCAGGGGGTTATCAGACCAATCCAAAGCAGCTTAGCGATGGACAGTATCATGTGTTTACCACTAGTTTGTGCAAACGAGATCAGAAGCTTCACAAGAGGGCTGTGAATGCCGTTGAGCCGGCAGTTCCACGCTACTTGCGGTGGTCTGAGCAGCCTATAGTGTGGAGTAGGGAGGATCACCCTCCCCGGGTGGATAACCCGGGCCACTTGGCCGTAGTGGTGGCTCCTTAGGTGGGAGGCTATAAGTTCACAAAGGTACTCATGGATGGAGGCAGCAGCATCAATATCCTCTATTATGAGACTTTTCGCCGTATGGGGTTGGTTGATAAGAACCTCAGCTAGTCAAACACTATCTTCCATGGTGTGGCACCTGGTAAGTCGGCTTATCCACTCGGCAAGATCGAATTGGAAGTGGCTTTTGGTGATGAGAACAACTACAGGGTGGAGAAGTTGACCTTTGAGGTGGTCAAGAGAAGAAGTCCATACCATGCTATATTTGGACGGCCGGCTTATGCCAAGTTCATGGCACGGCCGTGTTATGTGTACTTACAGCTCAAAATGCCGGGTCACAACGGGACTATTACGGTCCACGGCAGCCGGAAAGTGGCTCTAGAGTGCGAGGAAGGCGACGCGGCTTATGCAGAGTCTGTTTGTGCTACAGAGGAGTTGAAGTTTTACAAAGACAATGTTGACCCAACAGATATGACCTCTCTGAAAAAGCCAACCACAGAGAATGAGCCGGCAATGAAATTTAAATCAGCTGACGAGACTAAACTTGTTGATTTTGTTCCAGGTGACTCGTCTCAGCAGTTTAGCATCAGCGCAAATCTGGATCTGAAATAGGAAAGCGCGCTCATCGAGTTCATCCGTGAGAATAGGGACATCTTCGCGTGGAAACCTTCTGACATGCCAGGTGTACCTAGAGAACTCGCTGAGCATACTCTCAAAATCGATCCAAAATTTAAGCCGGTCAGACAGTTCCTTCGATGGTTTAATGAGGAGAGGCGGAAAGCCATTGGTGAAGAAGTGGCCCGGCTCTTGTCTGCCGGGTTTATTGTTGAAGTTTTTCACCCAGAATGGTTGGCTAACCCGGTGCTCGTACTCAAGAAGAACGGCACCTGGCGGATGTGTGTGGACTACACGGACTTGAACAAGGTGTGTCCGGCTAATCCTTTTGCCCTCCCCCGTATTGATCAGATCATTGATGCTACGGCGGGTTGTGCACGCTTAAGTTTCTTGGATGCTTATTCCGGGTATCATCAGATTAAGATGGCAGTTAAGGACTAGGAGAAGACGGCGTTCATCACTCCCTTTGGAGCCTTCTACTATGTGTCTATGCCCTTTGGACTCAAGTGTGTACAGAACTGTCTTCATAAACAGATCGGGCGCAATGTTCACGCTTACGTGGATGATATTGTGGTCAAATCCATCAAGGAGGAAACCCTGATAGATGACTTAAGAGAAACCTTTGACAATCTCCGGGTCTATAAGATGATGCTTAACCCGGCCAAGTGTGTTTTTGGTGTTCCTGCAGGCAAACTATTGGGCTTCTTGGTTTCTGATAGAGGCATTGAGGCTAACCCGGAGAAAATCAAGGCCATCACCTCCCTAGCTAAGCCGGCGTGTATAAATGACGTTCAGCGCTTGGCGGGTCGCATCGCTGCTTTAAGCCGGTTTATAAGCCGTTTGGGTGAGAAGGCTATGCCCTTATACCAGTTGATGAAGAAAACTGATAACTTTGTCTGGAATGATGTGGCTAATACCGCTTTTGAGGATTTGAAAAAGCAACTGGCAGAGCCCCCAGTCCTTGCTGCTCCGGTTGATAAGGAGCCCTTGCTGCTGTATGTGGCGGCAAACGCACGAGCTGTCAGTGTGGCTATTGTGGTGGAGCGAAAGGAGGCGGGTAAGGAGCATCCGGTTCAGCGGCCGGTTTATTATGTCAGCGAAGTGCTCATTGAGTCCAAACAGCGGTACCCGCATTGGCAGAAGATCGTATATGGTGTGTTCATGGCAAGCCGGAAGCTTAAGCATTATTTTCAGGGTCATCCCATCACTGTGGTCAGTTCTGCCCCTCTTGGTGACATTATTCAAAACAGAGAGGCCACAGGGAGAATTGCTAAGTGGGCTATAGAACTTGGACCTCATGGCCTCAAATATGTGCCACGCACTGCTGTTAAATCTCAGGCTTTGGTGGATTTCATCAATGATTGGACAGAGTCACAAGTGCCTGAGCAAAAGCCAGATAACACTTATTGGACTATTCACTTGATGGGTCCAGACAGCTGGAGGGCTCGGGGGCTGGCGTTGTATTGGCTTCCCCTAAGGGTGATAAGTTCCATTATGTGCTACAGTTGATGTTTCCTTGCACTAACAATGCGGCTGAATACGAGGCTTTGCTCCACGGTCTTCGGGTGGCTAAGGAGATGAGCTTAAGCCGAGTAAGGTGCTTTGGTGACTCAGACTTGGTGGCTCAACAAGTATCAGGCACGTGGGATTCTAAGGATCCTCTCATGGCGGCTTATCGCCGCGAGGTTGATGCCATTGCTGGGCACTTTCAGGGATACCAAGTGGAGCACATTGATCGCATGAAGAACGAGGCGGCTGATGCTTTAAGCCGGCTAGGCTCTCAGCGAAAGCCGGTGCCGCCTAACACTTTCCTAGATGTCTTGTATAACCCTTCGGTTAAGTTGCCTACAGAGGAGGACTTGGCTATCCCTGACCCGGAGGCACGACTGGTGGCGGCTCTTCATGTCATACCAGACTGGACAATGCCATATCTGGCTTATATAACCCGGGGAGAGTTGCCTGAGGATGAAACTTTGGCCAGGCAAATAACCCGGCGGGCTAAGTCAATGATCGTCATCGATGGCGAGTTACATCATCGCAGTGTTTCAGGGGCATTTCAACGTTGTATCTCCCCTGAGGAAGGCCAAGAGATCTTGCGGGAGATCCATGAAGGGGATTGTGGCCATCATGCCGGTTCAAAATCCCTTGTAGCCAAGGCTTTCTGTCATGGTTTTTATTGGCTGATGGCTCATGCTGATGCAGAGGACTTGGTCAGTAAATGTGATGGTTGCCAAAGGTTCTCACGACGGGCTCATGTGCCGGCTCAGGAGTTGAGGATGATCCCAATCACTTGGCCCTTTGCGGTCTGGGGGCTTGATATGGTTGGGCCTTTTAAGCGGTCCAAGGATAAGAAGACCCACCTCTTGGTGGCAGTTGACAAATTCACAAAGTGGGTGGAAGCTGAGCCAGTTAGCAAGTGCGATGCAACCACGGCGGTTCAATTTATGAAAAAGGTGATTTTCCGCTTTGGTTTTCCGCACAGCATTATAACTGACAATGGCACCAATCTCTCCAAAGGCGCCATGGAAGAATTTTGTCAACAAGAGCATATCCGACTTGATGTTTCTTCAGTGGCTCATCCTCAATCTAATGGTCAAGCTGAGAGAGCTAACCAGGAAATTCTGAAGGGCATCAAGCCCCGGCTTTTGGTCCCTTTGCAACGGACGCCGGGTTGTTGGGTAGAGGAGTTGCCCTCCGTTTTATGGGGCATCAACACTACTCCTAACAGATCTACAGGCTTTACGCCTTTCTTCATGGTTTATGGAGCAGAAGCAGTCCTCCCCAGCGACATCCGTCACGATTCACCTCGCGTGGCGGCTTATGTTGAGACGGATAATGAGCAGGCGCGCCAAGATGCTCTGGACTTGTTGGACGAACAGCGTGATGTGGCAGCAGCCCGTTCAGCGATTTACCAACAAGACCTGCGCCATTATCATAGCCGCCGGGTCAAATCCCGGGTCTTCCAGGAAGGCGACCTTGTGCTCCGGCTCATCCAGGATGAAACAGATGCACACAAGTTATCCCCACCTTGGGAAGGGCCCTTTGTGGTCAGCAAGAACTTGCACAACGGGTCATATTACCTCATTGACATTCGGGAGCACAAAGATTCACGTAAGTCTGAGGAAGAGACCCGTCGGCCGTGGAATGTAGCTCAGCTTCGGCCTTACTACACTTGAGCTACCGGCTCTCGTGGTGTACATATTTATCTCAGCCATGTATATATTATGATACGCAATAAAGCAGGACCTTTGTCCTTTTTTCTCCTCCAAATATGCGTGTGTTGTTTTTATTGCAAGACTACATGCTGACTCAAAGGAGGATCCGGCTTATGATCGTATTCGAATCTAGCCGTAAGCGGTAAAGTCACTTGGGGGCTTCCTGTTCAAACATGGGTCGTATCCGAACCAAAGAGAACATAGTTGTCGATACCCATTTGATTGGCAAAGTGCCGAGCTCATTGGGAGGTTGCCTTTGGTCATATTTGAACCATAGTTTAACCCCTCTGAGAACCGACGTGGACCGTATTCGAATCAGCGTCGTTAAACAATTTTAAGAATCACTTGGGGGCTTCCTGTTCAAACATGGGTCGTATTCAAAACAAAGAGAACATAGCTGTCGGTACCCTCTTGATTGGCATCGCCACACCCACTGGGGGCTATATGATCGTATCCGAATCATGGCTTAACCCCTTTGGGCCGGGTCTCTGGTCGTATTGGAACCGGAAGCCCCTAAGTTCTTCTGCTTTTCACAAGTTTACTCTGAGGTATACATGACCGGGTCTCACTTGCCGGCTTAACTTTGGTTTACCGTGTTGGTTGCACGTCATGAGTGTCATCAAGGCAAGTAAATCAGAGTTAAGGTGTCAACCTTACTACCCGGATTATTTAAACCGGAAGTATACCTACAGGCCGTTAAGTGTGATTGTTACGGCTATGTTCAGAGTATAATTAAGGACCAGTCTTTTTTGATTCATATTCCGGGTTATCTATCTCAAACACCTGATTCTCAGGGCGGTAAGCCGCCTCGAGACTTGTGATTTGCCTTTCTATGCAGATACTTAAAGGCACCTTTTGAGGTTGAGAAAAACAAAGGGATGATTATGACCCGGAGAAACATCAATGAGACAAATTCAAAGGGTTTTCGCATTCAAAACGTGCACGATGGCACGGCAGAGATAAACTGTTGCACCTACTCTATTACAATAACTCTTCAAGTCTGAAAGGTGGAACAATATTTGATAACCCGCCAGCTAAATTATGATGCCCGTTGGGTTGAAGTCCCCGGTTCATTCCTGTCTTCTCCTCCGGCTGATCCTAAGACCTCGAAGGTGGATGATTTCCAGTCGATGCCGCTGAGAGCTTCGAACTGGGCTTCTTCGTCAATTAACCCGGCCGGGTCAATCTCCGGGGCGAAGGTGTGCTGACGAGCCGGAGGGATCAGATTGAGAGCTTCATAGCGAGGGGTTGGAATCCTCTGATTCTCCGCATCATAACCCGGCTGGTACTTGGTTAAGTCGGTGTCGTTCCCGAGGAGGGTGGCCACCGGGCGTACAGCCTTCACACACGCCGCGAAGTCCTTCTGGTCGAAGGCTGAGCCGTCTTCCTTCAGGCTTGGGTAACCCAGGGCGATGTCTGCCGGGTCTAGCTCCGGCAGGAATGCTTTGGCCCGGCTCAGCGCGGCGATTGCTCCGGCTCTCGCGGAGGCCCGTCGTAGCTCCTGGATCCGTTGCGGCAGAACAGCGAGCCGGCGCAGGACTTCGGCCAGATGAGTTGGCACCTCGTTGGAGAGGGCCACCACAGCTAAGGCACGCTGTGACCCGGTGTAGAGCTGTTCCACCAGGGTGTACACGGCCTTTAACTTGGTGACCACGCTCTGGTTGAGGTTGGCACTCCTGGAACCTGTTTAACAGAGTCAGATAAGCCGGTGACAAGGAGGAATCAGGACATATGCAAACTTGATGAAAGCCGGTGAGGCGACTTACCAAAGATAGCGGCCACCATTTGGGAAACCTGGCGCTTTAGACCGGAGAGCTCGGCGGTCTTCTCAGCGAGAGCCTTCTCCGCCTGTTCTGCCCGGGTCACCAGTGCGGCTTTCTCTTCGACCCAGGCCTTTCTCTCAGCATCAAATTCGGACTTCAATTTTTCTTGGGTGGCGATCCTGGATACAAACTTGGCGTTTGCCTTCCGGGTCTCCATCTCCTGCATCTTCAGCCGGCTCTTGAGATCCGCAAGGTCCGCCTCTAGTTTCTTGCCAACAGCCTGCAAATATTTCCGGGTTATTAACAGTCATTATATAAGTCCCAAGTGCTTTCCAAGCAAAGACACTTGGCACTTGGGGGCTAATGCATATTGAACGTATCTATCTACATATTGCCGGCTCAGTTGAGTAAGCCGGAACCTAAGTCTACAACATATTCAAGCATAAGTTGTCGACTTGGGGGCTAGCATGGCAAAGGTAACTATGCAGTAAATAAGAAGACATCAGAAGGATACCTCAGATTTTTGTTGGATCTGGTTGACCATGGCGACCTCGGCGTCCCGGCTTTTGTGTACTTGGCTGATGTAGCCAGAGACGAGCTCTCCAATACTCAAGTCGGTGTAGCCGGAGAGGTCCAGGTTCACCCGGTGGGGCTGCAGCAACTCCCCCTTCGCGGAGCATTTGGCCAACGCGGTCGGTCTCCCCGGCTCAACGAATTCCGTCCGGGTGATTACCACATCCGGGTCGTCTGCTGGTGGAGCTGAGCCGGAGGCCTCCAGGTTAACCGAAGCTTCGGTTGTTGCCTTGGTAGTCGGGGCAGGGGGCTCAGGCGCCATGTCCATTCAAGCAGTGGCTTCGGGGGCGGAGGTAGCTGGCGGCTCTTGAACCGTCATCTCCGGGTCAGGTAAGTCCGGCACTCCGGCTGACCTAGTCTTCTTCGCTCTTTTGGTGAGCTTTGCCTGGGCGCTGAAAAGACAGAAGTGTTAGGCATACAAAGAATAAGTACAGACAAAGATAATGTAAGAAGATTGTTGTTACCCGGGCGCAGTCTTGAAGGCCGGCAGATTTGACTGCATGGAGTCACCCGAAGAGGGGGAGGTCTCCTAATAATTGGAGTCAGAAGAGTTGAGTGGCTGACGGATAACACCTGCCAACGGATGAAAAGGGTACAAGTGAGAAAAAACCTCAGTGCGACGCTTCCTTGTTGCGTCGGGTAACCCGGCGGAGAGGTCGGTGTCCTTGCGGGCCCGGGTGTGACGCCGGCTCTCGTGAACCTGCTGCTTCAAAAGAAATTGAGGGTCTTGATGAGCTAAAGGATGTGAAAAGCTTACTTTCCGGGTTACTCTTCGGACTTTCAGCTGTGGCAAGGGCTCCGAGTCGGAGGAAAGTGACATTACCTCTTCAACTACCGGGTTACTGGCGCCGGTGTCATCCTGTCAATGAGCAAAGTGTTGATAAGGCGGACAGCAACAAACAACAAATATAGCAAGAATTTAAAGGTTTAAGGGTTACCTCTGACTCGGAGCTATCGCTTAATTGCATTAGCTCCGAAGCAGTGGGTCTGCTTCCCTTTTTGCGAGGGGCGGCTTTCTTGGCGGCTTTCTTCGCCTTCCTGGCCTTCTTGGCCGCTTCATGGTCATATTTGACCCGCCAGAACTTATCATCAGCCTGAAAGATACAATGATTGATTCTTAAAACGGTTCAGATAAAGGTTATATACAGACGAAGATAAAAGTTAAAGTCAGCGGCTTACCACTGGGGCTGGATTGGTCTTGCAGAAGGGAGCTAACCCGGTTCTTCCGCAATCTGCCAAGCTCTCGTTCAGAAGAGCCTTGGTCTCTTCCTCTGCAACGTCTTCTGGAAGATCATTGCGACTGTGCCTCTGCGGGTCATCCTTTCGCCCGGTGTACTCACACATTAAGCCGGGGCGGCGGCTCAATGGGATCACCCGCCATGAGATCCAGACCCGGACCAGGTCAATTCCGTTCAGACCGTTGCCTAGCAGGGCCTTGATCTTATTGATAGTTGGAAGCAGAGGCTGGCGTTCCGCCGCAGTCAGTTTGTCCGACAGCGGATGAGTCGGCTCTAGACGTGTTGGGCGAAAGCCGGGCAGCGGGTTCTCGTCAGCCGGGGACGTATCTTGACAATAGAACCAAGTCATATTCCAGTCCTTGGGGTGGCTCGGCGGCTCTGCGTAAGGGAAAAGACAGTCCCTACGCCGCTGGATGGAGATGCCGCCTAACTCCAGACTTGGCCCGTTGGCACACTCATTTTGGCGGTTTAAGTAAAACAGCTCTCTGAAGAGCAGCAGGCTCGGCTCTTCTCCAAGATACACTTCGCAAAAGACTTGGAAGTTACAGATGTTGGATACGGAGTTGGGTCCTATATCCTGAGGCCGTAGGTCAAAGAAGTTGAGCACGTCCCTGAAAAACTTTGAGCCGGGCGGTGCGAAGCCCCGGCTCATATGATCTGCAAAGATCACTACCTCCCCGTCCCTTGGTTGTGGTCTCTCTTCCGACGGGTCAGGGGTACGGTAGGACATGATTTCCTTCTTAGGTAAATATTCGGACTTAACAAAATTGGCCAGGGTCTCATCGGTGACGTTGGATCTCATCCAGTTGCAAGTGATGGGAGCCTTGGGAGGCATGGTGAAAGTTGGTGGTCTATGATAAAGAGAAAGAGTGTCCGGGTTAATTATAAGCCGGAGATCTATCGTTCAAGCTAAGATGGTGGCTTATGAAGGGGACTAATGATATATACTCAGGTATAGTGGATTATTTAAGCCGCAGGGGCATTCAAGACAAGATTGATTGTTTACGGCTTTATCACAGTTAAGCCGGGGGATTCTATAAGGCATGGTTCTCTTTAAACCGGAGGATTCTATAACGCGTGGGTTTTTTAACCCGGAATCGTAAGCCGCCAAGATTCAATGGTTGCAGTTTTTACTAAGTGTGGTAAAACAGGTTTCACATATGGCAGTAACTTTGTTGGATCAAAATGGTCAGGTGAAAAGAAAACTTTCTAGACCTAGAAACAGACGAGCGGATATTCTAGAGCTCGAACGAAGCATTTATACAGTGGAAGGAGATCTACTGGTACTTGAAATGAGGCTTAAACAACTACCGCACTAGTTTTATGCAAGGTTAAAGATCAACCAAGTACAGTGGCTACGAGAACTACCGAGGTTTGTCGCAATGGCGATGAACGCGAAGAACACAGACGAACCCTACGGTAGATCTATCTGACAGGGCTAAGGAGACTCACCGGAGTTGGAGAAGAGCGGAAGTCGCCGCCGTGTATCTGGTCCGAATCAGGGTGATGCAGCGGCCGGGTTGATGAAGACCAGGGGCGCGACGGCGGCGGCAGTGGCAGAGCTCGGGCAGAGGAGCAACGGCGCGAGGAGGAAGAAGAGAGCGTGAGAAGAACCCGTTGGGCCGGCCTATTTATAAGGCAAGGTCATAAGTGGGCGCGAGATTCAAGGAGACCACGGCGCGGTTATCTCCCCCCCACGACGCCTCGATTTTCGGAATGACAGTAAAGCAAAGATCCGTTGCGGATCTGGCGGAGTAAAAAATGGACTTAATGGAGGATGACGTCATGGCGGATTATCCGGAGTCCAGACGATGATGTCACTCCGGGTTATGGCCTTCACATAAATGGTAAGCCGGAGATTTTTTCTGTCAGAAGAATTGAAGATTGACATGAGCCGGCTCAAATCAATCTGGGGCCTAATGTTGAGGATGTAGACCTTAGAGTCACCTGCCAGGAGGGGCCGGGTTACTCGTACGGTCATTGCCAGAAGCCCGGAGCCAAGTTTTAAGACGATGGGCCAGAGATGGGCTGAGACCCGGATATGGCTTAAGGCCCGTAGTTACAATCATTATTATAGTAGAACTTGTAGTATAAGACAAGTATAGTTTAGTGTCCGAGCCGAACAATCTTATGAGCCGGCCGGGACTCTAAGGGCTGCTGGGCGTGTTCCCCCCTATATAAAGGGACGACCCGGCAGCGGTTTAAGGGCGACAACAATCTCATCGAGAGCCGGGCATAGCTGTTTAGCTCCTGGCGATCGTAACCCTAATCAATATCACCTCAAACTGGACGTAGGCTTTTACCTTCACCGTAAGGGGCCGAACCAGTATAAACCCTCGTGTTCCTTGACACGCATAATCCCTTCAAGCTTCCTAGTTGCGATGGCTCCACGACTAAGTCCTAGCTCAAGGACATCTGCCGTGACAATTCCACGACACCGCCCGCGCGCCCGGCGCCCTCCCCGGCCGTCGCCTTCCTCTTCTCTCCCGTCGCCGGCCCGAGCTCGAGCTTCTCAGACCCGAGATTCCCCCCGAAATTTCCCGTCTTTAAGATTTCACAGCATTTGCACCTATTCAACGCTCCATAACTCTCTGCATATAGCTCTGTTTCGCGCGTATAATATATCGAATTGTTCGTCTCGTGATGCTCTACATTTTGTTCCATTGCACCATGTTCATTAGAAGCCATCTTGATGCCCAAATCTCTGTTGCAAGAGTGCTAGTTGCTGTTATCTGCTGGTTCTTAGCAGAACTTGGAGATTTGTTATTTTTGTATCTTTTAATCTGTGCATCTTATGGGCATGAGCTCTACATGTGTTTTGTTATATGCCATGCCATCTATCCAAGAATGTATGCCATGTATTTTTGTGATCTATGTGGTGACTAGCACAAGCATGCAAACTAGGCCCCGTAATGTTTCTGATTTCAGGGACTTGGTGATTTCTCCGAGTCCTTGTCTGCTGTTATTTTGTTGCCAGGTAAACTTGATGCTATAGAGAGGTGCATGCATATTTTGGAGATGTTCAGTAAGGATGTTTTGTATATGTTGTTGCAATTGATCCATTCCTGCCCTTGTTTGCAATTATGGAGTGCTATAGCATGACTCAATCTTGCTCTACTTTTGCTATAAAATATTTCTGGCAGATTGTTTACGTGTTATTCAATCTTGCCAAGCTTATTGTAGTTGTTCCACACATGCTATGTATTTGCTTTTGCAATGGGTAGCTTCATAAACATGCCATCTTGCTGTAGGTATGCTTGTTTTGTCATGCATTGCTTTGTGGTGAGTGCATCAAGCTCACCAAGATGCCCTCATATTATTGTTTCTGCCATGCTCTGTTTTCTGCCAAGTCTGAAACCTGTTAACGAAACTTGCTATGTTTACATGGTTGCCATCATATCTTCTGGTCCTTTTTGGCTTATGGTCAGTAAGGGACTTTTGTCTTATGCATTTAGTAGAACACTGTCATGCCTTTTTTTACCATGTTAAGTTCCTGTAGCATGTTGTTTTCGTGTTCTGAACATTGCTACCTGATGCTGTTTTCTGCCATGTCCAGTAATTTCACCAAGTCTGTGAACCTGTTATCTTTTGCATCATGTTGCTTGTGCATTTCCCGTGATTGATTGTAGTTCCATTGCTTGTTTTCTTGTCTTGGGTAGAGCCGGGAGACGAGTTCGTGAACGAGGAACCTGTTGAGTACGCTTATGAGGATCAAGCTTTCGACAACTCTGAGAACCTTGCAGGCAAGATGACCACCCCTCGAAATCACTTCTATCTTTGCTTTGCTAGTTGTTTGCTCTATTGCCATGCTACGCTACCTATCACTTGCTTTATCTTGTCTCCCATATTGCCATGTCAGCCCCTAACCATCCTTTCCTAGCAAAACATTGTTTGGCTAAGTTACCGCTTTTGCTCAGCCCTTCTTATAGTGTTGCTAGTTGCAGGTGAAGTTGAAGTTTGTTCCATGTTGGAACATGGATATGTTGGGATATCACAATATCTCTTATTATATTAATGCATCTATATATTTGGTAAAGGGTGGAAGGCTCAGCCTTATGCCTGTTGTATTGTTCCACTCTTGCCGCCCTAGTTTCTGTCTTACCGGTATTATGTTCCTTGAGTTTGCGTTCCTTACGCGGTTGGGTGATTTATGGGACCCCCTTGACAGTTCGCCTTGAATAAAACTCCTCCTGCAAGGCCCAACTTTGGTTTTACCATTTGCCAACTAAGCCTTTTCCCCCGGGTTTTCGCGAGCCCGAGGGTCATCTTTATTTTAACCCCCGGACCAGTGCTCCTTCGAGTGCTGGCCCAAACCGAGCGATGTCCGGCGCCCCCTGGGCAACCAGGGTCTATGCCAACCCGACGTCTGGCTCATCCGTTGTGCCCTGAGAACGAGATATGTGCAGCTCCTATCGGGATTTGTCAGCACATTCGGGTGGCTTTGCTGGTCTTGTTTTACCATTGTTGAAATGTCTTGTAAACCGGGATTCCGAGACTGATCGGGTCTTTCCGGGAGAAGGTTTATCCTTCGTTGACCGTGAGAGCTTATGATGGGCTAAGTTGGGACACCCCTGCAGGGGTTTATCTTTCGAAAGTCGTGCCCACGGTCATGAGGCCGATGGGAATTTGTTAATGTCCGGTTGTAGAGAACTTGTCACTTGACCCAATTAAAATACATCAACTGTGTGTGTAGCCGTGATGGTCTCGTCTCGGCGGAGCCCGGGAAGTGAACACAGTTTGAGTTATGTATGACGTAAGTAGGAGTTCAGGATCACTTCTTGGTCATTTCAAGATGACGACCGTTCCGTTGCTTCTCTTCTCGCTCTCATTTGCGTATGTTAGCCACCATATATGCTTAGTGCCTGCTGCAGCTCCACCTCTTTACACCATCCTTTCCTATAAGCTTAAATAGTCTTGATCTCGCGGGTGTGCGATTGCTGAGTCCTCGTGACTCACAGATTCTACCAAAACAGTTGCAGGTGCCGACGATGCCAGTGCAGATGATGGGATCAACCTCAAGTGGGAGTTCGATGAGGAACGTGGTTGTTACTATGTGTCTTTTCCTGATGATCAGTAGTGGAGCCCAGTTGGGACGATCGGGGATCTAGCATTTGGGGTTATCTTATTTTCATTTGGATCTTGACCATAGTCGGTCTATGTGTGTATTTTGGATGATGTATGAATTATATTTATGTATTGTGTGAAGTGGTGATTGTAAGCCAACTCTTTATCCCATTCTTGTTCATTACATGGGATTGTGTGAAGATGACCCTTCTTGCGACAAAACCACTATGCGGTTATGCCTCTAAGTCGTGCCTCGACACATGGGAGATATAGCCGCATCGTGGGCGTTACAGACTCCCAAAGCGGCGATGCGATCCAAGAGCTCGTTCAAAGAGGAGAGGTCCATTGGATCCATTTGCTTGGTGAATTCCGAGCCGACGTGGAGGCTGTTTTCGATGACCCGAGAATTCATCGTCGGCGCAGCGGCCGAACGCACGGTCATCACGAAACCGCCTAGTCGGAGAGTTTGGCCTATAGCCAAGGCTCCCCCAGAGGTGATGTTGTCCTTGACAACAAGACGAGCCATCCAGGTTTATGATGACGACGCAGTGGAACTCTCAATGAAAGCACCAATGTCGGTGTCAAAACCGGCGGATCTCGGGTAGGGGCTCCCGAACCGTGCGTCTAAGGCGGATGGTAACAGGAGGCGGGGGACACGATGTTTACCCAGGTTCGGGCCCTCTCGATGGAGGTAATACCCTACTTCCTGCTTGATTGATCTTGATGATATGAGTATTACAAGAGTTGATCTACCACGAGATCATAGAGGCTAAACCCTAGAAGCTAGCCTATGGTATGATTGCTGTTGTCCTACAGACTAAACCCTCCAGTTTATATAGACACCGGAGGGGGCTAGGGTTACACAGAGTCGGTTACAAGGGAGGAGATCTACATATCCGTATTGCCAAGCTTTCCTTCCACGCCAAGGAGAGTCCCATGCGGACACGGGACAAAGTCTTCAATCTTGTATCTTCATAGTCCAACAGTCCGGCTAAAGTATATAGTCCGGCTGTCCGAGGACCCCCTAATCCAGGACTCCCTCAGCCCTCCCCGCCCGCGCCACCCCGACGCCCCCGATGCCCTTGCCGCCCCCGCCGGCCCGGCGCCCCGCCCCCTAGACAACCAGGCGCCCCGCTGTCCCGACGCCCTAGCCGCCCCGACACCCCGCCGCTCCGGTGCCCCGCCGACCCACTCCGGTGAGCTCCTCCTAATTTTTTTTCTTTTTTATACTGCTAGTAATTAGGTTTACTATTAGTTTCTTTTTTTTCTACTGCTACTAATTAGGTTAGTTAGTACTGTTAGCTAGGTTAGTGTCATTCTACCATTGTGCATCTTTAGACTAGGTTAGGGGAGTTTGTGTTTCTGTTTGTTCGGTGATGAAAAACCTGTTAATCATAGCATCTTTAGCGACTGATTGGTCGTAATTTTTCTGAGGACAAATTGAACATCTTAGCGTAATTTTTCTGAGTACTTCTGAACTTATACTGTGAAAATCTGCAATTCTGATGTGTTGGCTATGCCATAATTTTGGAGACTGAATTTTATGGCGAAATGTTAATCGGGCTAGAATTTTTCAAATGGGCTATCCTTTTGGTGGATCTTGAGTTGCTTACTGCTACTTGTTTGATCATAAGGATAATCCTATTTGCCTAGAAAGCATTGTCTGACGGCTCAACCATTTGTTATGAAACTCTTTAAATATTGTTATTTGAACTCAGGAATCTATGTAACGTTTCTGGTTGATTTTTCTTTCCAAATTGGAGATTGTTGTCTATGGATCCCGGTGATGACTTGTGATGTTAAAAAGTAGTGGCCTGATTCATACATTGATGAGATCTATATTATCACTCTGAGTGATCTGTCTGACAACATATCCAACTTTTTTTAAGTTGTGTTTTTTTGGTGATATTTCTGTTATCTGGACACAAATGTTCATAAATTGTTTATTTGCTTTGATCTTTGTTGTTAATTTTTGGTTTAAAATCTTTCTCTATGAAGAGAGTACAAGAAGATCTTTGTTGTTACCTGGACACTTTTGCTTTGTTCTTTAGACTAGGTTAGTTAGGTTAATTAGTTTGTAGGTTAGTTAGGTTAGTTTGTAGGTTAGGTAGGTTAGTTTTGTTAACAGGTTCTAGTTTTAGTTTTACTAATTACTACTCCTACAAAACAACCATGTAAATGATTAGGATTAGGATGCATATGCATCCCTTTTCTTTTGTTTCTTGAAAATCAGAAAAGAAAAAGAAAAGGCAGGTTTATTCATCATTTGTCAATTAGTTGGCTAATGGTTTCTAGAATTATTTGGCCATGGGCATGGACAGGTATCAACTAGGAAAGGTAGAATTCTACATCAAGGGTTTTTGATGGATTTGACCAATATTTTGAACATGACCATGTGTTGAAACTCTTATATATGGACAATATATGTCCAATGAGCTTCCCTAAATTTTCTCAAATTTTTTTGAAACACTAAAATAATTTTAACCTATTAAAGACCATTTCTAGCCTTATGAAAATGCCTTTAATTAGTTAGTTAGTTATTTTTTAGGTTAATTATTGAGTTAGTTAGCTAATTTTTTAGGTGTTGTTTTCACCCACCAATTTTTTAGTATGTTTATGTTGTACTAATTTCATTTACTCTTTGTCATTGCAGGTGTTGACAGATGGTGGGCGCGGGTCGAGAGTGCTCCGAGCCTCCTTCCTCAGCGTGTGCTAGGAGGGGTAGCTATATTCCACCCCAGCAGCTTCAGAGAGCGCTCGTAGACAGCATAACGACACCAGCGGGCGCTTCTTCTTGGCCTGGAGAGGTTGGGGGAAGAGGAAGAGGGGTGCAGCTAGAGGTGCACGTGGCGGCAGGAGAGGCAGGAAGCCTGCTGCGCCTTCCTCACCGCCACCCCCAGCTATTTCTCAGGACCACCGAAGTGCTTCGTCTTAGGTGGACCCGTCAGACTTGGACCCGTCTCGGACTCCGGTCCACGAGCCATGGGCCGACGAGCATCGGGTCGCTGAGCCTTCGTCCCAGGAGACTCAGGCCCCAGAGTCTTCGTCCCAGGAGACTCCGGCCCCGGAGTCTTCGTCCCACGTGACTCCGGACACTAGTGGCCGTGCTGATGGCGAGGAGACCTGGTCTGACGATAGTTTTAGCGAGGGCGAGCTGGTTGAGCAGGGCAAGAAGCTCTACCAGCATGGTGTTGCGAAGCTCCCGGCCGTGTCGGCGAAACGCGATAAGAGGTGGTTGATTGAGCCTAACGGGGAGAAGTAAGTGCATTTACTCTTTTTTAACCTTTCTCCTTCATGTTTCTTCAAATTAATATATAATGTGTTGGCCTTGTCATACTGCAGGGGTTGGATATACCACGATCGTTTCCGCAGGCCCAACCAGGTCCTTGGTGTGCTTTACCGGCACCACTTCTCGGGGTGGGTCACGCTGCCCGGTGAGGGTTAGGTTCCACATCTAGCACTAAGCTGGGAGCTGTACGTGGCTGCCCAGGCCCCGCCGGAGGAGAGGGTCGATGGTGTCTTGTGCGAGACGGTGGCCGACATTGTGAAGTGGTGGTTTTGGGTAATTTCTCCTTTACAAAATTAAAAATCAACATTACCTAGTGATTGTACTAATCGGTGTTGTCTTGTTCGATTGCAGACCTTCTACAGGTGTTCTGAGGAACATGAGGAGGAGGCGGCTAGGGTTTTCGGAGCCGAGTGCAAGCGCCTACTTCAGAACTTACGGCACGAGGCTAGGGTGAAGGCCGTTCAAGACTACTACGCCTCGACTAACATTAGGAGGGCCAAGAAGAAGTGCCACGACAAGTATCTGAGTAAGGAGAAGTACATGAAGGTAATTACCTATTGTTAAGGCCTTATACTTAGTTTCCTTGATTTCATTCGTAGGTGTAGCGCTGAAATTTCTCTTTGCCAAACTTAGGTGCCCCCGAGATGGTGGGCGGATATGATGGACTGTTGGGAGGCATTGGTGGATGAGTGGTGCTCCCCCCAATGGCTAGCCAAACACGACAAGGCCATGGATATGCGTGCCCAAATGCGAGGTGTGCCACACCATCAAGGGAGCTCCAACCTGTTTGAGTACGGGGTTCACTGGGTATGTGGTTTCATCCCTTAATGATTCATGCAATTTCATTCTTCATGCTAGCTTTTAGGCCTTAACTAATATGTTGTTCCTCTCTTTTAGGTGAAACAAAACAAGAAGGACGTGCCACCGTTGTATGACCTCTATGCCATGGCCCATATGGCCCCGTACAAGAAGGCCAAGGCATTCTCTGAGGATGACCTCAATCATCTAGAGAGCTTCACCAACATCTCCTCCCACAACAAGATCGTGAGGTACAGAGACTTTGGGAAGGCGACGAAAGGGGATGACTTCAACCCAAGCCAGAGTCCTTTTGATACGGAGCTCGTGATGCTATCTGGTGATGGGAGGAAACATGGCTCGGTAGCCATTGGGGATGGACTGATACGTTGTCCTAGAAGTTTCCCGGAGGTCAAGAAGCGCCACGCGAGGTCTCTTCCTGAGATACTGCCTCGACCACGGCCAGTGGAGCTCGCTATCGAGGCTAGGGCCCAGGAGCTTCTGGCGGAGGCAAACAGGCAGGCCAAGCAGAGGGAGATCGAGCTTGAGGAGAGGACGGCTAGTCTCTTGGAGGCAGAGAGGAACCGGAACGACGCGTCTTACCGGGCCCTATACGAGCTCCTCGTGGTAAGTTTTCTTGCTTATTAGCCAAATCATGCATTTATGTTCCTTTCATTACTAACTAATATGACTAACTCGTGAAAACAAAATGTGCAGTCCGTGTGCGAGAAAAATGGTCAGACCCCTCCGCCGATGCCTCAGATTGGTATAGCGGACACGGTGAGTTTCATTTGAATGGTCATTAGTTACTAGTATTCATATTTCAGTTGCATCATGCTAACGAGACATTGCAAATGATCTTTGGTGCAGCATGCCTCCCGACAAGCATCGACCGATCCTTCTTCATCTCGCACTAGCGCAACCCCGACCCCGACCGATCCTTCACCTCCATGATGACGGTAAGCTTTCTCTAGTGTTTTGCCTACCAAATGCATAAAGACTTAGACTTAGCTTTATTTCCTCCAAAATGCTTACCATAATGACCTAGACTTAGCTAATCTTCCTCCAAAATGACATAATTAGCTTACTTAGCTCCAAAATGCTTAGTTACCTAAGTTTGCTCAATAATGACATACACATAGCTTACTTATCTCAAACAAGGCATAATTAGCTTACTTAGGTTTGAAATAGCATAACAATGTTGGTAACCTCATATATGTCATATAGTTAGCTTATTATCCTCAAAAACGACATAATAAGCCTAATTAGCTCCAAAATCATCAATTTACCTAAGTTAGCTCCAAAATGACCTAAGTTAGCTCTAAAATGCTAAATTAGCTCTAATATGCTTAGTTACCTAGGTTAGCTCAATAAAGACCTATACTTAGCTTACTTATGTCAAAAATGGCATAATATGCTTAGTTAACTAAAAAAAATGGCATAATTAGTTAAGTTAGCTCCAAAATGACCCATTTTACCTAGGTTAGCTCCAATATGATCCATTTTACCTAGGTTAGCTCCAAAATGACCAAGTTTACCTAGGTTAGCTCCAATATGATCCATTTTAGCTAGGTTAGCTCCAAAACGATCCATTTTACCTATGTTAGCTAGAAAATGGCATAATTACTTATGTTAGCACAAAAATGACCTATACTTACCTTATTTTCCTCCAAATTGGCATAATAAGGTTAGTTAGCTAAAAATGGCATAATTACCTATGTAAGCTCTAAAATGACACAAATAAGGAATAAGAAGAAGAAAAACAAGGAAGAGGAGAAAAGAAAGAATAGAAGAAGAAAGAGAAGAAGAAGAAAGAATAAAAGAAGAAGAATGAGAAGGACAAGGGTAAAATCCTTCTTCTTCTTTTTCTTCTTCTCCTTCTTCTTCTTCTTCTAGTCTTCTTCTTCTTATTCTTCTTCTAGTCTTCTTCTTCTTCTTCTTCTCCAAAATGACCTAAGTTAGCTCTAATATGCTTAGTTACCTAGGTTACCCAGGCTGCTTTATATCAAAAATGGCATAATATGCTTAGTTCACTCAAAAATGGCATAATTAGCTAGGTTAGCTCCATTTTACCTAAGTATGCTTACTTCTTCTTCTTATTCTTCTTCATTTTCTTCTTCTTCTTCTTCTAGTCTTCTTCTTCTAACTTTCTTGTTTCCCATTTTACAGATTTCATTTACTTCACAGAAGCTTGCATGGATGGAGTGCTTCTTTTCCCTTTCTGCTTTTATTTTGTATCAATGGAAAATGTGGAACTTGCTATTTGGATGGATGGATAGGTGTTGGATGAACAATGTGAAACTATTGTAATATGTATGGATGAAACTATGTGTTGGTTATGTATGTATGCCGAAACTTGTGTGTTGGATATGTCATATGTCTGCTGTGAAATTTGTGTGTTGAAATTGAGTAAATTTAAGAAAAAAAGGAAAAAAAAGGGGCTATACGGGCAGACGGCAAAGAGCTTTGTCATATGCCAGCAAACGGCAAAGCTGCCACGTGGCAGCTACCTGTGCAACCTGGGGCACTGGCTGGCCTATTTGGTTACTTTGCCGTCAGCTGGCAGACGGCAAAGACCGTTGCACCTTTGCGGTCTGCCAGCGGACGGCATAGCGCGCCACGTGGCAGCACCTGCGCTGGGCTATTTGGTTACTTTGTCGTCCACTGGCAGACGACAAAGGTGCAATGGTCTTTGCCGTTCGCCAGCGGACGGCAAAGCATGCCGTTAACCACCTAACGGACCTAACCTGCCACGTGTGCCTTCCAGGTTCTTTGCCGTCTGCTGGCGGACGGCAAAGACCGTTTCTTCTTTGCCGTCCGCCAATAGACGGCAAAGAGCCCTTCGCCGTAGCCTATTCAACAGGACTTGTTGCCGTCTGCTGGTGGACGGCAAAGGCCTTTGCCGTCAGCCAGGCATGCCTTTGCCGTCAGCCATGATAGACGGCAAAGTGCCTGATTCCTGTAGTGATAAACTTGACGAGCCTAGCATGTACAGACATGGCCTGGGAACACTGGAGCCCGAAAGGTCGAACGTGAATCATATAGTAGATATGATCAACATAGAGATGTTCACCATTGAAAACTACTCCATCTCACGTGATGATCGGACATGGTTTAGTTGATATGGATCACGTGATTATTTAGATGACTCGAGGATGTCTATCTAAGTGGGAGTTCTTAAGTAATATGATTAATTGAACCTAATTTATCATGAACTTAGTTCTGATAGTTTTGCATATCTATGTTGTAGATCAATAGCTCGCGATATAGATCCAATATATTTTTGATATGTTCCTAGAGAAAACTAAGTTCAAAGATGATAGTAGCAATGATGTGGACTGGGTCCGTGATCTGAGGATTATCCTCATTGCTGCACAGAAGAATTTTGTCCTTGATGCACCGCTAGGTGACAGATCTATTGCACGAGCAGAAGCAGACGTTATGAACGTTTGACAAGCTCGGTGTGATGACGACTTGATAGTTTAGCGCGCCATGCTTAATGGCCTAGAACCAGGACTTCAAAAATGTTTTGAATACCACGGAGCATATGAGATTTTCCAAGAGCTGAAATTGGTATTTCAGACTCATGCCCGTGTCGAGAGGTATGAGACCTCTGACAAGTACTTTGCCTACAAGATGGAGGAGAATAGCTCAGGCAGTGAGCATGTGCTCAGAATGTCTGGGTACTACAATCGCTTGAATCAAGTGGGAGTTAATCTTCCAGATAAGATAGTGATTAACAGAGTTCTCTAGTCACTATCACCAAGTTACTAGAACTTCGTGATGAACAATAATATGCAAGGGATGACGAAAATGATTCCCAAGCTCTCCACGATGCTGAAATCGACGAAGGTAGAAATCAAGAAATAGCATCAAGTGTTGATGGTTAACAAGACCACTAGTTTCAAGAAAAAGGGCAAGGGAAAGAAAGGGAACTTCAAGAAGAATGGCAAGCAAGTTCCACTCCCATGAACAAACCCAAAGCTAAGACCAAAACCTGAAACTAGGTGCTTCTACTGCAAAGGAAATGGTCACTGGAAGCGGAACTGCCCCAAAACTTGGCGGATAAGAAGGATGGCAAAGTGAACAAAGGTATATTTGATATAAATGTTATTGATGTGTACTTTACTAGTGTTCATAGTAGCCCCTGGGTATTTCATACAGGTTCAGTTGCTAAGATTTGTGACTCAAAACAGGAGTTGCAAAATGATCAGATACTAGTTAAGGGCGAGGTGACAATGTGTGTTGGAAGTGATTCCAAGGTTGATAAGATCACCATCGCACACTTCCTTTACCATCATGAGTAGTGTTGAACCTAAAATAAATGTTATTTGGTGTTTGCGTTGAGAAAGAATATGATTGGATCATGTTTATTGCAATACGGTTATTCATTTAAGTCAAAGAATAATTGTTATTCTGTTTACATGAATGAAACCTTCTATGGTTATACACTCAATATAAATGGTTTATTGAATCTCGATTGTAGTGATACACACATTCATAATATTGATGCCAAAAGATGCAAAGTTGATAATGATAGTGCAACGTATTTTTGGCACTGCCGTTTAGGTCATATTGGTATATAATGCATGAGGAAACTCCATGTGGATGGACTTTTGGAATCACTTGTGTCGGATCACGGGTTTCGGCAAAACCCTTAAGGTTTGAACTCTGGGGTGCGCGCGAAGTTCTTTCCCTACCGATCCACGCCCTAGCTTGCTAAGATCTCGCGGACGAACTCAACGAACTCACAACACAAGAGACACAAGATCTATACTGGTTCGGGCCACCATTGTGGTGTAATACCCTAGTCCAATGTGGTGGTGGTGGATTGCCTCTTGGGCTGATGATGAACAATACAAGGGGAAGAACAGCCTCCTGAGGTTGAGGTGTTCTTGTGCCTGGTGTGTGGCTAAGGATCAGCTAAACATCAGATCAAGCTCCCTTCCCGTCGCCCCCTACTGTGGTGGCTAGTCCTACTTATATAGGCCCTGGTCCTCTCCCCAAATATTGAGCGGGAAGGGAGCCAACAACGACCAATTTTAAAGGGGACAGCTAGTACAGCTTATCCTGACAGAAGCGGTCTTCGCCTGCCAAAGGCTTTGGTGGTGACGCCGCCTTGGGCTCCATGGTGACCTCCGTCTCGCCGTCCTGCTGGTCTTGGTCTCGTTGCAATGATATGGTAACCTTTGCCTGATGCCTCGGTACTCTGCGCCTGCGCTTGCTTCCTTAGCACCAAAGGGGAAACAAGGACACTGTGCGCGCTGGCGCCCACCTGATCTCGATCGTCATGGCACACGTCACGAGAACCTCGCGAGGTTTGCCCTGCCTTTATCTCTCCACTCCTCGAGACCCAACCTGGTGAGGCCACTCCTGACGAGGTCTTGTGTCGTCCGCCTCGCGAGGCTTGGCCCCTCGCGAGGGTCTTGAATGCCTTGTTGATGAAGATGGGTCGTACGGGCCTGCTAGCACAGCCACGCCGTGGGCCGCAGGCAGGCAAGTCTCGGGACCCCTCTTCCCAGAACGCCGACAGTAGCCCCCGGGCCCAAGGCGCGCTCGGGCTTGGCTTCGAGGCGAAGCAAAAGGTCAAGTGCGGAGCGCCGCGGGCCCCAATAGTCTACGGCCTTGGTCGACGCTTGATTGGACGTGGGCGTCCCGCTTCCCCACGCTGCCTCGGCAACTGCCCGACTTGACAAGTCCCTGTGACATGCAAGGAAAACCATCATTAACTGTGATCCTGGGGGCGCTGGTTGGCCTTCTCCTGCTATAAATGAGGAGGGGGCAGAGCCCCCGTCACCCATATCTTCCCATTCCGCCTACTTCTTCCTCCTCTGCTCCACCATCGACTCTAATGGCGCCGTCGAAGAGGTTCTTTGTAGCGACCAGACCTCAAATGGCCTGTGCTGCTGTGCACCAGTGTCATCCCTGGATCAGTAATGCTGACACGCACAGTACAAATGGAGGATTTATAACAGAGTAGCAATCACACACTTATTACATCGAATATCTCCAAAGAGATTAAGTATAATAACATGGCTTAAGGCCATCTAATAACAATAACAGCGGAAGACTTGGAAGATAAGTGAGTCCATCAACTCCAGCGGCATCACTGAGTATAAGACCACGACCTAAGGCACCTTACTCGTCGTCTGAAAAGGCTGCAACATGAAACGTTGCAGCCCGAAAACGGGTCAGCACATAGAATATGCTGGCAAAGCAACACATAGAGAGCAATGAACAATGATAATGCTATACTATATGCATATATGGCTGGTGGAAAGGCTCTATGGTTACAGTTTTTGCGAAAAGCCAATTTTATCCTACTGCAAAGGAATAAATTTTATTTAACTATCATGGTGGTTGAAACATTGAGAAGGTACCTCCAACTCAATCCCAATTAAGTATCATCATTAACCCAACAAAATTAATTATAAGTATCACGGTGATGAGATTCAAATGATAATCCATGTACTAGATACTCAAGTTGTCCATAACCGGGGACACGGCTAATCATGATCAGTTTGTACACTCTGCAGAGGTTTGTGCACTTTTCCCACAAGACTCGATCGCCTCCGCTTGATTCTCGCACTGCATGACGTTTGAGAAACGGATGACCGAGACACAGTCTTTCAGAAACAGTCACTCTCTACTCTAGATGGACCGGTACACCTACTTTCCCCAACATCTGCTAGTCCACCTCTTCAAGAGATCCTGTAACCTACTCAGCTATGCTAGAGCCCATAATAGCTTGCGGCTGCACACGGAAGTTTCTAGCATGAATAATCTTATGATCCCTTTGAGCCTGGGTGGCGGACCTTATACATACAGACAACACTGGGTTCTCCAGGTGCCTCAATCCACCCAGATGTGAGTTTTAGTTGCCACCTTAAGTTGAACCATTATTAAACACTCACATCTGTCATGAATATCTCTCAAACCCAATCCACGTCTACGAGCATAGCATGGCAATAATAAAAGCAACGTAGAAGTAACTCCCAAGGGTTTGATAAGAAAACAGGTAATAGGTACTACCTCAACTACTTCCCAATACCCACAGTTTAATTAGATCCTAATCATGCAATGTGTTTGAGGAAATAGATCTAATGCAATAAAACTGGGTATGAACTGGGTATGATCAAAGTGTTACTTGCCTTGCTGATGATCCGCAAAACCTAGCGAGTCGAAGTAACAAGCGGCACACTCCGGGTACTCTATCGCAAACAAACAAGCATACAATCAGTACTCATCTAATGCACAGGTAAAACTCGAAAGAAAGATCCAACCAGAAAGTTCAACTTAAGAACTCCGGTTTGCAAAAAGAATCAACTCGAAAGAAGCAACAAAAGTCAAACGGCGAAAGAAAGAAACTTCGTTTGCTAATCTGGATCTAGGTCAAATTTTACTGTAGCAAAAACTTGTTTGACTAGGTTAAACAGAAAGAGAATTTCGAGACGTAACTCTAGGCGCTTGAATCACCTGATTCCGATAAACGAGCGAAAAGTTAAACAGATTCGAAAATTCGATCGGAAATCGAATCTGAGAAAATAACGAGAAAATCCGACGAAAAGAAAAACGGACGAACGGTTAAATAACGGACGTTCGTTAACAGAGAAAAACCGACGAACGCGTTCGTTAAAACGAACGGTTCGGTGAACGCTCGTGAAATAAGAAAACCGAAAAAAACCGATCTAGGGTTTTTTTTAAAACAAAAGGTTTTTTTTAGAAAACCGGTCAATAGCAAAAACGGCCGGCGGCAGCAGTACCTCAGCGGGACTCCGGCGGGCGGGGGCTCGGGCGGCGGGGTGCGGGGCTCGGGGGCGGCGGCTCCGGCGGCGAGGGGCTCCGGCTCGGGGGCTCCCGGCGGCGGGCGGCGGGGAAATGCGGCGGCGGCGGCGGGCTAGATGCGGCGGCGGCGGGCTCCTCCGGCGGTCGGTGGTGGCGAAAACGGAGGGGGGGTGCTCTGGCTTGGGGAAGGGGGCACCGAGGCGGCGGCAGCTCCCGTGGCGCTCCCGGACTCCGGCGGCGTCGTGGGGAGGAAGGAGAGCGCGGGTGGGCTCGGTTGGGCTCGGCCCAGCCGGCGCGGGCGCTTGTTTTTTTTTTAAAGTTTCCGCGGGAAAATATTGCGTAGAAAAATAAATAAAAATCATAAAAATATGAAATAAATTTTCCCCGTCTAGTTAGAAAATCTAGAATAGGGTGAACATTTTTAAAATCAAAAATAAATATTTTGAAAACATGCATATTTTTAAATGCAATAAAAATTGCAAATAAAATCCGATAAATTCCAAATAATGATTTTTAACATTTTTCCTCCAGTATTTCAATATTTTGGAGAAGTCATATTTTCTCCTCTCGTTTATTTATAAATTGAAATATTTTTCCGGAGAGAAAAATAATTAAAATCCCAATCCTCGTTTGAAAAATCAAATAAGAAAATTCGAGAAAATCCCCAACTCTCTCCGAGGGTCCTTGAGTTGCTTAGGATTTATCGAGGATTTTGTCAAAATGCAACAAAACATGATATGCAAATGATGATCTATGTATAACATTCCAAATTGAAAATTTGGGATGTTACAAACCTACCCCCCTTAAGATGAATCTCGCCCTCGAGATTCCGGTTGGCTAGAAAACAGGTGGGAGTGGTTTTTCCGTAGATCTTCCTCTCGCTCCCAGGTGGCCTCATCTTTGGTGTGGTGACTCCACTGAACTTTGCAAAACTTGATAACCTTGCTGCGGGTAACTCGGCTGGCATACTCGAGAATCTTCACTGGCTTCTCCTCATAGGTCAAATCACTTTCCAACTGAATCGCTTCCAGTGGCACAGTATCTCTCAATGGTATCTCAGCCATCTCTGCGTGGCACTTCTTCAACTGTGAAACATGGAATACATCATGAACTTCAGACAATCCTTCGGGCAATTCCAGCTTATAGGCAACTTCTCCCATACGTTCCAACACTCTGTATGGTCCGATAAAACGAGGCGCTAACTTTCCCTTAACTCCAAAGCGCTTTACTCCTCGCAGTGGTGATACTCGAAGATACACTCTGTCTCCGATTTCGTGAACTGTCTCCTTGCGTTTAGAATCAGCATAAGTCTTCTGCCTGGACTGGGCATCGCGAATCAACTTCACTTTCTGTTCAGACTCCTTAATCAAATCTGGTCCAAACAACTGACGGTCTCCAACTTCGTCCCACAACAACGGTGTTCTACACCTCCTTCCGTACAGAGCTTCGAAAGGGGCCATCTTCAAACTGGTTTGATAACTGTAGTTATAAGAAAACTCCACATATGGCAAATTGTCGTCCCAACTTGATCCATAATCTAGCGCACATGCTCTCAACATGTCTTCCAAAATCTGGTTGACTCTCTCGGTCTGTCCATCTGTCTGCGGGTGAAATGCTGTACTAAATTCCAGTCTGGTTCCCAGTGTTTCATGTAGCTGCTTCCAAAACTTCGAGGTAAATTGGGTTCCTCTGTCTGATACAATGGTCCTCGGAACTCCATGCAAACATACTATCCTGGTCATGTATATCTTTGCCAACTTAGCACTGGTGTAAGTGGTCT
Organism: Aegilops tauschii subsp. strangulata; assembly: GCF_002575655.3. Lineage (NCBI taxonomy): Eukaryota > Viridiplantae > Streptophyta > Magnoliopsida > Poales > Poaceae > Aegilops > Aegilops tauschii. The sequence goes on along the minus strand of NC_053035.3, from coordinate 143,645,620 downwards.
TCACTGGAATGAAATGAGCCACTTTCGTCAAACGATCGACTACAACCCATATCGAGTCATAGCCTGAACGAGTCCTGGGTAATCCTGCGATAAAATCCATGCCTATTTTATCCCACTTCCATTCGGGTATCGGCAATGGCTGTAACAATCCTGCTGGCTTCTGATGCTCTTCCTTCACTCTCTGACATACATCACAAACTGCTACAAACTCCGCAATATCCTTCTTCATTCCGGTCCACCAGAAAGTATTCTTCAAATCCAAATACATCTTGGTATTCCCTGGGTGAATCGAGTACGGTGAATCATGGGCTTCTTGCAAAATCAACTTCCTGATCTCCGGATCGTTTGGCACATATACGCGGTCCTCGAACCATAAGGTATCGTGCTCATCCTCACGAAATCCCTTGGCTTTTCCTTTGCTCATCTTCTCCTTTATCTCTTTAATCTCCTTGTCTGTCTTCTGAGCTTCTCTGATCCTTTCCATCAAGGTAGACTAAATCTCCAATGTCGCTAAATAGCCTCTAGGGACTATCTCCAAACATAGCTCGCGTAAGTCCTCGGCTAACTCCTGAGGTAACTCTCCTGTCATGAGGGTGTTGACATGACTCTTGCGGCCCAACGCGTCTGCTACTACGTTAGCCTTTCCGGGGTGATAATGTAATCTCATATCATAATCTTTGATGAGCTCCAACCATCTCCTCTGCCTGAGGTTTAACTCCTTCTGCGTGAAAATGTACTTCAAACTCTTGTGATCCGTGTACACCTCACAATGGTTTCTGATGAGAAAATGTCTCCATGTCTTCAATGCATGCACCACGGCTGCTAATTCCAAATCATGCGTAGCATAATTCTTCTCATAGGGTTTAAGTTGTCGTGAAGCATATGAAACAACTCTTCCTTCCTGCATAAGCACTGCTCCAAGTCCTCGACGAGAAGCGTCGCAATAAACTTCATAGTCCTTGCGTTGATCGGGCAGAATCAACACGGGTGAGGTAACCAATCGTTTCTTCAACTCCTGGAAACTAGCTTCACATTCCTCAGTCCAATTAAATTTGGTGTCCTTCTTCAATAGCTCAGTCATGGGCTTAGCAATCTTTGAGAAATTCTCGATAAATCTCCGGTAGTATCCTGCGAGTCCAAGAAAACTCCGGATTTCTCCAACTGTAGTGGGCGATTCCCAACTTGTCACTGTGTCAACCTTGGCAGGGTCTACTGCTATTCCTTCTCCAGAAATAACATGTCCAAGGAATCCAACTTCCTTCAACCAAAACTCACATTTGCTGAACTTGGCATATAACTGGTGTTCTCTGAGCTTCTCAAGTACCAATCGTAAATGCTCCTCATGCTCTTCTTCATCCTTGGAAAAGATTAAAATATCATCAATGAACACCACGACGAACTTATCCAAAAAACTCCATAAACACTTTGTTCATCAGGTTCATGAAATAGGCCGGTGCGTTAGTCAGTCCAAATGACATAACGGTATACTCATACAATCCATATCTGGTGGTAAATGCTGTCTTGGGTATATCCTGCTCTCGAATCTTTAACTGATGGTATCCTGATCGTAGATCGATCTTGGAAAATACTTTAGCTCCTTGCAGGCGGTCAAACAAATCATTGATCATCGGCAGTGGGTACTTGTTTTTGATGGTCACTTCATTCAATCCTCGGTAATCAACAACCATCCTTAGTGATCCATCTTTCTTCTCCACTAGAAGTACCGGTGATCCCCAAGGTGACGAACTTGGGCGAATATAGCCTTTATCCAGTAACTCCTTGATCTGCTTCTTAATTTCTTCCAAATCCTTTGTGGGCATCCTGTACGGTCTCTTAGATATTGGCCCCGTGCCTGGCAAAAGTTCAATCAAAAACTCAATGTCTCTATCTGGTGGCATGCCTGGAAACTCTTCTGTAAATACATCTGGATAGTCCTTCACCACTGGTACTTCCTCCTGTACAACTCCTGATAAGGAATTCACTTGAGTCCTCTTCGGCATATGCCTGGATACATACTTGATCCTCTTTCCTTCCGGGGTGCTAAGCAAAATAGTCTTGCTGGCACAATCGATGTTTCCTCCATACAACGATAGCCAATCCATTCCCAAAATCACATCCAAACCTTGCGATTCCAAAACAATGAGGTCTGAGGGGAAAACATGCCTTCCAATGGCCAACGGTATCTTAAAACATCCTTGGGTGGCCATATACTCTGCTCCTGGCGAGGTTACTAACATGGGGCTTTTGAGAACTTGGGTGGACATCTTAAACTTGTTTACGAATCCCCTTGATATGTATGAATGCGATGCACCAGTATCGAAAAGAACAGTTGCAGTAAATGACTTAACCAAAAACTTACCTATTACTGCATCAGGCTGAGCTTCAATCTCCTCCACGCTCACGTGGTTCACATGTGCTTTGTTGAACGGGTTCGGCTTCTTTCCAGAGCTTCCATTGCCGTTTCCATTTTGGGCTTCGGGACAATCAGTTGCATAATGTCCCGTCTTCTGGCACTTGAAACAAGTAATGTGACTTAGATCTCTCTTAGTTGGGGTAGATGGGTTGGTGCGGTTCTGTCCATTTCCTCCTCCATTCCCATTACCATTATTGGAGCCATTATGGTTGTGCGAACTACCTCCTCCATGGGTATGCTGAAACTGTCCTCCCGGCTTCGGGGTAAATCGTGGCTTCTGCTGGGCTCTAGAATTATACTTCCCTTGTCCATACTTCCTCTTGCGGTTTTCAATCTGCTGTTGCTTCCCTTCTATCATGAGAGCTCTATCTACCAGCTCCTGGTAGTTGTTGGAAGTTGCTACCATCAACTGCATACTCAGCTCATCATTCAATCCTTCCAGAAACTTCTCCTGCTTGGCTGCATCTCTAGCAACGTCATCTGGTGCATAACGTGCTAACTTACTGAAATCTTCCACATACTGGCCTACGGTGCGTCCTCCTTGGCGTAGGTTGCGAAACTCACGCTTCTTCATAGCCATAGCTCCTGCTGAAACATGAGCTGTACGGAAAGCTTGCTGAAACTGGTCCCATGTGACAGTGTCAATAGGGTGCGTGGCTGTATAATTCTCCCACCATGATGCTGGGGGTCCATCAAGCTGATGTGCGGCAAAACGCACTCTTTCCGCGTCTGTGCATCCTGTAGTGGTCAACTCCCTTCCAACTTTGCGGAGCCAATCATCTGCAACAATCGGCTCGGTGCTACTGGAAAACACCGGCGGGTTTAGCCTTAAGAAACGGGCTAAGTGGTCAACAGGTGGTGGTGGGGGTGGGTTGTTGTTGTTGTTGTTGTTGCCTTGGTTCTGAACTAACACTTGCATCAGGGCATTCTGTTGCTGAATCAACTGGGTGATCTCTGGCGGGAAAACAAATCCGGGGTCGCGTCTCGGAGGCATCTGATAGGTTTAGAAAAGATGAGAAATAAGAATAGAATGAGGTCTAGAGAGAAAACACTACCCATATGCTCATGAGACAAATTCAATCAATATCACTCAATCAATCCAAACAAGGCAAAACAATCGATCTAACTAACGTTACAAAGTGCTTGAGCTATACTACTAAATGGGGGAAAACTACTACTGATATGGTAGTCTACTAAAAATTCTGATCCGTTGAAGACTCCATGATGTCTGCTCCAGCTTCATCAATCCATTCGTCTTCACTGGGTTCCGAGTCGGTGTCGTCGATGATGATGTAGTTATCCGGACAAGTGCATTCGTCGACTTCTGCTTTTGGCACTGGATTTCCCATGAATGTTCCAATCTTATTCTCCAGGTCGTCAATCTTCCCGACTAGTGCGTTGATTTCCTCCAGATAATCTTCACGTGTAGTCTTGAGTTCTTCTTGGAGTTCCTTGATCTTCGTGAATGCCTTCTTCAGTTCTTCCTTGTCCATGCATATCTGATTCTTTGGCGTCGAATATGTTGGTTCTGCTCCTGGATGAAAGCTGCAATTGATCCATCCTTCTTGGTCTTGATCATCTCCCATTGCGCGTCTCGACGTCCACAAATTTGATAAATTGTATCCTTAAGCTCCTGGTGATAGACTTCTCCAATGCGTCCCATGGCGATGTGTGCGGCCATGCTCTTCCCTAAACTCCAAGTTGGTGCTTCGAAAACCAATCTTATGGGTTCCGTAATTGGCGCAAACGTTCTTCCTGGAATGATAACTTGAATCTTCCAGCTCTCCTCTTCAGGTAATGTAGCGTTGTTGGTTCCGGTGACGCTTGGTATTCCTATGTTCAAGTACTTGGTGACTTCCTTCAAATGTCGTCCAAACGGCGTGTCTTCATTTGGTTGCATGAACTTGCTCCTTGCATTCGCCATTCCTAAAAGAGTAGAAAGTGGAGAGGGGTCAGAAATGAGAAGAGAGAAGTTTTCTAGGGCTTAAGCTTAGTGGTCGTGTCCTATAGTCAACGTGTGCTCTGATACCAACTTTGTAGCGACCAGACCTCAAATGGCCTGTGCTACTGTGCACCAGTGTCATCCCTGGATCAGTAATGCTGACACGCACAGTACAAATGGAGGATTTATAACAGAGTAGCAATCACACACTTATTACATCGAATATCTCCAAAGAGATTAAGTATAATAACATGGCTTAAGGCCATCTAATAACGATAACAACGGAAGACTTGGAAGATAAGTGAGTCCATCAACTCCAGCGGCATCACTGAGTATAAGACCACGACCTAAGGCACCTTACTCGTCGTCTGAAAAGTCTGCAACATGAAACGTTGCAGCCCGAAAACGGGTCAGCACATAGAATATGCTGGCAAAGCAACACATAGAGAGCAATGAACAATGATAATGCTATACTATATGCATATATGGCTGGTGGAAAGGCTCTATGGTTACAGTTTTTGCGAAAAGCCAATTTTATCCTACTGCAAAGGAATAAATTTTATTTAACTATCATGGTGGTTGAAACATTGAGAAGGTACCTCCAACTCAATCCCAATTAAGTATCATCATTAACCCAACAAAATTAATTATAAGTATCACGGTGATGAGATTCAAATGATAATCCAGGTACTAGATACTCAAGTTGTCCATAACCGGGGACACGGCTAATCATGATCAGTTTGTACACTCTGCAGAGGTTTGTGCTCTTTTCCCACAAGACTCGATCGCCTCCGCTTGATTCTCGCACTGCATGACGTTTGAGAAACGGATGACCGAGACACAGTCTTTCAGAAACAGTCACTCTCTACTCTGGATGGACCGGTACACCTACTTTCCCCTACATCTGCTAGTCCACCTCTTCAAGAGATCCTGTAACCTACTCAGCTATGCTAGAGCCCATAATAGCTTGCGGCTGCACACGGAAGTTTCTAGCATGAATAATCTTATGATCCCTTTGAGCCTGGGTGGCGGACCTTATACATACAGACAACACTGGGTTCTCCAGGTGCCTCAATCCACCTAGATGTGAGTTTTAGTTGCCACCTTAAGTTGAACCATTATTAAACACTCACATCTGTCATGAATATCTCTCAAACCCAATCCACGTCTATGAGCATAGCATGGCAATAATAAAAGCAACGTAGAAGTAACTCCCAAGGGTTTGATAAGAAAACAGGTAATAGGTACTACCTCAACTACTTCCCAATACCCACAGTTTAATTAGATCCTAATCATGCAATGTGTTTGAGGAAATAGATCTAATGCAATAAAACTGGGTATGAACGGGGTATGATCAAAGTGTTACTTGCCTTGCTGATGATCCGCAAAACCTAGCGAGTCGAAGTAACAAGCGGCACACTCCGGGTACTCTATCGCAAACAAACAAGCATACAATCAGTACTCATCTAATGCACAGGTAAAACTCGAAAGAAAGATCCAACCAGAAAGTTCAACTTGAACTCCGGTTTGCAAAAAGAATCAACTCGAAAGAAGCAACGAAAGTCAAACGGCGAAAGAAAGAAACTTCGTTTGCTAATCTGGATCTAGGTCAAATTTTACTGTAGCAAAAACTTGTTTGAGTAGGTTAAACGGAAAGAGAATTTCGAGACGAAACTCTAGGCGCTTGAATCACCTAATTCCGATAAACGAGCGAAAAGTTAAACAGATTCGAAAATTCGATCGGAAATCGAATCTGAGAAAATAACGAGAAAATCCGACGAAAAGAAAAATGGATGAACGGTTAAATAACGGACGTTCGTTAACAGAGAAAAACCGACGAACGCGTTCGTTAAAACGAACGGTTCGGTGAACGCTCGTGAAATAAGAAAACCGAAAAAAAACCGATCTAGGGTTTTTTTTAAAAACAAAAGGTTTTTTTTTCAGAAAACCGGTCAATAGCAAAAACGGCCGGCGGCAGCAGTACCTCGGCGGGACTCCGGCGAGGCTCCGGCGGGCGGAGGCTCGGGCGGCGGGGTGCGGGGCTCGGGGGCGGCGGCTCCGGCGGCGAGGGGCTCCGGCTCGGGGGCTCCCGGCGGCGGGCGGCGGGGCAAAGGCGGCGGCGGCGGCGGGCTAGAAGCGGCGGCGGCGGGCTCCTCCGGCGGTCGGTGGTGGCGAAAACGGAGGGGGGGTATATATGGAGGGGGGTGCTCCGGCTTGGGGAAGGGGGCACCGAGGCGGCGGCGGCTCCCGTGGCGCTCCCGGACTCCGGCGGCGTCGTGGGGAGGAAGGAGAGCGCGGGTGGGCTCGGTTGTGCTCGGCCCAGCCGGCGCGGGCGCTTGTTTTTTTTTCTTTTTTAAGTTTCCGCGGGAAAATATTGCGTAGAAAAATAAATAAAAATAAGAAAAATATGAAATAAATTTTCCCCGTCTAGTTAGAAAATCTAGAATAGGGTGAACATTTTTAAAATCAAAAATAAATATTTTGAAAACATGCATATTTTTAAATGCAATAAAAATTGCAAATAAAATCCGATAAATTTCAAATAATGATTTTTAACATTTTTCCTCCAGTATTTCAATATTTTGGAGAAGTCATATTTTCTCCTCTCGTTTATTTATAAATTGAAATATTTTTCCGGAGAGAAAAATAATTAAAATCCCAATCCTCGTTTGAAAAATCAAATAAGAAAATTCGAGAAAATCCCCAACTCTCTCCGAGGGTCCTTGAGTTTCTTAGGATTTATCGAGGATTTTGTCAAAATGCAACAAAACATGATATGCAAATGATGATCTATGTATAACATTCCAAATTGAAAATTTGGGATGTTACATTCTTCGCCGCAGAGAAGGTAAAGGCCCCTCACGAGGGGCCCGGCTCCCCGGCGCCCAAGCGGGGACGCGGCCGTCCTTGTAAGCACACCGCGACCCCCGCCGTGGCCCCCCGTTCCCGCGGTGGCGCCGCTGCGCGCGGCAGGGGTCGTTCCAGTCGTGGGAGCCCTGTTGACGAAGGGAGACGCGCCATGGTCGCGCGGCCTCCCCGGCCGCGCGGCCTCGCATCCATTCTGTAGAGGTGTTGCCGGAGTTCGTTGTCTGGTTGGAGAACCCAGCCGGCAACTGGCTTCAGCTTCCACGCTTCTTCGCCGACGAGCTGCCGGCCTCTAGCCCAGGCGGGCTCTGGCTGCAGGCGGACGGTTGCACCAGCTGAGCTTCTTGGGTTGTGGTTGAGGTCTTCGCCGCGGGCAACATAGCTCTGGCCCGTGGTTGGCAGACGTTCGCCCGCGCGCGCGGCTTGGGCAGGCGGTGCACCCTCCATTTCAATACGACGGTGATGCGACCCTCTAGGTGAGGGTGTTTGGAGAAGATGGTCACCGCGCCGGGTGCTGCCCCGAGGTGAACGATGGCGAGGAGGTGCTCGGCCTTGGCGATCGTCGGGACGAGGAGGAGGGCGAACCCGCCATTGGTGCCGACCGCATCTCGTCCAGCTACGGCGGCTCTTCATCTGGTGACAACTCCAGCAGCGGTGGCTACGACCAGCCGCCACGCCGCCGCGCCCGCTTCGAAGGTGGCAGCAGGTCATCTCGTCGTCGCGTCTCCGTGAAGCGCGAGGAGGGGTCTGGCTGCGCTCAGGACGGCGCCAGGAGCCTGCCTCCGTGGACCGCCGTAGGTGCAGGCGCTGGTTTTGTTTTGTTCTTCCTTTCTTTCCTGCATCAAGAAGAAACCAGTATGGGCCCCGGGGGCATGTATCGAACTATGATTTCCCAATCATTATGCCGTGTTTGTTGTTTCCGTGTTGTGTCGTTATTTTGTGCAGGGGTAACTTAGCTTGGCATGCTTGTGGTAGCCTCCTCCTCACGAGGGGCTTGCTTCCAGGTGCCTGCACAGGCCTTCCTTGACTTGCGGGTGTTAGGAAACTGCAAAAAACTTGTTAGGAGCGTCGCCCAGGGGCGCGTCGCCCGAAGGCTTATCGTTCACCCGAGCCTAGACCCAGTGCTTCGTGTCATGATACCCGAGGGGTACGGATCAGGAGAGGTGTGCCAGCTTGTTGGCTCGAACGAGAGTGCCTCGCAAAGAAACAGACGAAGGGCCTCGCGAAAAACAGAAGAAGGGCAAAGAAAAGGAAAAAGGCTCACGAGGGGACCTGCCCAGCCCCCTCGTGAGGTACGCGCGCGAGAGAGAAAACAGGTTAAACTGTAACCAGAAACAGCAGCAAAAAGCGACGGAACCAAACCAGCAAGGAACTCCAGAAGCAAACTTTCAATCAAAAGGAGGCGAGCCAACTACGGAAAGCAAATGAAAAGCCGCGGCCGACACCTAGTCTAGTCTTCAAGTCTTCTCACCAGCATGGCGCTAAGTGCTACCACTAAGATGTGGGAGGGAGCCCCCGAGGCCCGAGGGTGGCACTCCTGAGACTCTGGGGCGTGTACAGCCCCACTCATTATTACGTGAGAGTGTCACGGGCGGAGATTCTTCACAGGCACCGAGCCTTCTTCATAGGCACTGGGCCTTTCTTCACAGGCACTGGGCCTTGCTTCATGGGTAGAACTTCCGGAGGTGCTCGATGTTCCAGGCGTTCTGGATGGGCACCTCGTCCTACGTCTCCAGGCGCGCGGCGCGAGGCCTGGAGACATGGATGACCTTGAACGGGCCCTCCCACATGGGTGAGAGCTTGTGCAGCCCCTCCCTGGAGAGGACCCGCCTCAGGACGAGGTCGACCGCCTCGAGCGTCCTGGAGCGGATGTTGCGGCAGTGGTATCGCCGTAGCGGCTGCTCATACCTTGCCGCCTGTAGTGCGGCTTCGCGGCGGTGTTCCTCCCCCAGCACGAGGTCCATCCCCCGCGTGGCGTCCTGTTGCATTTCATCAAACGCCAGGACCCGTGCGGAGCGATGCTTTACCTCGTGAGGGAGGAACGCTTTAGCTCCATAGACGAGGAAGAACAGGGTCTCGCCCGTTGGCTTGGTGGTGGTGGTGCGGATGGACCACAGCACGGACTGGAGCTCGTCGTACCAGCCCTTGCTGCAGGCTTCGAGCTTCTTCTTGAAAGTCCTGGTCTTGAGGCCCCTTAGGACCTCAGCGTTGGCGCGTTCGGCCTGACCATTACTCCTGGGGTGTGCCACCGAAGCGTAGCAGATCTGCGTTCCAAGGTTAGCAAAGTATGTTCTGAAGAGATTACTAGTGAACTGCGAGCCGTTATCAGTGATGATGCGGCTGGGGACCTCGAAACGGCTCACGAGACCCTTGATGAACTTGACCGCGGAACCAGCTGGGATGGTGCGGACGGCTTCCACTTCCGCCCACTTGGTGAACTTGTCGATGGCGACGTAGAGGTAGCGGTAGCCCCCTGGCGCTCGAGGAAATGGGCCCAAGATATCTAGCCCCCAGACCGCGAACGTCCATGTGAGTGGGATGGTCTGGAGGCCCTGAGCTGGCTGATGGATCTGCTTGGCGTGGAACTAGCAGGCTTCACAGGACTTCACCAGCTCGGCTGCATCGTTGAGCGCGGTGGGCCAGTAGAATCCGCTGCGGAATGCCTTGCCGACGAGGGTTCGCAACGATGAGTGGTGCCCGCAGTCCCCACCATGTATGTCGGTCAGCAACTCCTTCCCCTGGTCTCTAGAGATGCAACGCAGTGAAACATCATTTGGTCGCGTCCTGTACAACTCACCGTCCCGGATGCAGTATGTCGTGGCCTGCCGGGCCACGCGCTCCGCGTCCTCCTCGTTCTCCGGCAGCGTCCCTTGTATCAGGTATTCCTTGAATTCCTTTGTCCAACATCCCTCCTGGGGCTCAAGCGCCAAGAGTAGGCGCGCTCCCGAAGTCGGGCCACAGGCTGGGGCTCCTGTGACAGGCGGCTGCGGGAGCTCCTCCCAAGGCTAAGCTATCCTTGAAAGTGGTGGTGTTGCTGACGGCTTGAAGAGCCGCTCCTCAAAGACGCCAGGCTCTTGGGGCTGCCGCTTGGACGCCCTCTTGGCGATGTCGCCAGCTTCCTTGTTGGTGCCCCAGGGCACGTGCTGCAACTCCAGGCCCAAGAACTGCTTCTCCATCTTGCACACCTCCGCGAGGTATGCCTCCATGTGCTCGTCCTTCGGCTCATATACCTTGTTGGAGAAGTTGACGAGAAGCTGTGAGTCGCCCCTAATGGTGAGGCGCTTCACCCCCAGAGCTGCCGCGGCCTTCAAGCCAGCTATGAGGCCTTCGTATTCTGTGATTTTGTTGGAGACCTTCTCGCCCTGCTGAAAGCAGAGCTGCACAGCTTAGTAGAGCTTGTCCTGAGTGGGCGAGATGAGTACTGTTCTAGCCCCCGCGCCCTGGTGCGCGAAGGCGCCATCGAAATACATGATCCAGCCGTCTGGCGCCTCACTCCCCGGTGAGGTGGACCGGTCTTCGCCTTCTTCAAGCGTCGGGGCATCCGTCCATTCTGCCACAAAATCAGCGAGCGCGGCTCCCTTGATGACCCTGGTAGTGCTGAACTCCAACTGGAATGCCTGCGGCTCGATGTTCCAGTCAGCGACCCTTCCAGCAGAGTTGGGGCTCTTGAGTACTCTCTCCAATGGGTAGGCTGAGACGACCTTGATGGGGTGGCCCTGGAAGTAGTGCCACAACTTGCGCGAGGCCACCAAGAGTGCGAGCAGGAGCTTCTGAAGCATGGGATATCGTGCTCTCGCGTCCCGCAACACCGTGCTGACGAAATACACTGGGTGCTTGACGATGGCTGGCACGTTGGTGAGGCTCATGTCTTGCGGAAGCTGGGATGTCTCCTGAGGTGATGGAACCTCCGGCGCCAGATCGCTTGTCTGGACGTTGGCGGCGTCGTCCAGCTGAGCTTGGTCCCCTGTTGATGTCGCTACGGCTCTTGCTGCGCCTTCCTGATCTTGCGTCACCTCGGCTGTAGCTTGGCGCGGCGCGCCTTTGGCTTGGTGCTCTTCCTGAACCGCCACTAGTGCTACACTGGCAGAGTACGGAGTGGCGGCAAGGTAAAGTACTAGGGGCCCGAGAGGTCGCGGCACCACCATCACTGGGGGGCTGGTCAGGTAGCTCTTGAGGTCTTGAAAAGCTCAGTCGGCCTCTGGGGTCCACTCGAACGGGCCCTTCTTCTTCATCAGCTTGAAGAAGGGCAGGGCGCGCTCTCCCAGCATGGAGATGAAGCGCCCCAATGCGGTCACCCGACCAGCCAGCTTCTGCATTTCCTTGAGGGTCTGCGGTGGGTTCATGTCTTCAATGGCCTTGATCTTCTCCGGGTTCGCCTCGATCCCTCTGTGGGACACGAGAAATCCCATCAGCTTGCCGGAAGGGACACTGAACACGCACTTTTCTGGGTTAAGTCACAAGTTCACCTGGCGCAGGCTCACGAAGGTCTCCTCCAGATCGTGGATCAAGGTTCTTGCCTCCCGAGACTTCACCACAATGTCGTCGACGTAGGCCTCCGTGTTTCTCCCGAGCTGCGGCCCTAAGGCGATGTGCATCAACCGCTGAAAGGTCACGCCCGTGTTGCGTAGTCCGAAGGGCATGCAGTTGCAGCAGTACACGCCACACGGGGTCGGGAAGGCTGTCTTCTCTACATCTTCTACCGCCATCTTGATCTGGTGATATCCTGAGAACGCATCCAGGAAGCACAGCAGGTCGCACTCGGTGGTAGAGTCAACGATCTGGTCGATGCGTGGGAGCGGGAACGGTTCTTGGGGGCAGGCCTGGTTGAGGTTGGTGAAGTCGATGCACATTCGGTCCTTCCCACCTTTCTTTGGCACTACGACGGGGTTCACCAGCCATTCGGGGTACCGAACCTCGCGAGTGGCACCCGCTGCCTCCAACTTGCGGGTCTCTTGGACGATGAAGGCCTGCTTCTCCTTGTTTGCGCGCAAGAACTTCACAAACGCTTCCTCTTGGCCCGAGTCGAGGTCGGCACCTATGGTAAAGGTGGCTCCTGAGGACCCCTCCTTGTCGACCGGCACTTGCTTGGTTTCCGCCTTGTCTTGGGTGAACAGCTGCTTCTTCTTGGTTGGTGTGGCTCCCTCGGGCTCGGAGGTGCCCGTGTCGACGGGCTGTGCCGCCGCGGCGGTCTTGAGGGCAAGCTTGAGCGTTTCCAGGCCCTCCTTGGCGTCCCCCTTGATGGTGAGGACGCCCTTGCTTCCAGGCATCTTCATGAGGTTGTAGGCCAGATGGGTCGCTGCCATGAATTGGGCCAGTGTTGGGTACCCGAGGATGGCGTTGTACGGGAGGCCGATGCGGGCGATGTCGAAGTCGACCAGTTCGGTGCGGTAGTTGTCGCGCGTACCGAAAGTGATGGGGTGGCGGATCTGCCCCAAGGAGTGGGCTGTGCCTCCGCCAACTCCTGAGAAAGGCTTGCTGAGGCTGAACCGCTCGAGCGGCACGTGAAGATGGCTAAAGGCCTCCACGGAGAGCATGTTGAGGCCTGCGCCGCTGTCGATGAGGGTCTTGGTGACGGCCACGTTGCAGATGGTGCGCGTGCAGAGCATCGGGAGCATACCCGAGCCAGCGGTGGTGACGGGGTGGTCTTCTGAGTCAAAGGTGGGGTCGGCTTCGGGTGCAGCCCAGCCCGGCGGAGACTCCGAGCGCTTGGAGGCGGCGCCGATCTAGCGAAGGAATGGCTTGATATGGCGATCTGATGGCGGCGCTTGAGAGCCACCTAGCAGGGCCGCGACCGCGTGGTGCACCGGTGCCGCGCAGCGCCAGTGAAGAGGTCGCGCAGCTCCTCCCAAGATGCCACCGTGGATCCGGGGAGGTTGAGCAGCCAGGCGCGCGACGCGCCGGTGAGGGCCATGGGAAACCAGTTGGCCATGCTCTTGTCGTCGCATCCGGCCTCGAGGACGGCCTCCTCGTATGCCAGCAGGAAAGCTGTCGGGCCCGCCGCACCGTCGTAGCGCGGCGGCATCTCTGGCTTGAACTTGGGTGGCCACTACACCTGCCGCAAGGCGGGGGCCAGGGCTCGGAGCCCCTAGCCCCGTCGTCAGTGCCGGCTGTCGGAGTCGGTAGCGGGGCGCCTGCCATGAGGGCGGAGTGCGGTGGTGATGGAGTGCAGATCGACGGAAAGGAAACCACGGCGCACCCCTAACTGGCGCGCCAAATGTCGGATCACGGGTTCCGGCAAAACCCTTAAGATTCGAACTCTGGGGTGCGCACGAAGTTCTTTCCCTACCGATCCATGCCCTAGCTTGCTAAGATCTCGCGGACGAACTCAACGAACTCACAACACAAGAGACACAAGATTTATACTGGTTCGGGCCACCGTTGTGGTGTAATACCCTACTCAAGTGTGGTGATGGTGGATTGCCTCTTGGGCAGATGATGAACAATAAAAGGGGAAGAACAACGTCCTGAGGTTGAGGTGTTCTTGTGCCTGGTGTGTGGCTAAGGATCAGCTAAAAATCAGATCGAGCTCCCTTCCCGTCGCCCGCTACTGTGGTGGCTAGTCCTACTTATATAGGCCCTAGTCCTCTCCCCAAATATTGAGCGGGAAGGGAGCCAACAACGGCCAATTTGAAAGGGGACAGCTAGTACAGCTTATCCTGACAAAAGCGGTCTTTGCCTACCAAAGGCTCTGGTGCTGACGCCGCCTTGGGCTCCATGGTGACCTCCATCTCGCCGTCCTGCTGGTCTTGGTCTCGTTGCACTGATATGGAAACCTTTGCCTAATGCCTCGGTATGCCGCGCCTGTGCTTGCTTCCTTAGCACCAAAGGGGAAACAAGGACACTGTGCATGCTGGCGCCCGCCTAGCGCCCGTCTGATCTCGATCGTCATGGCTCACGTCACGAGAACCTCGCGAGGTTTGCCCTGCCTTGATCTCTCCACTCCTCGCGAGCCAACCTGGTGAGGCCGTTCTTGAGGAGGTCTTGTGTCGTCCGCCTCGCGAGGCTTGGCCCCTCGCGAGGGTCCTGAATGCCTTGTTGATGAAGATGGGCCGTACGGGCCTGCTAGCACAGCCACTCTGTGGGCTGCAGGTAGGCAAGTCTGGGAACCCCTGTTCCCAGAACACCGATAACTTTATTATGAATCATTTGATGCTTGCTGATAAACCACAAGTATATGGGATCACAACAGTTTTCGAGGGTAGAGTATTCAACCCAAATTTATAGATTCGACACAAGGGGAGCCGAAGAATATTTGAATGTATTAGCAGCTGAGTTGTCAATTCAACCACACCTGGAGATTAATTACCTGCAGCAACATGATTAGTAGCAAAGTAATATGATAGCTTTGATAGTAGTGATAGCAGCAATAGTAACGGTAATAGTGATAGCACTAATTTTTTAGCAAGTGCAACAGTAACGATAGCAGTAGTAACTTAGCAAGAAAAATATAAGATAAATTCATAGGCATTGGATCGGTGACTTATTGGATGATATTCATCATGAGATAGTTATAACCTAGGGCGATACGGTACTAGCTCCGGTTCATCAATGTAATGTAGGCATGTATTCCGTAAATAGTCATACGTGCTTATGGAAAGAACTTGCATGACACCTTTTGTCCTACCCTCCCGTGGCAGCGGGTTCCAATTGGAAACTAAGGGATATTAAGGCCTCCTTTTAATAGAGAACTGGAACAAAGCATTAACACATAGTGAATACATGAACTCCTCAAACTACGGTCATCACCAGGAGTGGTCCCGACTATTGTCACTCCGGGGTTGCCGGATCATAACACGTAGTAGGTGACTATATAACTTGCAAGATCGGATATACAACATGGATATAGTGGTGATAACATAAATGGTTCAGATCTGAAATCATGGCACCCGAGCCCAAAGTGACAAGCATAAGCATGGCAAAGTAATAACAACATCAATCTTACAACATAGTGGATACTAGGGATCACGCCCTAACAAACTCGATTACATGATGAATCTCATCCAACTCCTCACCGACCAGCGAGCCTACGAAGGAATTACTCACTCCCGGTGGGGAGCATCATGAAATTGGCGATGGAGAAGGGTTGGTGACGACGAAGAACGAAGATCGCCCTCTCCGGAGCCCCAAATGGACTCCAGATCTGGCCTCCCGATGAAGAACAGGGGGTGACGGCGGCTCCGTCTCGTGGATCGCGATAATTCTTTCGCCTTAGTAAAATAGGATTTTATAGCGTCGGTTTCAGGGTCTGTGGGGCCACCAGGTGGGAACAATCCACCTGGGTGCGCCAGGATAGGGGGGCGCCCTGGTGGGTTGTGCCCACCCAGGTAGGGATGAAAATGGAGTGGAAAGTTTCCGCTTTTCCGGAGGGAAAACGGAAACGGAGAGGAAATATGAAAACGAAAACAGAAATTTGCAAAATGGAAATGGAAATGGAATTTTTTATGCGGAAACGGACCGGTGGAACACACGTGGAAACAGAACTTTCCGTTTCCGTTAATACGGAATTTCCGTTTCTACTATAGGCCCATGGCTACTTTGTAGCACAACTACCAAACAATACACAATGACACAGTGAGTAAAATGAGCAGAATGTATTATTCGAGTACCAAGTTTTACTACCACACACATACTCAACTAGACCCTATACGGAATTGTCATGTACTACTAAAATACTACCCTATTATACGAACACAACCATATTATTTTGTAGCCATGTTAACAATTCCATCAATTTGTTTCTTTTTTGTCTGTATTTCTCTATGATTCAAGGGGGTTTTAAGTTCCGGTCAACAAACAGTTTAGCTTCCGTGTCCACACCGTATTTGTTTCCGATAGTATCCGTTTCCGTATTTGTTTCCGGGGTTTCTGTATTCGTTTCCGCTTCTGCAAAAAAAATATGAAAAAAAATATGGTAGCACCCAATTCCATCCGTTTCCATGCCGTTTTTATCCCTACACCCAGGTGCCCCTCTGGTGGATCTTGGCTCCATAAATTCTCTTTATTGATATAAAGATTCCTCGCAAAGTTTCGTTCCATTCCAAGAACTTTTATTTCTGCACAAAAACAACACCATGGTAGTTCTGCTGAAAACAGCGTCAGTCCGGGGTTAGTTTCATTCAAATCATGCAAATTAGAGTCCAAAACAAGAGGGAAAGCGTTCAGAAAAGTAGATACGTTGGAGACGTATCAACTCCCCCAACCTTAAACCTTTGCTTGTCCTCCAGCAATTCAGTTGATAAATTGAAAGTGAAAAAGAAAATCTTCTACGAACTCTTTTGCTCTTGTTTGCATAAATAAGCTTAAACAGCACCCAGGTTTTCAGCCAACAATATAATTAACCAGGCCGACAATAACTCTTAAAAATTATATTAACTCATATCAATGATATAATCAGCTAGCGAGCAATAATAAGATATCTCAAATGGCTACACGTTGTCAAAACAACCATGATATAATATGACAATAGTGGTATCTCGCTAGCCCATTCTGAGACCGCAAAACATAAATGCAGAGCACCTCCAAATTTCAAGCAGCGACTAAACATTGTAATTTATGGTAGAAAAGATCCAGTTATGATGCAGCCAACATTAGCTACACAGAATGCATCAGCATTACAGAAGTGCTCTCAGGTTCTGGCGCTTATTTTAGAAGGTGATGACACAACCTAAAAGTAAATAGATAGTCCCTTCGCATAGGGAAGTAGTGATTTGCAGCGGTGCCAAAGCTCAAGTTTTAAAACAAAGGTAAATGATATTTTGAGACATGCACCCTTCTCATTTACTTCATGACTATCAGTTATCAATATCTTCCATGCTAAGCACGCTAGTGGCGGTTCCCAAGTGATAAAAGTAAAGGTTTACTCCCCCTCCACCATCAATCACACTCCATGGCTTGTCCAAAAAGACGGGTGCCATACATACCAACAATAGTCCCGGGGGAGTTTTGTTAAATTATTTGCATTTTGAGTTCGGGACTGGGAATCCCTATTACCGCCCTTTTCTCGTGCGATGGCGACTAAATAAACACTCGACCTGAGAATAACCCGCTTAGCATGGAAGATACCGACTGATGTCGCTTGAAGCTACATCGGTATTTCCCCAAAGAGGAAGGGATGGTGCAGCACATCGGTGGTAGGTATTCCCCTCAGATATGAAACCAAGGTTATCAAACCAGTATGAGAACCAAGCAACACAACGTAAACAGCCCCTGCACACAGATAACAAATCCTCGCAACCCGAGGTGTTAAAGGGGTTGTCAATCCCTTCCGGGGTACGCCGCCTGAAGATAGGCAAACGGACGTGAGATAAACTTATAGTAAATTGATAGATAGATAGATCGCAAACAAAATAAATCGAAATACAACGCAGCAATGTATTTTTTGTATTTTTGGTTTAATAGATCTTAAAATAAATGCAAGAGAAAAGTAGATTGCAAAGGTAAATATATGAGAAGGAAGACCCGAGGGCTGTAGGTTTCACTAGTGGCTTCTCTCGAGAAAAATAGCAAATGGTGTGTGAACAAATTACTGTTGGGCAATTGACAGAACTTCAAATAATCATGACGATATCCAGGCAATGGTCATTATATAGGCATCACGTCCAAGATTAGTAGACCGACTCCTGCCTGCATCTACTACTATTACTCCACACATCGACCACTATCCAGCATGCATCTAGTGTATTAAGTTCATGGAGAAACGGAGTAATACAATAAGAATGATGACATGATGTAGACAAGATCTATCTATGTAGAGATAGACCCCATTGTTTTATCCTTAGTAGCAACGATACATACGTGTCGTTTCCCTTTCTGTCACTGGGATCAAGCACCGTAAGATCGAACCCACTACAAAGCACCTCTTCCCATTGCAAGATAAATAGATCAAGTTGGCCAAACAAAACCCAAATATCGGAGAAGAAATACGAGGCTGTAAGCAATCATGCATATAAGAGATCAAATAAACTCCAATAACTTTCATGGATATGAAAAGATAGATCTGATCATAAACTCAAAGTTCATCGATCCCAACAAAGACACCGCAAAAGAGTTACATCATATGGATCTCCAAGAGACCATTGTATTGAGAATCCAGCGAGAGAGAGGAAGCCATCTAGATACTAACTACGGACCCGACGGTCTACAAAGAAGTACTCACACATCATCGAAGAGACACCAATGGAGGTGGTGAACCCCATCCGAGATGGTGTCTAGATTGGATCTGGTGGTTCTGGACTCTGCGGCGGCTGGATGATTCGTTGATGCCTTTAGGGATTCTGGAAAACTAGGGTATTTATAGAGCAAAGAGGCGGTCCGGGGGGCACCCGAGGTTGGCACAACCCACCAGGGCGCGCCTGGGCCTCCTGGCGTGCCCTGGTGGGTTGTGTCCCCCTCGGGGCACCCCCCAGGCACAACCAAGGCCCGTTGTGTTCCTTCAGGCCCATAAAAATTCTCCTTAAAGTTTCGGGGCATTTGGACTCCATATGATATTAATTTTTTGTGATGTAAAAAACATGGAAAAAAACAAGAACTGGCACTTGGCACTATGTCAATAGGGTAGTACCAAAAAATGATATAAAATGACTATAAAATGATTATAAAACATCCAAGAATGATAATATAACAGCATGGACCAATCAAAAATTATAGATACGTTGGAGACGTATCAGCATCCCCAAGCTTAACTCCTGCTCGTCCTCGAGTAGGTAGGTGATAAAAACAAAATTTTTGATGTGGAATGCTGCCTAACATGTCATATCATATTCTTTTCTTTGTAGCATGGACATTTGGACATTTATATTTTTCAAAGCAATAGTCTAGTTTTGACATAATAATTTAGATACTCAAGCATATCAACAAGCAACCATGTCTTTCAAAATATCAAAACTAAAATAAGTTAGGGATAATTAGATTTATGCCCCTAGTTGTGTCCCACTCGGCTGTTTTACCCCTAATTTCAAAAAGTCACCGTTTCTGTCCAAGTCACTTCGCTCCTCTTATGCTTTTTCCCTTTGACCGTTTGACCATCAGTTTGAAAACTTCATAACTAATTCATACTAAATCAGAAAAATGCAAATAAGATACCAAAATGTTCGGAAAAACATCACCTATATGTCAGTGTCATTTGCATTCATGAAAAAAGTGTTTGAAAGTGCCCATCCGAGTTTTAGCTCTTATGCTACCACCATGAATAGTAAAATCTAAAAAAATTCAAAAAATTCAAAACAAAATTTGGTGGCAAAGAATGACAAATGTTTTAAGTGCTTGCCAAGTTTCATCAGGGAATGACACTCGTGGGTGCCCCGGCAAAAAAACAATCAGCACTCCAAAATAGATTATTTTTTTGCCATGACTTCCACGAATGTCATTCCCTGATGAAACTTGGCAAGCACTTCGAACATTTGTCGTTCTTTGCCACCATATTTTTTGAATTTTTTTAGATTTTACTATTCATGGTGGTCTCAAAAGAGCTAAAACTCGGATGTGCATTTTGTAACACTTTTTTCATGAATGCAAATGACACTGACATATAGGTGATGTTTTTATGAAAATTTTGGTATCTTATTTGCATTTTTCTGATTTAGTATGAATTAGTTATGAAGTTTTCAAACTGATGGTCAAACGGTCAAAGGGCAAAAGCATAAGAGGAGCACAGTGACTTGGATAGAACCGGTGACTTTTGGAAATTAGGGGTAAAACAAACGAGTGGGACACAACTAGGGGCATAAATCTAATTATAACAATAAGTTATACCTAGCCCATCATGCTCAAATATTGATCCATTCGTGAAACACACTCGAATATTAGCTATACCCAATACTTAGTACAATCATATTGCCTCCTAGTTGGTTCTTTTATAATAGAAGATGGAGACTCAAAAATAAAAATTGCATAAAGTAAAAGAAAGGCCCTTCGCAGAGGGAAGTAGGGATTTGTAGAGGTGCCAGAGCTAAAAGTGAAAAACTTAGAGATAAAAATATTTTGGGAGGTGTATCCATCCCACCAACGAAAACGACTTAGAGTTCCCAACACTTTCCATGCCAGATATGTCATAGGCGGTTCCTAAACAGAAAATAAAGTTTATTCCTTTTTCAACCATACTTTCACTTTCCATGGCTAATCGTATCCACGGGTGCCCTCCATACCAACACTTTCCAAGGAATTTATAATCTGATAACATAAAGTAAATTCATTTTGGCATTTTGGGACTAGGCATCCCTAAAACCTTTGCCTTACTCTCGTGCAATGACAAGTGAATAAACACTCATCATGAGAATAACACATCTAGCATGGAAAATATTAGCCATCCCTCACTACTCCGCGAGCGAAAAAAACACACAAAAGAGAAGTTTATTTTGAAAATTAGAGATGGCACTTGCAAATTTGCTTAGGATGGAAAAAGAATACCGCATATAGGTAGATATAGTGGACTCATGTGGCAAAACTGGTTTAAAGGATTTCGGATGCACAAGTAGAGATTATACACTGGTGCGCGTCAGTCCTAAACAAACAGTTTTTAACCGCTTTCCGCGATGGCATTTGGAACCGTCGCCAAGTGAGTGTGGATGATAGGGCGGTCCTTCCCACACGACCCAAAAACCATCGGGGATAGCGCCCCTACAGTACTCATACTCGTTTCTGCTCGCATTGCAATCGCAGTCGGTATTCTGTGGTGCTACGTTTACGATGCGTGGCCCATCACAAACGGTTCACTATTATAGAACGTGTATGATGCGCCGCCGATCACAAACGGTTCACCGTTAAGAAGATTAGCTAATCGTCGTACGAGTGTGGGACATGATTACGAAACGTTGGACTGTCGTAAGATCGTTGTACATGACAACTATCGCACATGCTATTCTGTGGTGCAACGTTTACGATGCATACTTCATCAGAAACAATTCATGGTTGCGAATTCGTGTACGATAAGGCAACTAACACAAACGTTTAGTTTGCCCGCACCGTTTGTGATATTATCTGACATCACACACGCTTTGCAAACGGCAACTATTTGCATGCTTGCACACGTTTCCTCTCTGTGAACCATCTCCGATTATTGTGCATATCGCAAACGTTTGTGTTTTACCAACCGTGTGTGCCTTAACAACCCGGAGAGCATAATTTCACCGTAATTTAATTGTTGCTTTTCCAAATTGTACCGGATTTGGATTTGAATTTGAATGTATGCTACAACTTTATTCATATCCATCAGGTTCAAACAACCAATGCATTATTCGATTCATAGGTACATATGTTCAAGAATTACATAAGAACCAAATATAGAATGATGAACCACAGTTGTATACTTGTACTATTAAAGACGGTAAAGACAAAGGCGAAATATATTCTGGTTGCTGAACAAGGTGAAGCGGAATACCCATATTGTGCCCTCCTCCATGCAGAAGGCACGCACGACTCTAGTCCAACCCCTTGTGATGGCCGACCGCCCATCCTTCACGGTCTTCATGAAAACATCTAGATAATCATCGTGTTCTGGTAGAAAT
This sequence comes from Aegilops tauschii subsp. strangulata, assembly GCF_002575655.3. NCBI lineage: Eukaryota > Viridiplantae > Streptophyta > Magnoliopsida > Poales > Poaceae > Aegilops > Aegilops tauschii. The sequence goes on along the minus strand of NC_053035.3, from coordinate 143,623,899 downwards.
ACTTTAACCTTTGCATGCCCACCAATCATGTAGTTTGAGAGCTAATCTTGAGTAAACTGCTTTGGCAACCACTGCAAAGGAAAAAGATTCAGACATTGTCATCTAACACAACTCATTATGGGCAGTAAAAAGAAGGCTGCAGAGTTCTTACTTACCATCCTGCAGTTCACTATTGTCTTGGATAAAGTGTAAACAAATAGTTTAATTGCCATCCTTGGACCCATTTTACTAACAATCTTTATCAGCTTCCTCACTTGATGCTGGTTCATCGATATCTCATTGCCCCATACGCAGAAAGGGTCGAAACGCGGATCTTTACCAATGACATATGTACCTAAAAGCACCATGTAGCGACCCGACCCAAATGGATCAAGTCTCTGTGCTTATGTGTCATCCCTGGATTGGTATGCTGACATACACAGTACTCGAGGATTTATAACAAAGGTAAATCACATGTGAAAAGTAACGTAAATACTATTACCTCAATCCATATAGCGGAAGTAACAACAAAGTTGTGGAGTCCCAACAACACCAACGGCAAACACTACAAAAAAAACACACATCCGTGACATTTTGGGCCGAACAATTTTTTTTGTCATACTTATGACACTTCTATGATGATAATTGTGACAAAACCCGGTATCATCATAGATGTGGTGGGGTCCTACTTCTATGACAAAAAATCATGACAGAAAATGGGATTTTCATCCTGGGCGGGCCAGAGATGTAGCTGCATGACATTCTTTGGGCCGTCCATGACGGAAAAAACCGTGGTAGAAGCGAGGGCGTGGAAAATATCGGGGTGTTCCCGGTTACGGTGGGTGGTCGGGGCCGAGTGATGCGCGTTTCTCTCGTACACGCGCGCGCGTGGGTGCGAGGCATTGGGCTCTAACTGAACCCAAGCAAGGCGTTGGGCTCTAACTGAACCCGAGCGATTGCACTGCAGGCTACGCGTTACTGAACCCGAGCGATTGATCGATGGCTGTTAACTGAACTCGATCGAGCGATTCCTTCGCTACTGCTACTAACTAAAGCCGATCGATGCTGCCTCTGGATAAACAGTGAGCATTGCTGGGGAGGTTTGGATGAACAGTTCCCGGTGGGGGTGGATGAACAGGACCCCGTGGTGTTGCCTCTGGATGAACAGTCAGCGTTGCTGGGGGGTATGGATGAACAGTTCCCGGTAGGGGTGGAGGAACAGGGCCCCGTGGTGTTGCCTCTGGATGAACAGGACCCCGATCGATCGAGCCGGTTGGGGCTGGATGAACAGGAGCCCGTGGAGGGCTGGATGAACAAGACCACCCCGTGGAGGACAGGATGGACAGTAGACGGTGGAGGGCTAGATGAATAGTAGCCCGTGGAAGGGTGGTTGAACAGGAGCCCGTGGAGAGGGCTGGTTGAACAGTAGCCGGTGGAGTAGCGCGCGGTGGAGGCTGGATGAACAGGAGCCCGTGGATGAACAGTCGCATGTGGAGGCAGGAGGAGGTCGATGGTGGATGAACAGTAGCCAGTGGAGGCTGGAGGGAGTCGACGGTGGAGATGAACAGTATCCCGTGGAGTCCCGTTTTGCGGTATGCCACACCCCTCCCGATGAACAGGACCCCCGTTTCGACCGTAGCGCTCCAACACAAGTCCGTTTCCTTCGTTTTGCGGTACGCCACACCCCTCCCGATCAAGAGGACCCTCGTTTTGACCGTAGGAGGTCCGTTTCCTCCGTTTTGCGGTACGCCAGACCCCTCCCGATGAACAGGATCCCGTTTCGAACGTGGCCGGTCGAACACAAGGCCGTTTCCTCCGTTCTGCGGTACGCCAGGTCTCGTTTCCATCGGCTGTTCCGTCCAAGCCGGTTGGCTCCCACGTGTTCTGTGGCCTCCCGATGAACACGATGCATTCCGTTGCCTCCCCATGAACACGACGACGACGCAGTTTCTCCGTTCCGACCCAGGCATGTACACGAGCCCTGGCCGTACGTACGCGCAAGTAGGCATTCGAGACCCCGCCCATATGTACGTACGTGGTCGTATTTACTTTCTTGCACCCTAGCCGTTGTACGTACGTGTACATGCTACGTGCGCGACTCTACTACGACACGTGCGTGCCTCTACATCGACCAGTATGTACGTACACGTTCACGACCAGAATGACAACGCTACGTATGCTTCGATCAGGTGGGTCCCGACTGTCAGGCACTTCCTTGCGTGCGAAGATGTAGCTGGTGGGTCCCAGTAGTCAGGGGGGCGAATCGTTTTTTCAGATGCACTTCCTTGCGTGCGAAGATGTAGCTGGTGGGTCCCAGCAGTCAGGGGCAAACGTTTTTTCACGAAATATGGTGGCCCGTCCGGTGGGTCCCCGCTGTCAGGTGGAGGAATAATTATTTTGCGCGTAATAAGGAGGCACTTCCTTGTTGCGGTCGTGGACTCAGCTGTCAACCTCTCCACGTACAGTACTCTTCCGATGGAAGTCATTCCTTGACCACGTTAACCACGCCGCCCCGAGAGCAGCAGGGCGGTGGATGACGGCGAGGCCTAGGAAGGGGACGACGCGGAGCCGGGGAAGACACGGCAGTGGAAGCCTGCGCGGAGAGGAGTACGAGGGTTCATTGGTTCGGCTGCGGTGTGAGGCTACCGTCGCCGCAGGGCCCGGCCAGCGGTGGGAGTAGTAGGGCGCGGTGAGGCCTCCGCGGTAGCACAGCCGGCCACGGGAGGGAGGAGCATGCGGCACGACCGGTGCTGCTTTGGGCGGCTGGAGCAAGAAGACCAGAGGTTGAAGAAGCACTACGGCCGTTGGATGGACATCGTACGGTCACTGGAGCTAGAATCGTTCATATTGACTAAGTTGACAAAGCACTCCGTCCCCGTCAACTTAGTAGGCCCAAAAGTCAGCCACCCACCAAGGTGGGTCCCAACTAGCTGGGGTAGTATTCATTTTTTTGTGCGTAATAAGGCGGCACTTCCGGTGGGTCCGAGCTGACAGGTGGCCCGTCCGATGGGTCCCAACAATCAGGGGGGAATTTTTTTCACCAAATACGGTGGCCCGTCCGGTGGGTCCCTACTGTGAGGTGGAGGAATAATTATTTTCCACGTAATAAGGAGGCACTTCCTTGCGGCTGCCGTGGACCCAGCTGTCAGCCTCTCCACGTACAGTACTCTTCCGATGGAAGTCGTTCCTTGACCACGTTGACCACGCCGCGCCGAGAGCACCAGGGCGGTGGACGACAGTGAAGCCTAGGAAGGGGACGACGCGGAGCCGGGGAAGACGCGGCAGTGGATGCCCACGCGTAGAGGAGTATGAGGGTTCACTGGTTCGCTGCGGTGTGAGGCTGCTGTCGCCATAGAATAACAGGGGGTGTGGGTGAGTAGAGGGATGGCCTGGCCAGCGGTGGGAGTAGTAGGGGGCGGTGAGGCCTCCGCCGCATCGCAGCCGGCCACAGGAGGCAGGAGCACGAGGCATGACCGGTGCTGGTTTGGGCGGCTGGAGCAAGAAGACCACAGGTTGAAGAAGCACTACGGCCGTTGGATGGACATCGTACGGTCACTAGAGCTAGAATCGTGCATATTGACTAAGTTGACAAATCCCTCCGTCCCCGTCAACTTAGTAGGCCCACAAGTCAGCCTACCACTATACTGGGTCCCAGCTAGCAGGGGAGTATTCATTTTTTTGTGCGTAATAAGGACGCACTTCCTTGCGTGCGAAGATATAGCTGGTGGGTCCGAGCTGTCAGCGGCTGTAACGCTTTTTTTCGCGAAATATAGAGGCCCTTTCAGTGGGTCCCAGATGTCAGGTGGAGGAATCATTATTTTGCGCGTAATAAGGAGGCATTTCCTTGCATGCGGCCATGGACCCAGCTGTCAGCCTCTCCACGTACAGTCCACTTCAGATGCATTCGGTCGTTGACCACGTTGACCAGGCCGCGCCGAGAGCACCAGGGCGGTGGACGACTGTGAGACTTTGGAAGGGAACGACACGGAGACAGGGAAGGCAGTTGTTTCCCACGCGGAGGGGAGTACGACTATAGGAGGGTTTACTGGTTCGTCTGCCTTCGCCGGAGAATAACAGCAGGTGTGGGTGAGTAGAGGGATGGCTAGGCCAGGGATGGGAGTACGGTGGGGTGGTGAGGCCTGCGCGGCAGCACAACCGGCCGCGGGGAGGAGGGAGCAGGCAGTCCCGTCGGTGCTTGTTTGAGCGGCTGGAGCAGAAAGACCAGAGATTGAAGAAGCACAACGGCTGTTGGATGGACATCCAACAGTCACTACTTGTGCATCAACCTTTTTTTTAGGAAAGCCTCAAATCTGTGGAAAACAGCATACAGCCCATCTGCCATTATTTCTAATAATTTGCAGTCCATTTGCTAATTCTTAAGGTTTTTATGGAGCCCATATTCTTTTTGTTAGCATTACAACCCATATTGTGGCCACGGTTAAAAATTTATACGAAATTTTGCATATTTCGGTGCGGTCCGAACTGTTTTTAATCCCGAAATTTCGAGTCACATTCAAACTGATTTTAAAAATAAATGGATATCAATATAAAATCTAGCAAATTGTCCACGCAAATCACAAAAAAACTGGGCTAGCAATTTTCAGAAAGAAAAAAAACTACTGGGCTGGTCTGTGGTAAACATAAAAGAGAAGGCTGTCTAGACGGGCCAGAGTGCCCCGCACAGCCCAGTTGACACCCTGCTTCCGTGTCAAAAACAAATTAGATAAATGCCACTCCAATTATGGCGATTCATAAAAATGTCACTGCAATTTCCAAACTTTGAAAAATGCCACTGCAATTTATGCAAACTTTGGAAAACGCCACTGCAATTTGCAAACTTTGAAAAACGCCACTCCAGACTTCGAAAAATGCCACTGGAAATGGCATGAAATGGCATTATTCAAAGTTTGGAAATTGCAGTTGCATTTCTCAGAAACTCCAGATTTGGAGTGGCATTTATCAAATTAACCCAAAACAAAAATAACTGGGCGAGCTGCTGGGTCCCTGGTGTCAGCCGCTCGTTGTGCAATTCTCTCGTTTATTGACTACGTTGACAATGGCATGGGACCCAGATGTGAGAAATCCATTAGGAGGAGCCATTTTTTATTGGCTTGAAATAAGGAGGCACTTGCTTGCGTACTGCCATGACCTTGGCGGGTCCCTGCTGTCATCCTCTCCACGTATAATCATCTCCTGATTGTGTACGCGTCAACTTGGTAGGCCCATAAGTCAGCCTCTAAACCTGTGGAGGACAAATACAACCCATTTAAAAAAATAACAACCCATTCCATACGTTCAAACGGAAAGTTCAACATTCAGAGCAAAGTAACAGGTCTGATCCACATATAGAGTATTGAACTTCCACGTTGACAACCATCATAGCCAAGTTAACTATCTACTCCCACTAATACTCTAGTAGCGTACAAGTACTAACTTACTCTTAGCTAACTAGACGATGCCGGCCGCCATCTGCGGTACACGCTAAATGTCGGCACCGGCATCCTCCGCCTCGCCTCGGACTTGCTAGAGGTGCGATAGGGCGCGTTGCTCGCGCGCGTTGGCCCTTTCCATGCCGGCATGGTCCACCAAAGCTTCGGCTTCTAAGCGGGAAACCCACTTGACGAGCTGGTAGTAAAAATCAGCGTCGCGAACGCGTGCGCGCCTGACAGCCTCCAGGGCTATTTGCCGGGTGCCGGCCTCCACGTAGTCGGCCAGTTGCGGGCACTCTGCTCGCGACTCAGAGCATCGGTGCGCTGCTGCTCCATGTCCCGCTGGCGGCGCAAATCGGCGATACGCTGCTCCTCCGACAAGCGGTCGCTCTCCAACAACTCCTGCTCCTCCGCCAGGCGGTCGCGCTCCAACAAGTCCTCGATCTCCGCATTGCCATCTAAAGACCGATAGAATGCCTCCTCCCTCCGTCTGCCTTCCGGTGAAAAACCGAACACTAGTTCCGGCGGTGACCGCCTCCGGCCTCGCCTATCGCGGACGGGCGGGGGCATGGCAGACGTGGCGAGAGCAAGGATAAGTGGCGAGCAACGTCGGGCCGGTGGGGGCTTATGAGGATAGGGCGAGTTGGGTCACGGTGCCACCATAGAAGGCCGGGAAACAGTACTTATAGGGGGAAGGTAGCACGACGGTCATCGGAATTCAATGCATAATTAAGCAGGCATGGCTTAGCGCGCCAGCTTGCTGTGGAAAACTAGAGAAACAGAAATTCTGACTGTGCCATCCCGTCCCGTCCGTGCTGGGTCGCACGCCGGCATGACGGTTAAACGAGTGCACTCGAATCATCTCCCTCCTTGTCAATAATGATTCCATGGATTTAAAAGGCCTGCAACAATTAAAGCTCATCTTTTTTTTGCATCAGTTAGCTGCCTTAATTACGGCCGGCTGCATGCAGGCACTCAAAATCGCTCGCAGCTAGTACGCGGAGCAGCATGCAACGAGTCGCAGCCGAGGGCATTAGTTGATGAACTTTAGCTGGGAGATAAGGCATTTGCGAACGTTTTCGCTGGTAGTTTCTGCAGATTCGCATGGCATTTTCTTCAAAGCAGATTTTCAGTTTCTTCAGAGGTAGGCATTTTTATTCAAAAAACTGCCACTTTGGATCTTGTGTCACAACTAAAACTGCGAGGAGCGCATTAGTAGGCTAGCTAGTGATCGATCAGTAACTTGTAAACACTGAGCGAACAGATATAAGGAACTGTTGATGCATCTCAATGATTCACAGATCATATACAAATATGTAGCTCCAAAAGCAAAGATCAGCGACAACTAAAACCAACTAGTACGATTCCCATACATAAGATCAACATGTTAATGCATCTCAATGATTCACAGATCATATACAAATATGTGGCTCAAAAATCAAAGATCTAGAAAAAAACATATGTTCTTCCTACTAACATGGATGCTTCTCTTGGCCAACATTCAGTACAGACTGAATGACAAATTTGTTTGTTAAGTCTACAATTCCTCTTGCAAACGTAAGTGGTTTCACCAACAGTTGGAACCATGAGAATGAACCACACATGATGGAGGAACATCCACTGCAATATGATTTGGTCTTCCCTCGATCACACGACGAGACTATTTTCAGAATACAAACTTTAGCTTAGGCAAAATGATGCCGATTGTATAATCAGACCAAAGCAATGAATCACCTAGTGTTGGCCAATAAATAGTACAGTACTACTTTTCTGCAGTCCATGAAGTGACTATCCAATCTTTCTGTGTCTATTTTGAAATGGCACTGCATGCAGTGACTATACTATTCTCTTGTGTAGTTCAACCAAAATTGCGGTCACTTTGTGTGTTTGCCAAATAGCAACGGGCAGACATCTCTGTCTGCACAAATATCAAGCAGCAAATAAACATATACCCCGTCTTGTATTTTCGGTTTAAACATATCTCTTCCGCTTAGCATCTGTCATGTTTTGCACTGGACAATTTGATACAGTCATGTTTTGCCCTGGACAATTTCATACTGAATTGATTTGCTTGTTCAGAGCAGAAATATAGCGCATGTTCTTCATCAGACCAAGGATATCCATGTTCGCAGTGATGGAAGAGGTGAAATCGATACAACCAAAATTGAGCATCCAATCATTGAATCCTGTCCTGTACCTCCAATGTAGGTCCACCTTGCCAATAAATTCACATGCAAACCACTAGTATTACTATCTAATGACAGTACAAAAAGAGTAGCAAGATAGTAGCAAACCATGTACCTTCTTAATGAACAGCTCATAGTGCCACCAATTGGATATAAAGGTTTGGAAGAAAACATGCTCCTAATGTTGAACCAGTTGGACTTTTTGTGCAGTTCCACTAAAATCGAGCATCCCTGTTTGCATAGATATTGAAAGTGTGGTTACTATAAAAGTGGCACTAGTTGAAGCATAGACTCACAAATATAAGCATTCCAATTTCTTAATGGGAAAACGTAGCAAGACTATTTCTAACCACCTGTTTGAAGGAATAAATAAGGCAACAACGGCTGATGTCAGAAAGGTATATATAGTTCTTTCTGAAAGAATGATAGATTTCTGACCTTTCCTCTTCTTTTAAGCATATTTGTGCAGTTCAACTAAAATAAAATGCCATCACCGCCTTGACAATTCAGTGAGACTGTACAAAAGGAGATGACTTAACATTACATCATGATGTCAGGTATGTAGTCGACAGGCATTAGAGACAAACTTACAGACCACCTCCGATAACATAATGAAAATTAATTTTAACAAAGTTGTGACTAGCTTTACCGGGATAATTTGAGTGAACTCTACACCCTCTGTTCCTTAATATAAGACGTCTTCGCGGTTCAGTTTAAAGTACCCAAACATCTAGTATTTAGAAAAACAGGTAGTAGTTTTCTTGAGCACATATCTGGGAAAGCTTGCCACACTTTATTTATGTCCATACGCTAATGCAACACCATTCGAAATTTCGAATATTGCAAATATACACTAATCCAGTGGCTAGTGCAACAGTAGAGTAGTTATTTTATTACAGGGTACAGTACAATGGTTTTACTGAACAGATTTCAATAAACTCTGGCACTGGAAGATTTTTATAAGAATTAACAATACAAAATGTAAAGGTAACACGTTTCAGCATTGGTATACTAGCTGTGCATGAGCATTAAACCAAATACAAAAGTCTGAAGGTAACTAGCATTATTAACTAATGACAGTATAAAAAAATTGCAAACCATGTACCTCCAAGGTAAATATCATTTCGAACTCGGGGGGCCTTAAAAATTGCTATCCCAATCTTGATAATCGATCAAACATAAAAACTTGATCGAACGAATCAAGAGAACAGCTGGAGGAGGAGGTGCCCACTCTTGACCTTTCCTCTTGTCTTCATAATTTTTTGTGCAGTTTAACCAAAATAAAATGACATCAGCGCCTTGGCATTTTGGTGACACTGTACAAAAAAATTAACTTATCTCATGAAACTGAGGTATGTAATCCATAAGCATTAACAGTGCAAAAATCTGAAGGTAGTAACAAGTTTCATCGTTGGTATACTGGCTGTGCAACAACATTAGAATGCCTTAGATGAAAATCTTTAATACATCCGCAATCAACAGCTAACCCTGAAATAATCCAGTGGCATTAAATGGCATTGCTTAAATTTATCGGTGGCATTAGACTGAGTGCGGCATTAGTTAAATGTGGCATCACTTTAGCAGTAGCATTGCTTGACTTGACTGCTGGCGTTATACTAACAGCAAAAAAGGGACAATAAGAGCATGGGAGGCCCATTCGGACAGTGGGCGCACCAGTACGATGTACCTCCACGGACGCATAGAGTGGTGAGGGAGGTATGGTTGCCCAGAGCAACAAATATCCAGGCAGCATATGTGGATTACGTCCCATTTTTGTTATGTTTAGCCACCTTTTTCCTATGTGAGGACAACAAACCGATCGACCTGGTCATTCTCTATTGCGTTGTCATGCCTTTCTACCCTTCTTCAACCAAGAGACACGAGACTCGTTCCTTAGCTACTGATTTTCCCCTTTTCAACCTAGATGCGGGTTCGATGCCTACTCTCTTGGAAAGTACAGTCTCCCTTCCTTTCCTTATTCAACCCAGACATGGATTAGTCTGCATGAAGTAGGGTTTCCTTTAATAGTGCAAATTAAGGTTTTCGTCTCCATGACCAGCAGAGCAGAGGATAGCAAATTGGGAAGATGGTGGAGTGGAAAAAGATCCACATGCCGCGACATGGAAGATGGGGCAATAGAACAAGGGTATGGTTCGAAAAGAGGTAGCATACCTGAGGGTCGGCGGGAAGTGGCTTCGCTCGTGGTCGTCGTCCTCCGCACTCACTACGGCAGCGAGCTTGGGGACGGAGGCCATCTCGCGCGGGCGCTAGGTCTGAGAGGATGGCCTTGTCATTAGTGCGTGACCTCGCTCGCCCACGACGAGTGCGTCAATGTTGCACGTCCTTTTCTTCCCCGACGGATCTGTGACCACCGGTGAGGAGGGAGAGAGAGGCCATCTTTTTTAGATATAGAGAGAGGGTGATACTGTGAGAAGCAAGTGGGAAGCCCTTAGCAAGAAAGCTCTGAAGCTCCAGCCTATATATCTTTTTTATACTACTAGTACTAGAGGTGGAGTAGTGGTAGAGTAGTTTATATTTTCTCTGCAAACAGTACCAGTTAGTCGTGCTTCAAAACTGAATGGCACGCCATTAAAAAAATAAAGTCGAGAAATAATACGGCACTTCAGGCCAACGCGGCCAGATCGCATTTTGCACGAGAAATTACACACCATGTTTCGTTGACATGTGGTCCCGTTCCAGCATGTCAGTGAGACGATGGCGAGTCCTTTTGTACAATTTCCGAAAGGACGTGTAGGCCGGGGCGCCTCTTCATGTACCGTGGCAAACTGGCAACCATCCACCGACTCTTCGCCTTTCCCTCTCGATTTGGAACTGCTGTCGCACGCTCTTTCTCCCTCCTCCATTTGCCTTCACCCTTCCTTCTGCCATTGTTCGATCGTCTTCTCCATGGAGGGAACAAGCCGGAAACGACCCCGTTATTCTTGCCCCGATCTGAAAGATGATGTGGTGGGGGAACTCATTGATCGGTACGACGTCATCACCTCGGCTAGCATGGCAGGTTCATTGAAGAACATTCTCGACTCAACTAATAACATCATTACAAGGAACCAAAGGGTCCAGGAGCGGTTTGATCTCCCTTATCTTCTTTGCTATAAGCCTGTTCGCATGGGCGCGGACGACGGAGGCCTCGTCTTGTGCAAGTTAATGCCGCTTGATAATGATATGTGTGATGTTAAGATGCCATCGCTTAAGGGTAAGGCCTGGGCTGGCGCAAATGGAGATTGGGTTGTTTATATTGGGTACAATTGCGAGTGGGAACTTGTGAATGTGTACACTCGTCAGCGGATTCCACTTCCAAAAATCTCAGAGTGCCCTGAGGTTGAGCACACAGATGATCTACGTACGTTCAAATATGATCATGTTGGCTGTCATCTACGGAAGATAGCAATTTGTCAAGTTCCCAACCGCTCTTGGAATTACGAGAACTATGAAGTTGTTGCTATATTCGACAAGCTTGTTGCTGTCGTTACTGATTCCATGGTCCGTCCATGGATATTGCTCAAAAATCAGTTTCTGTACATGGATGATGAGTACTATGATGCTTCCACCACTCGTGGCATTGTTTTTGCATGGGATCCTCGTTGTTTCGGTATGTTTGTCTTCCACCGTAATTATAATTGTTTCATCCACATGCATGCGGGTTAGCAAGTTTCCCTTTACTAATTAACCTTCTTCTTGTGTTTCCAAGGTCCTGTGAACATTCCACCACCTATACTTGAAAATTTTTATAACCAAGGGGGAGATGACGATGGTGATGATCACGATCATGAGGACGAGCAGGACTTATATACTCAATGGCGGCTAGCAACTAATTCCGATGGATCACCTCTTCTTGTCTGTATACAGTGCACTGAGATTGTTACTAATGAGGGAGCACGTGTTGTCTCCCATGGTCACCCTCTCCGGACCTATTCCAACACCCGTTGCAGGGTATTCGGGATGGATACTGGTGTGCTAGCGCCAACACCTTCTCCCAGGTACAGTATTGATAGTCTTGGAGCAAACTCGCTCTTCCTTGGACCAAACTATCCAATGATGGTTAAAGGCGATCCAGCTGCTGTTGACACAACGTTACTACCATTTATGAGAAACAACTGTATCTATACCTCGGACATTGCGGTGGTTCCCTACCCTGCTCCTGATATTCGGGATGGATACTACTGTGCATGGTATTCTGGATGGATACTACTCTCCGGACCTATTCCAACACCCGTTGCATGGTATTCAGGATGGATACTACTGTGCTAGCACCAACACCTTCTCCCTGGTACAGTATTGATAGTCTTGGAGCAAACTCGCTCTTCCTTGGACAAAACTATCCAATGATGGTGAAAGGCGATCCAACTGCTATTAGCACAACGTTACTACCATTTATGAGAAGCAACTGTACCTATACGTCGGACATTGCGGTAGTTCTCTACCCTGGTCGTGATATAGTAGGTCGCTTCAACCTGGATGATCAGTCCTGCGTTGGTCTCGAGATTGACAGTAGCTGGCCATTCCCAGAGAATCACTTGTGGTTCAAAGCAAGCGTTTCCAACGCCGAGGATTGGTTGAGTTGAAGTTCATTTCATTGCTTGTTATTTGTTGTGTGATGAAAACTTTAGTATTTATAATGTATCCTCGTTGTCGTTGTGGGATGATGACCTGTTGTATGTAATAAAATGATATGCCTGTGATAAACTTACTAAATTTATGAATGGCTTTCGAGTCGCTTCTCTGAGTGGGTGCTGCGACGTGGCAAAAAAAATATTTTCCGAATACATAATTGTACATGCATTGCAACAGGTTATCGGATGAGGCCAATCAACAATAGTACACTATTTGTACTAGCTTCACATGCTGCACTATCTCTACGTCTACGTACGTAATACAACAAGTTTTAAACTTGAGACCAGCCACCCATCCTCACAAAGAACACTTTTTAACCTAGCACAGACTCCAGGAAATTTGGGCACAGTGTGAGGTGGGCCATATGTTAATGTGTTCGCTGTACGTAACTAACACCTCGAATCCTCGATACTACTACTATAAGTAGTAGGAGTAGTAGGGTGGCATGGGCCAGAACAAGCATTCATGTCCAGGAGTACGACACACGCCACCAGCACGACTTCCATCAGACACCATATTTGTTGGAGTCCATGCTACAGCAATCTCTTCATCCTCGTCGTTTCTCTAACTTAGCCATCGCGCGGCGGGCGAGGTGGGGGTTTGGCGATAGTCGGTTTCCTCAACTGCGGTCCCACTTGTAAGGCCAACTCCAACACACGACCCCAAACGGACTTCTGTTTTTCCCAGATTCTGTCTGTTTGGGTAGGGCAATGGGGTCGTGTCTGGGCCATTTCTCGGATGCGGTGGCCGTGCGCCGAACGCGCGGACGCATCCCGGCCGCGTACATTTTTCTTTGCAAACACATATCTTTTTTTCATCATTGATTTTTTGGTACATGGAAATACATCACCAAAATTTTGACTAGAAAAACAAGAACCACAAGAATACATTTTAGAAGATATCCAACTTCCATAACTGCTCCTATAAGTTGGATTAGTGCCTTCTCGATGCATTCATTGTTGATCTGCGGAGGCTCGATCCTGCATGCTTCTTTCTTCTTTGAGTGTAAAGAAGTAGACGTGTCTAGCCTCTATTCTATCAACAAGTGCACTAGTCTCATCTCTAGCCTCTATGCTAGCTAAAAGTGCTAGAACATCTACTAAATTGCGCTCTATCAATATATCGTTGTACTCTTCTTCCCAATACCAAAACATGCATCCATTCTACACAATAAAATTTGAAGTTAGCACAACTAGTCTAATCCGAGAGCACAACCGAAGATTTGGTCGAGTTCTTCCTCCTTTTGCCGCCACGTGGGACATCCAGCATCCAGGTCGTGTCATGCAAGAAAATAGAGTGGTAGTTGAAGCCACGTGATGTGCATCTTGGGTTAAACTGTAAATAGCATCTTACTCCTCTTGAGTAACTCCAAAAGCGGCCACTGAAGATCTTTATTGGATTTGTTTTTCATCACCAGCACGTCGAGGTGAAAGATGTGCAGGTTCAGTGGGTCCTCTTGCATTTTCACTGACATGTGGGACCGCATATGAGCAAACAGATGATGGGCTCCGCGCGTCAGCTGGCTGGCTGAGAAAAGAGATAGAGGAGGGCTGAGCACGGACTCCAGGAAATTTGTTCTACGTAACCAGCACCTTGATATAGTGGGGTGGCATGCGCCATAACTAGCATTCATGTCATGCAGTACGACACACGCCACCCACACGAGTCCCATCCGACACCAATTTTCTTGGAGTCCGTGCTACAGCCATCTCTTCTCCCTCCTGTTTTCTCAGCCATCGCGTGGTGGGCGGGGTGGGGGTTTGCCGATAGTCAGTTTGCTCAACTGTGGTCCCACTTGTAAGTGAAAATGCAACACAGCACGCATTCCCCCTTGAGCAGCGTGCCGGACCAACCGTGTGGGGGTGTGACGCGAACATGACAGTCTTTTCCTTTTGAACTTGTAACTTGTAAAATTTGGTTCGGCTCCATGGCGCGACCGATAGATAGAAATAACGATTTTCCCTAGAGTAATGAGAAGCTTGGTTCTGGCATGGTTCATGCATGGAGTACGTAGGAAAATTATGAAGTTGACGCGAAAGGTAAGATAATTACTAGTAGTACCATATACTACTACATGGATTTGACGGAAAGATAAAGATACATACGGATCCATCAACGACATCCTCACGCCCTAGTGCACCGGGTCACCAACCGACGTGTGAGGAGCAGCGGCGTTGGCGGCAAGCTCAACCTGCTTCTGAACAATGTCGTCCAAGGTTTCCTTGCGGTCCAAGAAGGCCAGCGTCCTATCGTCCTCCTCTTGCATGCAGTAGTCCTTATGGACGATTTGCGCGTAGACGTGGGTGATTATGTCGATGGTGTCTTGCTGCGCCAGGCGCTGCGCGGCGAGCGCAACCTCGAGGTGAACATTCTCCGGCGCGACGGCGGGCAGTCGCAGGGCCACCAGTGTGTCGAAGAGGTTGTCACCATGGAGGCCGTTGAGGGTGGCAGGCATCGCAGAGCCTGGGCGCATGGGCTGGAGGCGTATGTCAAGGTCGTCTGCGAGCTTCTTGACGATGGTGAACTTGTCGAGGAAGCCGACGAGGATCTCGTCGAACAAGGAGACGAAGCTGTCGTAGCGGCCCCTCGCCCTGGCGGCCTCAAGCACTACCTGGAGACGTTCCTTGGTGCCGGGCCGCAGGCCGGCGTCGTGGACCATCTGGCACAGCGGGTTGATGCTCGCGCTCATCGCCTCCATGGGTCTAGCTTCTAGTCAACTGATCTTGCGATTGGAGTGATCACTCTTGCCCTTGGGTGCGTAGGTGTGTAGGATTTCGTAGATTGGACTGGCGGGAGCCTTTATATGAGAAGTGCACACTACGTTGAATTCACGTGCGTGTTGGCCATCTATTCCTCGCCCCTCTACTGCACCTGCCTTTGGCTATATGACAGGTTGGCCAGCCACCCGTTGGGCCCACGTGTCATACACCCAAAGGCAGGTGCAGTAAGTCAACGAAGCGGTGTCCCCCTCCGTGCCTGTGCATGCTTTCAATGACTTGAGACTACCAAACATCACATGCAGTGGTTAGTTCATTGCATGTAATCCTATTAAGTAGCAAAAAGACATTAAGTTATATCGCCGATAGGAATAAAACAATACACCATGTATTTATTTACAGAGGGAGTAGTACAATTTTTGTGACATGCATTACTAGATATTGCTAGTCAAATAATAAATCCAGATGGACGTGGTAGTACTACTAAATCCAGACGGTGGTGCTAGTACTAGTAGTAGTAGTAGTACCAATGTAGTAGCACTGTACTACCCGTTGGTCAAATTATTACGTGCTGCTCCTCATAGTGAAGTGACAAGACCCTACGCCGGAGATGACACCTGACTATAGGCGCCGTGTTCGGCATACCATAGTCAGCCTCACTGTCTGCAGTCACTATCATCACGGCTGTAGACCTAGCCTGCTTACAACTAGCCGTGTTCGACATAATTTCCCGTGCGTAGATGCCCGTGCATTGCACGGAACACCAAGATTGGGCGGTGGACGGCGCCGGCAGCGGCCATCGCGCCAGATTTTTCCATGGCCTTCTAGATGTGGTGGGGAGGAGATAAGGCTGATTGTGAAAGACAAGGAGTTGTTTGTAAATAGGGAACAAGTGCGGGCATCTTTTTGCAAAACTAGAGAAGTTTGGTTTGTATGCGTCAGATCTAGATCCGGCGGCTATTGGTGAAAGATGGAAGGCACACATCATTACCAACTCAGGACCTGTTTGATTCACAGGATTTTGAAAACGCAGGAATAGGACACGGCAATATTACAAGTTTCAAACTGATATTACAAATGTTAGGAGTAATGCTGCACCTACGAAGAGGGAATTACTAGGAAGTTTACGTAAGAACTTTCGTTACTTTAGGTGGATGCAGCATTATCGTACAAACTAAAATCCACCACCCTGACAAGTCACTAATGGGCAAATAAGTTTTCGAGTCTCTGGCCACTTGATGTTTCAAAAACAAATTCAGCTTCTGCGGAGACTTTGTCATTTAGGCTTAGACGCTTGCGGTGATCAGCACGCCACTCATTGCTGCGCTAGAGAACGCCAAACCTCATTACCTTGAGCACACTTGCCTCCAGAACAAAGAACCTGGCCAATTTAATCTCAGATGTGCTGCCTCGGTAGTCGATCAAATCAATTTCTGTAAGATGGAGATCAAGGCATTCAATGAGATTGTTATAGTGCAGCACATTTTTCACTTTCGGGTCTTTTTTATCTGCAATAGAAGAGAACATATTAGAGCAGCTGGCTATATAAGATTGCCGTGTCATCAAGAGGTACCAATATCATTCGCTCATACAATAGGGTTGGCTAGCTAGTGATATTTTTTCACTCTCTCTCTCTCTCTCTCTCTTTCCTCTCATTTACCTAGGAGTACGTGAAGAGCTTGGGCATTTGTTGCCTTCCACTATGAGGCCGATGCCATATTTCGCAAAAGTATGCCACATAATACGCACCAATGTCAAATCAAAAGATTTTGGCACCGCTCTCGCGATGTGAGAGAATTGGCACCACTGTGCACACAGACCCACATGTATAAACAAATCAATCAAACCAACTACACCAGCCTCTCACTCTCCCAAACAAGTGTTTTTTTTGCCTCGGTCCTCTCTCTCTCCCACGCAAGTGTTTTTCCATTGCGTGAGTTAATTTGGCACCGGAGCAAAGTAGGTGATCCAGATTGGGGCACCAGGTGAGCAATGGAGGGGCATCGATGCCAAGTGCATCACAAGTGAATTTGGCACGTGTTTTGGCCTACATAGTGGAGGGCCGTTATAGCCCACTTTTGTACTACCTCCTATTTAGTATAAAATTTTGACCATAGATTTACGTAAGAAAATGCCAATGCATGTCACTAAAAATTACACCATTTGAAATTATGTTCAAATACGAATCCAACGATATAGTTCTTAGTGACATGCATTAACATTTTGTCAGTTAAATCTATGGTCAAATTTTGATACTACGAAATAGAAAGAGTAAACCAGGACGGAGGTAGTACTTGCTCTTAGGGTAACCATAGAGTTACTGGAGTAGTCTAAGTTACTTTCCACTATGACTAGCCTAGGCTACTATAATAGTACAACAAAAAAATGATGCAGGTGATCATGTGAGAAAAAATACTAAAAACATTTCTTTCACTGCAGTGCGTAGATGCAGTTTTGAACACTACACTTGTCATCGTAATTTGGGAAAATTATGAAAAATTTGAGCTACGTTGTGATTACCGTTTACTAATAGGAAAGAAGTTTCACCTCGATGAGTAGCTTCTCCCTGCATGGAAAGCATGTAAGGAATCCAACAACTTGATCCAGATTGGGGCCGATAGATTTTATTGCCACGATCTTCACTGTGCGCATAGACTGGGTCAAGCTTGTGGGAATCATTTTCTGGAAGACGGTTGTAAATACATCAAGAAGAAATTAAAAAATGTGAATTTCAAGAAGGCGGAGAAGAAGATGAGTGCTGTACCTGAACGATTACGGATCCAATAAAGAGTTCGGAGAATTTGGCAGACGAGTGCACCAACGCTGTCAATTTCGGCACGTCAATGACCCTGATTTTTGTTGGACCTTCTAGATCCGATACAAGCAATCCCTCAAGGAAAGGCGCATTCTCAATGACCATAACGTGGAACAGCTGGAGTGATCTCTTCCCAATTGATGTCTTGTTGCGGGGCCAGCAAGGCACATAAATCCATCGGAGATTCGTCGAGGCAATGTGGAGGCTAATGAACCCATGGATCTGCTCAAGACGAAGGTACTCGAGAGCAGTACAGCTGCGGAGCAGGTGCTCCATAGCCTTCTTCGAGATGACAATGTCGAAGAGGTCGAGCTGCTTGAGTTGAGGGAGAAGAAGGGCGGGAGCGGCATTAATCTGGGGAAGATAGCAGGAGCTGAAGCTGGCGCGACGCAGCGCTGGCGCGAGGCGGAGCCCGGACGGCGGCAGAGAGCGACATCGTCCAGCTTCAAAGCTGAGCTCCTCGAGCTGATCTAGGGCGGGGGATAAGAACCACTCGTCGAAATTGGGTTGGACCTTGCAGTTGGTACTGAACATGCGGATGTCAAGGCGTCTGGCTGGCCCAGGGTGCGATGAAAGGATCTTGGAGACTGCGGCCATGCGTTTGCAATGCCCGTCGCAGAGGCAGCTGCCGACGGTGAGGTTGAGGGGGACGCGGCGCTAGAGGGGGCGCCACCGCCGGGAGAGCAGGGCGGTCTGCACGGCAGATTTGGTGGGGAGGAGGCCGATGATGACGAGCAGCATGTCATCGGGGAGGCTGCTGATGAAGTCCAGGCTCGCCGGATGCGGTTTTGGCTCGAGCCACCTCCGCTTGTTGGCTGCCTCGCCGTCCATCTCAACCGGCGCCGACGCCGGTGTACACGTGTGCTGGTGTGTGTTGTGTGCTGGGTGTGCGCGAGTGCGTCCTTCTATGCATGCCACCGCGTAGTGGTGAATTGTGCGCGAGTGCGTCCTCCACGCGAAAGAAGTGTGTCCTCAATGCGCCCTCGATTTACTAGTGTGCGGGGAGCTACCCCAAGTGGTTTCAACTTTGTTTTCTTCACCGCGTAGTTTTCTTCACCACTGCCACATGGGCCAGCACACGAAGATACAGAACACGAGCTGACAAGGCAGCATGTGGACTGGTTGACCGGTCAACTAAACAATATACGGAGCTACACGCTGACACAGTGAGCGTATAATCCGTCGTTATAGAGTGTTCGTGTGAGAGGGGAGGCCCATGAGAGATAGCAGAGAGAGAGAAAGAGCTACTCCCTCCGTTCGATAATGTAGTTCCAACATTTTTTTAAAAGTCGAACTTTTGAAACTTTGACCAAGTTTATAAAGAAATTACTTATATCTACAATACCACAGATAAATGATAGTATGAAGTAAGTACATGTTGTGATGAATCTAATGATCTTTCCAGATGTAAATGTTTTTCTCCACATATACCTGGTCAAACTTTTCTGAGGTTTGACTTTTCAAAACATCCATATGCTTATGGACGTGAGAGAGTCCCTAACTAGAGAGAGAGAGAGAGAGAGAAATAGAAAGAGTGAGTGAAAAAAGTGTGTGTGCGTGTGTGAAAGAGACATGGACAACACTCGATAAAAGTCGAGAAAAAACGTGTGTGTCTTATGCAAACATATCACACATGCATCTTCGACAACGGAAGCAAGGCGAGGAGATAGTGTGTGGTTGTTTGCAACCGAGAGAGCAAGACCCCTAGCACGTGGCCAAGAGGGGTCTGACAAACAAGGGAGAGATGTCGAGAGAGACGTATGGAAAAAATGCAGACATGGGGAGGAGAGAGTGTATGTTTGTCATAGAGAGATCCCCTGGAGATCGTGATGGGACTACATGGGTTGGAGATCGAGTGACAAGGTGTGTGCACGATAGAAGATACCCCGAGAGATATCGAGATAGATGTATGGATGGAAGGAGACAATACGTGTGTTCCTGATGGCTAGTGAGAGATAATCATACTTAGGGGGGGAGTGCTTGCGCCTATGATGGAGTGAGGGATTATGGTACTTATTAGGGGGCTGCGTGCCACATAGAGAGAGAACAAGGGCGGAGAGTGTTGGATGGGTCTATATGTATAGCGCGAGCGAGACATGTGTATGTGTGAACCAGGGAGATATAAAGTTTGAGAGAGATTGAGGAGCCCCAATAAGGATGAGTGGTGCGTCAGATAGCTGAGAGGGGGAAAGAGATATTCCATCCGCTCGATAATGCAGTGCATGTACTTTTTTAGAAGTCAAACTTTGGAAACTTTGATCAGGTTTACACAAGTGTTATTTATATCTTCAATACCAAAGATACATCATACGAAACTACACCTCATGGTGAATCTAATGGTATATGTTTGCCGTTCCAGATGTAATTGTTTTTCTCCATGTACATGGTCAAACTTTGTGATGTTTGACTTTTCAATAAATCAAGATGATATGGACCGAGGAGAGTGCCTAATTCGAGAGGGATCAAGTGCGTGTGAAGGAGAATGAGTAAGTGTGCAAAACGAGTACATGTGTGAAAGAGAAAGTGACAACAAACGATAAATTAGAGAGAGAGTGTGTGTTTTTTTGTTTCTTAGGCGAACATATCACGCATGCATCTCCGAGATAGAAAAGCGAGGCGAGGAGATACACGAAGATAGCTAGTGTGTGATTGTTTGCAACAGAGAGAGACACCCGTATAGCACATGTCCAATAGAGGTCTGGCCAACAAGAAACAAAGGTCGAGAGGGACACATGGAGAACATGGACACATGGGGAGGGCGAGAGGGTGTGTTTGTGATAGAGAGACCCCCTCGAGATCGTGAGGGGACTATATGGGTGGGAGATCGAGGGAGGTGCGTGCACGATAGAAAGATGCCCCGAGAGAAATCGAGATAGACCATCCACATGTTTGATGGAGACTAAGATTAGCTAGTCATATACATATAGGGGGGACTGCGTGTGCCTACAATTGAGTGAGAGACCATCATACTTGGCTAGCTAGGCATGAGATTGTGCGTGTGTGCGTGTGAGATAGAGAGAGAACGAGGGAGAGAGATAGAGTTTTAGATGGGCCTATCGAGTGCGAGTGAGATATGCATGTGTATGTGTGACCCAGGTAGATGGAGAGTTTGAGAGAGAGGGGGAAGAGCTCCGAGACGACAGAGTGGTGCGTGAGAGAGTTACGGGCAACGAGCCAACGAATTTGTGTGCGTACGATGAGTGCACCCAAGATATCTAGCTTGGACTAGAGAATCATACATAGTGTTCGAGAGAGACCTATAGATGGAGTATATATGCATGCGAACTAGAAAGACCCCCCTGAGGGAGTCCTGGACTAGGGGGTCCTCGGGCGTCCGGCCTGTTATCCATTGGGCTAGACTGATGGGCTGTGAAGATACGAAGGCCGAAGACTATACCCGTGTCCGGGTTGGACTCTACTTGGCATGGAAGGCAAGCTAGGCCACCGATTATGAAGATTTCCTCCTATGTAACTGACCCCATCTAACCGTAGATCTCTCTGGTGCATATATAAACCGGAGAGCATAGTCCGGATACAGATACTCATTACCACATGCACATAGGCTAGGCTTCTAGGGTTTAGCCATTACGATCTCATGGTAGATCAACTCTTGTAACACTCATATTCATCAAGATCAATCAAGCAGGAAATAGGGTATTACCTCCATAGGGAGGGCCCGAACCTGGGTAAACATCATGTCCCCCGTCTCCTGTTACCATCGATCCTAGACGCACAGTTCGGGACCCCCTACCCGAGATCCGCCGGTTTTGACACCGACATTGGTGCTTTCATTGAGAGTTCCACTGTGCCGTCGACAAAAGGTTTGATGGCCTCTTCAATCGTCAGTAATGACGTGGTCCAGGGAGAAACCTTCCTCCCCGGACAGATCTTTGTATTCGGTGGCTTCGTACTGCGGGCCAACTCGCTCGGCCATCTGGAGCAGATCGATAGCTACGCCCCTGGCCATCAGGTCAGATTCGGAAGCCTGAACTATGTCGCGGACATCCGTGGAGACTTGATCTTCGACGGATTTGAGACCGCGGCAACCGCTCCCCTTCGCCCCGATGGACATGGCCTAAGCCTGTCGTCGGGCTGCATCCAGGAGATAGCTCCTGTAACAACTCTGGCCTTAGATCTGGAGCAGATCAAGACGTCCGAAGATGGGAAACTCAACCCATCACGGGGGCTACCGATTCAGCGGCGTTGGAGCCGCATGCAGATTCCACTTCGTACGACACTTGCATCAACGGAACCCCGGACTCGTCTCCGGTATCGAGTTCCGAACCCTGCGAGCCAACGAATACCGAACTTGATCGGCTATCGATCTTCAAGTTCAGCACCGCGGATATCTTCCAACACTCGCCCATGGGCGACCTACTAAACTCACTAAAAAACCTATCCCTAGCAAACGGCTCGCCGCCGAACCATGTTTGGTTCGACCTTACGGCGGATGATGGAGAATTTTGCTTCCCACCCGCCACCCACTTCATAGCCACCGTCGAGGACCCAACCAACACGCCTGACCCCTGCTCCGAAGACATCGACGGTCTGGACGACGATGAGGGGCAAGGCTAGAGCTTACTATCCGCTAGACGTGGGGCGACCACTTCCTGGTATGACGTGTGTATGGTAGACACACCCAACGACGATCTCGACGATGACAAGGAGGATCCAGTCGAGGATAAACCTCCTGGTACACAGTCCAAACACCGGCGCCCCCGACGCCACTCTCAGTCACGTCACTCAAGAGAAAACAATACTAGCACCGGAGGTGACAATACTTCGGACAAGGAAGACCCTGTTGGGACAGGACCCGAATAGGAGGACCAGGAAAGCGGGCAAGATAGCCCTAATGAACAGGCCACATATGGAGACTCGGAGGATAGCAATTATCTTCCACTCTCCAAGGAAGAGGAGAGCCTCGACAACGAGGAATTCATCGTGCCCGAGGAACCTCTAGAACAGGAGCACTTTAAACGCCGGCTCATAGCCACTGCAAGGAGCCTAAGGAGGAAGCAGCTGTAGCTTCAAGTGAGCCAAGATTTGCTCAACGATAGATGGACCGAGGTCCTGGCCACCGAAGAATACGGCCTTAGCGGCCCACACAAAAGCCACCACAATTGTAGGTGGCTCCCTCAATACGATGGAAAGGCGTTGGAGCCCACACCAGCATCGAATAAGTTGGTAGCTGACCACAGTTCGGTCCGGTCAAAGCAGCAGCCCAAGTAGAGCACCATACCAACCCATCCGGACGTCCAAGCAAGAATAAAGAAGCTTGGGGGAACACTCGCGACATCCAACAAGACCTGGAGGGTAGAACAGGACACACAAAATCGACACACAGATCGCGGAGACATGCCCCGGCCAGTAATAACGGTTATCTATTCGGACACAACAGACCTGAGCACGCTCGGTCCAAAAACCGTAAGCGGAGTCCGCCGGAGGTGCTTCACAGTGTGGCCCAACATAGAGGAGCCGCACACCCTCTGTGCTTCACCAACGAGGTAATGGAGCATGAATTTCCAGATGGGTTTAAACCCATCAACATCAAATCATACGATGGAACAACAGATCCCGCAGTATGGATTGAGGATTTCCTCCTCCATATCCACTTGGCTCGCGGAGACGACCTTCATGCAATTAAATACTTACCTCTCAAACTTAAGGGGCCGGCACGGTACTGGCTAAACAGTTTGCCAGAAAATTCTATTGGCAACTGGGAAGATTTGGCAGACGCCTTTTGTGACAACTTCCAAGGAACATATGTCCGGCCACCAGATGCCGATGACTTAAGCCACATTGTCCAGCAGCCCGGCGAATCAACCAGGGAGCTCTGGACTAGGTTCTTAGTCAAAAAGAACCAAATTGTCGACTGTCCGGACGCGGAAGCCCTTGCGGCCTTCAAACATAGCGTCCGGGATGAATGGCTAGCACGTCACCTCGGTCAGGAAGGACCCAAATCCATGACAGCCCTTACCGCTCTAATGACTCGCTTTTGTGCGGGAGAAGACAACTGGCTCGCTCGTAAAAGCAAAAATGCAGCAACCTGGGCACTTCCGAAATCAGAGACGGCAACGGCAAGCCATGATTAAACGAACACAACAGTCGCAGCAATAATGAAAGATTACGCGACACAGCTGTCAACGCCGGATTTCACAATCTGAAACCCGGTCAATGGAAGAAGCCATTTAAGGCCAACCAGGATGGACCATCCGCCCTCGACAGGATATTAGACCGGCCTTGTCAGATTCACGGTCACCCTGATAAGCCAGCTAATCACAACAACAGAAACTGTTGGGTCTTCAAGCAGGCAGGCAAGCTTAACACCGAGCACAAGGGGAGGAGGCCATCAAGCGATAAAGACAACGGAGAAGCTCGCCAGCCGAACACCAGGGGCCAAAACCAGTTTCCCTCCAAAGTTCGACCACTCCCGGAACGGAAATAGCAGTTCGGCTTTCTCCACCCACCCACTATGCCGGCCAGATTTACACCACGTGTGCATCACTACACGCTCAAGATACCATGGGCATCGGCGGAAGCACAATACGGACAACCCTGCAAGCATTCCCGTAACATTTTTTATCTGTTTCCCTTACTTTTCTTTATTATAACTCAAAAACAGGTGACCAACAGGATAGCATCTACAACAGACTCTATCGGAGTTTGGATCCGTACATTAACCTAAGGGGCTACTTCCGTTAAGGACTCTCCTCCCCGAGGACGGGCGGCGCAGACGTGCGACAGGAGGTCCAAAACAGCTTTTTGTAGACCGCACTCTTTATTCTGAGCCTGTACTATGCCTTTTTTTCCTCCGTTCCCGACCCCGAGCATGTCAAATAGCTGGGTTGTGGTTTTTCCTTTTTATATACAAATTTTTCACTGGCTTATTGCTCCACTCCCAGTAAACTATATCCGAACTAATGTTCCATACTCTCCCTACAATGAGTACAGCCGTAAGGGCTGTGTTACAAGACGCACCTCGGCATAACCTGCCAGGGGCTCGGTATGGGACCGAATGAGTCGCCAATAAAAGTCCGAACAGCTCTATAGCGTACTTCGGCGTCGCAAGTTTGGCCTTATATGCATCAGCTCCGAATCATTGTCTTTGGTCAATAGTTGGGTTGCCTGGCTCCTGTGCTTGCTACCCTACGTTCCGCTCTATCAGCTAGATAGTAAAGGGACAACTACTGCGATTGTGCCCTGGCTTTGACCGGATGAGCATCTCAGTAGAGAAAGCTAAAAACTGACTGTCATGATGCAGCGAGAGCTGGTCCACCACTTGATGACTGATTCGAATCTTTAGCGATTCTCCGTGTCACATGAAGGATCTTTTACAGATCAAAACATGTAAGGCACAAAAATTATAATACGTCACATACATACCGGGGCTATGCCGTAGCCCCGCCATAAAACTCCTATGGCTAAGTGAAAGTGTTAACGCCCTATAGTCCAATTGCCTGGTTCGCCGCACGATCACCTCCTTTACGGACCGAGACGTTGGATAAAGAGTGATTCAATGCTTTTCCGAACACCCCCGTTTTTCCTACGAGGGGGCTGAAGCCGACGACTGGAAAACTTTCAGATTACATTAAAACGGCCGCACAGGAGGAATACATGCTTTTCGAGCAAAAGATGAAAACAGATTAACCATAAAGTTGTCTGTTACAACACTTATACACATCACTCGAACATTATGTCTTTCGAGCACTGACCCTCTATCAAGCGGGCGGCCTCTAGGACGTCTTCAAAATAATGCTCCAGTTCCGGACGGTCCTTGCCTTTGGGTGGACTCTTCGCCGCAACATCGATGGCCTTCATCTTCCCCCAGAATGTCTTGACTCGAGCGAAGGCCATCCGTGCACCTTCAATGCACGCCGACCGCTTCACAGCGTCGATACGCGCCACCGCATCAACAAGCCGGTGTACCAGGCCGAAGTAACAACTCGGAACAGGTTCAGTCGGCCACAACCGGACTATGACGTTCTTCATGGCAGCGCCGGATATCCTATGCAGCTCGGCCCACTGGGACATCTGTTCATTCAGCAACAGTGGGTGCTTCGATGCGCCAAATTGTGACCAGAAAAGCTTCTTTGTTGCATACCCCTCTTGCGCATGGTAAAACTGCGCCGCATCGGAAGAACTGTTCGGCAAGTCTAAAAAATTGTCCGGAGAACTCCACACTTGGTTAAGCTGAGCATAGTTCGAATCGCCGAACTTAGCCTGTAGCAAAAAGGGCTTGCCAGCCACAATCTCCCCAGCTTGCCAAATCTCCTCACAGGCTGCTCTGGATTCGGACCGCGCTTCTCTTGCCTCTCGTAAGGCCTTGTCAAGTTCAGCCGTTTTGGCTTCATTTTCCTTCTCAAGAAGTTTACAGCGGCTAGCTGCATTCTCTAACTCGTGCGCCATGGTGGACATCTTCTCCTTGTCTTGGCGCCTCGCAGCTTGTTCGGTTTTCAACTCAGCCGATGCCTTTTCGGCAGCCGCATCACTAAACCGGGCCTGCTCCGCCCGAAGGGCTTCCACGGCGGCGGCACCATCTACATTCATGCACATTTCATATAAAACTCTTTTTCAGAGTCAGGCTTAAATTACAAGCACATTGGTGTAAGGAATGCTCGAAATATATTCCTTGCGAGTTGTCAAGACGCCTGTTGATCAATGCAATGTCATCCTCCGCAATATCCAGCTTTCGCTGCAGTTCGGCCACTTCCGTATTTCGAGTAGTGGCAGGAGGGGCGGTAGCCTGTATTCCAAATTAAACAAAGATTAGTACCTGGGCATATCTTTTTGATCCTCCGATTGCTTCCTTCGGAAGGCAATCCGAGTCTCAGGGGCTACTTCATACACAACAGGTGCATTCTGTCAATATCACTCAATTGGCAACATTACATCACAAACCTCAAAGCCTCATAGAAGGCTCGTAAAGGCCTCGTTCAACCCGCTCTTCGCGGAGAGAACCGTTTCAACCACCATAACCATTAAGGCACGATGCTCTTCCAAAACGGACGCTTGTAGCAGCATGTCCGTCAGCGTCTCCGGCACCCCTGGGTCTTCAAACACCGCCGCTGGAGCACGACACTCCTTTGAAGGAATCCGTTTACCCGCCTCGAGAATCATCTCCGGCTGTAAACCGGATAGTTCGGGGCCGTCATTCTTGATCGCCAAACCCTGAGTGACAGAGCCGCCACCGTCGGGCAACTCCTTCCTCGGTTCCTGCGCTACTTGCCGGTTGGGAGGAGCCCTCCGGGATGACAACTTAAGATCATCCGCCCTATTGGACGAGGAGGCTGGAGAAGGCGTGTCACTCTCCATCATCTCTGGCAGAAGGTCTCCCGAGGAGGAGGATGATTGAGAAACACCAGGCGTTAACCTGTGAGCACATACATATGTCGAAGGATTACTTTAGTAATAAGAAAGGAATGAGGTATGGTTAAAGTACCCTGTGTCACTTACGGTCGGGACGAAGGTTCGTCCTCATCATCAAGCTCTACATCGACATCGCTTGCCCGGCCCAAGCCGCCCGACGATGGCGTTTTCCCTTTCATGGAAGGTTTCCCCTCCTGACCTCCATAAGCGGCCCTCTTCTTGCTATGGAAGGCCCCCTCTACACCTTCGCCCCTGGACAAAAGGGTTTCGGTTTCCCCGAACACAACGTCTGAATCGTCCTCAGCGCGGGCATCTCCTATGGGCTCCCCGCTCTCACCCCCCTCTGCAGACACTTGGTACGGTGTCGGAGTTAACATCCGCGTCAGCAGGGCGGACGCGGGATCTTCGGGAAGGGGCGCCGGACACCAGATCTGCGCCGCTTTCTTTATCCAGTCATGTATAAGGACGGGTCGTTCAGTATTTTGTGAAGAGATGCTTAAATGAAAGGTGCTCGGAGATTGAATACTTACCGGAGTGTCCGGATGATTGCAGTCAAGGCCAACGTCTTCGGTGGTGTCCGGCCATTGCTCTCGCTCCCCGAAATACAACCTCCACATCCCTTTGTGCATAGCGCCGAAGAAGTGCTGAAGAGTCCGCCGCCCTTCTGGATTAAACTCCCACATATGGAGAGGCCGCCGCTAACATGGCAGGGTCCGGCGGACTAGCATTACTTGAACAACCTTCACAAGTTCGATGCCCTTCTCGGTAAGGCTTCGGATGCGACTTTGCAGAGTCTGCACCTCATTGGCGGACCCCCAGTCTAAGCCCTTATTGATCCATGAAGCAAGCTGAGTTGGAGGGCCGGGTTGAAACGCGGGCGTAGCTTCCCACTTGGAGCCCCGCGGCTCGCTGACATAAAACCACCCCTGCTGCCATAGGTCGAAAGACTCGGCGAAAGATCCTTCAAACCAAACCGCGCTGGCAAGCTTGCTTATTATAACGCTGCCGCACTCCGCCTGCTCCTCCTTTGTCACCCACGGCCTCACCTCAAAAGTCTTGAGACACAAACCAAAGTGCGGAGGAGTCCGGAGGAAGGCCTCACACGTGACGATAAATGTCGAGATGAGGAGAACGGAGTCCAGGGCCAGATCCTGAAAATCTAGCCCATAGTAGAACATGAGCCCCTGGACGAAGGGGTTAAGCGCGAACCCTAACCCATGGAGGAAGTGGGACACAAATACTACCCTCTCGCCGGATTTGGGGGTGGGAATAACCTACCCCTCGACAGGAAGCCGATGAAGGATTTCTGGGGTCAGATACCTCGCCACGCGGAGCTTCGCAATATCCTCCTCCTTGATAGAAGAGGCCACCCACCGGCCTAAACGACTGGACCCGAACATGATTAGGGCTGGTGGCGATCGAAACCCGAGGCCTAGAACTCGAGGTGGCTGGGTTTGAGGGAGAAGCAAGCGCAGAAGAGAAAGACAAGTTTGGGTCCCTATATAAAGGCCCAGAATATTGAGCGTCCCCTCCTGGATCTCGAAACTTACCTATCCTCAAAGAGTTGTACCCAGAGGACGGTTGGGTTACCCACACCTACGTTATTGAAAATCCCGTAAATAAGAGGACACGATCTCTGCTTTGACAAGACGTGCCAACAAAATCGCTCCGCGAGACGTGGGCGACGGGCCAGCCAACGGTTGGGAATAATAACCGGGCAGGCGTGATACAATGTCGTAAACAGTTGTCAGCAGATTGGACTCATGGAGTATTATATTTTCTGCGATTACATACCCAGCCCGGATATATTTACTACATCCGAAGACTATCTTGGAGTTCGGAAGAAGGGGAACCCATCTTGCAATGCCGAAGACAATCTGCGCGCCGGACTCCTCGTCATTGAAGCCAGGTTCAGGGGCTACTGAGGGAGTCCTAGACTAGGGGGTCCTCGGGCGTCTGGCCTGTTATCCATTGGGCCGGACTGATGGGTTGTGAAGATACGAAGGCCGAAGACTATACCCGTGTCCGGGTTGGACTCTACTTGGCGTGGAAGGCAAGCTAGGTGACCGATTATGAAGATTTCCTCCTATGTAACCCACCCCATGTAACCCTAGATCTCTCCGGTGCATATATAAACCGGAGAGCATAGTCCGGATACAGATACTCTTTACCATATACACATAGGCTAGGCTTCTAGGGTTTAGCCATTACGATCTCGTGGTAGATCAACTCTTGTATCACTCATATTCATCAATATCAATCAAGCAGGAAGTAGGGTATTACCTCCATAGAGAGGGCCCGAACCTGGGTAAACATCGTGTCCCCCATCTCCTGTTACCATCGATCCTAGACGCACAGTTCGGGACCCCCTACCCGAGATCCGCCGGTTTTGACACCGACACCCCCACGCACACACACACAAAGAGAGAGAGAGATGGAGAGAAAGAGAGAGGACCAACAAGGTTTGTGTGTTGGATGCGTGCGATAGAATTGAAGATTGTCGGCGAGAGAGAGAGAGAGAGAGAGAGAGAGCAGGAGTCCGGGAGAGGGGGAGGTCGCGTTTTATGCATCAAAGACAGATATAAACCATGTTTCGATATAAACTTGCATTCAAATATTTAAATTGGAGAACATGTTGTCTGCAATCCACACATGAACGGATATATGTGTATATCAAACAAGTTCATTAATTTGACTTTCAACATGTTCATGGTGTACTATAATACTGTACAACATGCTATTCGATTGAGGTGTTCAATTTCGGATTTAGTTCACTATTTTGACTTGGTGAACAAGCTATTTCATTGAATCGAGATATTTCATTTTGGGTTTGATTCCCGTTTTTGAGTGGGTCAACTATTTGTCATATAGTAAATCGCTAGCAACGAGCATGTAAAAACACATTACTCCCGAGCATCATCTCTCCATCTAAAAAAGAAGTGGCAAGCTAATATTTCTAAATTTGATTCGAATCGACTTGGTAAGGTAGACGTGGATGCTCGTTCTCCCAAATTTTGAACGAACCGTTAAACATCCTCTGCTCAGTGGAATTTGCCCGAGCAAATAAATGGGAGACGTGAAATTATCGTCCTATGTGGGAGACGCATTAATTGGCCCGTTGTGCATCAAGAGTAGGTTCGTAACTTCATCCAAGCGCGCCTTCTCCTCGGCCGAAATGACATGTGCCGAATAATTCATAAACCATGGTCAGCAAAACATCCTCTCCTCGCCCAAAATAGCTCGCGCCCACTATTTCAAAACACGCTCTCCTCGCCCGAAATCGCTCGCGCCCACTATATTTCAATACACGCCCTCCTCGCCCGAAATCGCTCCCGCCCACTATTTGGGGAGAAGCAAAGTTACTCTACTATCCCCGACCCTCAGTACACAGACCCAAGCCGAGAAGCCTAAAGGCATGGGTAGAACTGTAACTCCCCCTCACATTTCAGGCAAATGCATCCGTAAAACATGGTTCCACTCCCCTCCCAATCCCCCCCATTCATACCTCGTGGGCGCCAAATGACCTTCTCCCCGGAAGCTCCCTTCTCCCGAGCCGCGAAACCTCAGCCCCTCCTCCATGTCGCCCCCACCGCACCAATTTCACAGCCGCCCTCCTCCCTAATGCCGGAGACGCTGTCCATTTTCCGTCGTGCACTGGGCCGTGTGCCTCTTACTCCGTGCTGCTGGAGCTGCGTCGACGACGGCCGCGTGAACCGTACCGGAGCCAATTCACCCCTGCCGTTGTTCACGGCGCCGGAGCGGCTCCAACTTCGGCTCCGTCCAGAGTCCCGGCGCTACTTCCCCGTAGCTGTCGACCGTCGCGACATCGCTGTTTCCCTACCGCCGGTGGCCACCGCAACCGCGCCGGCCTCACCGACTCGGCAGCTGGACCTGCCTACTTCACCATGTCGCCAGATAGGTCGCACCCTCATCTCAAATCACTTTATTTAGGCGTCAGTTGTCTGAAATTTTATTCTGGGCCAATCGATTCCCAATGGGAAGCAGCACCCCTCGAGGCGGCGGAGCTCCTAGGCTGCCGGTTGGCTGGTGTCTAACGTAAGGGTGCGGGGCCGCAGGTTCGTTGCAGAAGCAGCGCTTAGATGGCTATCTTAGAGTTGTGTGGGTTCAAGGTACTGTTGCCGCCGGATCTGGATGATGGGGAGTCTTTGGGGATTAGCCCAGGGGCGGCGCAACCATGGCAGTGCGGTGGGGCGGGGAGCGGGGTTTTGGCCGGGGCCATGGACGGCGGAGGCAAGCTACTCTGTCGTTGGTCGCTGGCTCTTCGGGGAAGATTCCTAACAGTGTGAGCCGGGAGGCACAAGACGGCCATCAAGCCATCCGGCATAGATCGGACAGTACCAAAATAAAATAAAATCGTGTGACCCAACTTAGTCTCAGTCAACAGACGTGCGACCACTCTCGTACCTTGCCGTTGATCTCTTAGTGTATTTCTTCAAATAAAAGAGATGTGTCGTTCTTAACATTATGCGTTATCTGCATCTTCAGCCACACCGTCTTCCGACTCACTGCAGCTGCTCCACCAAGGGAAGCATACACCAGAAGGGAGCTATAGTCCCCACTCAACAGTTCCCTGCATCGAATGCGCGGGCCCGACATGGACAGCCACAACAACTGCAGGGCCATCGACAAGTCAGCACATGATGCTCACTCCTATGGATGGCGGCCAGATAGGTTGTACCATCATCTTACTTGTGTGCAACATTTATGGCTTTGTTATTCATCTAAGCATGGAAAATAGATTATCACATTTCACTATATATTCATGCTGATCTCTTACGGGTCTTGCTCAGGAGTTAACGCTATTCCATAGTTCAGCTAAGATACTTGTTCTTTAGGTAACGCTGTTCCATAGTTATCATCCATCAGCTAATGCTATCCCACAGGCTGGTGATTATAGTATTATACCACTTCTAGTATTACCTATGTTATTCTT